>NC_064931.1:139754329-140371471 GCF_023897955.1 Schistocerca gregaria
GATTGTATACCGATTAGGTTCCTTTCAGATTACGCTGATACTATAGCTCCCTACTTAGCACTCATATACAACCGCTCGCTCACCAATAGATCCGTACCTACAGATTGGAAAATTGCGCAGGTCGCACCAGTGTTTAAGGAGGGTAGTAGGAGTAATCCATTTAACTACAGACCTATATCATTGACGTCGGTTTGCAGTAGGGTTTTGGAGCATATACTGTATTCAAACATTATGAATCACCTCGAAGAGAACGATCTATTGACACGTAATCAGCATGGCTTCAGAAAACATCGCTCTTGTGCAACGCAGCTAGCTCTTTATTCGCACGAAGTAATGGCCGCTATCGACAGGGGATCTCAAGTTGATTCCGTATTTCTAGATTTCCGGAAAGCTTTTGACACCGTTCCTCACAAGCGACTTCTAATCAAGCTGCGGAGCTATGGGGTATCGTCTCAGTTGTGCGACTGGATTCGTGATTTCCTGTCAGGAAGGTCGCAGTTCGTAGTAATAGACGGCAAATCATCGAGTAAAACTGAAGTGATATCAGGTGTTCCCCAGGGAAGCGTCCTGGGACCTCTACTGTTCCTGATCTATATAAATGACCTGGGTGACAATCTGAGCAGTTCTCTTAGGTTGTTCGCAGATGATGCTGTAATTTACCGTCTAGTAAGGTCATCCGAAGACCAGTATCAGCTGCAAAGCGATTTAGAAAAGATTGCTGTATGGTGTGTCAGGTGGCAGTTGACGCTAAATAACGAAAAGTGTGAGATGATCCACATGAGTTCGAAAAGAAATCCGTTGGAATTCGATTACTCGATAAATAGTACAATTCTCAAGGCTGTCAATTCAACTAAGTACCTGGGTGTTAAAATTACGAACAACTTCAGTTGGAAGGACCACATAGATAATATTGTCGGGAAGGCGAGCCAAAGGTTGCGTTTCATTGGCAGGACACTTAGAAGATGCAACAAGTCCACTAAAGAGACAGCTTACACTACACTCGTTCGTCCTCTGTTAGAATATTGCTGCGCGGTGTGGGATCCTTACCAGGTGGGATTGACGGAGGACATCGAAAGGGTGCAAAAAAGGGCAGCTCGTTTTGTATTATCGCGTTATAGGGGAGAGAGTGTGGCAGATATGATACACGAGTTGGGATGGAAGTCATTACAGCATAGACGTTTTTCGTCGCGGCGAGACCTTTTTACGAAATTTCAGTCACCAACTTTCTCTTCCGAATGCGAAAATATTTTGTTGAGCCCAACCTACATAGGTAGGAATGATCATCAAAATAAAATAAGAGAAATCAGAGCTCGAACAGAAAGGTTTAGGTGTTCGTTTTTCCCGCTCGCTGTTCGGGAGTGGAATAGTAGAGAGATAGTATGATTGTGGTTCGATGAACCCTCTGCCAAGCACTTAAATGTGAATTGCAGAGTAGTCATGTAGATGTAGATGTAGATGAACAGAAGATGCTCCAACTACCGGAATACCGTAAGATCAAGACGGACCCTACCAACAGGATACAAGTAGGCACTGCCACCCTACTGGAAAATGGCGCAATTGAGGAGAAGGATATCAAGGGACTTCGACAGAGCTCCGCAGTAGCTCCGAGAATATATGGCCTCCCTAAGACATATAAGAAAGGAATGTGTCCAATTATCAGCAACATAGGAGCGCCCGCGTACTCTCTCGCACAACGCCTGGCTGGCCTGCTCAGACAGTATGTGGGAAAGTGCGAACACCGTATTCCGAACTCAACAGACTTCATTCGTCGTCTTATGGTGCTGATACTACCGGAAACTGACATCACGGTCAGTTTTGATGTTGTGTCACTTTTCACGCAGGTCTCGCTAGAAAAATGGTTCGAATGGCTCTGAGCACTATGGGATTCAACTGCTGTGGTCATCAGTCCCCTAGAACTTAGAACTTAGAACTAACTAACCTGCCCGAGGCAGGATTCGAACCTGCGACCGTAGCAGTCGCACGGTTCCGGACTGCGCGCCTAGAACCGCTAGACCACCGGTCTCGCTAGAAGATTCGATCCACCTTATCAGCGAGAAATTTGGTCCCGAGTTGACACTACTTTTCAGGCACGTACTTACATCCACCTGCTTCGTCTTCAAAGGCCAATACTACAAGCAGACCAACGGTGTGGCTATGGGGTGTCCTCTCTCACCAGTGGTAGCCAACTTATTTGCGGAGAACTTCGAAAAGGAGGCACTTCAAGCTGCCGAACGGAAACTTGTGCGTTTTTTCCGATAGGTGGACGACACGTTTGCCATCTGGTCCCATGGACCTGATCATCTACAGACGTTTTTAGAACATACTATTCACTATGGAAATCGCGTTGCCACCATCTTGCACAACTCAACGGGATGTTCAACACACTGTTTCACAGGGCATACTCGATATCGGTCGAACAAAATCTGTACAAAGAACTCAAACACCTATAAAACAATTTCCGCAAGAACGGGTACAGCAATCGACAGATCCAGACAGCACTCAGACGACAGTAACACAGCAGAAACCCAGATGAAGAACAGTCTAAAAATGAGGAACCAGGAGCTGCCTTTCTGCCGTATTGAGGCTACGCGACGTCAAAAGCTGGGAGACTGCTAAAAGGACACAAAATGACAAGGTCTTCCGAGATACGCGCCTCACTGGGGACAGTGAAAGACCGATTTGGCCTCATGAAAGCAGGCGTATGTAATATTCCATGTGGTTGCAGCAAATCTTACATCGGTCAAATAATCCGAACAGTCGAAAACCGCTGCAAAGAACGGCAACACTACACGCGCCTAGGCCAGCGCAACAAATAGGCACTGACCGAATACTGCCTGGAAACTGGACACAGCGCGAAATACGAAGAGATCAAGATTCTGGCTCCCACCAGCTTCTACTGGGACAGCATCATCAAGGAGGCCATTGAAATACGTGTAACGGACAATCTCATGAACCGAGACACAGGTTTGTCAACTCAGCAAGGCATGTAAACCACTACCGCCAGGGATACTCCACGGGATTTTGTATCTTTAACCACCCGGCGCGACGTCTGGGACTTCGCGGACTTTGGTCGGCTCCCGCAAACGGATTGTCGGCAGCCGCAATCGAAGCGTCGGCGCTCGGGGTCTGAAAGTCGGCAGCTGTAATTGAAGCCCGACTGACGGACATCAGTAACACCGACAATGAGGAGACAGACGAAAGGGCAACATACATGGATGTGGTCTCTCTACCAAAAAGCCACGGAAACGTAGAAAAATCGACGCAAGCCCAGTCACCACAACATCAGACACACACGCAAGAACAACATCGGGAAAAACACAACAACGACCAGGTCCACCAAGATAGAGGAAGTTCTAGGAAACCCCACACTCAGTCCACCCTCTCAGATCAGTTGTTAGGCATTATGGTCGAGATCATGAACCTCATCATGGAAGTGATGAAGAAATTCAGGGAGGCCCAGAGGAAGATCACTCAGATCCTCGTCGCCTTTCAGGCATCAGTCCAGCAGTCGCTCCCCTCTGCAACTTTCTCAGTAGATTCAAAACCCCATCATGGACAGTCGACCAAATATCCAAGGCCTGACAATGTGTGTCTTTAACGTGGATGTGATTGTTAATCAAGCGGTCAAGTTCAGAGAACTCATGAAGGAGTTCTTCATCGACATATGTATAATGGGAGAAACTCAGCTAAAACCGGGAATAAAAGCGACACTTCCCAACTACATGAGCTACCGTAAATACAGGCCAATCTCAGGTGGAGGAGTGGCCATATACATTAAAAAGACGGATCCCCATCCACCAGGTATACTTACTACCTACCAATAAAATTGAAGCAGTGGCGGTGGAAGTAACCACTGCTATCGGACCCCTCACAATTGTTGCAATTTATCGACCCCCACAAGACCAGAGAGACGAGGGAGACATAGCTGCTCTGAGGCAAATTGAAGGAAAACTCCTAATAAGAGGCGTCTTAAATGCCAAACACCCCGACTGGAACTCGAGAGTAACCTCCAGAGCAGGCGCCAAACTGCAACAACTAGCGCGCGACCACCACTTAGAAACAGGGCTCCGGTCGAGCCCACACATTTTCCTAATAATGGAGGTTGGCCTGACGTGTTAGACATAGCCCTCACTAGGAGGATCACGGGGTTTGTGGCCGCAAGAGCAATCAACAGAATATCCTCCGGCAACAACCCAGTGATTCTAGAGGTCAATGTGGGAGAATTCCCCGGTACCAGACGACTTACAAACGTATAGACTGGGAGCGATACCGAGAAAATATCGCCTCTGATGTCGCTCGAGGTCCGCCACCTACTGCCGAAACAGTAGAACAAGCGCTACAAGACCTACCAGGTACCATCCTGCAGGCAGCGGAAGATGCCTCTCCCCCACAAAGGGACGGCCCGCCCCCGCGAGTACAACTCCCGAAACTTTTGGTAGCCTAAATCCGACACAAGGACAGAGTGACAAAAGACTGGAAAATCACCAGAATTCAGGTCATCAGCAGGCTGTTCAATCGTCTACAGAGAGAATTGAAGGTAGCGCTCATTGAGCACAGAAACCAGCAATGGCAAAACCGCCTCACAGCTCTCAAAGTAGATAACTCTGGCAAGCAGCCAAGCAGTTCAGCAAAACACGAGCTAGGATGCCGCAACTACACGGCGGGAGGGGTCTAGACTACTAGCATGCTGTAATGGCCACCGCCCTCCCTACTCCTTCGAGAAGTAGTTTCCAGCGGCAGAACCCCAGGATGAAGAGCATGAAGAGGTAGTCCGTCGCCAACTGGCTGTCTTCCTCAATGCTGAGGAGGACCCAGAGGATGAACCACTACTTTCCGCCCTCAAGACGTGGCAAAAGTAATTAGGTCCCTCCCTACAATAAAGGCGTCAGGACACAGCAGTGTTACCAACCAGCTAGTTAAAATACTTCCGCCCTCGGTTATCGAAAACCTCGCAGTTACCTTCAACGAGATTACTCGTACCGGCAAGTTCCCAGCTTACTGGGAACACGCTGAGGTGGTCGCGATATAGAAACCAGGGAAAGACCCTTTATTCCCGCAGCACTACAGGCAGATTAGCATCTTGCCATCTCTCAACAAGGTCTATGAGCGCCTCCTGCTGATACCCATACGAGATCACATCAGCAACGAGCAACTTCTGCCGGATTTACAATTGGGGATCCGATAGAAGCACTGCCCCCCCCCCGCCCCCCCCCCGCCCCCCCCGCCCCCCCCGCCCCCGCCCCCCCCCCCCCAGGAGGTCATGAGACTGTTGGAAGCAGCCACAGAGGGCTTCAACCACAGAGGCTACTGTGGGATATTGCTACTTGATGTAGCCAAACTTTCGATTCTCTATGGGAAAAATCACTATTATGCAAGTTATACACACAAGGTTTCCCCAGGAGCATAGTCAGGTTAATCTAAAGCTCTCTCACGAACAGAACTTTCTCTGTCAAGGTAGAAATATCCACCTCCACCAAAAGGCGTATTCGTGCTGGGGTGCCACAGGGATCGGCCCTGGGGCCCGTTTGGTACAGCTTGAACATTGCGGACACTCCCACAGCCCCCTGCTGCACACTGCGCAGTATGCTGACAACACAGCCAATTACACTCGTAATGTGAATAAGGACCTGCTCATCCATAGGCTGCAAAGGGTTTTAGAAGATACAGAAAACCTGGACCCGTTGCTGGTACATCACCATCAACCCTGAGAAGACACAGGCTATGCTGATCACCCGGAGGCTCGGGCGACGCGGACCCCCTCAAGGCCAACCCCCCCCCCCCCCCCCCCCCGTTTCACTTACACCTAAAAGGATCCCGACCCCCTGGCACAGATCTGCCACATCTCTCGGCATAACCTTGAACTCGAGACTAACGTGGAAGCCCAACACAGACGATTTCCATAGGGTCTGTGCCAGAATGTCCATAATACATCCAATCCTCAACACAATCAACTCCCTCACCTGCTCGATAGCGGTGAACGTATACCAATCACTTGTACGTCCAATAATGGAATATGTGTGTTCTGTCTGTGGGTATGTGGCGAAGCAGCACCTGGAAAAGCTCCAGACGCGGAAGATCAGGATTGCTCTGCATCTACCCCATGTGTTTGCAACAGACGACTTACACGCCACTGCTGAAATCCCTCTCCTCAAAGAAAGATTCCAAGATCTGGCAAGGGCTTTCTATGAGAGCTCTTCCAGATATGGAAATATCCTCATCCACTCCCTAGGTCAGTATGACATGTCCCGCGATAAGCACGAACGCTCTCTGACGATCTTCGACGAGTAAGTCGAAGAAAAAAAATCCTGAATTCTTCAAGCCCTAATACCAATCCTTAATACTTAAAATATCAAACATTTCGCTAACCTCAGTCAAGTACAAGACACAACCACAACACCATCACAATACACAGACAGCCAAAATTATCCAAGATAATCACACACACACACACACACACACACACACACACACACACACACACACAAACGCAAACATACAATGTGGAATAAAAGCCAACAGGTTCAAAGTCCTCCATACACTTCCCCAATGAGTGGAAAGTAAAAGGTGAGAGAGAGAGGTGACTGACCATTCCATCAGAACCATTTGATGATAACGGAAAGGTTATTAGCTGAAATATCGTGGGACTTCAACGGTCGCATCCATCTGGACACCCGAGAGACCTGGAAACAATAATACAAGCACCGAATTGAAACCAAGCCACATCAACGCTATATATGATGCGTTCGTGCCTTGCCACACAAAAACAGTTCATAGGCAGTGCTGCCAGTTACACGTTGTAGAGATCCCTCCCATCTACCTACGATTTGCCCCTCAGGTTAATTCCAGTTAAGGTATCTGTTGCGCTCGTTTCGATTCCTTTGGAAACTCGAAGGCTTTATTCGTGTTTTGTAGCTTGGCCACCTGTAGTGATAGCTGACACCTTTTCTCGCTTCAGAAAACTGTGCAATGCCCACACGTGATGATCTCTCTTTGGGGCACGGTTTTAAACGCTTTGGAACCATCAGAAGAAAATTCTCTCATCAGTGGGAGAAATCTCGAACGCATTAGCGCGGTCGAAACGGTTTCGACCTAACTCGAACGAACCTAATACTAATTCCCGCAACCATAACTAAGTTTTTTTTTTCTACACACGTAAATTTGTATGCCCATAATTTTGCCGTCCGTAAGATTTTGTGGCCTTTAAGAATTGGCCGCCCTGGGCCTGGGCCCATGTGGCCCGTGCGTAAATACAGGGCTAGTCTTAGCATGTATTCCAGCAAACTGTGATCAATGGTACATGTGGGAAGCGTGAGGGATTTTCATTCAGCAGTAGCAACCGAAAGTACCAAATGACTGTTTTAAGCATAATCTGAGACACCAGCGAAAGAGTTGCCAATGAAAGGTAACATGAACGAAAGAGTTGCCAATGAAGAGAGAAACTTCAAACTAAAGGACATAGACAATGTATATCGCTTCATGTAGATGGACATCAAAGGCTTCAGCATAACATATATCCCCAAAAGTGCAAACATGCAATAATGAAACAAATGAGGAGCGCCTGAACAAAAACCGATAAATTCGTATTTGCTGTTAATACAGAAAGTAACAAATAGTGATCTCTAAATGGCTCCACAAGCTATAAAAAGAAGAAACACACCATAAAACACTTGATGTCGCGTTGTGCTGAAAATTATTTTGTGGCAGCATGTGTTACTCCCGTATCTCCCCCCTACATCTCAAACACGCGAATACAGAAAAAGTGGATATATCGGGTTTTGTTCCGGCGCTGCTCAAATCTCATTTGGTGGCAAAAGTGAAAGAAGAGATGACGATGAACACGCTCTATTATTCAATGAACTTTTTGCGTGACTGACAGTGTAAAACTTCTATCATCAAAAGATTTGTAATTGATGATACTGTCCAATGGAAAAAGAAATATAATTTCAATGAGGGAAGAGGGAATTAACTACAGAGCATCAAAAGCTTTAAAGAAAAGGACGGCAGTATTTGTCTATCTTAGAATACGACAAATATTACATACGTTTTACAAAGCAATGCCGTGTTGGATCCTTCGCTTACAAATTTCAGTCATCATTTTAAACCATGAGAAAATTTTACCATAGCACCGATAGTTTTTAGAGTATCTGCAAAAGAATGGAAACACATGAGGAAGATGGACAACTGAGAAGACAATAATAAACTTTTACTTCTTACAACTTCTATTCATTTAGAAATTGATCCAAAATGTTCGGAAGCAGAATTTATATATCCTCCAGTTTTCACAGACACTACTAAAGAAAATCTATTTCTTGCTGTTATTTCTCGTTTTCAAAATGGCACTCAGCACTATGGGACTTAACTTCTGAGGTCACCAGTCCCCTAGAACTTAGAACTAGTTAAACCTAACTAACCTAAAGACATCATACACATCCATGCCCAAGGCAGGATTCGAACCTGCGCCCGTAGCGGTCGTGCGGTTCCATACTGTAGCGCCTAGAACCGCTCGGCCACGCCGGCCGGCAATAACGTTTTACTGCAGACTTCTAGTTGTTTGTAATTTTGTCAACTTGTCTTCAGTATTTAAGAAATAAAGATTTCATTTATCTTCTCAATCTTGAGACCATGAAGATCACAGCAGAAGCTGATAGGCGGCTTCTATGGTGGCTTAGGTCTTCAAAGACAAACAGTAGTACTGAAGACTCATCGTAGCACCGTTAAGTGAAAGAGCTCCTTGCCACGTTGCTTCATCTCCTAGAGAGAAAAAGAGAATTCGAGATTATTGCAATGGTAGGTACACAATTTCTTGAGGAACAATTGGCGATCAATATTCTCAATATAAGACGGAAGCATTGGCGTCGATACATGAAAGATACAATGGGCCAAATTATCTGTAGTCTAGTAGCTTCTCGACAGTGTCGGAGCTGGCGGCTCGATGAGGATTCCTGCGGGCTCACTTTTAAGCAGCATAAGGATAAACTACACACCCACCACACGCGGGACGAAGGTTTGCTGCTCTACTTGTCGTTCTCCCACTCCCCACCTCGCAACTGCGCATCACTGGTGGAGTTGCTTCAGGGACGGCGCCACCGCACCTTGCTCCAGTTGCTGCGCCCACCGCGGTGGCCTGTGCCTACTCTGCCCACTCAGGCTATGAATCAAAATAATGACCCAGTTTTTTTTCAGTTCATGCAGAGATTTAAAGGGCTGGGAACGCGGAATCGTCATAAAGTTGCTTGGCAACTGCATGTTTTTGATAGGGGGTGTAGGCGGATTGCAGCTGCAAATTGCGTGATCCTACCACTGACTCTTTGTTCACAGATTCCCTTCTGGCTACCTTGCTCCAGTTGCTGCGCCCACCGCGGTGGCCTGTGCCTACTCTGCCCACTCAGGCTATGAATCAAAATAATGATCCAGTTTTTTTTCAGTTCATGCAGAGATTTAAAGGGCTGGGAACGCGGAATCGTCATAAAGTTGCTTGGCAACTGCATGTTTTTGATAGGGGGTGTAGGCGGATTGCAGCTGCAAATTGCGTGATCCTACCACTGACTCTTTGTTCACAGATTCCCTTCTGGCTACTTGGGGTCCTGCGTCGCCAGCACCTGACCCTGAAGCTGTGGTCCTGGACCCTACCACTCACCCGTCGCCCAGTGGACAGCACACTTCCACAGACGTTGGTGCTGCCACTCCACGGGTGGCCAGGGGTCCGACGTACCACTTCAAGACGCCGTTTCGGTTCGGCCACCAGAAGGCCTCGCTCTGTCGATGGCTGCAGGGACCCACACTCCAAATCGTTTCTCAGCTGGCGTTCCTGAAGGCGTCGAAGCTAAAGCCGGGGCGCGGGCAGGAGCTCGGCGCCAGCCATAGCTTCGGCTCCTATTTCCTCATCTCTTCCTGCGTCCACGCCTCCCCCCCCCCCCCCCCCCCCCCCCCCGCCGTCTTTGCAGCAGTAATCATTACCTGACTCGGGAGACGAGGTTAAGGGGGGGGGGGGGAGAGTAGTATCGAAGCTTATCGATACTGCCAGAGCTGGAGTCTCGATGAAAATTCCTCCGAGCACTGCGAGCGGTGCTTTTAACATTGCCACCTACCGGATGACCTGACTAATAAAAAACATTAAGGCCGCCGACTAATGACATTTACTGGGACAGTGTTACAAGCGGCGGCTAGCTGGGCACCAGTCATCTACTTCGATATTAATTTCGTGTTGCTAGATGGTGCCGAACATTAGCCCGAGTTTTTGATAGATACCTCTACTATCAAACATTCACAGTCCATTGTTTTGCTTCCTATTTCTTTATAGCTTTATGGACACTTTTTCTTGCTCTTTAAACATTTGTGCTTGTAGATATATCTACTTCAGATCCGTGATTGCCATTTTTGTTCATTCTATTTGTTTTTGCTACCACATATTGATTTAGCTTCAGTATTTTTTGCTTTGCCATAACTACTGCATCGTCCCAAGTCCCGAGCTAGTCAGCCTCGCAGTTAGCTGCGCCACAATTGCAAGCGCCTTTGGCACCGTCGCTCGATCCAACGCAGCTTCTTCAGTTACAGACGCCAGTAATGACGACGCTTCACAGGTAGATGCCGAGTTTCTTGACTTCCGCAAGGCGTTTGACACAGTTCCCCACAGTCGTTTAATGAACAAAGTAAGAGCATACGGACTATCAGATCAATTGTGTGATTGGATTGAGGAGCTCCTAGATAACAGAACGCAGCATGTCATTCTCAATGGAGAGAAGTCTTCCGAAGTAAGAGTGATTTCGGGTGTGCCGCAGGGGAATGTCGTAGGACCGTTGCTATTCACAATATACATAAATGACCTGGTGGATGACATCGGAAGTTCACTGAGGCTTTTCGCAGATGATGCTGTGGTGTATCGAGAGGTTGCAACAATGGAAAATTGTACTGAAATGCAGAAGGATCTGCAGCGAATTGACGCACGGTGCAAGGAATGGCAATTGAATCTCAATGTAGACAAGTGTAATGTGATGCGAATACATAGAAAGATAGGTCCCTTATCATTTAGCTACAAAATAGCAGGTCAGCAACTGGAAGCAGTTAATTACATAAATTATCTGGGAGTACGCATTAGGAGTGATTTAGAATGGAATGATCATATGAAGTTGATCGTCGGTAAAGCAGATGCCAGACTGAGATTCATTGGAAGAATCCCAACGAAATGCAATCCGACAACAAAGGAAGTAGGTTACAGTACGCTTGTTCATCCACTGCTTGAATACTGCTCAGCAGTGTGCGATCCGCACCAGATAGGGTTGATAGAAGAGATAGAGAAGATCCAACGGAGAGCAGCGCGCTTCGTTACAGGATCATTTAGTAATCGCGAAAGCGTTACGGAGATGATAGATAAACTCCAGTGGAAGACTCTGCAGGAGAGATGCTCAGTAGCTCGGTACGGGCTTTTGTTAAAGTTTCGAGAACATACCTTCACCGAAGAGTCAAGCAGTATATTGCTCCCTCCTACGTATATCTCCCGAAGAGGCCTTGAGGATAAAATCAGAGAGATTAGAGCCCACACAGAAGCATACCGACAATCCTTCTTTCCACGTACAATACGAGTCTGGAATAGAAGGGAGAACCGATAGAGGTACTCAGGGTACACTCCGCCACACACCGTCAGGTGGCTTGCGGAGTATGGATGTAGATGTAGATGTAGACGCTTACTGAGATGATGAATGCAGGCAAATGTAGACTGCAGCCAATGAGAATCACAATCAGCCGATACCAACTACGGCACCGCCACAACTTACGCAGCCATCATTGGTGCCTCCGTTTCGCCTGTCTGAAGAGGACAGAAAGGAGTGGGTTGAGTAAGTGACTCAATTTGAAACTCATCTATCTGCGCACCAAGTAGCAGGTACTGTTAGACAATATTTTTTCTTATCAACGGCCGGTGCGTCAGTATATAGGATGTACTGCACATTGTTCCCCACCTCGCGGCAAAAACTTACAAACTATGAAGAATTAATCCACGCTTGGGACAGATACTACGAAGAGGAAGCCCTTTTGGCGGCTGCTGGGTTTAAATATTTCGGACTAAAGAAGCAGTCAAGACAAACTTACAGACAGTGGGTGACAGACTTACAAGGGAGTGCAAGATTATATGTGACTGTGGCAAGCATACACTAACCTCATGATACATGACGCCCTTACTCAGGACGTGGCTAATAACAGAAAAAGGGAACAGGTTCTCAAGTATCCTTACCCGTCCTAGTCACAGCTGTCACAAGTTATCAACAGTGCAACAGTTCTTCAGCAACCCGTTGAATAAAATACATTTAGTTAAAGTGCACTATTACTAGCCTGTCAATATTCCTACGGCGTCACATCCGTTTCCCCTCCTTCCACTCATTTCTCGTTAGCAACGAGGACTAACATTTGGCTCCTCGTAACATATCTGTTGCCGACTCGCATCGTAACATAAACTGTTAAAGTAGGTTGGGGTCAAAAACCTATGGTTTCAGAAAATACTCTTCCTCCTTAATTTTATAAACACATTCATAAGTGAACTGCGAGTTCCCATCAGTTACTGTAATTTCAAGCTGAATAACGAAGCATGTTAATGACCAATCATTTTCATAAAATTTCCATTGTATTGTCGATTATCTGATCATTTTCGGCAACAATGGTTTTGATGGAAGAGTGAGATCCATGTTTTTATCAAGAAACCGAATTAGAAACACGGAAAAATATGTTAAAACTCATTAAAAGGTAATGTATTTCATTTCGATAAGTTATCTGTGCTGAACATTAAGAAATTGTTGCAGTATCGTCACAAAATATGCAATCTATGTAAGCTGGAGGTGATGTGGACATCATGTTTCTAAAAGTTGTGCTTAGATCCTGACGAATTTCTCTGATGATAAAATAATGATGTGTTTAAAAAAAATATTATATCGCAAACAATGGCATGACAGACAGACTACTGGACAGGTAGAATAATGAAGGCATGAGGAAAAGAAGTCGAAAAGGAAATCATGGAAGACACAGAAGGAAATAATTAAGCTTTTCCTCCGTTTAGTCTACAAATATCAAATAATAATTCCACAGGACGCCAGTTTAAGAAAGCAACAGAAAGAAATTGTTGCTTAAATTCCAAATAGGGATACAAGAAGATTTTGATTCATAGTAGTATGTTGGATGGACTTATTAGCAGACCGCCAAATCCCCAGAGACAGTGACGGGAATGATGGAATGTTTGCAAGAAATGCATGCTACGTTACTTCATTCTGTTGCCACTGATCTACTTGTATTGGAAGTTCCAAGACTTGCGTGTGATAATCTCAGCTGTTCTATGTGTGCTGCAGAGTCCAAGAGTACTGTGAGAAAATATGTGAAGTGATAATGTACATTTAAATTCCTTAAGTGGACTGCAATATTTTAAACACTTTTAAATGCTGTAAAAATATTTATTCTTGGATAATGATGATGATTCATATAGAGGCCAGCAGATGAATTGGCGTGTGTCCGCCACTCTGCATTGTCTTAAATTTACGACGAACAATTTTATGGGTGTGCATTCATTGCATAAACTGGAAAATAAAAGAGGACCAGTTGCAACAAATTAAAGCGCTTGAAATTTAATAGAAGATTACTGTCAAGAAGAAAAAGATCGTACGCCTGACCTGCATCTGTCCATCCACTACAGGGGTACAACACGGACAGTGCTGTAAGATGATATAGTCGGCTGTTGTAAGCACAAAGTGGGTATTGAGTCTGCTGACTCTGACAGCACTATCGAGCTGCCAGCAGCGAACATGGCCGACCACAAGGCAGTGAAGAGCGCTGTGGTCGCCCACATCATCAAGGCAGGTGTGAAGAAGACAACGCCGCCTCCAAATCAGGGTGAGGAGACGATCGAGGCTTCCCTGTTCAGGTAGAAGCGCTCCCTATCGGCCTGAACCCTAAGCCCCACGGCCTCAGGTGCCGCGACGCACCGAGATGCTTCAGAAGCTCAGCCGCGCTTGCAACCGACACACGGAAGACACGCCGACCATTGCTCACTGTGCCGGGCCCCAAGTCGCCAACTGCCCGTCCTTCTCAGGCCGCAGCCAAACCGACGGCGAGGTAGTGGACCTCGGACGCGGCGATCCAGAGACGAGTGAGAAGGCGAAGACGCAGCAACCAGCAACCCTCTCCCCCCCCCCCACCCCCCCCGCCAACTTCATCCGCCGTGGGTGGGCGGAATGTCCCGCCATTATTGGGGAGAACCGGCGGCAAGCGGGAACAGTAGCCCGGACCTGCGAAGACGCAGCAGCAGCAGCCGACAGTCCACGCGCTAACCGCAATGCGCAGCACCGTCTGAGAAACGACTACGGCCCTACAAACCGTCATGGCGACAGAGAGGACTGCGTTCGCAGCCGCCCTGGCTGCAGAGAAGAAAGAGGCCTTGCGGCAACTGGGTGCATAGCTTGCGCCCGACCACGGAGCAGGAGGGGTGTGGCTTCCCTTGCCACTGCCCAGCATCTTTGCGAAAGAAGGTCGCCACCAAGGAGGCATCCACTCATCAGGCAACGCCGGAAACCCCTGCCGAACAGTCTGCAGTGCTCAGAGCATGTGGAGAACCCAACTCATGAGAGCCCAGGGTATCGTCAGGAGAGCCCCAGGGAAGAGTGATAGGACGGCTGTCGTTCTCCAGATTCATAAATGATTTGGCGGACAGGGTGAGCAGCAATCTGCGGTTGTTTGCTGATGATGCTGTGATATGCGGTAAGATGTCGAAGTCGAGTGACTGTAGGAAGACACAAGATGACTTATACAAAACTTCTAGTTGACATGATGAATGGCAGGGTGTGTGTATATCTAAGTTAATGTGGAGAAATGGGAAGAACAAACCTGTAATGTTCGGATACGGTATCAGTAATATCCTGCTTGACATAGTCAAGTCGTTTAAATATGTGGGATTAACCTTGCAAAGCGATATGAAATAGAACGAGCATGTGACAACTGCGTTAGAGAAGGCGAATGGTGGACTTTGGTTTATTGGGAAAATTTTAGGAAAATGTGGTTCACATGTAAAGGAGAGCGCATATAGGACGCTGGTGTCACCTATACTTGAGTACTGCTCGAATGTTTGGGATCCTTACCAGGTCGGGTTGAAGTAAGACATCGAAGCAATTCAGAGGCGGCTTGCTAGATTTGTGACCGGTATGTTCGAACGACACGTAAGTGCTACGGAGATGCTTCGGTAACTCAAATTGGAATACCTGGAGGGAAGGAGACGTTCCTTTCGAGAAACACTAGTGAGAAAATTTAGAGAACCGGCACTGAAGCTGAGTGGCGAACGATTCTACTGCCGCCAACACACTCTGTGCATATGGGCCACGAAGATAAGATACGAGAAGTTAGTGATGGAGCAGCAGCCGAGTAGATGGACGCTCTCTCGTCCGGCACTGGATAACCGCTGCCGGGAGCGCTTCCAGATTTTCCTCACCAGTTACCTGTTGGTGCGGGCGGCAAGGCGTTACCCGTGGCGAATACTATAGTGGGGGAGAATACGTCAGACAGCGACCGCACCTGTTGCTGCGCCCACTGCCTCTGACACAGCGCAGCAGTAGAGCCCCACAGCAGACCACTGTGCTCCGCACAGATTCTCATAAATCTCATCATGACGAACAGGTTGCTATGACGTGGTGTCGAGCTGCACGACACCCACTACAAACATAACCTACCCTTGCATGATACGTCTCTAGTGCTCTTACTAACCATCCAGACTCTTGTGGATATTTTTCCCTTGGCCCTCACCTTAGTTCTTTTTTCCTTTTGCCCTTAAAACCACTCTCCTTTCAAACGGATTTCGGCCACTTTCTATCACCCGATGGACCAGTATTAATGTGTTATCTTGCTCAGATGGACGGGCAACATCATAGACTCTGTTCCTGTGAATTACTGACAAATGCGGCAGCACATCTCTTGAGATGGTCACCATGTTAGTGTGGGCTTGGAGGGCCTCCTCTCTTCCGATAAAAAAGATAACCGCTTTCCCTTCTCTCTGTGCTTCCCAGTGTAATTATGCATTGGGCCGTGGATGTTCTCTCCGCTCCTCCTTCTCCACCAAAAGCTACTTGTGTTGACAAAATTAAACGGGGGGACTTTATAAAGTGTGTTATACATTATTATGACAGACCGAGTAACTTCTATCGAATGCTAAACTACTACAAAGTGACATAAAGAAGACACTTTTGTTCAACATAGTAACCAAGAATCTATAAATAAAGGGCAGAACGTTTTACCAAGCGTTCAGTTGAAATCCGCTCTTTGGTGACGAAGCCATTCGAGAACTGCTGTGTGAACGTCTTCATCGTTGAAAATCTCTTTCTCCATATGTTGTTCGTCGATACCTGGAAATTGTCGTCTATGGTCCAAGTCGATGGACTTCCTTCCGGATCGGCATAGCCAACGTCATTGAAACATGGGTCAAATTGTTGGAACCATTTCACTATGGCTGAATGAGACACTGCATTTGGTCCAAATACCACCAGAATTTCACGATGAATATGAGCAATTTAGACACTTTGATCACAAGTATCGTACTGTCCGCCTATTTCAACTTGGGAGTGCGTTTCCAGTGGCCGCGTCGTTATATTCGCCGACCCACCCCCCCCTCCCCCGCACCGCCCTCCTTGTTATACAGCTGTTATCCGTACCAAAGAAGAGCTCGGCACAAACTCCTTTGATCTGCTTCTGTAACGCTTTAGAAAAGAGAGCCAACTGTTCTTCCAATAGTTCGACCTTACCCTGACCACCCTTTTAGCCCTTCTGTGCCCTACGTGTGACAAAAACGGCGTCCTTCAGTTCATGTGTGCATAAGGAGAACATCCTTCGGAGACGAAATTTAAAATAAAAGTGGCTACTACACCAATCGGGAATTAACCCTGCCATAGCAATCCTGTCGGCTCCGAGGCTCTAACTGACAGCTAAATTTTCTAACAGGTTCGTATCACCCTTCTAGTCAAATTCTCAACAGTGATATTGATCTTAACACTATGCTTCACTCTTAAACCTGTTTTATATGCCGTTCAGTACTCTCCGCGCTATGGCCACAGCCTTTGCCATTTGCGCATATGCTTATATTCCATTATACAATCATAAGTAACTGCCGAAATGACACTGCCTAAGTTCAATAACCCATACATATGTTCCCCGTTAAGAGCGGCACTTATAAACGGCAACCGCTGACCCGCCTTTTCGCGAATCGCACTCATAACATTTCCCTCACCGTTAATAAATTGGCATAATGCTTGATGCTCCCTATGCGTCTCTGCACAGTCAACTTTTGTGTGTCCCTGCTTACCACAACGCCAGCAGCCCACATTACGCACACCTTAAACCCATTTTTGTGGGTGTCGATTATTCCGGTCAGACCTTCCGTGCGCTACCATGGCATTCCGTTTCACGTGCCTGTTCTGATTCACAATGGCTGTTCTGTGTCTACCCTATGCCTCACTCAGAGTATTAAGAAATTCGATGGGCTATACATGTCTTTACATTTCTTTTAATTGTGTCAAGGCTTTCGGAATTCCGCTAAATACCGCACTTTTCATAGTTTCTGGGTTTAATCTCCTCAAATATGCGTTACCACCTGCTCCTTCGTATACTGTAGTACAATGGCTACCACATTCTTTCTAATCTGTTCCACATATTTTGCTAGTCATCCATCAAGGCCTTATTCACATTCGTAACATCGGCAAATTAATTCTTTTAAGGCCCGAGGTGGCATTAGCCTAACAATTTTCTAGCAAAATTGCTCCCAAGTATTACCTTCTTTTGTGGTGCGCAGTACTTCGCCGAACAACCTCTCTTGCACCTTAAGCGCAATAATTATTAACGTGTCAACATCATTAATTTGACAAAGCTCCTCCTTGCCCTGAGAATGAAACGTGGAATAGCAGAGATGGGCTATTTGCTGGATTGATATTAATGACAGTTTAGCACACTCCAGGACTATTTACGGTAAAGGTGTAGTTAGTTTATCAAACAAGGTTTCAAGGACGTTTTGCGCCACATCAAAATGTTTCAAATGGCTCTGAGCACTATGGGACTTCACTTCTAAGGTCATCAGTCCACTAGATCTTAGAACTACTTAAACCTAACTAACCTAAGGACATCACATACATCCATGCCCGAGGCAGGATTCGAACCTGCGACCGTAGCGGTCGCGCGGTTCCAGGCTGTAGCGCCTAGAACCGCTCGGCAACTCCGGCCATCTGCGCCACTTCCTTCTTATCTCTACTTGCTTGCCTCTGCTGCTCGGGCACTTGAATATTGCTACTACTTTAGAACTATTCCTGAATCGTATTACTGTAAGCTCACAACTGCTGAGCCTGAGTCTTATCTACTCCTACCAAATAACTCATTCTGTCTAACCAGTGATTGAAACGAGCCATTAGTCTTCGCATTTAATTGGCAGTAATACCACCTTCACCTTGCAGATCTTCAATGTTTTTCTCAAATGTGTCAGAAATTGTGGCGGCAACAAGACTTAGCTCCTTGAGGTCCGAAATCGTACATTCGGATGGCACATGGCTACTTTGACGTAATCATTCCATCAGTTCCCGAACAGTACCTTCCGCTTGAAGAGTGCGTGTTTGTTACTCAACCGTTGTAAACAAGTCCCACCCCAGACATACAGAAATCACAACGACCGACCAGCTTTCAACAAACAACAGTACGCGGAATAAATATATTGCCGTAACTGGAATAACTACACCTCAGTCAATGAACCACATTCTGCTAATAAGGTGTTATGGAAGCAGGGAGCTGTGGTCCAAAATAATTACTCTTGGGTAAGATTGATTGAGTATACAATACAAGGTCAAATTTATTTATCAAATTGCAAAATAGTGAGCTCAAGTATCAAAGCATACTTAATACAACATAACGACTGCAAATTAATATAAGAATGGCTAACAGGAAAAAGTTACTAAAAACTGAATTGCTGCAGCAAATCCTTATCGAAAGACAGTTTTGAAATTTTATCTTCCATAATACAGTTTCTGATAATCAAAGACAACATGGTGTTAAGACGACAATGTTTAAAAACAACACATACTAAATACAAAATTATTATTTTTACAAAAGCACAAAACAGTCATCTTGATTTGACCCTGAACCATGGAACCCCCTGGTCCTTATATCCATGTTGGCACACGGTGGTTAACACCCTTTATAGAAATACAGATATCTATATTGAATGCAGAATGATACTTCCCTTCTGTTGCAGCACGCCAATACGGATGCCACTATCCTGTCCAGTAATTCAGAACGTCTATATAATGTGTTTTCCTTTTACAGAGCCGACCGCGGTGGTCTCGCGGTTCTAGGCGCGCAGTACGGAACCGTGCGACTGCTACGGTCGCAGGTTCGAATCCTGCCTCGGGCATGGATGTGTGTGATGTCCTTAGGTTAGTCAGGTTTAAGTAGTTCTAAGTTCTAGGGGACTGATGACCACAGCAGTTGAGTCCCATAGTGCTCAGAGCCATTTGAACCTTTTACGGAAGCAACATCATATGGAGTTCATCGGCACAGACCGTGCCCTCATATACGATTATGCAGCACTTGGACGCTGGTTTAATTTACCTTAAGTCAAATGTCGGTTTCGTACGTGCTTACATCACCACAACAGCACGTGTCACGTTTTGCGATCAACCACTGCAATAACACTGTTTGATCAGGGCTCCAAGTACAACGCTTGTCCCTGGTCCGTTCCCCCGACCTACCAACCAAGTTGTGCTGGCCACGCCCCACTCCAGTTAACAACCACTTCTCTCGCCGCCGATCACCGTGCCGAAGAGGCCCCCAGAGCTTCCCAGATCGAAGATAGGTGATTGCCTCTTGAGGCGACTACCGATAAGTGCCGTCATTGCACAGCGAAGAGAGAATTTACAATACGTGTAGGAGGTCACAAAAATAAAAGACCAAATGCCTTGTTAATGACTTCATCTCTTTAGATGCTGTCGTTCCATTTTGCATTTCACATCTCGATAGTGTCGCTTATTTGCGATTCAGCGCCCTTACAGAGGTTTTCCATCCTTGTGTGACTAATGTATTGCAGATATTTCCATGCTTCATGACTCTTTTATTTTCAGACTGGGAGCCACAGAAAGATACACACACTTCATCCCAAAGGTTCAAATGGCTCTGAGCACTATGGGACTCAACTGCTGTGGTCATCAGTCCCCTAGAACGTAGAACTACTTAAACCTAACTAACCTAAGGACATCACACACATCCATGCCCGAGGCAGGATTCGAACCTGCGACCGTAGCAGTCGCACGGTTCCGGACTGCGCGCCTAGAACCGCGAGACCGCCGCACCCGGCCATCCCAAAGGTAGTAAACACTTATCCTTCATCAAGTTTTTTTTGAAGATTCAGTGAATTGCTGGTGGCCGCAACATGTATTTGTACACTTTAATTCGAGTTTGGCATTTGGTCGCCAGTAAACTGCGAATGGTCTAAAGAGCATACGTCTCTACACATGCCTTGAGCATAAGGTAGGGACGTGGGCTCTCGGATTTTGGGCGGCTTACTGGTCCCCCCCCTATGAACTCCAGGCCTTGCCGAGGTGGGGGGGGGGGGGGGCTTAACTGTTCCGTCCTCAATAAACCTGACGGTCTCTGAAGGGCTGTGTAGGATTGTGGACGGACCAGGACCAACGAGGGGTTCACTGGAAAGTATGTATAGGGAAAGTGTTGCCAGCTTTCGGACCGCAGCTGTTTTGGGACCATCGTGCTGCTGGTCATACATTAACCACTACAGTATATTTAGAGGTTTCTATTGAAGAATCGTGCTTCACTAGCGCATATGTTGTTGAGGTAGAGGAGCAGCTTCAAACTGAACGTTTTGAATCTTTGGCAACGGAAATGTGAGGAAAGCCTGTCGAAAAATATGTTTTGTGTCAACGGTAATCCCTAATTTTCACGCAACTAGCATTTGAAAAGAGGAAATGGAAAACGTTCTAATTATCAAATCGTATCCAAAAATTTGAGAATGTATGTTGATAGTACTGAATTATACTGTTCATGGCATCATCGCAAGAAAAGACACAAATTAGAAAATAAATACTTTATTAAGGGCTTTATAAATGTCGTATCAAGGAACTGACTGGATGTAAGTGCCAACAAGTTGATTCTTGCAAAGAAGAAAACAGCAAGCACTTTATTTACACAAATAGCGTTGTTACCAGTTCGGAACCGATAGGTTCATCTTCACACGACTGTGAACCATTACATTACATTTAGTGTTGTTTACATTAGTTGTTCGTTTCTTTCAACACTAATGTAGTCAACAACCAATATAAACATGGACTGCCGTCGGAAGCTAAACCTGTACGGCGCTATTTGCGTACACAAACAGCATTATGGAAAGTGGCTGGTTACTATTTTGTTCATGTATGAACCAACATGTATTCTCTTCTCAGCCACGGTCTCAGAAATGTGATTCTTCGACAAAATAGCGGGAAGAAAGTTTTTTTTCCAAGTGACGTTACTGCTGAGACCCTATCTTTTATTTGTGGCAATACAAGTTCAGATAAATGGTATAAAGTTTTTAACTGGTAGCACTGTAGTCAATAAAAACCACTTCTCATACCTTTTACACTTTGAAATTCCAGAGGGAAGGCCAGCTTATGACAAAGACCTTGTGCCATCCACTAACGCATATCTGAAACACTGTCCCTATGGTGTGGCACCTGGATCAAGCCTAGGGACATGGAGAGTACCGCGAACGCAGTAGCACTGATAAAGCGTTAAGTGAAATAATGGCACGTAGAATGTTTTTCATTTCCACTCCTCATTTATTAACAGCGGCATAGATTGATATCACAGTTCCTGTTATGGCAGCTTGCTCAAATAACTACTGCTACGTAAGTAACTTAAAACTGATCATCTCGAATCTTCATCAACAGCAGCAGCAGAAGGTAAGTAATCACTATTAGTTTGAAAATTCCGTTTCTACAAGAAAAATCAAAACCGTGGGGCAAACACCAGAGTTCTGAAACAGTTTCAATTAAATAAATTAAAATGGTTTTAAGGAACCACTTACTAGTAAATAAATCATGCTTCTCGGCAACCAGATTAATTTAAGAGAGCAGATTAAAAGTTTTAATCCTACAATGTTTTCGTAAGCTCTCATTAGTAGGCACACTGAATCAGACCATGTTACATACTGTGCGTGTAGTAATATTATGTATCTTAGCCGGGGAACTTTGAATGAAGCAAAACGTAAATGCAGTAGGGGTAGTGGACAAATAATAAATAGTATCCTCCATATAGATTTATGACCCAAGCGTGAATAAACGAGCTTGGGAGTTCAGAGACCACACAGGCCTATCTAGGTTACAATGTGACATGTCATGCACAGATAACTGTATTTATTTTCTGAACTTACGGTAGAAATTGATGTAGACTACACATTAAACACGAGGGTAGGATTTAAAGTATATATTGCTTATTAACACGGGATGAAGTTACTGATCCTTGCCTTAGGGCATAAGACGTGATTACACTTTTCACCAGAAACTGTTAATCATGAATAACATAAAAACAGTAATTATGCCTGGAAGGTCAGTGCTCTTTACCGGAAATGACCTTCACATTTTACAGTGTTTGGAATGATATACTCTTCAAAACAGGTGCGCTTGCACGAACAACATAAAATTTAAATTTCATTATGTTTCATGGATAACAACGAACGTTGTTGGCACATATACATTGAGCAGCCAAACCTTCGTGACCACCACAGCGGGTTGGTTCATCTTTATAGAGCCGCACATCAGCGTTTCTGCCTGACATGGATTCGACAAGTGGCACGATGCTGATCTTGTGACACGGAAAATTGTTATGCTGGAAGATGCTGTAGTCGTTGGGAAAGACATCAAGCATGAAAGCATGCAGGCTGTCCACAGTATTGTTGACTTAGTCCACAGGCCGGCCGCGGTGGTCTCGCGGTTCTAGGTGCGCAGTCCGGAACCGTGCGACTGCTACGGTCGCAGGTTCGAATCCTGCCTCGGGCATGGATGTGTGTGATGTCCTTAGGTTAGTTAGGCTTAAGTAGTTCTAAGTTCTAGGGGACAGATGACCAGAGCAGTTGAGTCCAATGGTGCTCAGAGCCATTTGAACTTAGTCCACAGCTGTCATGGAACGTTCGATTTCTATCACTGGTCCCACTTAAGTCCAGGTAATGTCGCTCACAGCATAATATTACCTGCGTAGACGTTCGCCATGATGACGGTGTATCTGGACACGAGCATCAACATGGTGGAACGAAAAACGTGATTCGTCCGACCGGGCGGCACGTTTTCATTGATCGTAGGTCAAATCTTGATTATCCCGTACCCGTTGTAGTCGCAGCTGACGATGTCGCTAAAAAAGAAAGAAATACAAGAGTATAACGTACCGTCGACTACGAAGTCGTTAGAGACGAAGCTCAAGCTTGCGTAAGGTTGGAGAAAGAAATTAGCCATGCCCTCTCCAAAGGAACCAGTCAGACATTTTCCTAAAGCGTCGTTAGCTCAACATGAGAACAGGCAATGGTCGTCTGGTACGGAATCCCATGTTCAACAATGTTCGCTGAATGGTGTGCACCTCCATGAACATCGTACTCTGTCGTCAAATGTACCACAGATCGCCGCCTGTCCTGCATCACAGAATGGGTAGGCCCCTGATCTTCTAGTTCTGTGATGAGGTGTAAAAATCCAACACGTTGTCACCTACTGTGGTTGCAACGTCCTTGATCCATTTTCCACCGATGCTCACGACAGTTGCATGCAAAGAACCTATCGACTTCCCCCATTTCTAGATGCTTATTCTCAGGTGCTGGGCCAGTGTCAATGGATTTCCGCATTTGCAGCCCATACCATCGCACGAACGATCCCCTTTCATTTCTTCTTTAGTTCAAAACTGCTTAGTATTAAATAAAAGAAAGTGCTGTCAAAATATTGTGTCTTACAGAAAAATGTAAACTAAGTAAGAAAAAATATTTCAAAAATTAGTCTTATTACTTTTTAATACTAAAAGGAAATATAATCTTAGCAATGTTTTCTCTGATTTATCGGTATTTCAAACGTCTCTCAATTTCTATACCATAGTGCACAGCAAATACTGCAAACTACACAATCTAAATTTCAACGAAATATAAAAACAAATAGTTCTGTTTATGAAAATTTGTAATTGACTGATAAGATCGCCTTCTCACGTTCAAAAGACAAACATTAACAACTATTTACTCACAGCACAAAATACATAAAGTTAATTTAAAAATATTTCATATCTGCGCATTCCATGTTCAATATGAACTGCTAATAAAGTGCATGTACTTAGTAGGCTAAAGTTTTCTCTCAATTAAAACAATTTTTCTATTTTATGTTAATAAAAAGAGCCTATTTTCGGAAAATCAATGTTTCATACTCCTTCGTTTTCTGTTGGCAGTGTTCAAAAAAATTGTTCTGAGCACTATTGGAGTTAACTTCTGAGGTCATCAGTCCCCTAGAACTTAGAACTAGTTAAACATAACTAACCTAAGGACATCACACACATCCATGCCCGAGACAGGATTCGAACCTGCGACTGTAGCGCCTAGAACCGCTTGGCCAGTTGACATTATTGTCAAGCTGGATAACCGTTGCTGACTCACTGTAGAGAGTAAGCAGTATTTGATTTTAGAAAAAAGAACGCTCAGATTTTGCAACAGTGTTAGGTACTGTTAGGTACATTAGCACTTAAAATGAGTATACGTCCTAGTAATTCAATATCAGAGAGCTAAGATTTACTAATGAGATCTCTGCTAGCTAGTATATAGATCAGATATTTGTGCTTTAAATTTACTATGAACATTAGCTCTGCTGGAAACAGAGGATAAACGCCATCAGCAAATGTCATTGTAAACTTAAACGCTTCATTTTAAGACCCTCGCCAGACATAGATATGAACCAAGGTTGTATTCCTCTGTGAGTATGTCTTCTTGATTTCTAATTATGTTCCATTTTTCAAGCAGTATACAGGAATGGTTAACGGTGGTCAAGGCCACTCCCCAGTCGTCAGAAGCTTGGATATACAGTGTGGTCAGAAACAGTCTGAAAAGCTTCTAAGGGTGTTGCAGGGTACGTTGTGCTGAAGAATAACTTAAGCAAAAAATTCGGTACGTTGCAGCATTTGCGAGTTAGTTAACTTTAAAGCTAACCAATCAGCTCGTAGCGCACGCAAATTCAAGCGGCCCGCCAGAGACCGTATCGCAAAACGTGTAGTTCGCTTGGTTTCCTAAAACTGAACAGGACAGCGATACAAAAATTGGACTTGAGACGGTGGTAAGGGTCGAACCAGAGCCAAAGGCTGAACAGTTCCGTGTTCTGACATCTACGCTATGACAAAACTGACACTAATTCTCTCTAGCAAACTACTACAATTTGCGTTCGCAGGAATCTCATTGGGTAATTCAGTACTAAATAAATCGGGAAAGGCACAATGTATCGAATGTTTTACTACAATTGTATCTTAGGACAATCTCCCTATCAACACCCGCACAAACGTATCAAACTGTTTGTGACCACCCTGTGTAGACTACAGTGCAACTGTGAATAGGTGTACATAGATTGTAATAAGAAAGCAATGAAAACGAACAGAGGGTCATAAAATTAACGTTCAGTGGAATGAAATGGACACATTAGCTGTACTGGCACACGCTTTGCAAAGAGGAAGCCAAAAGATTCTCCTTGAAAAGTCTTCGTTGTCTTGACCTGGAACGGATACTATCGCCGGCTGTGCACAGAGGCGGCAGAGGTTACAACAGACGCCAATAATTTTGACCATAAAGAGGAACGATACTAATACTTCTTTATGGAGATGAAGTGCTTCAGTGATCAATCTCATAATGTTGGTTGGTATCCGCAGTGTTGACAACAACCGAAAGAGACGAAATGGCATTCTAAATTAAAATCAAGTGACGCACGTCTCTGTGCCGAGATATGTGGCAAATACCATCGTCAGTCAGTATGAACCCAAGTGAAACAGCCGAAAAGGAATTTTTCCCTTCCCCTGTACGCAAAAAATTCCCAAACGTGGCACATTTATTTACAACATCAAAATATTTAAAAACGTGCACTTCAGATAGGACAATAAACTCAGAAAAAGCTTTGAACTCATGACACAACCACCGAGAAATACAGAAAATCAGGCATCTACCAAAGAACCTGCCACTCTTGTCAGTCTGTTTGTACTTAAAAACGAGGTATATAATAATCCCAGAGCGCTAACAAACAACTCACATCCCACGTTTACTGTATGTGCAGTGTAATTTGGCACGGTCTGCTGGGGGCGATCGTAAAAGGTTTTGCCTATGTTTCGCGTACATCATCATCAGAGAGAGGTGGGAAGTCGCTTTGTGCGTATAGTACTGACCACTGGGAGAAAAAAAATCGCACAACACTTCGAGGTTCTGAGTTTCATAAGTCTGACACGTCTTCTAGAACAATCGTGTTGTTGCAGGTAACATGATATCCAGCCTAAACAAATGAATGTGTTACAAATCGTAAGGTAAAGCTGTCATTCTACCGAAGGTAATAATCTTGTAGCCTGGTGATGTTGTCTTATAACGTAACAAAACGTTACCTTGTCTCCAACTGGTGCGACTGAGGCTACGGAAAGAGACGCATTTCTTCAGCTGTGTGGCTCTTCCTGGCATCTCGTTGGCTGGGGGAAAGGCACAGAAGCTGGCGTTAAGCTGAAGAAACACAAAATATGAAATCATAATTGGCGATGGATGGCTGTGGATGCATCAGGAGCGGTCGCACATCTGCGAACTAGGCAGATAAATGTTTACTGTGTTTAATAGTACGGTATAAGTCCTTTTGTGGACCTGTCAAATTCGTATTCAGTAAGTGAACACGGCATGCGAATACTTTCATTAATTATCAAGTCGAATTCAGCATAAAATGTCTTGACATCCTAAATGATTAGGTGAATCATTGTCAACTGTGATGTATTACACTTGTAACATTCAACTCTTTTATAGCATTATTAGTACTGTCACAGGAAAACACCACGTGTAACCTTAAAACATCCTGTCACAGAGAGGCAAGTACAACACTATCCACGTGTAACCTCCTCATCTGAATGTGGCCTCCTGTCAGCATCTTCGAATCAGCACCTACCCTTACAATTCCCAATAAAAGTTATCCCAAAAGCAGATTCTAAATCACATTTCCTGATCTTACGTTGCCCCTTTTACAGTAATTTTAGAAGGTTGTTTGATCATGTAGTGTATGTCTAAAGGATACAAGTGTCAGACTATTATTTCGAAAAAAAGCGATTCCAGTTTGGACCAATACCGTAGGCAATCAGAAATCGAACCAGTAATCTTTTGGTTCCAGGCCTTTTATGTGGTCAAGACTATTTATGAACCATCGCCAGTCTAATTAGGCACGAAATTACCTTCATTGGATTATTGTAAAGATATTTCCTGTTTTGTATGTATCTTACTGTACTAAGGAAAGCAGAACCAGTTTCTCATGTACATCAGAACAGATAACTCATTCTTACACTCCAGACTAATTGTAATACAGCATCCAGATACATCAAAACCTTATTCTTTGTGTAGATAATATTATTCAAGTACCAACAAAGAAAAATCGGCCATGAGGGGTCTCTACAAATAAGATTGGATGAACCAGTTATTATTCTAAGTTAGTTAACCAGAATTGCTGCGTTATGATACCAATAAAGTATTAATACATACTTTGAATTTATCATTCTTTCATTTATGCACCAGCTCATCAGTTAAGCAAATGGTGGCCCTTAAACTGTATTTTGGCTGAGAAAGCTAAAAATTTTAAACACTTATGATATCTACGCTAAACACTGTTAGAAAAATAAGACAAATCTAATTGATTAATTTCTATGTTGATTATAGCACTAGATTTCAGCAGTTTAATCTTTTATAGAACAGTACAGTATATTTTACAATAAACATTTTAGTTTACTACTTTACTTTATATTATCAGAGTATGCTGGATTAAAAGTTATTTATCTAAATCGCATGATAATTTGTTTTAAAATAAACAATTTTCTTTCCTCTCTTTCTTTTCATTAGGCAGGTCTTTCATGTTATAACTAACTTTAGGTTAGACAGTCGCAGGAAACCACAGAAAGGGCGTCCTTCTAAAAGGGGGCAGGTAAAACGCAGTAAGTTAGTTGTAGAAACTATCGGTATTGTAGTCGTAAATTGTTGTAGCCGTTTTGGGAAAGAATCAGACCTCCAAGCCCTAATAGAAAGCACTGAAGCTCAAATAGTTATAGCTAAAGCCCGAAATAAGTTCAGCTGAATTTTTTCAAGGAATCTAACAGTGTTCAGAAAGGACAGATTAAATACAGTTGGTGGTAGAGTATTTATTGCTGTCAGAAGTAATTTACCATGTAGTGAAATTGAAGTAGATAGTTAAAAAAATGGTTCAAATGGCTCTGAGCACTATGGGACTTAACATCTGAGGTCATCAGTCCCCTAGAACTGAGAACTACTTAAACCTAACTAACCAAACACATCCATGCCCGAGGCAGCATTCGAACCTGCGACTGTAGCGGCCGCGCGCTTCCAGGCTGAAGCGCCTAGAACCGCTCGACCACACCGGCCGGCGAAGTAGATAGTTCCTAAGAAATAGTATGGAGAGAGGTTATACTTGACAATCGGACTAAACTACTAAATGGATAAATTTTAGCGACCACCCGACTCAGAAGATATTGTTGCTGAACAGTTCAAAGAAAACATTTGTCTCATTTCAAACAGGTACTCCATTCATACAATTATAGGTGGTGGCGACTTCAATTTACCCTTGATATGCAGGAAAAACTATACGTTTAAAGCCGTCGGCAGGCATAAAACGTCATCCGAAATTGTACCTAATGCTTTCTCAGAAAATAATTTTGAACAATTAGTTCATGAGCCCACTCGAAGCATAAATGATTGTGAAAGCATACTTGACCTCTTAGCAACAACTAATCCAGGACAAATAGTGAGTATCGTGACGAATACAGGGATTAGCGACCATTAGGCAGTTGCTGCTAGGCGGAATTCCGTAATACCCACAACCATCAAAAAGCAACGCAAAGTATCTCTACTAAAAAAAAAAAGAGCTGGTAAAAAATGCTCTTAACGCCTTTTTAAGAGACAGTCTTCACTCCTTCAGATCTGATCATGTAAGCGTAGAAAAGATGTGGAATGATTTAAAACATATAATGTCGACGGCAATTGAGACATATATACCACAAAATTAATAAGTGATAGTACTGATCACCCATGGTACACAAAACGGGTCAGATCGCTGTTGCAGAAGCAACGGAAATAGCATGCCAAATTTAAAAGAACACAGAATACCTAAGATTGGCAAATTTTTGCAGAAATTTGAAATATAGCGCGTATTTCAATACGAGATGCTTTTAATAGCTTGCATAACTGGGGCTCGGAATATGACAGAAAATCTAAAGATAGTCTGGTCATACATTAAGCAACCCAGTGGCAAGACACAATCAATACCTTCACTGCGCGATAACAACGGTGAAGCCACTGATGACAGTGCCACTAAAGCAGAGTTATTAGACACGGTTTTCAGAAACTCCTTCACCAAAGTAGACGAAGTAAATATTCCCGAATTCCAATCATGAATAACTGCCAAGATGAGAAACAAATAAGTAGATATCCTCGTTGTAACAATGCAGCTTAAATCACTTAATTAAGGCAAGGCCTCTGGTCCAGATTGTACATCATTCAGGTTCCTTTCAGAGAATAGCTCCATATTTAGCAATTATATACAACCGCTCACTCACAGAAAGATCCGTACCTTAAGACTGGAAAATTGCTCAAGTCACACCAATACCCAAAAAAGGAAGTAGGGGTAATTCGCTGAATTACAGGGCCATATCACTAACATGATTTTCAGTAGGGTTTTGGAACATATTGTGTGTTCGAACATTATGATGTACCTGGAAGAAGCCCGCCCGGTTAGCCGTGCGATCTAGCGCACGGCTTTCCAGGCGGGAGGGCGTGCCGGTCCCCGGCCCTAGTCCACCCGGTGGATTAGTGTCGAGGTCCATTGTGCCGGTCATTCTGTGGATTGTCTTTAAGGCGGTTTTCCATATGCCTTTGCCAATGCGTGCTAGTTCCCCTTATTCCGCCTCAGTTACACTAGGTCGGCGATTGGTGCTCAAACACTCTACCACGCAAACATTTGGGGTTACACTCGTGTGGTGTGTGACATTCCCGAGGAAGGGGGGGGGGGGTTCTACTGGGGGCCGAACCGCACAATAATTCCAGTTACGATGTGGGGCGGCGGTGGGGTGAGTGGACTACTGTTGCCTGTTGTGAGGTTCTGAACGACTGAGGGCTATGGCGAAAACGTAGCCTCTCCGTCGTTTCTAGGGCCCTAAGTCATTACAATACAACACCTGGAAGCAAACGATTTATTGACACACAGGCAGCACAGATTCGTAAAATATCGTTCTTGTGAAACACCTAGATCTTTATACTCTTGAAGTAATGAGTGCTATCGACAGGGGATGTGAAACTGATTCCATATTTTTAGATTTCCAGAAGGCTTTCGACACCGTTCCTCTCAAGCGTCTTCTAATCAAATTGCGTGCCTATGGAATATCACCTCAGTTGTGCGACTGGATTCGTGATTTCCTGTCAAAGGTCACAGTTCGTAGAAATAGACGGAAAGTCATCGACTAAAACAGAAGTAATATCCGGCGTTCCCCAATGAAGTGTTATAGGCCTTCTATCGTTCCTGATTTACATTAACGACGTAGGAGACAATCTGAGTGAACGTCTTAGATTGATTGCAGATGATGCTGTCATTTGTCGTCTTGTAAAGTCATCAATGACCAAAACGAATTGCAAAATGATTTAGATACGATATCTGTATGGTGCGAAAAGTTGCAATTGATCCTGAATGTTGAAAAGTGTGAAGTTATTTACATGAATACTAAAATAAATCCGCTAAATTTCGATTACGCGATAAGACACACAAATCTTAAGCCTGTAAATTCAACCAAATACTTAGGGATTACAATTACAAGTAACATAAATTGAAACGACCACATAGATAATGTTGCGGGTAGAGCAAACCAACGACTGCGATTCATTGGCAGAATACTTAAGAGGTGCAACAGGTCTACTAAATTGACCGCTTGCACCACACTTGTCCGCTCTATTCTGGAGTATTGGTGTGCGGTGTGGGATCCGCGTCAGGTGGACTGAAGGATGACATCGAAAAAGTTCAAAGCAGTGCAGCTGGTTTTGTATTATCGCGAAATATAGGGAGATAGTGCCACAGACATGATACGTGAATTGGAGTGGCAATCATTAAAACAAAGTCGTTTTTCGTTGCGACGGGATCGTCTCGTGAAATATCAATCGCCATTTATCTCCTCCGATTGCAAAACATTGTGTTGGCACCCACCTACAAAGAGAGGAATGATCATCACGATAAAATAAATGAAATCAGGGGGTCGCACAGAATAATTGAAGTGCTCGTTTTCTCGCGCGCTTTTCGAGAGTGGAACGGCAGAGAGACAGCATCAAGGTGATTCATCGAACCCTCTGCCAGGCACTTTATTGTTAATAGCAGAGTAATCACGTAGATGTATAAGTTCAAAAAAACTGCATTTTTCAGAAAAGTATAAATTTAATTCTCCACAAATAACATTTACAGATGGTGTAAAAGACTTTTCAAAATATTTTACTAGATTAAGTTTACAAAATTATAATTTTTATAAGCTTAGGATACTGAGATTCATTTTCACTCTGACAGGAACGTGTCTTGGAATATGTCTTAGGAAAATAAATTTCCTTGGACCATTGTATAGTAGAAACAAATTATTATTTGTAAATTCACACGCAAAAATTTACCGGTTCAACCTGTTACTACAGTTCTAAATGAACTTGTTAACCATTTTGCTGTACGTGATGTGTGTGGTGACGGAGTGGTGACTACACAACCTATGCACTAGCAGCCATGGTTCTTGGAGTTTCTGGGCTTCATATGTTCCACTTGGCGTCGGTTTATGTATATAATATAGCCTAATTGTATATGCAGTGCTACTGTAAAATAACAGTCTCCACCTGAGGCTATTTGGGCACTCTTCTTTGTTGCCCATAACTACAGTGCGCCAAGTCCTTACACCTTTTCTCCTTGCTGCCTTTCTATTCAGTTCGAGATGGGAACTGCTACCCCTTTTACTTTTCACCTATATCATTTAATGCCCTCAGCATGAACCTGTTTTCATGACGACAATATTTCTTTTAACACTTTTATCTGATTCAGCAATATATTGTTTTCAAACATTGTTGTACAAAAATCTTTTACAAAATCTTCTTATTACACTACAGACACAAATGCGCTTTATAGCACCTTTCTTTAAAGCTATTGACTTTCACAGATAAGCCATAAAACATAGAATCAAGTGTGTTGTCCACTTATCATCATCAAGCACATTTCATTCGAAAATACCAGTTCGCACAGTTAGTACCGTAGGCTTGGGATGTCAAGTGTAGGGACTGAATGCATCCTGTTGCTTATAGACATAGTTAGCGCCGGCAGCTGGTGGTCGAGCGGTTCTGGAGCTACAGTCCGGAACCGCGCGACCGCTACGGTCGCAGGTTCGAATCCTGCCTCGGGCATGGATATGTGTGTTGTCCTTAGGTTAGTTAGGTTTAAGTAGTTCTAAGTTCTAGGGGACTTATGACCTCAGATGTCAAGTCACGTAGTGCTCAGAGCCATTTGAACCATTTGATCCATAGCTAGCAGCATTATGGCTGTAAGTCAAAGACGAAATTAACCGTGATCTATTCTTATCTCTCTCCCTCTGTCACTTTCTCAGCAATATTCTATGTTTTTTTTGTTCATTCATTACCAGATCACTTGACCTGCAAAACAATAGACAGGCTCATGGTGTAATGTGGCGTGGTCTCCTGACCTTCATTTGTTACATATTCCGACCTCACCATCGTATTCTGCATATCAAGAAATTTCATTCGAGCCCAAACTCGATAGGGTGGAGTCAATTTCACATATTCCCATTTAATCGATATGCAAATCTAATAAATAAATCCCAAGTGCGAAACTCGAGGCTGGCGTACACAAACATTCAAGACATGATGGCCACAGGAGTTCTTGTTCGGTGGAGGCAACCAGCCCGCTGGAAAGTCCGTAGGAGGATGAGTCAGCACACAGCTGCGCCCAGGGACCGAAACAGTTTTTTGCCAGAGAAAAGGGATAATGGCCTGCGTGTTCACCTTAAAAGCAAAACCCATTGTATTGTTTGGGAGATCCTCAGCATACGCATTTTTGACGGACCTAGTGTTCAGATTCAGAGTTCTCACAGGTGGACAGTAAATGCCTAACGCAGATGCTATATATTTCCGAATTGGTCGGCTTAAACAGCGCGCCATTCTCCCATTTGTCAGAGTAACGCTGATTGGCGGACTATTTCTGATGCAATGAGCCAGAGGAGTGAGGGAAAGATAGCGGATGACATACCCTTTCGCTTTTGGCGTGGAGAGGGGTCGTTCTGGTGACGCTTTTGAAGTGGGACACATAGTGGAAGCGAATGCGCTTGTGCGTCTATGCAGAGAGCGAGGAACAAAATCTCTACTCAGTACTGCACTGAGAGAGCATCTCTGTCGCTACCGAGTCGGAGTGATACACTATATTGAGTCCCTCGCGATTAAGCATTTGTTCACTGTGTTGGCCACAACACTTAATGTGCGGTGTGAATACAGAGAGAGTGTTAGCTAGCGCCTGCAAGCGAACATTGAGTGGTATTGCGGTGGACTGGTTATATGATTGGTGTACCACATCAATAGTTAGACTAGGGTCAGATAGGAGTCCTTGACTTCATCAAGGCGCAGTGAGAGTTCAATTGCCGGAGGTCAATCCAGATAGAAAGACTTACTTTTGTTATTTTTCAGCGGCGAACGACGCAATCAGCAGTCGTCGCAGCTCACGGTATTGTGCGCTACAGCGTAGGCGAGCCCCATTTTTCCTCCATTAGAAATAACATACCTCATTCACGTCACTCCATTATATTTCTCACGTGACAGTCTCGAGCATACTTAGAAAAATTCAATCGGATAATTATTCAAGTTGAGTAGGCGCGTGTCTCAGCCATTCTGCCGAGTAAATAACATTCATAAAGAAAAGGGATAAAAGTGCTTTCCCACACTTCGTATATAAATTTCATTAACAGAATTCCTATTCATAAGATGTAGCTTCCTATTCTGAAAAGAACCCGGAAATTTTTGTATCAATTTATAAATAAAAGTTTCACCTGATTTTCTCAGATTTTGCAATAAATAATATTTTCCGTTCGTTTAATGTTTTTCTTACACTAACTAGCAATACTCCAGTACCCAAGTATCGCACTAGTTACGTAAGAAAATAGAATATTTTTGTGTCTTTTCCTTACAGCGGACGACTCCAGAAGATATTTATTGCTGAAAGTTTTTCAGGCATTTCTTTTTTGTACGTTAGGAGAGTCTTTCTGACTTATGTAGTACTGTGGGGTGGAAATTGCTTCTTGCAGGAGCCAAAGGATACTTGTCAGATCAATCCGTTGCGCAACTCGTCAACATAACACACACACATACTGACAATGGGTATAAGAATAGCATTACATATAGCAGCTGCCTGGTGCCAGACGACACACAAAGTCACGTACATGAGAAATTTATAGAATGAATGCCAATAAAAACTACAGATATGCCACCAACTTGATATAAATTCGCAGGCACGCTGTTAATTAGTCAGTAAGCTATATTTTCCATACTTGATTTGCACTATTCTTTGTACAAATGAAGTGGAATGAACCAATGTACAGGCTATGTATACATAATTTGTTTGTATGACTGCTTACTGACTGCTTACAGATTATTAAGCAGGACAGTAGAACAAATTGACATGAATGGGCATATTACTCTCAAATACTACTTACGTAACGAGTAATAGACTAAAATTTAGTTGTTTTAAACCGCACTTTCTCGCAGTTTGTAATTAAACCAAGTATCTATAAGAAATAATTTCATTTTGAATTTAAAAATTTGCTATTTCAGACATGTTGTATTACTGAGCAAACAATTAATGACTTTCGTGGCTGAATAATGGTATCCTTTCTAAGAAAGGTCTTTTGTTCTTCTAGTGATGAAGCCGTGGACATCACTATTCTTGCTCAAATTGCAAGGAATTCTTTAATGCGAATTTAATTGGTGAAATTCCTTCTTGTGACGGAGAGTTTAAAATTCCTAACTCGATGAAGAAAGGTGTATAAGATTCTTGTTGGTGAACGCTTATTATTCTCACAGCTACCTCCTGTGTAATCGATACCTTTTTCAAGTGATGAGCTACCACGGAAAATTATTTTATTCGACTCAGGACATAAGTAACATGTGATGTAAGCGAACCCTGTTACAACGGGGTCCTGTGCAAGACGGACAGTGAGGTCTAGGATACTGTCTGCCGCTGCCTGAGGGGTCAGCCACGTGTCAGTCGCGCCCACGCGCCGAGGGGCAGGAGGTGGGAGGCTGTGTGGGCAGCGCTTCACGAGGCGGGTCAAGGTCGTATAGCACCCCTAGCTACGCCCCCACTACCGGCATATGACAGGCTCGCTCGCAGATGCAAAGATGACACACGAGTGAAGTTTAATTCGCACACTGCACACATAGTTTCCACTGTATGCGGATCGTAATCGTATGGACACACACTTAAAGACCGGCTGCCGGTACCGTTGTTGCATTAACGCTAGCGGTACGTAGGGCATGCGGATTGCGCTCTTGCTCCTTGTGTACGAGCTGTGACAGCACTGAGCTATCACCGCTGTCAGATGCGTCCTGCAGTGAGGTGTATGTCGTGAAATACGTCATGCGACGCAGAAGTTCTTTCTATTGCCGATAGCTGTTATAGCCCTACCACTATAAATAACAAAAATCCTGTCTATGTTCTGTCAATGTGGCCACGTATAGCTCATACGAAATTTATTTTAGTTTCCAAACAATGAACAAAATGGGAGGATAGTCCCGTTAATAGGAAAATCTAATAACTGTGTTACCCTTTTTACAGGATTTGACCATGTGTTGTGTCTAATGAATAAGTAAATCAGACTATTCTACTCTTTTCCTAAGACCTTTCCAAGCGGTTACAAAGAAACGTAGTATGAATAGTATTATATTGGAGCTAGGGCAACTTAATTCCAAGTCCACTTAGTGCCTTAAAACATGTTCTAACGATCGCCAGCCTATCCATGCAATGAAAAAGTGAAGTTTTGGAAAAGGAGAAGTATGAGTTTTTTCTACTTTCATGCTACAGTTTAAGTTGCTTCTTCAAATAAATATTACTCCACTAACTGTTTGACAACGTTCTTAGACATTACGTTTTTAAAAGATAAAAAGCCCAGTAGATAACATCGAAGAAGCCGACAAAAATTGCAATGGGGGACGTTTAGAAAAGCATTTTCCATAATGAACAAACGTAAATATTAAAATACTTAGATACTGAAGCAAATATTTCACTTCAACCGAAACTCTTTCTTACTGTAATTTACTTTCAAAAGCTATTAATCTTTGAACTAACTGTGTTTATTCATTTAACCAATTCTAGTAACTTTACTTCACTCTGACTGAATTTTACGTAAGCAAACTTTTACTATAACACTTTGCAACAGTTAAGGAAACTTTCTCATTATTTACACAAAAATAATTTAAATGGTGCCTCTTTATATTAACATGGCACTTCATAAGTATGTGAAACAGTATACGGTACTCGGATTAGTCAAACACCAGGAAGGAACCCTGTATATGTATATGATAAGGATGAAATAACAGGTGAAACAGTTTCTTTAAAGTTCAAAATGATTACTACAAACACAGTTGAAGTTAATGGTTAACGCTGTGCAAAAGGAGAATACAAAAAAAATGTTATCTTTTGTCTGTTGGCTTGGGTGTGGCTAACAATTGGGACGGTACACTACCCACAGTACGGCCTGCAAGTATCTTGCTATATGGGCTCAATTTCTCTTCTTGGCGTCGTTCAGTTTTACATACAGTAGCCCAAGAACTCGCAGCTATGCCGTAAGGCGTTTGCTATGTTTATGCGAGGCACTTTTGTGCAAATTTGCAGGCGAATCCTCTCCTGCTCCACAAGGAGCAATTCAAGACACTGAAAATAATTACTTTCGCGTCCTTCTGTGTGCGCAGATTAATTTCAATCTCTGCTGCCTACAGACTGTGTGACTTACTTCCCGCGCTTGCTCTAGGTAGCGCGCCAATTCGCCCTCGCCAACTTTTCCAGTCCGCAGAGCCACTTTCGTTTCAAACAAAAGCACACTGGCTTTTACATAACACCTATTCCTTACGTTGTTCCTAAACATGACCAATTCTTACAACTGTCTAATTTAAATCGACATGAACAGTTTGTATACACAAATAATTTAAATACAAAATGTCATACGAAAATTATTTAACGTAATAAACAATTTACATACTATTTTACATACATTACTCACATACAATGCAAAGAACTTCAAACTCCAATATAGCACACTTTACTTTACATATACAGAAAATATAGTATCAATATGCGAAAATTTTAAAGCGAAATATTACAAAAATTTAGATCAACCATACACAAATTGTGTTATAAGGTGTTGTGAATTAGTGGATTCTGTTGCAATTTGATGTGTAACAAACAAGTAATCGTTGTGGTAGCCAATTCAAGACACTCAAAATAATTACTTTCGCGTCCTGTTGTGTGTGCAGACTAATTTCACGAACTGCTGTAGGGATTTTGATTCGGTTTTCACTAATAATTAATCTAATTCATGAGGAAGGTTTTTGTATATAATTTATAAATATTTCGTACAAATTGTCTGAATTTTTATGACAAGGTTTAGTTGTGAAAGCGACGCCATTGCCACCTAGCGAGGAGCCATCAAAATTCGAGGAAGGCCCAGCTCCTTGAGACAGCACATTATGTAACACAATTAGCGTATGATGCGGTAGTCTAGCTCTAGTTCAGCCTCACGCGTCGAGCTAGTGTGTGTGTGTGTGTGTGTGTGTGTGTGTGTGTGTTGCATCATTCTTGCCTAACGGAGATTGTTGCTGGTATGTTCTCTGGCGGTAGACTTCTTGTTGCTGGTATATTCTCTGGCGGTAGACTTCTAAGCCCCACATTCGAGGGTTGGATTCCCTCACTTCATCGAGGACTCGCACTGCCTGGGCTACACATAGGGTGTATCTTCTACGTGGAAGAGCCCCAACCGTGCCTGTCGCGTTGTTGCCCGTCTGCACGCCGTCACTGCTGCCCGCCGCCGCCGCCGCCGCCTGGTCGCCATTGCCCGGTGCTTGCAGCCGCCGCCGCCGCCGCCACCGCCACCGCCGCCTGGTCGCAGTCTCTCGGTGCTCGCCGTTGATGTCCTCGAGCCTGTCGGTAGTGACCACCTTCCTGTCCTTCTCACCATCTCCTCTACCTGTCCCGCCACTGCAGCCACCCGCCATGCTGCCCCTCCAAAGTCTGTCCATGACTATCACCGTGCCAATTGGGATGCCTAACGGGAATCAATTTTCTTACAGGTCGAAAGCCACCCCCTCTCCTTTCACCACCCTGATGACATCACCCATGCCTCTTCCTTCCTTCAGAAGACCATCACTGACGCTGTGGAGGCTCATGTCCTTACCAAACTCATCCACCCTCACCGCCCTACGCTTCCTCCACAGGCCGTCCTTCTTCTGCGTGAATCCCGCAGGCTCGACCGCTCCTTCCTCCGCACTCGTGACTGGAATACTCTCACCCGCCACCGGCAATTACAGCGATATATCCGGAACCTCCTTACAGCAAAGAAACGCCGGGACTGGCGCCAGACATGCACATGCATCAACTCCACCCTCCCTGTCATCTCCTCCCCAAGTACTGGTCAGCCTTCCACCGCCTTATTGGTAGCCATCCCACCCCGTATTACCCCATCCTCCATGACGATTGACCCTTTCCTGACAACCTCAGTAAGGCTAACCATTTTGCCTCCCACCTATCTTAGGTCTTCTCTATTCCTGACGATCCCCATTTTGATTACTCCCTCTTCCCCACCGTCCTTGACCGCACTGACACCTCTGTCCCCCCGCTCACCCCTAGCTTCCAGTACTTGGATCAGTTGCCCCCTCAGACATCAACACTCCCATTACCGCACAAGACATCACACTTGTCCTCCGCTCCAAACGCAACACCGCCCCTGGTCATGATGGTGTCACCTACTGTCACCTCAAGGAATCCCCTCCATCCTTCCTGTCTGTCCTTGCTACCTTGCACAATGTCCTCCTCTCCACTGGATTTTACCCCGACCTGTGGAAGACTTCCCATGTCCTGCTGTTCCCTAAACCTAACAAACCCCCCTCTGATACCTCTTCCTATCGTCCAATTTGCCTCACCTCCGTGTTCAGTAAAGTCTTCGAAGCCATCCTCTCTCGCCGAATTCACCACCACCTTAACCAGCACCGTCTCCTTCCTCTTACCCAATGTGGCTTCCGACCTTCCTTCTCCACCGACGACCAGCTCCTTAACCTTACCAATCTTCTTTCCCTCCAACTTAACTCCCGTCGATCCGCTATCTTTGTTTCCCTTGATCTCCAGAAAGCCTATGACCGTGTCTGGCATCCCGGGCTCCTCTTCAAACTTCAGACCTATGCTCCCCCCATCAACTTCGTCCATCTCGTTGCTTCCTTCCTCTCCCATCGTCCCTCCTATGTGACTATCCACAATTCCAAGTCCCGTACTTTCTACCCTTCTGCCGGTGTGCCCCAAGGTTCTGTCCTTTCCCCTCTCCTCTATCTCCTGTACACTGCTGATATGCCCAAACCTCCCCCTCCTGTTCATCTTCTCCAGTTCACTGATGACACCACCTTCCTAGCCCTTTATCCTACCCTTCAACGGTTCCAACGTACCCTCCAAACCCACCTTGACCAAATCACTGCTTGGTGCAACCAGTGGTTCTTCCGTGTTAATCCCTCCAAGACCCAGGCGATCATCATAGTCAGCCCCACCCGCTCTTCTGCCTCCATGATTTCTACCTCACCATTTATGGCCGTCCTATCCACCTCACTCCTACCCTCAAATACCTTGGCCTCACACTAGACCGCCACCTCACCTGGACTCCCCATCTCCTTACCATCCAAAACAAAGCTCACAACCGCCTCCGCCTCCTGAAACTCCTGTCAGGCTGGACGCGGGGTCTGCATCCTTCCACCATCCTTCACACCTAAAAATCCTTAATCTTCCCCATCCTCTGTTATGCCAGCGTCACTTGGATTTCCGCCCCACCCCGGTTCTATCAAGCCTTCCAAATCCTCGAACACCATGCACTCTGCCTCCCCTTCTGCATCCGTCTTCCGTCCCCGACACGCATCCTCTATGACCTCATCCCCTTCCCCCACCTTCTCCTTTTCCTTGAACACATCTGCACACTCTATATTGTCTGCCGCCTTGATCCCCCTCACCCCTGGTTTCTCCCATCCTCTCAACCCCCAACCAGTTGCCATGCCTTTACCGTTATGTCCCACCGTCTCTCCATCTCCACACCCTCCATCTCCTTTCCCAACACAACTTTCACCGCCTACCCCTCCCGGATGATGAGCTTCGCCCTGACATCTACCCTTCCTACCAACTCTAACCCCTTCTTCCTGCCTCCTCCTCTGGGCTCACTTTCCTCCCCCTCCCTCCTCCTGAGCGGCTTCCCCCTCCTACTCCCCCTCCATCTCTTGTGCCTCCTTCCAGTGTCTCTGCACTCCCTCCTGCCCTGTCTTCCCTCTTCCTCTGCCACCCCACGTGTCTCCTGCCTCTTCGTGAACCCACTGATGCCCCTACTCTCTTCATCCCGCCGCTTCCCCAACTGTTCCTTGCTCTCCCCTCCTTTTCCATTCTCTCTGACCTTTTCCCTCGGCAAGTCCCACCTGGCAGTTTTATTGTTCGTTGTGTGTGCTCCAAGTGGGTTTTAAGTGTGTTGTTCTGAAGTGTTTTTACTACTGTGGCCGACTTTTAACCTGTGCCTGCGCATTCAGTGTCTTCTCTGTGTTTTAAGAATCGCCAATTGTGTTTTTTAACTTTTTGGTGACTTGTTTTAACTGTCCCTCATGAACGTCTCCATGTCAGTGTATATTTTACCTCCATTTTCTCCCCTTACTCTGTATTATGTTCCCCTTTTTTATCTCCTTATGTATGTATCATTTTATTCTTATTTTAGTTGTAGTGTCACTCGGCTGAAGAGCGGCGGATTGTGCCGCTGACAGCCCTCCCCTGCCCATACGGGGCAGGGGAATGAAATCACAATAAAGAAAAAAAATTTCTACGCCCTTGCAGACATCAAACTGCCGACTCTCACAAAAATATTCTTTGTAGGTATACCGTTCGTTGCAGTTTTGACAAGAGTGCTCGTCCTGTTCAACCAGGCTCTATAGAAATGTACAAATGGCTGGTCGATACGATTCATGTTACACCTTATCATGTAGATACTGCTTATGTTAATTCTGATCTACTCGTATATGTATTTTTTGCGAAGTGTCTAGATACCTCGCAAGTGAACCTGCTTCTCTCTCGAGTAGGTTCTCAAGTGATGTTTACACATCGTGATGATTCCATTAGTCCAGTCATTCTTGCAAATGCATCGATCGAGTATATTCCAGTTAGAGCTCACTATCGTCCACCCGAAGTGAACCATTCATTTCTTACGGTTGCGTTGCTTCCTTTTGGAGGCTTTCGACGTATCCGACTGGAACGTTGCTCAGTACAACATTGTTTGCAATGTTTGTAGTATTTCTGGCTTTACAGTCATCATATCCGGGTACAAGAAGGTCTTCTTATGTAGTTAAGAACGCAGTGGCAGGATGTAATTTGGTGTGAGCAACCGATGACAGACGGTTAGTTCGATCGTGATTGGCCACGATTGGCTGTTGCATTCGAAAGTTGAGCGACAAAATGGTAACTTTCTGTTATTAACATTAAAAAAACTAAACAGTTTATATACTTGCATTTCATGTAAAAGCATCTCTCAATAGCTGACTATCATTCAGTTGCTTGAAAAGTGTTAATTACCAACAGAATAGTAAACAACTGCTAAACGAAAACGCAGACGAAGCACTTTGGAGACTTTCGGATGGCGTCTGACTTGGATGGTCGGCGAAGCGGTTAGGCAGTCTCGGAGGACAGACATGCTGTCTGCCGCGGTTGGTATCGGTTAAGGACTTAAGTAGCAATCTCTGGTTATTTGGATGTGTAACTGAGAACAATTTCACAGTAATTACGCAAATACTCAGTTCGCTGTTTTGTTTTTATTAAAGTGTGAAGAATGGGGATTATTTGTGATTCATAAAGTGGAATATAATTGTGTAGCTTCTCGTATTTTACTAATAAAAAGTGGGTGGAATCCCGCATAAACAAACTGAAAATTTTTTATTCAACTAATATCAGTTCCTCGCTAAGACCTCACGGGTTCTGCTATCTTAGTACAAGTGAGATCAATGGCACGTCATCTGTGGTAACACAGAGGAGGTACGAAGGAGAGAAATTTTCGAGAAAAGGGTTTATCATACACACGTATATAGCACCCTCTCTCTCCTTCTCTTTTTCAGCTCGCCGTATTTTACAGTGGTATACGAACCGTAGATATGTGTGTTCAATCTAATATTCGTTCACACCTGAATCTTTCTGGTTACCGGATTCACGTTATGTGCGCGGGGCAAGAAGGAACCTCTTTCCTTTGTAATGAAGCAACATCTCAGAACCAACTGCCCGCTGCGTGTTACGGTTTTCAGGTCGTCCTATGGAAAACGTCGTCCGTTGACATTAGTTGAATCAGTGTCTCCGCAATCTGCTGTCAATAGTTCTCCAGCTTTAGAAGACGCTGTGGAGACATCACACCCCAGTCAGCGCGACTGTCCGCCGTCAGCAGTACGTTCAGATGCGACCCCTGCTGCAATTTAAAATCCAGCTGACTTAGAATGGCGAACGTCTTGAAGTCATCGTCACCAATCTCGCCTCTCCGAGAAGGTGATGGTGGAGGGTGTTTCTTCCCGTGGTGATGCTTTCAATACTGCCGGTAATTGCGGTTCCTGTTTCGACAGGGATGATGTGGCTGGTTCTTCTGATGTTAAAATGAATGTTACATCTGCGTCCTCTTCTCCACTGTTCTGGTCATTTAACGGAGACATTGTAGAGAAGCAGCATACTCACGCCTTATAAAATTCACATCAGTCTTTCCATTGTGTGCCAGCCTAGTCCGCTGTAACTAGCTCTGATGTCATAAATGTTGCGCAGTGCTTTAAAAATCAAGTAAATAACCTGAAACGTTTCTAGCAAGTCAGGAGTAATACTAAATCAATATGTGTTGAATATCAGTTCAATAACTTTTACCATTATCGAAATTTGGATGTGTTTCTGTAAAAATCATTGGCGCAACAGACAAGAGCTAGAAACTTAAAAATTTATATTTAGATTCCTCTTGCATAATAATTTAGTAGAAACAGTATTCTGGATCTCACAAATTAAAATTTTAGTTGAAATTCATGATTTTCTGGTTTTTGTCTTAGAAATTAAGTAAGCAAGATAGATTAAGTAGGCAAATAAATAAGGCTAGGATGTTTAAATTTAAGTAGAAGGGAGATCCGCTATAATCATAAAGATGTGAGAAGTTTCAACTGAATAACTATAAAACTATAGCGATAGCGTATCTCCAAAAGAATGCTACGCGAGAGAGGAAGGCCGCAGTTCTCTCCAGACACTGATCAGCGCACCACCTGTGCCGGGAGTCGTGTCGCGTCGGTATCATTGCTATAAACAGCCTCGGATGCCGTAATAAGTTGTTCGGGATACGCGCAACCATGAAATCGTTTTCGAGTGAAGTATTAATTCTGGGATGACTTTAATGATCTATGTTCAGTTTGCGTATGTCGTATTTTCACGTGCCGCCGCGGGACAGACATTCTACCATTATTTAGCGTGGCGTTTGATGAACATTATCATCAAATTATGGCGAGCATTCACTTAAACATTTAATTTGAACAGTTATAGTTGCATGAGCGCATTAGACTCTGAACTGCTCTGGTAGTTGGATTGTGTGGATTCTTTTTGGTCTGTGACTTTCAGAATATAGTGAACATTGTAGAGTGAATGGATTTTGATTATGAATCCCAGACAATCTCCTAATTCCTCAGAGCTATAAGCTGTAGCTATAAATGTATTTCTCAGCTGAAGTAGGCACTAGGAATTCTAATTAGAGGCTTCACGCTTTTGCTAGTCACTTTCTGGTTGCCAATATTGTAGGTAGAGAGCCAGTGTTGAGAACGGCAAACAACAGCAATAAATAAATAAAACAAAACATTTAATAACAATTATTCCACCCGCCGCCCCACATATTGTGCATTGGCCGGGAATGCATCTTTTCTACATTACATTCTACATTTTATAACAAAAATATACCATCCGCCACCCCACATATGGTGCATCGCCTAAGAGGAACAATACATTTATATAGCAATTATTCCACCCGCCGCCCCGCATATGGTGCTGATTGGTCGGGAAAAAACTGAGTAAAAGTGAAAGTATTTTTTTAATATTTGGATTCGGGAGTGAAATGCGATACGCAACTGTGTAATAGGACAGTGATAGTGTTACGTGTGCATGTGGACGACGCAATTGGATTAACAACGCATCTGGATTAACGGAGCTGGCACTGAGTCTAGCAGCGCTGCCGGCATCGCGAGAAGCCAGTTTCACGTCACCGCAGCAACCGCAGCCGCGCCTGCAGTTGCGGGCCACGCAAACACACAGCAGCCGTCGAAATGCCGGCTGCAGTTCAACGCGCCGCGTCGCATCAGTAATCCTGGTACGCCGCGCCGGCAACGCCATACGTCGTGCAGAAGGAACTAAGTTAAGTGAAAAGCTATTAAAACTTTTACTAACCTGTACTAAAAGACTGTCGGCGATGGAGCTGCCAGAAGAAACCGAGGTTAAACTTAAATCAGAACCTTTGTCTGTTGAGGGAACTGTAAATCCAGACAACGTTTCAAGTGTCAATATGTATGAAAATAGCAATGTTAAAGTGAAATATGAAGTGTTGTCTCCTGACAGTAGTGTGAAAAGGGGCAATGATTCAATAATAGAGACCACTGTAGTAAAGCAGAAATCAGAAACTGTTAATTTGTTGGATGATAGTTTCTCTGGTGAGTTAAAAACGAAACAGTCATCAGAGGTGGTAGAGTTCAAACATGAGAAGTTAGATATGACTGATCAATCAGAAGTTTCATTTAGTTTTGATGATTCTGGTGTTGGAGCTAGTTTTTAGTCACTTGAGTGTGATAAAAAACCAGCTAGTGAGCAATCCAAAGATACTGGGGCTATTGATTTATATGTTATATTACAAGCAATAGCTGCCAGTAATGCAAAATTGTCAGCCAGTAATGCTGAATTAAAGTATAGATTGTGGCCAGCCAAACCAATTTTAATAAACGGTTTGAGGCAATGGACAATTAATTAGAATCCAATAAAGCTGAATTAGAAACTTCCTTCAAAACTGGCTGCAATTAGTTCAAAGAGGATCTGGACAGTTTAAATTATAAAATTGATTACAACCATGAGGACATTAAGGAAAAGGTTGCTCAACAATTTTCTGAAATGTATAAAACAGTAAAATCCGAAGTTGCTGAGTTTCGCAAAGACTTCCAAATGGAAGATGCAAAGCTGGAGCACAAGTTAACAGAAAAGATCGGGGCGGAATCTGAACTGTGCTCAGATAGGTTTAAAGATGTTAATATAAAAGTAAACATATGTCAAGCAGAAGTAGACGCAATCAAAACTGATACTACTCATATTGTGCAAAGAGTAGATAATGTTGAAATAAGAGTAGAAAATATTAGTACTATCACTGCTAACATTGAGAGTAAAGTAGCTTCAGTAACTTCTGGTAATGGTAGTATGCAACAAGTTGTAGCTGCAAACGCCAGTTTTATCGGGTGTTGGCAGTTCTTGTGGTTCGATACAGATAAAAACATCCACCCGCTAGATTTCTGGAACGATTCTGAAGATGTGATTTCACTAACTTGGTCTGAACGAGAGAATATTTTATTTATTAGAAGCCATTTAGCAGGTGACGCCATGCGTTGGTCAGCTGATGTTATGTTGAAGTGTAAAACATTAGCGGAATTTAAAACAGCTTTCATTAATGAGTATTGGTCTAGTAATGAGCAAAATGAAGTGTTGAGAGAATTTTGGAGTGGAAAACGCTTCAATGCAGGCAAGGAATCTATTAAAGAGTTTGCTAGGTCATGGATCTCACGTTTGTCACATTTGGCCGAAAAACTAAAACCTGAAGTGATAATACTTGGTCTTGAAGCCAAACTGCCATGGTGTTGGCAAACTAGAATTATATCTGCCACTAGAGACAATCTGGATCGTTTCATTGAATATTTGGAACGTGTTGCTGCCAATGAGGAGCAAGCACGTAATAACAGAAATGGTAATAACACTAGTAGTAATTTTAAGAACGAGCAGAATGGCAATGTAAACATCAGAACAGTAGGTGTTCGCCCTCCTAAGAGAGGTAGGAATTGGAGAAATAATTATCGGAACCAACAATGGCATCCAAACGATAGTAATTTTGTTCTGAACAAAATTATGCAGGTAAACAACAGTGCGGAAAGCAATGCTGTGCCAGTTAACTATAATGGAAATAAAGGAAGCAGTAGTAGGCCGAGGCAGGAAAACTAGTTTCCGTCTATGAGGACACTGGCGCTCACCAGGCGGTTACTTTTCCCAAGCCAGTGGTTACAGTAATTGGTAAGACAGATCAGAATACTCAAACTGAGGATTCGGATGATGGGTCGGTAGCATCTAAGGATACGGCACAAATATTAAACCACTCACAGTATTTGATGGATACCGTCTTAGAGACGCTTTCTAAGTGGGAAGAGAAAGAGAAGGCGCAGCAGTGTAACGGTAGGAAAGAGCTACAAAATACTGAATTGTCAGGTGAAGAAGGAGAAGAAATTCATGCTTATATTTACGATGAGGATGATGAGCTCTTATCTAAAGTGCCTGTGCAGGATGTTGATATTGTACTCATAGATTTAGGACCGGAGGTAAGTGAGAATGTAGAGGATAGCCTGTTGGGGGTCGATGAACCCAGTAGCTGTGATCAGTTGTCACTTGAGAAGGAACCCGACGATAATAGTGAAAGTGGTTTAGCTGTAAATAGTGCTATGCCCGGTCTGGAGGCGCAGAATCGCTCAGACTACAGTAATAGGGGTCATGTTCAGCAAACTAAATGTAATGAAGTCGTGCGGTGTTTCGATTTGAAATTAATACACCGACTGGAAAAGGCAGCTGAAAATGTAATTCAGGAAACCCCTACACACTTTGACGTGAATATAATGAAGACAGATGTCGATCACTTTAGTTGGAGACAAATCCAAAAGGAACTATTGGATGAGTTTGAGGAACCACCTGTACAAATTAGTATAAGCCACCCTATAATAATAGTGAATATGTTGGGTATCAATGTACGTTGTCTCTTAGACAGTGGAAGTGAGGTGAGTGCGATATCTCAGTCCTTCTTTGATGCATTACCTGGTAAAGACAAGCTTACAGTAATGAGGGTTTGAGGACTAAGAATAATTGGTGCTACTGGCAAGGTGTCATAAACGGTAAAGCAAGAATCTTTGCTGCCCTTTAACATTAATGGTAATTTAATTGATCATCCATGCTTAATTGTAAATAATCTCAGTATTGAGGTTTTAATTGGCATAGATTTCTTGTCAAAATATCAGAGTGTTGTTGACTTTGAAAGAAGCCAGTTAAAAATGGTCTTGCCGATAACCGGAGTAATTACGGTACCTTTTATTGATAAACATGTAGTAACTAATGATGAAACTTGGGAGCTGCCTGTACGAGTTCTGAAAAATGGGAGATATTGGGACGAAGGTGTTAATCTCAGTAAAAGTAAGCTAAACACGGAAGAAGAAGAAGCAATTATTTTGGACAAAATAGAAGCTAAATTGCAGGATATCGATAAAATTTCAGCTAATCAGAAGGAAGAACTGAGACAGGTTTTACAAAGGCATAATAAGGTATTTTCAAACCGACCTGGCGTGGTCAAAGGTTATGAATGTCAATTAAAAGTGAAACATGGCCAAGTGTTTTTCAGGAAGCCATACCAAATACATGTAGCTAGGAAGGAGGCGGTTTGAAAGGAGATACAGAGAATGCTAGAGTGGGGTGTGATTGAAAAAGCGGTCAGTGAGTACAATAATCCTCTTGTTGTTGTACCAAAAAGAGACGGGAGTGTCAGATTGGTCTTGGACGCTCGTTGGTTGAATGAAATAGTGGTTAGGGAAAGTGATAGACCGCAGAACATGGACGAGTTATGGCAAAAGTTCCGGGGAGTAAAGCCTCTATGGACATCACGTGTGTATAATGGAATTTGCCACTGGCGGAAAGTTCAAGGAAGTACACAGCTTTCTTGTACGAAGGAGCTTGGTACCAATACCGTGTGGTACCTTTCGGACTTAATATCTCTGTTTGTGCCTTCGTACGTGTAATGTGCCATGTTTTAGGACCAGCCTTAATTAATAAAATAACAGTCTACGTAGATGATCTGTTAATAGAAACTCCTACCTGGGAAGAACACGTAGTTTTGTTAGAGGAAGGCTATTGAGAGAGGTGGCATGAAAATAAAGATTGAAAAGACAGAGTGCGTTAAAGAGGAAATAGGTTTCTTGGGATATATGATAAGTGGAAAAGGTATTCTGCCTGACCCAGGCAAGCTAGCAGTCATTGAAAAATTTGAGGCTCCCAGAAACAAGAAGCAGTTGAGATTGATGTTCGGTATTTTCGGCATCTATAGGCGTTTTGTTAGTGATCAGGCTTTTAATGCGCCTTGTCTTCACCTCCTGCTGAAAAAGAATACCCCTTGGGTTTGGACAGCAGAATGTCAACATGCGTTCGAGGTGCTTAATCAATCATTAGTTAATAGTCCTATTTTACATCATCCTGATTTTCAAAAACCATTCTGTACGTCTGTTGATGCTAGTGGATATGGTATAGCTGTGGAGGTATTCCAAGTAGAAATAGAGAACGAACAAGAAGTGCACAAGACTATAGCTTTCGGAAGTCGATCCTTACAGGCAGCAGAGAGAAATAATGGCATCTCAGAACTGGAAGCATTAGCAATTGTATTGGGGGTATAGAAATTTGAGCAGTATCTATGAGGTCACCATATAATTGTTTATAGTGACCATAAGGCGTTGACCTTTTTAAGGACCTGTAAGTTGAGGAATGCTCGTTTGGTAAGATGGTCATTGTATCTCCAGCAGTTTGACCTTGAGGTTAGATATATTCAAGGGAAAGATAATTTGGTAGCTGATGGGTTATCTAGAAAGGCGGAGCTCTGTGATGACGCGGAAATTACAGCAACAGACCTAAGTGAAGTACGAATGTTTGCGTTGCACGAAGTAAAGGAAGAAAGTGCATTAAAGAGGGTGATTAAGAACTTGAGACGTGAGCAGAATGCAGATGACCAGCTGAAATTAGTAAAGAGCTATTTTGGAGATGCGAACTATCATGTTGTTGTTGTTGTCTTCAGTCTTGAGACTGGTTTGATGCAGCTCTCCATACTACTCTATCCTGTGCAAGCTGCTTCATCTCCCAGTACCTACTGCAACCTACATCCTTCTGAATGTGCTTAGTGTACTCATCTCTCGGTCTCCCTCTACGATTTTTACCCTCCACGCTGCCCTCCAATGCTATATTTGTGATCCCTCGATGCCTCAAAACATGTCCTACCAACCGATCCCTTCTTCTAGTCAAGTTGCGCCACAAACTTCTCTTCTCCCCAATCCTATTCAATACCTCCTCATTAGTTACGTGCTCTATCCACCTTATCTTCAGTATTCTTCTGTAGCACCACATTTCGAAAGCTTCTATTCTCTTCTTGTCCAAACTAGTTATCGTCCATGTTTCACTTCCATACATGGCTACACTCCAAACAAATACTTTCAGAAACGACTTCCTGATACATAAATCTATATTCGATGTTAACAAATTTCTCTTCTTCAGAAACGCTTTCCTTGCCATTGCCAGTCTACATTTTATATCCTCTCTACTTCGACCATCATCAGTTATTTTACTTCCTAAATAGCAAAACTCCTTTACTACTTTAAATGTCTCATTTCCTAATCTAATTCCCTCAGCATCACCCGATTTAATTTGACTACATTCCATTATCCTCGTTTTGCTTTTGTTAATGTTCATCTTATATCCTCCTTTCAAGACACTGTCCATTCCGTTCAACTGCTCTTCCAAGTCCTTTGCCGTCTCTGACAGAATTACAATGTCATCGGCGAACCTCAAAGTTTTTACTTCGTCTCCATGAATTTTAATACCTACTCCAAATTTTTCTTTTGTTTCGTTTACTGCTTGCTCCATATACAGATTGAATAACATCGGGGAGAGGCTACAACCCTGTCTCACTCCCTTCCCAACCACTGCTTCCCTTTCATGCCCCTCGACTCTTATGACTGCCATCTGGTTTCTGTACAAATTATAAATAGCCTTTCGCTCCCTGTATTTTACCCCTGCCACCTTTAGAGTTTGAAAAAGAGTATTCCAGTCAACATTGTCAAAAGCTTTCTCTAAGTCTACAAATGCTAGAAACGTAGGTTTGCCTTTTCTTAATCTTTCTTCTAAGATAAGTCGTAAGGTCAGTATTGCCTCACGTGTTCCAACATTTCGACGGAATCCAAACTGATCTTCCCCGAGGTCTGTATCTACCAGTTTTTCCATTCGTCTGTAAAGAATTCGCGTTAGTATTTTGCAGCCGTGGCTTATTAAACTGATAGTTCGGTAATTTTCACATCTGTCAGCACCTGCTTTCTTTGGGATTGGAATTATTATATTCTTCTTGAAGTCTGAGGGTATTTCGCCTGTCTCATACATCTTGCTCACCAGCTGGTAGAGTTTTGTCAGGACTGGTTGTCCCAAGGCAGTCAGTAGTTCTAATGGAATGTTGTCTACTCCGGGGGCCTTGTTTCGACTCAGGTCTTTCAGTGCTCTGTCAAACTCTTCACGCAGTATCGTATCTCCCATTTCGTCTTCATCTACATCCTCTTCCATTTCCATAATATTGTCCTCACGTACATCGCCCTTGTATAAACCTTCTATATACTCCTTCCACCTTTCTGCCTTCCCTTCTTTGCTTAGAACTGGGCTGCCACCTGAGCTCTTGATATTCATACACGTGGTTCTCTTCTCTCCAAAGGTCTCTTTAATTTTCCTGTAGGCAGTATCTATCTTACCCCTAGTGCGATAAGCTTCTACATCCTTACATTTGTCCTCTAGTCATCCCTGTTTAGCCATTTTGCACTTCCTGTCGATCTCATTTTTGAGACGTTTGTATTCTTTTTGCCTGCTTCATTTACTGCATTTTTATATTTTCTCCTTTCATCAATTAAATTCAATATTTCTTCTCTTACCCAAGGATTTCTAGCAGCCCTCGTCTTTGTACCTACTTTATCCTCTGCTGCCTTCACTACTACATCCCTCAGAGCTACCCATTCTTCTTCTACTGGATTTCTTTCCCCTATTCCTGTCAATAGTTCCCTTATGCTCTCCCTGAAACTCTGTACAACCTCTGGTTCTTTCAGTTTATCCAGGTCCCATCTCCTTAATTTCCCACTTTTTTGCAGTTTCTTCACTTTTAATCTACAGGTCATAACCAATAGATTGTGGTCAGAGTCCACATCTGCCCCTGGAAATGTCTTACAACTTAAAACCTGGTTCCTAAATCTCTGTCTTACCATTATATAATCTATCTGATACCTTTTAGTATCTCCAGGGTTCTTCCACGTATACAACCTTCTTTCATGATTCTTAAACCAAGTGTTAGCTATGATTAAGTTGTGCTCTATGCAAAATTCTACTAGGCGGCTTCCTCTTTCATTTCTTAGCCCCAATCCATATTCACCTACTATGTTTCCTTCTCTCCCTTTTCCTACACTCGAATTCCAGTCACCCATGACTATTAAATTTTCGTCTCCCTTGACTATCTCAATAATTTCTTTTATTTCATCGTACATTTCTTCAATTTCTTCATCATCTGCAGAGCTAGTTGGCATATAAACTTGTACTACTGTAGTAGGTGTGGGCTTCGTATCTATCTTGGCCACAATAATGCGTTCACTATGCTGTTTGTAGTAGCTTACCCGCATTCCTATTTTCCTATTCATTATTAAACCTACTCCTGCATTACCCCTATTTGATTTTGTGTTTATAACCCTGTAGTCACCTGACCAGACGTCTTGTTCCTCCTGCCACCGAACTTCACTAATTCCCACTATATCTAACTTTAACCTATCCATTTCCCTTTTTAAATTTTCTAACCTACCTGCCCGATTAAGGGATCTGACATTCCACGCTCCGATCCGTAGAACGCCCGTTTTCTTTCTCCTGATAACGACATCCTCCTGAGTAGTCCCCGCCCGGAGATCCGAATGGGGGACTATTTTACCTCCGGAATATTTTACCCAAGAGGATGCCATCATCATTTAATCATACAGTAAAGCTGCATGTCCTTGGGAAAAATTACGGCTGTAGTTTCCCCTTGCTTTCAGCCGTTCGCAGTACCAGCACAGCAAGGCCGTTTTAGTTAATGTTGCAAGGCCAGATCAGTCAATCATCCAGACTGTTGCCCCTGAAACTACTGAAAAGGCTGCTGCCCCTCTTCAGGAACCACACGTTTGTCTGGCCTCTCAACAGATACCCCTCCGTTGTGGTTGCACCTACGGTACGGCCATCTGTATCGCTGAGGCACGCAAGCCTCCCCACCAATGGCAAGGTCCATGGTTCATGGGGGGAGGGCGAACTATCATAAGGTTTCGCAATACTACTGTCTGCATAAAGGTATTCTGTTTAGGAGGATAAAGGTAGGTGTTTCTGAGTGGAAGCTGTGCTTTCCCTCACAACATGTACACTTACTAATCGACTATGTACACCTGAGGTATGGGCACTATGGTGCAAAGAAGTGCATTGCAAAATTAAAAGAGAAAGTTGTGTTTGACAACATGTACCACCGTTTTTCCAAGCGTCTAGCATGTTGTGTAGTGTGCCACAAAGTCCGTGCTGCTAACACTAGAATACAAGGGGATATGCATTCAGTAGAGCCAACTGGAACGCTAGAATTAGTGGCTTGTGATTTGTTTGGCCCTCTTCCTGCTTCGAGAGGTGGGTGCACCCATGTTTTTGTTGTTGTGGATGGATTTAGTAAATATGTTAAGCTATACCCAATTAAAAGAGCAAATGCAAAAACGTTGGTAGAAAAATTGGAAAAAAATTTCTTCGTGAACGTTGGCGCTCCGAAGAATTTGCTGTCAGACAATGGTCCTCATTTTACTTCTGATAGATTTAAAGAATGTCTGGATAAGGCCGGAGTGAAACATCTGAAAATATCTGCGTATTTCCCACTAGGAAATTTGAATGAATGCATTATGAGAGAATTGAATAGGCTTTGAAGGACTTATTGTGCTCGGAAACACTCAAGTTGGGCAGAGCACAGGAAGTATTTTGAGAATGTAATTAACAACTTAAGGCATGTTGCAACTGGTTTTGCGCCTTGCGAATTGATGTTTGGCCAAGAACCGCACAATGTGATTGCAGATATGGTAGAATTCCCTATCATAATGCAAATATCCACAGACGAGAAGAATTTAAAGGCTAGGGCAAATATAAGAAAAAGAGCATTGGAAGGGAAGAAGTGTCATGACGCAAAAGTTGTACCCACCAATTTTGAAATAGGTCAGTTAGTCCTTGTCAAAACCAAGGTAAAATCAAAGAAAATAAATGCAGAAACAAAGAAATTCATGTTCGTATACCAAGGACCTTTCAGGATCATAGGAAAACCACATGCCAATGCATATAGGCTAGAGTACCCTAAGAGTAAAAAAGCTATTAGGTCTCAGGAACGTGATCGACCTAAAGAAGTTCATAGGTAGTGAATGAATTCTGCAGGGAGGAGGTTGTTCTGTAACCTCTACACAGTGTGGCAGCTGTGCAGTCCCAGCTGTGTGAGATCTTCTTTCCTTTTCAGGTCTCACTCATTCTTCATCTTTCCTATCCACCAAAGTTTCGACTCCTTCTTTGCAATACTAAAATTTTCTGTCATGGCTATTAAGCCATGAGTGCTGTAACCATTCCACCGATTAGTGACGAAAATACCTAATGTAACAAACCTAACAGTGACATAAACAACAGAGAAGTATGATGTAATTAAGATACAAAGGTATTTGAGTAACAACTATATATAGAACCCTGCTAATATTGTAAGTAAAAAGTGTTGTTTTATTGGAAATGGTCCACCAACAGTAATTTAAAAAGATAGACAAAATCGTGTACAAGCAGTATCTGAAGTGACAGTGAAACCTATTGTATGCTGTAGAGCTAACTAATTAATAGTAAAAGAGATTGCTTAGTGTAATGAAAAATAGACAGATAAGTTGTAAAAATGAACTCACTTTGTGTAGCAAGGAATGGCAGTGTAATAGAATTGAACAGTGTTTGTGGTTGAGACGTGAAGGACATGTCCCTGAAGTATTTATAAGGTTGGAGCTGGCCATTATTTTGGTGTAGTGTGTGACAGGACACACCTACACTTATTGAGGTTATGAGTTGGAGGCGTGAATGCGACCATAGGTACCCTTATGTTAGATGAAACAGAGTAGCTCATGGTGTCCTATAGGTTTAAGGAATTTAGCATTACGCTCGACCATAACTACTTAATGCACTTTAGTGGTAGGTCGAGAGAGACTACCTGTGGTCTCAGCGTCCGATCGAGTGGAAATGGAGTGCCACGTGAGCAAACAAATCAGCTGCAATACACTATAGATATGAAATAAATGTGCTATCCTATGCGTTAAATGTTAATAGAGTGAGTGTTAAATAAGTACATACACTAGCAACATAATTGAGTAACATAATGGCAGAGGTGAAACATTATTTATAGCTCAGCATAAATACACTTCGATGAAGTAAGTACATAATTGCAGATGTGGAACTGACACAGCAGCAGAGGACCAATAAGTGGATTTAGTAGTCAACTAAACCCAGTGTGTTTTGAACACTCAGAACTGTATTATTACCACAAGTTACTCACATGTACAAAAAGGCTGTGGGCTGAGTAGACAAATACTAATCAAATATACTCATACTATCTCTAAGACTAAGGTAATCAAAGATGAGTCAGCTAAGTAAATAAAATACAAATGTATCAGGAATGTACCGAGCATTGGTTCAGTGTTCCGGCCCAGAAATAATAAGTTGAGATTAAATAGAATTTATGATTTTATGCCTTGTAAAAAATGGTTCAAATGGCTCTGAGCACTATGGGACTTAACAGCTGTGGTCATCAGTCCCCTAGAACTTAGAACTACTTAAACCTAACTAACCTAAGGACATCACACACATTCATGCCCGAGGCAGGATTCGAACCTGCGACCGTAGCAGTCGCACGGTTCCGGACTGCGCGCCTAGAACCGCGAGACCACCGCGGCCGGCTGTATGCCTTGAGCATAAATGTTATCTAGTACGTGACTAACGGCGTTTTGAGCCATTTGTTTACAGATTTTATGACAGTTAAGTAACAGGCGAGAGTAAAATTGAAAAAGTTCTGTTAACTTTGTTCCAGTAACATATTGAAAGATAAGATGTATACATCCCCATTTCATTGTGACCCACCCTTAGATATTAACTGAACAGAGTCTGAGGCACTCTTTTTGTTTGTTCTACAGGACAAACCAGATAATGGCAGCCTGGTAGATGCGTGAATGCGTGGAGTGACTTGGACACAACTCACAGTGTCCCCTCCCCTTTTCCCATGTAATTTAGAGTGAACGTGAAGGACGCACTCCATAGCAACTCCCCCCCCCCCCCCCCCCCCCCCCTCTACCCTTGTGAATGGAAGTGTAGAACGCCAGCCAAAGCGACTACAACAACGTGTCTAAAAATGAAATTGTCATGCTTTGTGAAATTTTCTTTCAGGTTTATGTATCATGAATAACTGTGTTATTTTCTTTGAATTTGTGTATGTAAAAATGTATTTAATGGATTTTAGATTTTCATAATTTTACATATTTTATGTGTTTGTCTGTCTAAGGCAATATGTATGCCAAAGTGTTTCATTGATTTTGCTTGAATTTTGAGTGATAATGTTGCTTATTAAGCAGTGAACATCCCAGAAATTTAAATAATTGAAGTAGGTAATAAGTTTTCTTTTAATATTTCTGTATGTTTACATTTCAATTTTACTTTTCGTAGGGAGTTAAGCTGTACTCGTGCTTCCCTTTTTGTAATTAATTTTTTTTCCATTTACATTCAAAAAACATTTAGTAGAGGGTGATGTAGGGAAGCAGTATACTCATGCCTTATAAAATTCATATCAGTCATTCCATTGTGAGCCAGCCTAGTCCGCTGCAACTAGCTCTGACGTCATAAATGTTGTGCAATACTTTAAAAATCAAGTAAATAACCCGAAACGTTTCTAGCATCTAAGGAGTAATACAAAATCGATATGTGTTGAATATCAGTTCAATAACTTTTACCATTATCGAAATTTGGATGTTTTTCTGTAAAAATTATTGGCACAACAGAAAAGAGCTAGAAACTAAAAAATTTATATTTAGATTCCTCTTGCATAATAATTTAGTAGAAACAGTATTCTGGATCTCACAAATTAAAATTTTAGTTGAAATTCATGATTTTCTGGTTTTTGTCTTAGAAATTAAGAAAGCAAGATAGATTAAGTAGGCAAATAAACAAGGCTAGGATGTTTAAATTTAAGTAGAAGGGAGATCCGCTATAATCATAAAGATGTGAGAAGTTTCAACTGAATAACTATAAAACTATAGCGATAGCGTATCTCCAAAAGGCAAGTTCAGAGCTCGTCTACTGTGTGTAGTGTAATTAAATTAATTCTCTCGCCAAAACTATTTGACTTAGCCACGTCAGATTTTTATTGTGATTACTTACCTGTGTGCTCATTGCAGATTTAAATTGAGAGCTTCATCGGCCATCAGCGAAGGAAGCAATGATTTATTCAATAACTTAAAGTGGTGCGTTATTAGCCCAGCGGCTAGTCAAGAGAGCAGATTTGATCAGGCGTTCCCTTAGCCGTCCGCACCACGGCTTTCTATATAAGAATGCTACGCGAGAGAGGAAGGCCGCAGTTCTCTCCAGACACTGATCAGCGCACCACCTGTGCCGGGAGTCGTGTCGCGTCGGTATCATTGCTATAAACAGCCTCGGATGCCGTAATAAGTTGTTCGGGATACGCGCAACCATGAAATCGTTTTCGAGTGAAGTATTAATTCTGGGATGACTTTAATGATCTATGTTCAGTTTGCGTATGTCGTATTTTCACGTGCCGCCGCGGGACAGACATTCTACCATTATTTAGCGTGGCGTTTGATGAACATTATCATCAAATTATGGCGAGCATTCACTTAAACATTTAATTTGAACAGTTATAGTTGCATGAGCGCATTAGACTCTGAACTGCTCTGGTAGTTGGATTGTGTGGATTCTTTTTGGTCTGTGACTTTCAGAATATAGTGAACATTGTAGAGTGAATGGATTTTGATTATGAATCCCAGACAATCTCCTAATTCCTCAGAGCTATAAGCTGTAGCTATAAATGTATTTCTCAGCTGAAGTAGGCACTAGGGATTCTAATTACAGGCTTCACGTTTTGCTAGTCACTTTCTGGTTGCCAATATTGTAGGTAGAGGGCCAGTGTTGAGAACGGCAAACAACAGCAATAAATAAATAAAACAAAACATTTAATAACAATTATTCCACCCGCCGCCCCACATATTGTGCATTGGCCGGGAATGCATCTTTTCTACATTACATTCTACATTTTATAACAAAAATATACCACCCGCCGCCCCACAACATCATCTGCTGCTCTGCCTTTACAGTGTTCTAATGTAATACTCGTCATTCTGATATGGTGAAGCAACAGGTTACTTTGGATTCTCTCCAGGAGTAATGCAGACAACTTCAGATGCTGAATTGCCTGTCTATCCATTATTTGATGATGATGTTCATCGCTCCCGTTTCTTTCTCGCATTCCGTTAAGTGGATATCCCCCCCCCCCCCCCCCCAGCTGACCTTAGACCTTGATGAGCCTCCTACCCTTCCTCATGAAGAAGTTACGTTGTCACTGAGTCGTGTGAGACAACGATTTCATTGTGCTAGGAGCCCCCACGCAAACTGTGTACCATGCGATAGATCTGGAACCTGGAGCAGAGAATATGTACAAGTGTTAGAGTTATAGTTGTAATTCTAAAGGGATTACGTTCATATACAAGACGAGAAAACCACAATTTCGACAGTACGAAACGGCTGCTGCAAGTGTAGTTGCTCTTCTAAACAGCATCTCATTCAAGAAAACCAGTTGCGTCTTTACGTGTCGTTACTCGTACTTTCGGTACTAGGGCTATGCGCGGCTCTATTTAAAAATGATAGCTGGATTTAGTCATAGGGGTGAGCTGCACACGCCTTTTTTCATACCACACAACTAATTCGCTGCAAACAATAACCTGTAGTTGTGATCCTACAGTCAAGTAGTCTTGGCATTGGCGAGAAATGCGAGTTAATAAAATACATAGAAATATAAAATAAAAGTTATATGAATAAGGGTTCTATTCCAACCTCTGTAGCTGATGTAGGTGACAAAGGATCATGATGAACAATGTTTATTCAAGTAAGGTCATCTCAAATTAACGGGAAATGCTCCTATGACATTCATTTAAAATACAGGCAGAAAACACCTATATCAAATGCAAGAAATTTACTTTTACAAAGTAACACACAAAAGATAATGAGTAGTATCCATTGTTATTGATGTATTTTCTGAAACCTACATCTTGTAACATGATGTTGTGATGTGATGTGGTATGAAATCACGCTATGGTGATGTGAATAGGCCTGAAGAAGAGCCTGTAATTCCCTAACAAGACGTCTGGAGGGTGGATCCTCTATCTCCTCCACGTGATGGAAACCAAACGATTTAACGGCACACAACCCGTCATGCAGATACAAAAGCAGCAGCCCCAGAGCTGGAGCAGTGATAAAATACAGAAAGAACGTTTGAGAGGCAGCGTCCTCAAATCCCTTTCTATCTGGTTTGATATAAAATTTCCTCAATAAACCTATATTCTTAACAGATATAAATTCTCTACAGAGCCCGTGTTGCTCATCAATAGATGTTGGAATAACTAAGTGATGTTCCCAGCTGTTAATGACCACAGTTTCGTCCGGTATTACAAATAAATTTGTAAAATGTTTGTACCTGTGAAGTGTGTGTGTGACAGAGAGAGAGAGAGAGAGACAAAACTTTAAATCATATGTAAATTCCGAGGAAAGTGCAAAAAATAAAAATAAAAAAAAACAAAACATGTTAGCCTCTGCGCCTTCGTATCTGATCAGCTTTCTTCAATATGACCTTTGGTGTACTTAAGCATAATATACATCTAAATATTGTCTTCAGCTTGGGGCAGTACGACTTTTATGTAATATATCTTCTTCATTCTTTATTATTTAAAAAAAGTGCTGCGAACGAATAATTCTTTATTTTTTACCGGATTCAGTTTTCAAATTACGTTTAGGTATTATAAAATTATTTACAACAATGTACATGGATACATTATAATTGCTGGAGTTAAATAAAATAAAAGCGATTCTGCAACACTTTGCACACCGGTACCTTCCGTCAATCGTAAAATATATTATACATTCGGCAGATAAAAGTACTAACACAGCTAAGCACACTTTGTATGTTGAGTTATTATGCTACACGTTCCCTGTAGAGGCACACTACAGTAAACTGAGAGATTGCATGGCACTCTCACTTCTGATTCGGTGTAATGCCACTTACTGTTCTTATGAAAGATGATCTTTATTACGATCTGACTTCATAGATCATGATGAAATGGTGGGCAGTAGTTGAAGCTCTTGTTTGTGTGCTCTAGTGAAGGAACAGCAGTAAGGTTTACCTGCGTTTAAAGGAATAGGGTGGCGATTTAAAGGACTGCAGTAAAAGCGTACGGCGACTACGGGCCGAGGGGAGCGCGTATTTTTCTGCGGAACCTGGCTGAAAACATTTGTGGACTGCCCAGTTCCGCGGTCTCATTGTGCAGACACGTTTGGATGGCGCCGGTCGGTCGGCAGCCGCGTCCAGGTAGGCTGACTGGCGCCAAGGAGACACCGGTGCAATGGCCAAAGCACTGAAGACCGGCAGTAAGGCAGAGGATGGACCCTTGTTAGGCAGGAAGTCGATGAGACGACTGTGAGCATTCCGAGAATATCCGTGGGACAGATCACTGCCCCCCAGACGTCCAGACTCTGTTATAAAAACATATTTGTGAAAATACGAGGCTTTTAGCGAGTTTATGGCTGTTATTTGGAAACTTCGAAATGGACACCACAGGGGAGATAAGTCATTTAATGGAGGGCTGTGGTTCCATCCTGGTCATGTTGTTAGCAAAATACACGGCGGAAACGCTTGAGAATGAGGCTGAAAAGGTGAATCTTTTTTTTTCTTTTCTCCCAATTAACTTTAAAGTCTCTGATTGGTCGAATCGGTGTATGCAGAGCAAGGAGCAGTCTCCCATCTTCGAATACGGCGCTCCAGCTCGTGATTGACTTATGCTAAAGTGGGAGTAGACTAAGATGTAAATGTGGTTTGCTACCGAGCTGGTGAGAAGAGCAGAGAGAAGGAGAAGAAGTCACTCATGTACTTTCACTTCGCGAGTAAAGAACTGCAGGTCTACCTACACGGCGAGACTAGTGTCCTTTGTTAGTGTGCCACTTCGAGCCTGTACCAGTCACCTTCTGAACCATCAGAGGTAATTCTTCTAGCATCATGCACACAACGAGTAATGCATGGGTGTACTTACATGCCTTGAGTCGGCCGTCTAAAAATTTGACATATTATGTCGCGCATAGTCTTGGTATGGAGTAAAAAAAAAATGGCTCTGAGCACTATGCGACTTAACTTCTAAGGTCATCAGTCGCCTATAACTTAGAACTAATTAAACCTAACTAACCCAAGGACATCACACACATCCATGGCCGAGGCAGGATTCGAACCTGCGACCGTAGCAGTCACTCGGTTCCAGACTGTAGCGCCTAGAACCGCACGGCCACCCCGTCCGGCGGTACGGAGTCAAATTTGTTTGGCAGACCATCATACGGATCCACCTGCACACTGGAATCCACTGGAGTTTCAGAGGATCATAGGGAAGTACCTGCGTTCCGAATTAGCTGAACGCGAGACCACGTACTTGTATTTTTCGGGCGCGCCCCGTTAATAACAGGTTGCTGCTATCCATGACTTCAGCCGTCGAACGCATTGTTGTGATCCGCCCTGATCAGCAGGAGGATAAGTATACGCTGCTACAGCGTAGGGCTCCAATATACACTCCTGGAAATGGAAAAAAGAACACATTGACACCGGTGTGTCAGACCCACCATACTTGCTCCGGACACTGCGAGAGGGCTGTACAAGCAATGATCACACGCACGGCACAGCGCACACACCAGGAACCGCGGTGTTGGCCGTCGAATGGCGCTAGCTGCGCAGCATTTGTGCACCGCCGCCGTCAGTGTCAGCCAGTTTGCCGTGGCATACTGAGCTCCATCGCAGTCTTTAACACTGGTAGCATGCTGCGACAGCGTGGACGTGAACCGTATGTGCAGTTGACGGACTTTGAGCGAGGGCATATAGTGGGCATGCGGGAGGCCGGGTGGACGTACCGCCGAATTGCTCAACACGTGGGGCGTGAGGTCTCCACAGTACATCGATGTTGTCGCCAGTGGTCGACGGAAGGTGCACGTGCCTGTCGATCTGGGACCGGACCGTAGTGCCGTAGGGGACCGCACCGCCACTTCCCAGCAAATTAGGGACACTGTTGCTCCTGGGGTATCGGCGAGGACCATTCGCAACCGTCTCCATGAAGCTGGGCTACGGTCCCGCACACCGTTAGGCCGTCTTCCGCTCACGCCCCAACATCGTGCAGCCCGCCTCCAGTGGTGTCGCGACAGGCGTGAATGGAGGAACGAATGGTGACGTGTCTTCTTCAGCGATGAGAGTCGCTTCTGCCTTGGTGCCAATGATGGTCGTATGCGTGTTTGGCGCCATGCAGGTGAGCGCCACAATCAGGACTGCATACGACCGAGGCACACAGGGCCAACACCCGGCATCATGGTGTGGGGAGCGATCTCCTACACTGGCCGTACACCTCTGGTGATCGTCGAGGGGACACTGAATAGTGCACAGTACATCCAAACCGTCATCGAACCCATCGTTCTACCATTCCTAGACCGGCAAAGGAACTCGCTGTTCCAACAGGACAATGCACGTCCGCATGTATCCCGTGCCACCCAACGTGCTCTAGAAGGTGTAAGTCAACTACCCTGGCCAGCAAGATCTCCGGATCTGTCCCCCATTGGGCATGTTTGGGACTGGATGAAGCGTCGTCTCACGCGGTCTGCACGTCCAGCACGAACGCTGGTCCAACTGAGGCGCCAGGTGGAAATGGCATGGCAAGCCGTTCCACAGGACTACATCCAGCATCTCTACGATCGTCTCCATGGGAGAATAGCAGCCTGCATTGCTGCGAAAGGTGGATATACAGTGTACTAGTGCCGCCATTGTGCATGCTCTGTTGCCTGTGTCTATGTGCCTGTGGTTCTGTCAGTGTGATCATGTGATGTATCTGACCCCAGGAATGTGTCAATAAAGTTTCCCCTTCCTGGGACAATGAATTCAAGGTGTTCTTATTTCAATTTCCAGGAGTGTATGTTTCTTAGCACCCTGTTCCTTCAAACCATATATTTTTTTTTTTTTGGACCGGTATAGATGTTTGACTGTGGGGTAGTTTTGTGCCATCCCCCGGATCACGTGTATAAAGTCAGATAGAGCAATTAGTGTTCTGGTTAGTGTCGAGTGTCGATCCCCAACTGATCATTTTGTCCACCAGAGACCCCATATTAGTGTAAGCGTTTGTCAAATGAAAATGTTTGTGTGACGTTTCTATAGTCTTTTTTGTCTTGTGATGTTAAAAATTAATAAATCTATTGTAATTTATGTCACAACCTCTCCCAGTCTTATGATTAACATTACCTTTGCCATTTTTATTAAAGTCCTGATTATAAAAGAAAGTAGCAAGATTGCTACACGAAGACCTATTAATTGTGTTAGTCCGAGGGCACGCTGGAAAGAAGGGCCACCGAATTTTTATGGAAATGTTGTTAAATAAAACTAATGTTTTTAACATTCTACATCTTTATTGTTCATTTCTGCAATTTTCTACCGCTAGAGGGCTCGAAATTGTGGCATGTAACATGGCGGTGTGTAACGTAACTATTGGGGTTCGTGCTGTAATCATATTTAGAACTCGAAGAGTTCGTCCACACATGGAGTACAGTCTGCTTCAGCATGAAAATGCCAGTCCACACACAAGCGCTGCGATATCTGAAACAGTCCTATGCCTTGAGCTCATTGTCATTGATCATCGTCCACACAGTCCCGACTTGACTCATCCGATTTTCATCTGATTAAAAAACTTACCTTCGAGGACGTCATTTTGACAGCGCTGAAGCGGTGCAAGCAGAGGTGAGGTCGTGGCCCGGCATTAAAGTCATACATTCTATAGCGACAGTATCGACAAACTGGTCTCTCATTGGGAGAAATTTGTTCGTTGCCTGGGTGATTATGCTGAGAAATAAATACAGAGACATGTGGAATAAAGATGTAGGATGTTAATAAAGTTTGTTTTGTTTAAAAAGCCTCAACAGTTTTCATGGAGGCGTTTCTTTTCAGCGCGCTTTTTATAGATGCATTTACAACTGAAACTAAAACAGTTATGTTATTTGTTTCAGTACATAATAGTTACCTTCTTGCACAGATATGAAACAGGAAAAATTTGTAGACTTATTTCTGTAACGTAGGATAAAATAATCTCCACAAGATTATATTCGTATTCTCAGTTAGTCAAACGAATTATATCACTGTCTAATAGATGGGGCGCAAGAAGCTATATAAATTCTTCAAGTAGATATAAACCAGACCTGGCGTTCACACTTGAAACGGAGCACGAGGTTACAGGTCTTGTATCCAGCCCTCGCGCGACGAAATCAGACGTACTAGCACACATTTAATTACATAGTCTATTAAGCCCCTGGCCCAGACGCCATTCAGAACCGAGTCCTCCAGGAATTCATGAGCAAAACGATAGAAAACCTAATACACATTGCGAAAGAAAATTACTAGTACTGGTACATGGTACCCTTTGCCACAAACCGCTTGCGGAGTATCTATGTGGATGTGGATGTCGAGTACCATCCTAAGAGTACCATCCCGAGCGGGAAGGCGTCCGGCCAGCCTGTGGGTGGTTTTTAAGGCGGTTTTCCATCTGTCACGGCGAATGCGGACTGGTTACCCTTATTCCACCTCAGTTAGACTATGTCGGTGACTGCTGCACAAACACTGTCTCCACGTACGCGTACACCATACTTATTCTACCACGCAAATATTTGGGTTACACTCGTCTGGTGTGAGACGTCCCTACGGGAGGGGGGACACAGGGCCGAAACACACAATAACCCTGGGTACGGTGTGGGGCGGGGTGGGCGGCGGCGATGTGGTGGGTGGACTGGTGTGGCCTGTTGTGGTGTGGTAAACCACTGAGGGCTACAGCGGGGCGAAGCCTCTCTGTTGTTTCTAGGTCCCTGGTTTAATACACACACACACACACACACACACACACACACACACACACACACACACACGAACCTAAGACACCAACAACACTTCCTTGCGTCTCGGAAGCCGACCAAAGCCCTGATTTTCAGGAAACCAGAGGAAGACCACTCCCACCCACAATATTACCGACTCAGCAGCTTTCTGAGCACCCTGAGAGAGATTGTCGAGAAGGGAGTCCTAAAACAACACACTAGGCATCAGCAACAACACCCAGAGACCGGAGCAATTCGGCTTCAGGAATTACCACTCCACAACAGAACAACGCCTTTGCGTCATTGAACATGTAACATACGGCTACAGTACCAACAAAGCAACGAGGGAACAAGGGCTCTGTTCCTAGACATCGGAAAGGCTTTCGGTCGTCTATAGCACGACTCAACCCCCGGAGCTGCGATATTTCGGAACCGGGGCAAAAACTTGGTAGTGGCACCCCCCATCGCCCTTCCCCCACCGCCCGATAATCCCATTCAAGCATTTCAGATAGGAAGTCAAAAATGGGAAAAAATCGATTTTTCAAAAATATGTTAATTTTCTAGCGGAAGTCTTTCTGGAGGGTTTGATATATAAAACATTTACGTTCAAGGATTTTTCTAGCGCACGTCTTTCTGGAGCGTTTGATATATAAAATATATACGTTCAAGAAATGCAACAAATATTATTTGGTCTTAAGTGTGCCAAACTGCAACGCCATGCCTCTTCACACAGCATTATGCTATCGTACGTCACTTTATATCGCTCTGCGGTATTCAGACGTGTATATTTTGTAATGGAAGGCATCAAACCTACATTCAGGACAGTGGAAATTAAAATGTCGTGTGGTGCCTCTCCTATTCACAGTCGACTGGCTTGACATTCTACCCCATTACAAAAATCTCACAATTAAATAATGTTGCTATTATTTGTGACCGGGGGAATATGAGCTATTTCTAAAATTTGCACTCTTTATTGACTATTAACTAATAACTTTCTCTTTTGTGTGACATGAAATTAAATATAGGACACACAAAACCAGGAAAGACAAGAGACAAGCAAGACAGTACACATTTCTTCAATCCTTAGGCCCCAGCATTTTTCTGTCTAATCTTGCGACAGCTTCACACGGCATGCTTTCCTTTCTGGTAAAGAATCTATTACCTCATCAAAGTTCGTCAAACGTTTTGCTACATGAAAAATCAAATTGTCATTGTCTAATGCTGAAACAGCGGTTACTACAAATAGTACCCAAGAGTGGTGTGGTTTCTCGATTTGATCACGTCTATTTTGTCACTGTGTGCTAGAATAAGCGAGACCGTTCTGACACAAATGGTTATTTTTATGCACCTCATTTACATAAACAACACGTCAGAATATAATTCACGAAGTACCTATCGCAACTGCCTATTAGGCCTATTACAAGCAAAAAGTCTTATGTTAAGAAATAGTTTCACATTTCATTGAGATGCTTCAGTTTCTGAAGCATGAGATCTAAAAGTAGTAGTAGTACGAAATTTCTATAGGAATTTGAAATCATCGTATTCTTCAATATAATTTGTGTGAAGTCTCCGTTTCTTCTCCTTCCTCGTTCTAACAATCAATCTTGTCATCACTAATTTAGTAACTATTCGCGCCACTGTCAAAATTTACTCTCTGGTTAACTTCACTAACCCTGACAGACTCACCGGTTTAGTTATCCCGCATTTATTCTGCAGTTAGGCATTACTGCATGTTCGTAAAATACGTTTTCCGCACAATTCCGAGAATAGAACTAAAGCGGCTGCTAACTGGGGACTGTACAACTGGCTCTTAGCAGTGTAGCGATCTGACGAAACGTTTTGTGTCAAAATTTCATTTTCTTGGATACACCCAGACGCTAATATGTAATCTTTCTTACTTGTTATTCCTGTTAGTCGTTTATTTCTACCGTGATAGTCTGAATCTATGGACGTCGCTAGTAATTATAACAACACTTATCATTCGCACACCCAATCAAATATATAAACAAACAGCGATTGGTATTCACCCTTTCAGGTATGTCCGGCTCAGCTCGTATAGCCTCGTCCCCTTTTGTCTCCGGAAATGTCAGTTTTATTTCTTGATGCAACGGAGATTCCCCTGGCAGAGGCATCACGTACACTATATACGCATTCAAAATTCAACTTACGATTCGATCAGAAATCAATTGATAATGTGTTAAAAATGTGCAAAAGCCAACAGGGATGCGTTTCAAAATCACATGAATAATTGATAGACCAACGTGCGCTGAATGCTAGGCGCTTTGTGAAACAAGAGTTTTTTCTTCAAGAATATCAATTTGGCGTCTCTCGAAATTGCCCCCCGGGGCAGATACCTCGGTTTCCCCCGCCCCCCGCCCCCCGCGACCCCGACCCTACATCCGTGCTTGACAGAACGACCTCATCCGCAGGCCCAGCGACTCTTGTTTCCCCGTCGGACTCGTACTTTTCAGACGCTTGTACCTCACCAACATAAGCTTCAACACCAATGTTCAGGGCAGACAATCAACAAGGCACGGTATACAAGATGGAGTACCTTCAGGACAGCATCCTGGGGCGTCTCTTGTTTCCCGTAGCGCTTAGCCTGGCACTTCATCGCACTGCCCTTAAAACCGTTACTCTTCAGTCGTTTTCGTCCACTTTCTTTCACCTCTATGGGACCTTGTTAGTTGTAAATCCAATCAGCCACACGGACAACATCACAATCCAGCAGCCTGCGAACTCCTCGACTAACATTAACAAACGCAGACGTGACAGTAGAAAATTTGTGATGGTCACCATCCAAGTTTGAGCGCGAAGGGACTCCACCCTTTTACGAAAAACTGATATAATCACACCATACGAAAAGTTCAAATTCGCTGTAGAATGGAGGAAAATAATTAAATCGATTAACTAGGTATAACAATAAGAAAAGTATACAATCTGCACGCATTTAATATTTATTAATTACTAAGGTAATAATGAATTAATCATGGGAGAACTCGCAGAAACAAACAGCTTTCGTGAACAAGATCTAAAAACTTAAAGAAATACCACTTAATAAGATCTGCTACCAGATATTCCACATGGAAAAAAATGCATCACCCAGAAGGAGAGGAGGAAAAGAAATTAAATTTGATGGGCTGAGACGGTATGTGATGTTGTTTCAGTGATTACATTATCGACTTCAAAAAATGTTCAAATGTGTGGGAATTCCTAAGGGACCAAACTGCTTAGGTCATTGGTCCCTAGACTGACACACTACTTAAACTAACTTAAACTAACTTGTGCTAGCCGGCCGGAGTGGCCGTGCAGTTCTAGGCGCTACAGTCTGGAACTGAAAGACCGCTACGGTCGCAGGTTCGAATCCTGCCTCGGGCATGGATGTGAGTGACGTCCTTAGGTTACTTAGGTTTAATTAGTTCTAAGTTCTAGGCGACTGATGACCTCAGAAGTTAAGTCGCATAGTGCTCAGAGCCATTTTTTTTTGTGCTTGGTCCACGATACTGTGATTCTTCCTTGCGGCGGTCAGACTTCGTCGATCGGAACCTTGACGGTTAGTATGCCTGAACTTACGTTCGCATGCAGTCCAACGTCAGACCACTGTCCCACCCGAATGCTACACAAATCTGGTTAATGGACAAGTAAACCAGCTGGCCAAATGGAGACCCATAATGAGACCCCTTTGAAAATCTGTCAAGTGCTGATAACTGTCTTTCACGAGTACACGTACTCTCCACAATCTTCACCGTGATCACTGAACATCTGACGCTGCTCACATCCCATGCGTACTCTATCAGGTCTAGGTAATAACACTAAACACGAGGAATATTATGACAGCCAGGTGGCCATTATACTTGTCACTGATAATTGCAACTCTTATCAATTACATATCCCGCAATGGTATGCACATGTACAAAGTTCCTTTAACATCCGATCTAGTCTTCTGGGTGATTCATTTCTTTTGACAGGTAGTATATGCCAAAGCACAATAACGCAAATGGCCAAAAACAATGGCTAGAAAAAAATGTAGTCACAAAACGAACAAAATATAAAACCAAATGAAAGGAGAAGATAAGCTAGACACACGATTTACCAAAAGTACCGGAATAGACACGCAAGAAACAAGAGCAACAACAAGGTAAGAAAAATACAAGCGAAAAATGAAGCTGAATCCAACACAAAATTCTGTGCAGTAACGATTAGATTCGAACTCATAATGAATATGCTAAATAAGGCACTCAAGGAGCTCAGATATATACACAGGAAATCAGTTACTTTAAAACATCGCAGCATTTGTTCTGCAATGATATTGGGATGAACAGTAAAAACTTTTGGTATCAACAAGAAACAACCTCTAGGTGTCTGTAGAAGGAAAACTCATTTGATACCCACAGAAAATCTCTGAAACACAGATACACGTCAACAAGGAATAAAGACACGAAAGTGCAATCGAGAAGCATCTACAAAACGTAAAATAAAATCAAAAATATTGAAGTGAAACCAAAGAAATTATAAATTAGCTTAGCGAGTGAAGCAATGTTCATAAAGATACAGATAGTAACGAGATGCAATGAAAATAACTGGCTCCTTCGTTTCACTCATCCCTAACCGCTTTCGGTCCATTATTTACCTTCTAAAAGTCAATCATCTGCGAATTCAGAATTATGTCCTCTAAAAGACACACACACATACGATCTGAAACAACAGAAATGATAGACTCACAAATGCGCACTATGTGATCAAAAGTATCCGGACACCCCCAAAAGCCTGCGTTTTTCATATTAGGGGCATTGTGTTGCCACCTACTGCAAGGTACTCCATATAAGCGACCTCAGTAGTCATTAGACATCGTACGGGAGCAGAATGGGGCACTTCGCGGAACTCACGGACTTCAAACGTGGTCAGGTGATTGGGTGCCACTTGTGTCATATGTCTCTACGCGAGATTTCCACATTCCTAAACATCCCTAGATCCACTGTTTCATAATGTGATAGTGAAGTGGAAACGTGAAGGGACACATACAGCGCAAAAGCGTACAGGCCGACCTCGTGTGTTTGACAGAGACCGCCGTCAGTTGAAGAGGGTCGTAATATGTAATAGGCAGACATCTATCCAGACCATCATACAGGAATTCCAAACTGCATCAGGGTCCACTGCAAGTATAATGACACCTAGGCAGTAGGAGAGAAAACTTGGATTTCATGGTCGAGCAGCTGCTCATAAGCCACACATCACGTCGGTCAATGCCAAACGACGCCTCGTTTGGTGTAAGGAGCGTAAACATTGGACGACTGAACGGTGGAAAAACGTTGTGTTTAGTGACGAATCATGGTACACAATGTGGCGATCCAATGGCAGGGTGTGGAAATGGCGAATGCCCGGTGAACGTCATCTGCCAGCGTGTGTAGTACCAACAGTAAAATTCGGAATCGTTCAACACGATCTAGCACTTGTTCATAGGGCACGGTCTGTCGCGGAGTGGTTCCACGACAATAACATTCCTATAATGGACTGGCCTGCACAGATTCCTGACCTGAATCCTATAGAACACCTTTGGGATGTTTTGAAACGCCGTCTTCGTGCCAGGCCTCACCGACCTACATCGATACCTCCCATCAGTGCAGCACTCCGTGAAGAATGGTCTGCCATTCCCTAAGAAACCTTCCAGTACCTGATTGAACCTATGCCTCCGAGAGTGGAAGCTGTCATCAAGGCTAAGTTTGGGCCAACACCATATTGAATTCCACCATTACCGATGGGGGGAGCCACGAACTCGTAAGTCATTTTCGGTCAGGTGTGCGGATACTTTTTATCACATAGTGTATCATGAAACTACAGTAATTTTTGACGCAAGAGAAAGGCGGCTTTGCGAGTGAGAAAACAAGAACAGCACCAAACTTAGAGCATCGTTTGACAAAACATAACTTTTTCATTAAAAATTGGTGCATACTCAGGAATCATTCTGGGAAACGTTGTCTTTGCTGTCACGTGGACTCGATAATTTATGCTTTGAATAATTATTCATGTACTAAAGAACAATGAGCGATCTGAACGAATACGCCGTTTCATTCTATTACAAAAAGTGTGCTTCTTATTCTCATTCTAGGCATAAGGAGAGAAAGGGAATGTGCTACCTAAATTTTATAATATTGTCAGCTATCTGACTGCAAAACACGTAATAGATAACTGCACTTATATCGTGAGAAACTCGACTAACGTTTGAACTACATAGTGTCGCAGCTACAAGTTGTCAAGGTAAAAACCCGGCTGGAAATTTAATGGCTGTATCGATATTTCTATACGAAATTAGATGTATAGCCGGATATAAAATAAGCATTAAGTGAAATATCCGTAACTTTTAGGCCAGATAGTGTATTTTCTAGGAAATACTGCGTCTTAATTGATTAATACTGTAATTAATTAAGAGTAAAGATCGACCAATATACACTCCTGGAAATGGAAAAAAGAACACATTGACACCGGTGTGTCAGACCCACCATACTTGCTCCGGACACTGCGAGAGGGCTGTACAAGCAATGATCACACGCACGGCACAGCGGACACACCAGGAACCGCGGTGTTGGCCGTCGAATGGCGCTAGCTGCGCAGCATTTGTGCACCGCCGCCGTCAGTGTCAGCCAGTTTGCCGTGGAATATGGAGCTCCATCGCAGTCTTTAACACTGGTAGCATGCCACGACAGCGTGGACGTGAACCGTATGTGCAGTTGACGGACTTTGAGCGAGGGCGTATAGTGGGCATGCGGGAGGCTGGGTGGACGTACCGCCGAATTGCTCAACACGTGGGGCGTGAGGTCTCCACAGTACATCGATGTTGTCGCCAGTGGTCGGCGGAATGTGCACGTGCCCGTCGACCTGGGACCGGACCGGAGCGACGCACGGATGCACGCCAAGACCGTAGGATCCTACGCAGTGCCGTAGGGGACCGCACCGCCACTTCCCAGCAAATTAGGGACATTGTTGCTCCTGGGGTATCGGCGAGGACCATTCGCAACCGTCTCCATGAAGCTGGGCTACGGTCCCGCACACAGTTAGGCCGTCTTCCGCTCATGCCCCAACATCGTGCAGCCCGCCTCCAGTGGTGTCGCGACAGGCGTGAATGGAGGGACGAATGGAGACGTGTCGTCTTCAGCGATGAGAGTCGCTTCTGCCTTGGTGCCAATGATGGTCGTATGCGTGTTTGGCGCCGTGCAGGTGAGCGCCACAATCAGGACTGCATACGACCGAGGCACACAGGGCCAACACCCGGCATCATGGGGTGGTGAGCGATCTCCTACACTGGCCGTACACCTCTGGTGATCGTCGAGGGGATACTGAATAGTGTTCGGTACATCCAAACCGTCATCGAACCCATCGTTCTATCATTCCTAGACCGGCAAGGGAACTTACTGTTCCAACAGGACAATGCACGTCCGCATGTATCCCTTGCCACCCAACGTGCTCTAGAAGGTGTAAGTCAACTACCCTGGCCAGCAAGATCTCCGGATCTGTCCCCCATTGAGCATGTTTGGGACTGGATGAAGCGTCGTCTCACGCGGTCTGCATGTCCAGCACGAACGCTGGTCCAACTGAGGCGCCAGGTGGAAATGGCATGGCAAGCCGTTCCACAGGACTACATCCAGCATCGTCTCCATGGGAGAATAACAGCCTGTATTGCTGCGAAAGGTGGATATACACTGTACTAGTGCCGACATTGTGCATGCTCTGTTGCTAGTGTCTATGTGCCTGTGGTTCTGTCAGTGTGATCATGTGATGTATCTGACCCCAGGAATGTGTCAATAAAGTTTCCCCTTCCTGGGACAATGAATTCACGGTGTTCTTATTTCAATTTCCAGGAGTGTATTTAGATTAACTTAGTATCCTGTCTCTTTTAAAATGCACCAAGACTCAGTCAGGTGAAACACAAACTACACCCAGGTGAGGCAGAGTGCATCGAATTAATAACACCGTCTCATTTGAATAAAACTAATGTTTTGACAACGTATAGCCAAATGGTGGATAAATGATTTTAGTTACATGAGGAAAAATAAAAGCTTGTAGTTTATTGTAACTCAGTAGCTTCCTCACCTTCAACCCTAAGAGCTGTTGTTGAGATCAACTGTATAATAACATTAGAGTATTTACATCAAGTATTGCTCTTGGTAGCAAATGTAGTCATTCAAAACGACGTATGTGGATAAAGTAAGAATCTCGCAGTGAACATGAAAACAGTGACACAATAATACCTCTATTTGGCATTGATTTATGCTTGATAATGTATACAGCCCCCCATGAACCATGGACCTTGCCGTTGGTGGGGAGGCTTGCGTGCCTCAGCGATACAGATACGGTACGTAGGTGCAACCACAACGGAGGGGTATCTGTTGAGAGGCCAGACAAACGTGTGGTTCCTGAAGAGGGGCAGCAGCCTTTTCAGTAGTTGCAGGGGCAACAGTCTGGATGATTGACTGATCTGGCCTTGCAACATTAACCAAAACGGCGTTGCTGTGCTGGTACTGCGAACGGCTGAAAGCAAGGGGAAACTACAGCCGTAATTTTTCCCGAGGACATGCAGCTTTACTGTATGATTAAATGATGATGGCATTCTCTTGGGTATAATATTCCGGAGGTAAAATAGTCCCCCATTCGGATCTCCGGGCGGGGACTACTCAGGAGGATGTCGTTATCAGGAGAAAGAAAAATGGCGTTCTACGGATCGGAGCGTGGAATGTCAGATCCCTTAATCGGGCAGGTAGGTTAGAAAATTTAAAAAGGGAAATGGATAGGTTAAAGTTAGATATAGTGGGAATTAGTGAAGTTCGGTGGCAGGAGGAACAAGACTTCTGGTCAGATGATTACAGGGTTATAAACACAAAATCAAATAGGGGTAATGCAGGAGTAGGTTTAATAATGAATAGGAAAATAGGAATGCGGGTAAGCTACTACAAACAGCATAGTGAACGCATTATTGTGGCCAAGATAGATACGAAGCCCACACCTACTACAGTAGTACAAGTTTATATGCCAACTAGCTCTGCAGATGACGAAGAAATTGAAGAAATGTACGATGAAATAAAAGAAATTATTCAGATAGTGAAGGGAGACGAAAATTTAATAGTAATGGGTGACTGGAATTCGAGTGTAGGAAAAGGGAGAGAAGGAAACATAGTAGGTGAATATGGATTGGGGCTAACAAATGAAAGAGGGAGCCGCCTAGTAGAATTTTGTACAGACCACAACTTAGTCATAGGTAACACTTGGTTTAAGAATCATGAAAGAAGGTTGTATACGTGGAAGAACCCTGGAGATACTAAAAGGTATCAGATAGATTATATAATGGTAAGACAGAGATTTAGGAACCAGGTTAAATTGTAAGACATTTCCAGGGGCAGATGTGGACTCTGACCACAATCTATTGGTTATGACCTGTAGATTAAAAGTGAAGAAACTGCAAAAATGTGGGAAATTAAGGAGATGGGACCTGGATAAACTGAAAGAACCAGAGGTTGTACAGAGTTTCAGGGAGAGCATAAGGGAACAATTGACAGGAATAGGGGAAAGAAATCCAGTAGAAGAAGAATGGGTAGCTCTGAGGGATGTAGTAGTGAAGGCAGCAGAGGATAAAGTAGGTAAAAAGACGAGGGCTGCTAGAAATCCTTGGGTAACAGAAGAAATATTGAATTTAATTGATGAAAGGAGAAAATATAAAAATGCAGTAAATGAAGCAGGCAAAAAGGAATATAAACGTCTCAAAAATGAGATCGAGAGGAAGTGCAAAATGGCTAAACAGGAATGGCTAGAGGATAAATGTAAGGATGTAGAGGCTTATCTCACTAGGGGTAAGATAGATACTGCCTACAGGAAAATTAAAGAGACCTTTGGAGAGAAGAGAACCACGTGTATGATTATCAAGAGCTCAGATGGCAACCCAGTTCTAAGCAAAGAAGGGAAGGCAGAAAGGTGGAAGGAGTATATAGAAGGTTTATACAAGGGTGATGTACTTGAGGACAATATTATGGAAATGGAAGAGGATGTAGATGAAGACGAAATGGGTGATACGATATTGCGTGAAGAGTTTGACAGAGCACTGAAAGACCTGAGTCGGAACAAGGCCCCCGGAGTAGACAACATTCCATTAGAACTCCTGACGGCCTTGGGAGAGCCAGTCATGACAAAACTCTACCAGCTGGTGAGCAAGATGCATGAGACAGGCGAAATACCCTCAGACTTCAAGAAGAATATAATAATTCCAATCCCAAAGAAAGCAGGTGCTGACAGATGTGAAAATTACCGAACTATCAGTTTAATAAGTCACAGCTGCAAAATACTAACGCGAATTCTTTACAGACGAATGGAAAAACTGGTAGATGCGGACCTCGGGGAGGATCAGTTTGGATTCCGTCGAAATGTTGGAACACGTGAGGCAATACTGACCTTACGACTTATCTTAGAAGAAAGATTAAGAAAAGGCAAACCTACGTTTCTAGCATTTGTAGACTTAGAGAAAGCTTTTGACAATGTTGACTGGAATACTCTTTTTCAAATTCTAAAGGTGGCAGGGGTAAAATACAGGGAGCGAAAGGCTATTTATAATTTGTACAGAAACCAGATGGCAGTCATAAGAGTCGAGGGGCATGAAAGGGAAGCAGTGGTTGGGAAAGGAGTGAGACAGGGTTGTAGCCTCTCCCCGATGTTATTCAATCTGTATATTGAGCAAGCAGTAAAGGAAACAAAAGAAAAATTTGGAGTAGGTATTAAAATTCATGGAGACGAAGTAAAAACTTTGAGGTTCGCCGATGACATTGTAATTCTGTCAGAGACGGCAAAGGACTTGGAAGAGCAGTTGAACGGAATGGACAGTGTCTTGAAAGGAGGATATAAGATGAACATCAACAAAAGCAAAACGAGGATAATGGAATGTAGTCCAATTAAATCGGGTGATGCTGAGGGAATTAGATTAGGAAATGAGACACTTAAAGTAGTAAAGGAGTTTTGCTATTTAGGAAGTAAAATAACTGATGATGGTCGAAGTAGAGAGGATATAAAATGTAGACTGGCAATGGCAAGGAAAGCGTTTCTGAAGAAGAGAAATTTGTTAACATCGAATATAGATTTAAGTGTCAGGAAGTCATTTCTGAAAATATTTGTTTGGAGTGTAGCCATGTATGGAAGTGAAACATGGACGATAACTAGTTTGGACAAGAAGAGAATAGAAGCTTTCGAAATGTGGTGCTACAGAAGAATACTGAAGATAAGGTGGATAGATCACGTAACTAATGAGGAGGTATTGAATAGGATTGGGGAGAAGAGAAGTTTGTGGCACAACTTGACTAGAAGAAGGGATCGGTTGGTAGGACATGTTTTGAGGCATCAAGGGATCACAAATTTAGCATTGGAGGGCAGTGTGGAGGGTAAAAATCGTAGAGGGAGACCGAGAGATGAGTACACTAAGCAGATTCAGAAGGATGTAGGTTGCAGTAGGTACTGGGAGATGAAGAAGCTTGCACAGGATAGAGTAGCATGGAGAGCTGCATCAAACCAGTCTCAGGACTGAAGACCACAACAACAACAACAACAATGTATACAGACTAAAATACAGTAAAAAATTAATTGAAACGACATGACCGAACAAGCCATGAAGGTCAAACGTTACCGACCGGCCGCCGTGTCATCCTCAGACCATAGGCGTCACTGGATGCGAATATGGAGGGGAAGTGGGCAGCACACCGCTCTCTTGGCCGTATATCAGTTTCCGATACCGGAGCCGCTACTTCTCAATCAAGTAGCTCCTCAGTTTGCCTCACAAGGGCTGATTGCAGCCCGCTTGCCAACATCGCTCGTCAGACCGAATGGTCACCCATGCAAGTGCTAGCCCAGTCCGACAGCGCTTAACTTCTGAGATCTGACGGCAACCGGTGTTACCCCTGCAGCAAGGCCGTTAGCGGAAAATTAATTGATCAGTTGAGTGTTGCAATAAGTTCCTGTATAAACATTGACAAATCCAACACTAAATGACACCGTATAGCAGTTCACAGAAAAATAAGTGTGCATGCAACATTCAGAAAAAGTCACAAGGAAGGAATATCAAAGTTAACTTTTACACTAATAACGAAATAAAGAAGAAAATCATCCATAGTATTCAAAACAAGAGCAAGTCATACATTAGATTAGGGATATTTAGACTGAACTGCAGTTCACTTCCGAAGATGTACACTGATTACCCAAAAAATTATGACAGCTGGCCACTGTGACGTTGGAGGCCGCCTGGTGGCGTTGTGGGCACGTGACGAGGTAACAAAAGTATGTAAGTGGAGCACACACGGTCGGGGGATCACCGTAGCGAAGATACGGGCTGCAAATGCGGAAATCCTTTGAGATAGTCGACTTTCACAAAGGTCATATTATTATTATGCAGAGTACCTCGAAAATGGTGAATCTGGTCGAATGAGCTCGTGCTACTGTCGTTAGTACGACGGTTGGAACTTTAATAATGGTAACTATTTATTTAGAGCTCGCACTAAATAGATAGGTGTTTCAAAGTTTTACTGACCTTCAAAGTAGTCACCAGCATTGTGTATAACCCGTTGCCAGCGATGTGGACGTCATAGGATACTCTTAGCAGTGCCAGTTTTGTTGACCGTTCGAGCGGCGCAGTCTATTGCCCGACGAATTTGTAGCAGTTCTGAAGCGAATGACGTGAAGTGTTTCCTTCAGTTTAGAAATCGAGTTAGACTCACGAGGGCTTAGGCCAGAGGAGTGCAGTAGGTGGTATAGCACTTAGCAGCCCTATCAGCCAAACAAATCAGTAACATTCACATTGTACGTGCTTGAGCAATGTCCTGCAAAATGATGGTCAGGTCCTGCAGAAAGTTTCATCACTTCAGTCTCTAAGCTGGTCGTTGGTTGTGTTCTAAAAACGTCCAGCGTAGAGACAGCAGTGTTGACACTATCTGTAGGACCTGACCATCATTTTGCACCACAATGCTCAAGCACGAACAGTGCAAGCTGATACTGATTTGTTAAAATGATGGGGCTGCTAAGAGCTATACGACCTACTGCACTCCTCTGGCCTAGGACCTCGTGAGTTCAACTCGATTTCTAAACTGAAGGAAACACTTCACGGCATTCGCTTCAGAACTGCTACAAATTCGTCGGGCAACAGACCGCACCGCTCGAACTGTCAACACAACTGTCACGGATAAGAGTATCCTACGACTTCCACATCACTGGCAACACAATGCTGGTGACTACTTTTAAGGTCAGTAAGACTTTGAAACACGCATCTGTTTTGTACGAACTGTGAATAAATACACTCCTGGAAATTGAAATAAGAACACCGTGAATTCATTGTCCCAGGAAGGGGAAACTTTATTGACACATTCCTGGGGTCAGATACATCACATGATCACACTGACAAAACCACAGGCACATAGACACAGGCAACAGAGCATGCACAATGTCGGCACTAGTACAGTGTATATCCACCTTTCGCAGCAATGCAGGCTGCTATTGTCCCATGCAGACGATCGTAGAGATGCTGCATGTAGTCCTGTGGAACGGCTCTCCATGCCATTTCCACATGGCGCCTCAGTTGGACCAGCGTTCGTGCTGGACGTGCTGGACGTGCAGACCGCGTGAGACGACGCTTCATCCAGTCCCAAATATGCCCAATGGGGGACAGATCCGGAGATCTTGCTGGCCAGGGTAGTTGACTTACACCTTCTAGAGCACGTTGGGTGGCACGGGATACATGCGGACGTGCATTGTCTTGTTGGAACAGCAAGTTCCCTTGCCGGTCTAGGAATGGTAGAACGATGGGTTCGATGACGGTTTGGATGTACCGTACACTATTCAGTGTCCCCTCGACGATCACCAGAGGTGTACGGCCAGTGTAGGAGATCGCTCACCACCCCATGATGCCGGGTGTTGGCCCTGTGTGCCTCGGTCGTATGCAGTCCTGATTGTGGCGCTCACCTGCACGGCGCCAAACACGCATACGACCATCATTGGCACCAAGGCAGAAGCGACTCTCATCGCTGAAGACGACACGTCTCCATTCGTCCCTCCATTCACGCCTGTCGCGACACCACTGGAGGCGGGCTGCACGATGTTGGGGCGTGAGCGGAAGACGGCCTAACGGTGTGCGGGACCGTAGCCCAGCTTCATGGAGACGGTTGCGAATGGTCCTCGCCGATACCCCAGGAGCAACAGTGTCCCTAATTTGCAGGGAAGTGGCGGTGCGGTCCCCTATGGCACTGCGTAGGATCCTACGGTCTTGGCGTGCATCCGTGCGTCGCTCCGGTCCGGTCCCAGGTCGACGGGCACGTGCACATTCCGCCGACCACTGGCGACAACATCGATGTACTGTGGAGACCTCACGCCCCACGTGTTGAGCAATTCGGCGGTACGTCCACCCGGCCTCCCGCATGCCCACTATACGCCCTCGCTCAAAGTCCGTCAACTGCACATACGGTTCACGTCCACGCTGTCGCGGCATGCTACCAGTGTTAAAGACTGCGATGGAGCTCCGTATGCCACGGCAAACTGGCTGACACTGACGGCGGCGGTGCACAAATGCTGCGCAGCTAGCGCCATTCGACAGCCAACACCGCGGTTCCTGGTGTGTCCGCTGTGCCGTGCGTGTGATCATTGCTTGTACAGCCCTCTCGCAGTGTCCGGAGCAAGTATGGTGGGTCTGACACACCGGTGTCAATGTGTTCTTTTTTCCATTTCCAGGAGTGTAGTTGTCACTATTAAAGTTCCAACACTCTTACCTACGGAAAGAGGTGGAAGGACAGTGAAACTACCACTACATGCTAAATGGTTGGACATCAACGACTCTTCGCGGAACGTGAGGTTCGGAGGTTTGTCTGCTCTGTAAAGTAGGATAGATGGTGCTCTGATCTGTGGCATCTCCGCCGAAAGAGCATAATGCTGGTGCACATAAAAGTGCTTCGGAGTACACCGCTCATCGTATCTTGTTGAACACGGAGCTCCGCAGCAGACTGCCTCTACGTGTTCACATATTGACTCAACGATATCGGCAATTACAAATGCAGTGGGCACGGGACCATCAGGACTGGACTATCGATCGATAGAGATGTGTGGACTCTTCAGGTGAATCACATTTTTGCTACACTATGTCGATGGTCGTCTCCACAAACGCCGTCATCGAGGTGAACGGTGACTCGAAACGTGCAGCACGCCAAAGACGCTGCCTGGTGGGAGCAGTATTATGCTATGGGAGACATTCTCCTGTGCTTGCGTGGGACCTGTTAGTAATCGAAGACACGCTGACAGCTGCGAACCTCCTGCATCCTGTTATGCTTGATGTCTTCCCCGACGGCGATGTCATCTTTGAGCAATACAATTGTCAGTGTCTCGGAGCCAGAACAGTGCCACTGTGCTTTGAGGACCATTACAGTGAGCTCGCGCTCATGGCTCGGGAACCAAATTCACATGATGTAAATCCAATGGAGCCCGTGTGGGTCGCTATTATGCACCATCACCGCGCACACAAATCAGCGGCTCGTATTTCCGCTGATTACATGAGCTGTGCAAAGAAGTCTAATACCATATATCTCCACAGACCTACCCACAAACCGTAGGATCCGTGGTACGCAGAACCAACGATGAATACAGTTCTAAAGGCGGACGAACAAGCTGTTAAGCAGGTGGTCATAATGTCTTGGCTCATAACTGCACATACCCCAAAAGGAAAATATTTCAGTAGAGGATTTCTCGAACATGTGGACACTCTTCATTTCAAAAGTCTAAACAAACTGACTTTTGCCTTTCACGTTGCTGTAGATGGATATCAACTAACATAAATACTACAAAATCCATAAATCCTGCGCCTGGTCAACAAAGACAAAGAGGATCAATCTGCTTCTAAGACAGAAATTTGTTCCCAGAAGTGCACATCTCAAAGGGCATTCTAATGACTCAAACTTAGAAATCCATAAACATATTGGAAAAATATTTTCGTAAATCATTCGTAAAATCTACTCATCAAATTCAGTTCTTGCAAAAACATAATAATAATAGATAACAAAAAAGCCATAATTTTCTGTTCTTCTTCCTAAAGTGACTGCTTAGTTGTTGTAGTTGTCGTCGCGAGTCCGAAGACTGCTTTGATGTTGCTCTCCACGCTATGCTGTACAAGCGTCTTCATCTCCGAATAACTACTAGAACCTAAATAAAGTTCCCTTCGCCACAGTTCTGCTCAGTACCACCTCATTGGTTACATGATTAACCCATCTTGTATTCTTTATTCTGAAGTTTTTTTTCCAAATATTTCAGTCCATTAACTGCACGCAAAGTATATGATATTATTTGTTGTGTGTAAAATTTCCGTATCACTTTCGAAACATTCAGTCAAAGTTATATGTCATTCTGTTAATAACAGCCATTCTATGCTAAACTAGTTAGATAACCATTCATGTAAAATGTTAGTGTAGTCATTGTACATCATTAATGTGAAAAATTCAAAACTGACTGTAAATAGCATAGCACTACTCAATACAGTATATAAATTATATGTTAAGCAAGTAATATGACACAATGTCGTTTTTTAGTCATTCAGAGGCATGTATGAAGTTTTAAGGTCGACAGTATTAATTCGATGAGCACAACTGGCTTTAGAACTAATTCCAGAATCTATAAAAATTTCCGACATAAACAAATCCATAAGTCGCCCACATGGGAAATACTGCACACAATCAATGAATCTTAAAGTGTGTGTTATACAAGGAAATGAGGAAAGGACTCCTTCTTAACGAACAGAATTAAGGGCATCAAATTATTAATTAAGCATAATTAATCAACTAAATACCAACGAATTACAGTTACGAACAACTTAAATTTCAACATATCCATTACGTCAACAGCTGATAGGGAAAAGCGTGAAATGCGTCTTGGTTGAACTAACTGAATTTGAAAAGTGTCTGGTTGCTGAATTCCTAGAAGTAACGCAGTTTGGATTGCTGAAAGAGTGACCTACTTTTCTTAAGAAGATTCTACTCCCTTAATGAAATTGCAGACTCGTCACATGAGTGCAATTTTTACAATTAACCTGATTTTTATTGAGATTTTATAGTTTCTCTCTTGTAGAATGGGTGGTCCTCCCAAACAGCTATCAGAACTATTATATGTAAAGCGTCAGCTGCGTGCCAGTGGTCCAAGAAAGGCTGTCATTCTAGTTCCGGACGCTACTCGTGTAAAGAATGGACCGCCGCATAAGGCAATCAGCCTTTACTGGTCACACTGCGACCGCGGCAGAAACTGAAACAAATATTATCCGCAGAGTGACAGCTGAGAATCGTGCCGCTCACGAAAGCCTTCTTCCACACACCTTGGCCAGGAAGTTTATTACTGTCGTGGCGACACTGGATTCTTGTTCTGAAAGAAAGCGTTTGAAACCGTTTTCCGGTCTTTTTGATTTATACTTTCTCCCAGTGTATTTAGAGCAGATTCTAACATACGTTTTACAGCGCCAGAATCGATTCCTTTCCCAACGCTTGGTGAGCTGAGCTACGTCTTAAAGCATGGGAGTTTCGTTGTAAAGAAATTCGATTCACATCTCTGCCCTCCTCGGTACTTGGACTTTTCTGTGGTTAGCATGGAAAATAAATGGTTCAAATGGCTCTGAGCACTATAGGACTTAACTTCTGAGGTCATCAGTCCCGTAGAACTTAGAACTACTTAAACCTAACTAACCTAAGAACATCACACACATCCATGCCCGAGGCAAGATTCGAACCTGCGACCGTAGCAGTCGCGGGGTTCCAGAGTGTAGCGCCTAGAACCGCTCGGCTACTCCGGCCGGCGTTTACATGAAACCTTATTTCTGTACGACGTATTGCAATTACTTCCCACCTATATCTCCAGTTCAGCACATACACTGAAGCGCCAAAGAAACTGGTATAGGCACGCATATTCAAATACAGAATACGGCGCTGCGGTCAGGAACGTCTATATAAGAAAACAAGAGTCTGGAGGAGTTGTAAGATAGTTTACTGCTGCTACAATGCAGGTTATCACGATTTATATGAGTTTGAACGTGGTGTTATAGTCGGCGCACGAGCGATGGGACACAGCATCTCCGGGATAGCGATGAAGTGGGGATTTTCGCTTACGACCATTTCATGAGTGTTCCGTGAATATCAGGAATCCGGTAAAACATCAAATCTCCCACATCGCCGCGGCCTGAAAAAGATCCTGCAAGAACGGGACCAACGACGACTGAAGAGAATCGTTCGTAGCAGAAGGGCAACCCTTCCGAAAATTGCTGCAGATTTCAATGATAGGCCATCAACATGTCAGCGTGCGAACGATTCATCGAAACATCATCGATATGGGCTTTCGGAGTCGAAGGTCCACTCCTGTACCCTTAATGACTGCACGACACATAGCTTTACGTCTGGCCTCGGCCAATCAACACCGACATTGGGCTGTTGATGACTGGAAACATGTTGCCTGGTCGGATAAGTCTCGTTTCAAATTGTATCGAGCGGATGGACGTGTACGGGTGACACGTACGTAAGCACCCTGTCTGATCACCTGCATCCATTAAAGTCCATTGTGCATCTCACTGGCTTGCTCAATTCTAGCAGGACAATGCGATACCCCACACGCCCAGAATTGCTACAGGGTGGCTCCAGGAACACTCACCTGAATTTAAACACTTTCGCTGGCCATCAAACTCCCCAGACATGAACATTATTGAGCGTATCTGGGATGCCTTGCAACTTGCTGCTCAGGAGAGATCTCCACCCCCTCATACTCTTACAGATTTATGAACAGCCTTGCATAATTCATGGTGTCAGTTTCCTCCAGCACTACTTCGGATATTAGACGAGTCCATGCCACGTCGTTTTGCGGCACTAAGGCGTGCCTGCGGGGGACCGTACATGATATTAGGCAGGTGTACGTTTCTTTGGCTCTTCAGTGTATAATAGCCCTAATAACCCCTCTAACAACGAGACGCTAAAAACCAGCATTTCCTCCTGTGACCTCTCATCCTCTCTGAAACCTCGGCACGTTTTACTGTGTAGTCTGCAATACGTGCTTTATAGCGTAGATGAGACCTTGTACAGAGCAAGATGGAAAAGCATGTAAGTTTAATATGCAAAGTGAAGGATCTGCTATAGCACTGCAATAGTAAGAATAACGGAAATGTAGTTGATGCTGGCAGAATGTTGCCGAAAGGCTTCGTGGTAACAGATATTAGAAAAACTGACTAAAGTGGCAAGAATTATTCCATAAATTAGAACAAATTTGCCGTGCCGAGCAACAGGTGTGCCAATCAGAAGGCCAAATATACGTCGGATGCTGCTCGTCTATCAATCCAAGGGTAACCGCCTATCGAGCATGCATCTGCGCGGTTCATTTCACTCTCTAATTTTCCTTCCTCATCTGAAACGCAACAGGATTTATGTCTGTTGTCTGCTCAGACATTGATACTAAGAAACTTAAGATGAGCTGATTGCTAGGTTTCAAGTGTTGACCTAGCGGACCACCAGAGAAAGAATGGGGTACCTGAGTGTTCGACAAAGCAGGAGCATATGCGTGGATCTTTGTTAACACGACTGTTTTAATCTTGGAAGACGGAAGTGTCCGCATCATATTCATCACCATTCCCTTCGCTGAACAATACCATCAATATACCGGGGGCTAAACGTCCCATTAGGCCGTCGGTGTAAGTGATGTCTTTCAGGCAACATCGCCACTTGCTGGACCACGCTACTCTCCTCCAGTCGTCTATTGCCCAGTTTCTATGTTGATTGGTACTTTGGAGACTTGGAGCTTTATGTGGCTCTGTGAGCAATGACCTTATGCGCGGTACGCGCCTCCTGTTATCCAATACCTGTACTTCCCTTTGGTTGTGACTGGTACAGCCGTTCTAGCAGACCCTGTTGATATACTAGCAAATCAGGTAACTTCTATGGCGGTGTAGCCATGCACACGTCCAATTACGATGGCTCCATTCTTTGATTCTATGACGTCTCCACTTCGACCATCCTACAAAACTGATTTCATGCAACGAGCTGGCACATCCACACCACATCATTGCCATGACTAACGTCACCGGTGCAGGGCCACATGAGTGCCTGGTACTAGTTCTAAACGACCTACAACTTTCCAATGCCACGGTGTGCTCCTTTGAGGGCTGAGTAATAATTTGCCCATTGAGCTTATATTTAAAAACTTTTGAATTTGTACAGTTCTTTTTTAGGATTTTTCCAACAGTCTCATTATGAACAACTAAATCCACCGTTTTTTACACAGATGGGTGTTGATCGTCTTTGTTTCCCTCGCAAATTATATCACATCCAAGATCTTGGAAATATTGTCCTATATGTAGCACCTTTTGATCTGATGAAACGACTGACACCCATAACAAACACGTAGATTGAGTGAAGTTGTTACTTGTGTTATGCTAAGCAATATAGTTCACCCCTGTAGCGTAAAGCTGGAAGAAATGGCTAACAAATACACGGTTCTGTATTATCTAAGGCTAACGTATTTAACGAAAACACTTTTAAGAGATTATGGTCTTACAAATTATCTTGTCTGAATAACGGAGAAGCAAATATAGTAAATCAGCAACTATTAGAACGAAACCGCAAAGTCAAGGAAAAGCGCATGAGTTGAATGCAGCTTCCTTAAAACTACGTCGCACATGAATTAATGCGGAAGGCCCTGTTCTGCTATAGAATCCATAATATGTTTGTACAAACGATTACTATGCAACTACCTCGGTTGATATTATTAATACCACTGTTACCATAGTTATCACAGTTTCCTGCGTTAGCAGTCAGAAGGAAGAAAAGAAAATTCAGGTTAGACAATGAATGGATGACGACGCAATTACGGCCGGAAAGAAGCTCGGATGGGTCAGTCATATGGAAGGAATTCGATCGTGGCCTTTCAACAGAAATCATTCAAGCATCAGCCTTAATCTAATTAGGTAAAACCTAAATGTAGATGGACAGAGCGAGATCAAAACCCTGTCTTCCCCAATGTGTGTCCTGTGACTTACGTTGTGGCCGAGCGGTGCTAGGCGCTTCAGTCCGGAACCGCGTTGCTGCTTCGGTCGCAGGTTCGAATCCTGCCTCGGGCATGGATGTGTGCGATGTCCTTAAGTTAGTTAGGTTTAAGTAGTTCTAAGTCTAGGGGACTGATGACCTCAGATGTTAAGTCCCATAGTGCTCATAGCCACTTGTCCGGTGACTTAACCACGGCCCCAGGCCTCTCGGTCTAGCACATGGAACTTATTTCCTTGATGTTACGGGAAGTGCAGGTTTCGTTAAAATCGGGAAAAGATCGCCCTTCAGAAAATGCACTTGATTTGGTCCTTACAGCCGAATGCTGATCCATGTGCAAATACGGAATCGTACGCGAATAGAAATTTTTCTTCCCCTGTACACTACCAATCAAAAGTACCCGGACATTATTATGGGGTGTGTCTACCCTTCGACTTTATGATGGCTTCAACTCTGCTGGGGACACTTTCAATGAGGTGACAGAATGTCTGTGGAGGGATTGCAGATCATTGTTTTTGCAATATGTCAGTCTATTATTTGCGTGCAAAGTATATGATATTACTTGTTGTGTGTACAATTCCCATGTTACTTTCGAAACATTGAGTCTAATATATTTTTCATTTTGTTAATGACAGTAATTCTCTATTACACTAGTTAGCTAAACGTTCATGTCAAATGCTAGTATAGTCATTGTACACAATTAATGTGAAAAATTAGAAACGAACTGTAAATAACACAGCACTACTCGATGCAGTATATACATTATATATTAAACAATAATATGACACAACGTCGTTTTTTAGTCATTTAGAGGCATGTATGACGCTTTAAGGTCGGCACTATTAAGTCGATAAGCACACCTGATTTCAACAGAATGTATACGATAGTTGTAACTTGAGTTTAGATGTAATTTCCAATAAAACAAACTCATAAGTCGCCCACATGGTGAACACTGCACACCATCAGTGACTCTAAAAGTCTGTGTCTTTTGCACACAAACTGGAAAAAGTTACTCCTTATTACAGAAAAAGTTAAGTGCATCTAGTTATTAATTAAAAATAACTATTCAACCAAATACCTAGAAATTACAGTTACAAACATCTTGAATTGCAACAAATGTATTACGCCAGTAGTAGATAGCGGAGAACCTGAGAGCTGTCTTGGCAACTATCAGAACTGTCATATGGAGAGTGTGAGATGGGTGCCAGTGGTCCAAAAAAATCCGTCGCCCTCGTTCTGGACACCACAGGAGTACAAAATGGGCCTCTGCATAAGGCGATCAGTCTTTACTGGCCACACTGCGACCACGGCATAAACGGAGCGACAGTTGAGAAGCGTGCCACAGGCTTTCTCCCACACCCCTTGACCGGAGAGTTTTTCGCTGTTGTGGCGACACTAGGCTCTTGTTCTGAAGATATTGAGCATCTTTGGCCGCAATTTAAAGGTATTGTCCACCATGTGCTAGAGAAGTATGTGCCTAGCAAAAATATAGGGGAGAGAAAGGATCCACCTTGGTACAACAAACATATTAGGAAGTTGCTGAGAAAGCAGATAATTTTGCACAGTCGTTTTAAACGTAGTTACTGCCCGTTGACAAAAGAAATTATGCAAAATCGAAGCAGCTGTCAAAAGGTCAATTAGAGACTCTTTTAATGAATTTAAAAACAATATTTTGTCTGCAGATTCTAAAAATAACCCCAAAAAATTTTGGCCGTACGTAAAATCTATGAACGCTACAAAAATGCAATACCTTTTCTTGCTGACAGTACGAGTAATGTAACGGATGATGATAAATAGAAGACCGAAATTCTAAACGTAGCATTCAAAAACTAGTTTACGGTACAGAAGTGCAGCACCATTCCCACTTTCATTTATCGAACAAAGGCAAGGATGGCTGGCATAGTGTTTAGTGTATCTGGGATTGTAAAACAGTTAAGATCCTTAGACGCCAGGAAGGCATCTGGCCCAGATGGTATCCCCGTAAGATTATATGTTGACTATGGTACAAATATAGCACCATTCTTATCCATCATCTATCAGAGACCATTGGAACAGCGGAAACTTCCACGGGACTGGAAGAATGCCCAGGTCATAGCCATCTATAAAAAGGGGAGAAAATTGGATGCACATAATTACCGGAAAATTTCACTGACATCGATTGTTGTAGAATCATGGAACATATTTTGTGTTCAGACATACTGACCTTTCTAGACTCTGAGAAGCGTATCTGCAGAAACCAGCACGGTTTTGGAAACAGCGGTCATGCGAGACACAGCTGGTCCTCTTTGTGCATGATATACAACAGACTCTAGATACCGGCTCCCAGGTTGATGCCATATTTCTCGACTTTAGAAAGGCGTTCGACTCAGTTCCGCACAGTCGCTTGCTCCAAAAAGTGAGAGCTTAAGGACTATCCGATGACATATGCGGTTGGATAGAAAGTTTTCTAACAGTCATAGAACAGTATGTCGTCCTGAACGGGGTGACTTCAGCAGAAACAAGCGTAACTTCAGGTGTGGCCCAGGGCAGCGTAATAGGTCCACTGCTTTTTACGATTTACATAAACGATCTGGTTGATGGTATTAACAGCGGCATTAGATTGTTTGCTGATGTTGCTGTAGTCTACAGGAAAGTAGTATCACACGAAAGTTGTGAACAAATCAATGAGGATTTGCAGGAAATAAAAGCGTGGTGTAATGGCTAGCAGTCATCTCTCAATATTAGTACGTGTAACCTAGTGCGTATAACAAGGCAAAAATCCCCATTAATGTACGAATACAAAATAAATGCCCAGCCTTTGGAAGCGGTGACATCAGTCAAGCATCTGGATGTGAATATTCGAAATGATCTCAAATTGAATGATCATATTACACAAGTTACGGGCAAGGCGAACTCTAGATTGCGGTTTATTGGTAGAATTCTGAGGCGATGCACTCCTTCAACCAAGGAAATTGCTTACAATACGTTAGTTCGTCCAGTCTTAGAGTATTGTTCGTCTGTATGGGACCCTTACCAATTGGGTCTGATTCAAGAGATTGAAAGTCGAAAGAAGAGCGGCAAGATCAGTGGCTGGTACATTTAGCCATTGAGAGATCGTTACAAATCTCATAGAAAGTTTAAGTGGGACACACTTGCAGATAGGCGACGCGTTAAACGGAAGGGAAGCTCACTAAATTTCGAAATCCCATATTCTCCGAGGATGTAGAGCATATATTATTACCACCAACTTTCAAGTCGAGCAATGATCACCATTGAAAGATAAGGGAAATTAGAGCTCGTACTGAGGCGTTCAGACAGTCGTTTTTCCCTCGCGCGATTCCCGTGTGGAACAGAGAGGGCGAAATATGACTTTGGCATGAATTGTACCCTCCACCACACACCGCTTGGTGGCTAGCGGAGTATATATGTAGACATGTAGACGTAGATGAAAGGAAGGGTTTGAACCGTTTCCCGGACATTATGATTTGCATTTTCCTTCAGTCGTTTAGGGAAAATTCCATCCCACGTTTTACAGAGCAAGGACCGATTCCATTCCCTACGCTTGGTGGACTGAGCTACGTTTTCCTCTGCGCTTACTTTTATTTATGTATTTCTGTGTGTGTGTGTGTGTGTGTGTGTGTGTGTGTGTGTGTGTGTGTGTGTGTGTGTGGACGAGACGTGAATCTCCAACTATTTGCAAGCGTTACACAGCAAGGTGCCTCGCTGATTAAAGCACTGGACCCTAATTGTGGACAAATTGCATTTACTTCCATACCCTTCTCGGCCCTTTAATTTTCTGTGGTTAACATAAGACTTTACTTTGGTGGGACTGAATGTAATTACTTCCCACATACTTCTCTAACTGTGTACATGTAATTACCGTAATGACCTTACTTTCTGTCGAAGAGACACTAAACACCAGCATTTCTTCCTTTGACCCCTAGTCCTCTCTGAATTCGCAGAATGTGTTCCTAATTAGTCCGTAAGAAATACTTTATAGCGCACATTAGCCGTCGAATTGAGCAAGATTATAAAGCATCTAAGTTTAGCATAGCAAGTGAGGAAAGATTCTACTATACCGTTACAACATATGTAACTGTAATGCACCTGACGATAGCAGCATGCTGCTGAAACATGTTGTGCTAAGAGATTTTAGTAAAAAGTGAGTGAAGTTGTAAAAACTATTTTGTAAGTTTATAAAGTATGTGCCGTGCCAAGCAGCAGGTGTGCGAGTCAGAAATCGCGATACACATGGCATGCCGGGCGGACGATCAATACAAAGGCAATCCGTCTGCCGAGACTGCGTCTGCGCGTCTCTCGGCTTTCTTTTCCTTTTCTGAAACGCTATACGATTCATCTCTGGTGTCCATTCAATGGCAGAAACGTAGAAGGTAAATATATTAACGTTGAAGAGAAGGAAGGTAGCAACACATCGGACAATGTCACCGCGATAGCCATCACGCTAATACGAGAGGGTGTTCAAAACGTCATTGAAGGAATTTTCTTTCTCAGCCAGTTTAGGTTAAAAGAATGCGGAATTTTCTGTGGGACTTCGTGGAATACTCTCACTTCAACCCCTATACGAGGCAGCGCTATACAGTATCTGTAACGGACGTTCGTTCGAAGCAAAGAGCTGTCGTTGAGTTTCTTTTGGCGGAAAACCTGTGCATCGCAGATATTCATGGTACTTGCAGAATGTCTACGGAGAGCTCGCAGTGAATAAAAGCACGGTTAGTCGTTGAGCGAGGCATCTGTCATGATTGCGAACCTCCATCACTCACCCTACAGCCCGGATCTCGTCGCCTCGGAATTCCATCTGTCTGGCCCAATGAAGGATGTACTGTGCGGAAAGCAATACGTGGATGATAGGGAGTTTATTGATTCAGCAAGACGTTGGCTTCGGCGTCGATCAGTAGTGTGGCAACACGCGGGTATACAGGCCCTCTCAGTAAGGTGGTATAAGGCCGTCACATTGGATGGAGATTGTATTGAAAGTGGGGTTTTGTTGCCAGAAGAGTGGGGAATCATATGGTATACTGGAATCGTGAATAAAAAGAACCTTCTTTCAGAAAAAAATGTGTAGCATTTCTTATGAACACCCCTTGTTGCATGTAACACCATCTAGCACTGATATGTCTTCGAATCAGCGAATAAGAGAATCCTCAAATTTCCTCACGTATGCTATATCCAGTTGAGCCGTTCGTTGATGATTAGATTCCGTAGAGCCACCAGATTAAATGGACGCTGATTAATTCATTTCACCTGCTGTTCCATTCTGTATGATATTCTGATCGGGTGACTGAGCGGATGCGTCGGACACAACGATACAGGACTACGGCAAATATGACAGAAGTAAAGGATCGAAAACTCTAAGTTATGTTTGTGGAACGACTGGGGCAGTTACGGAGGCACTGCAGGGATGAGACTTTGGGTGCGGTGGGCAAACCGGGTATCACTTCTGTTTGTGAAATACAAGTCCATCCGGAGCCAAACGGAAAGTGAAGATAACATTCAGAAGCGCAACGTGAGATCCCGTAAGAGCCAATGTTGTTTTTTAGCAGTTTACGAAGATCATTGAGGCAAATGCCTCTTGGTTTTCGCCCTATAAAACATTATAAACAAACAGTTAAATTCAGCAAAGCACACAACAGAGTTCAGATGACTCACAAACGTCTTTCCGCCTTCGCGAAGCTTTTTTTTAAATTTTTAATAGATTTCGTCAGTTAGGTTAACTGTGGCAGCAGGAAGAGCATTTAGCTGCAAAGTTATAAATACTAATAACTAAAAGCGTGAATGAAAAGTAAAGTGAACCATACGACTAAGGGCAACGATAGGAGAACAAGTGGCTGATGTATCGAGAGGGTATTAACAGGAATAGTAAGGAATACAATGAAATAACCTACCTGAATTCCTGAATCTTAATATTGATGTTGATCAGCCATCTACAATATCAGGACACGGCCTATTGTCTTAAAGTAGCAGTAATTTTCCTGCAAAATGTAGTTTCCGTAAATAAAGACAGACCATATTCAGTTCCACTTTTTGAGCATTCCAAAATACACTGAAGAGTCAAATAAACTGGTACACCTGCCTAATATCGTATACGGTCCCCGCGAACGTGTTTAAACTCAGGATAGTGTTCCTGGAGCCAGCCTGTAGCAATTCTGGACGCGTGGGGTGTGGCATTGTCCTGCTTGAATTGCCCAAGGCCGTCGGAATGCAATATGGACATGAATGGATGCAGGTGATCAAACAGGATGCTTACGTACGAGTCACTTGTCAGAGTCGTATCTAGACGTATCAGGGGTCTCATATCATTCCTACTGCACACGTACCACACCATTACAGAGCCTCCACCAGCTTTAACACTCCTTTGCTGACATGCAGGACCCATGGATTCATGAGGTTCTCTCCATACCCTACCAGGCAACATGTTTCCAGTCATAAACAGTCCAATGTCGGTGTTGACGGCTTTGTGTCGGCTTTGTGTCATGCAGTCATGAAGGGTACACAAGTGAGCCTTCGGCTCCGAAAGCCCATATCGATAATGTTTCGTTCAGAGGTTCGCACGCTAACACTTGTTGGTGGCCCATCACTGAAGTCTGCAGCAATTTGCGGAAGGGTTGCACTTCTGTCACGTTGAATGATTCTCTTCAGTCGCCGTTGGTCTCGTTCTTATAGGATCTTTTTCCGGCCGCAGCGATGTCGGAGATTTGATGTTTTACCGCATTCCTGATATTCACGGTACACTCGTGAAATGGTCGTACGTGAAAATCCCCACTTCATCGCTACCTCGGACATGCTGTGTCCCACCGCTCGTGCGGCGACTACAAAAGCACGTTCAAACTCACTAACCTCTTGACAAACTGCCATTGCAGGAGCAATAACCAGCCTAACGGCGCTAGACACTTGTCTTATATAGCCGTTGCCGACCACAGCGCTGTATTCTGCCTGTTTACATATCGCTGTATTTGAATACGCAGCCTATACTAGTTTCTTTGGCGCTTCAGTGTAAATAACTTAGGACAACAGTTTGAAATTACTCTAATTCGTCTGATTTATCTTTATCGGTGGCTGCAAACTGAACTAGTGTCGGGAGCTGTAAGGTAGGGCAGGGCAATTCAAGTACTAAGAGCAATAAGTAAAGGCAGTCCAGTCAGTATGGCACATCACAGCTACTGTTTGCTACACAGTTAGTCATATAAGGAGAAAGAAACGCAATGGTTTAGTGTTCTATCGACGAGGAGTAAGTTTTTGAACACTTGCTCAGATTGGACAAATATGTTAAGAGAGATAGGCCGTGTCATTTTCGAAGGAATTATACGGGCATTTCCCTTAAGTAATTACGGACAATCTAAATCCGGATAGCAGAAAGCGGATACATTTTCCTTTTCCGACAGGCTGCGATTCCTATGTCTCAACCACTATGCCACCACACTCGCTATAATCTAAAATTTAGTGTATTCAGTTAGAAGAATTGTTTGTAAATCACACATTCCCGACAGTGGCAGGAGACTATTAAATTTTCGCTAGTAACTCAGCAAGTCCAAACAATGTTACAAATTGTATATTCAATCTCCACTCACTGCACAGACGCATCGTTTCTATGTCGACAAACACAAGTGCGTTCTCTCTCCCTGGTCAGACTTCTTTCCATAGTGCTAGAATAAGGCTGCGCAATGGTTAAGACACTGGACTCGTATTCTGGATTAGTGTAGATAGAATCCCTGAGCAGTAATCTTGCATTATAGTTTACTTGGCTCCCCATGTCACTTAAGGTGTATGATGAAATGAGTCCTTGAACAACCCTAGCCAGATTTCCTTCCCCATTCTTGTTCAAACACGCGTATGCTTCATCGCTAATGATAACGCTATCAGAAAAAAAAGTTTCTTTGTATTGGTTTTGCTATAAGCTGCAAGAGAGACTCTGAAAGAAAAAGTGAGTGACAAATTGTTTTCACTCTTGTTCTTTTCTTTTTCCTAAGAGTGTAAGGCACTATACAGAATGACACAACTCTCGATGAATAAACAAAAAATGAAGTCTGAATTGTGTCCACTGTTAATGGCGGTAACTTTGGTGATTTAGAGATCGTGTAAACATGATGTTAGTACGTGATGTGACGTGATGTACTGTGATGCCAAACTTACAGACCGCGCTAATGGACTTGAAGAGCAGCTTGTGAGCCCATAACAAGCCCGCCGGCTGGTCGATACTCTTTCTCCTCCATGTGATATAATCCAAACGATTCATGGGCACCTAGCTAACCTAAGGACATCACACACATCCATGCCTGAGGCAGGATTCTAACCTGCGACCGTAGCAGCCTCATGGTTCCGGACTGAAGCGCCTAGAACCGCTCTGCCACAACGACCCTCGTGTTGTAGGCTACGGTAGTTTTCGTCGTCTTTCTGTGCCTTATTCTACAGTACTGTCGACCCTGAGTACGTATTATGGTACCTTCTTCCAAACACGAATTCATTTATGTGTTTACTGCTATTGAGCTGTTTGTTTTTGCAAATGGTGTAGTACATTTACATTTTCTGTCTTCCAGCACTTATTACCAATGGAAGTCTACTAATCGACAAGTGAAATGGCGGATATGGTATTCTGCTATGGGTTAGCAAATGGACGTAGCCTGGGAGCTTGTGCCCTCTAAGTATTGAACAATTGCTGTACCCATTTATCTACAGCACGTTCCGCTCAGGCCATAAGGTCACATGATCATCATTGCAGACGGCAGTTCTGTCAATGGCTGTTGTAGAAGTGTGCCGCAGATCCACTGCTCACATTCAAGATTTTATTTACCAATGAGGCAGGGTTCCCAAGAGATGATGTTGATAATTTTCATAATCAGCATGTATGTGCAGTTGTAAATCCCAAGCAATTCAGGAAACATGGCATCAACACCGATCTCAATCAGCGAGTGGGCAGGTGTAGTTAGCGATACATTAATAGGGCCATAGGTCCCACCACAAAGGTTAACTGGTGCACATTATCTGGACTTTCTCATTAATGTATTTCCTACCTTGCTGGAGGCTGTGCCATTGCAGCAACGAATACAAATGTAGTTCATGCATGATGGCGCACCAGCACACTTTCGTCATAATGTGCGCGAAGGTCTGATGCAGACATTGCAGGACTGCTGGATTGGTCGGGAAGGGGAGAGTGGGCTTGGGGGAGGGGAAAGAGGGGAAGCACACCTTGGCCTGCTCGTTCCCAGACCTAAATCCCCTAATCTTTTGGCTATGGTGACACTGGTCAGTGAGGAGGAGGTGGGCTAGGGGGAGGGGGAGAAAAGGGGAAGCACACCTTGGCCTGCTCGTTCCCAGATCTCAATCCCCTAAGCTTTTGGTTATGGGGACACTTGGAGGAATTGGTCTACACCACGCCAGTCGACGACGTGCAAACAGCACACGGTCGTGTCTTCATTGCGTGCCAGCAAGCACAACAAGAACCGGGTATACTTGAAAGGATGCGTCATTCATTACGCCGAAGGGCAGAAGAGTCTATTGTCATGAATGGCCGACACATTGAACACTTCCCGTACACCTCATAAAGTATGCATTTCCAGATCTATTTTCATTGGAATTAGTTTTCTTGCTTCGATATGTACTGCCACCTCTCAAAGTACTCGACACTTTCGTTTGAACACCCTGTATGTATGCAAGCAAAATCTCATTTTTTATGTTTCTGCCGCCATAATGGCACACTTGCCCGCCGTGAACTTTATAGAAAATCACAACCTACTAGCTGCACGCCGCAGGCAAGGGCGGTGTAGCGCGGGCGCCTCCTGTTTGACAGGAATGATGCCGTAGCAGCCTTAATGCACTCGTACGTGGAAGATGTTATACATATGGTCTAGCAGTAAAATACTACTTTAATGAAAGCTACAAATGTTTGTCAACACTTTGTCAATAAATTACTGAATGGCTGAATTCTGATGCAATGAACAATAAAAAACTGAACTAAACTCGATCCGAGCAGGCCTTGTAAGGCCGAACGATACCGACCGGCCGCCGTGTCATTCTCAGACCACAGGCGTCACTGGATGCGGACATGGAGGGTCATGTGATCAGCACACCGCTCTCTCGGCCGTAACTCCGTTTTCGAGACCGGAGCCGCTACTTCTCAATCAAGTAGCTTCTCGGTTTGTCTCACAAGGGCTGAGTGCAGCCCGCATACTAACAGCACTCGGCTGACCGGATTGTCACTCATCTAGGTGCCAGCCCAACCCGACAGCGGGGTTACCACTGCGGCAAGCCCGTTGGCCAATGAACAGTAAAACTACACTTAAACATTTTTCCAGTGCAAAGTTTTAGCGCTCCAGTATTTTGTCGCCCTGTGCAGCTGCGCATGTTCCACCTGCCTAAATACGGCGCCCTCAGTCACTTCCCGCCATGACCTGAAGTCATACCCGAAGCGCCCCTGCACCATAACGTCGTAATTAACACAGATGTGCTTCTCCAAAACATTAGAAGAATGGTAAATCTTTCCAAGTCACCACAGTACTCGCCGGTGACTGTCATACGGGAACGTGTAGAACCACGATTCGTGGTTGAAGACATGCGACACCATTCAACAGTAGTCCTTGCTTCCGGGCCACAGTACCAATCCAAGCGTAGCCGTTTGTGTTGCGGTGTTGAAGACAGCCGGGATCCTCTAGTCCAGCTGCTTCCAGTTCCGATTAGTGGTGCACGAGGACACAGAATATTGCAGCGAATTCAAAACCTGATCTCGAATGGTAGACGCGGATGTGACGGGGCTACGACGTTCTTAATGCACAATTCGGATATTCTCCCTCGTGGCGGTCAGACTTCGTCAGCTGGAATCTTGACGACGAGGATGCTTGCCCTCACGTTTCGTGTGGTCCAACATCGGGCCACTGCTGCACCCGAATGCCCCACAAATCTGGATTCTGTACTATTCGACCAGCCAGACAAACAGATACCCACAACGAGGCCACTTTCAAATTCTGACAGCTGCTGTGGACGCTCTCTTACACGAATAAACGGCATCTCCGTGTCCTTCATAGTAATCTCTCAAAACATGATACGGTTCACGCCCCTTATACAGGGTGATTCACGAAGATATGCAAATATTTTAATACATTACTCAATAAGTAAAAATAAAGAAAGAGGTTCATATAAACATAGGTCCGCAAATGTTTAGTTGCGGAGTTACGGCCAATAAAAGATCTTGAGCAAAATTTAGCAATTTCGCTAATATGAAGCCATGGCAAAAATGTACTAGCTTAAAGTAAAGCACGATTTCCATTTATTTTGAGGTCAGTGGTCTGGTGAATCTAATAAACCATGTCCCTGAAGTGTATCTGCAGTAGTTTTCCAGGACATCCAGAGAAGCAAAAATTATTGTACACTATGTGATCAAAAGTATCCGGACACCTGGCTGAAAATGACTTACGAGTTGGTGGCGCCCTCCATCGGTAATGCTGGAATTTAATATGGTATTGGCCCATCCTTAGCCTTGATAACAGCTTACACTCACACGGGCATACGTTCAATCAGGTGCTGGAAGGTTTCTTGGGGAATGGCAGCCCATTCTTCACGGAGTGATGCACTCAGGAGAGGCACTACACCACAGGCCGTGCATTATGAACAGGTGCTTGATCGTGTTTCGTGTTGAAAGATGCAATCTCCATTCCCGAATTGCTCTTCAACAGTGGGAAGCAAGAAGGTGCTCAAAACATCAGTGTAGGTCTGTGCTGTGATAGTGCCATGCAAAACAACAAGGGGTGCAAGCCCCCTCCACGAAAAACACGACCACACCGTAACACCACCGCCTCCGAATTTTACCATACTTTTGGCACTAGATACGCTGGCAGATGATGTTCACCGGGGCATTCGCCATACCCACACCCTGCCATCGGTTCGCCACATTGTGTACCATGATTGGTTACTGCACAAAACTTTTTCCACTGTTCAGTCGTCCAATGTCTATGCTCCTTACACCAAGTGAGGCGTCGTTTGGCATTTACCGGCGTGATGTGTGGCTTATGAGCAGCTGCTCGACCATGAAATCCAAGTTTTCTCTCCTACTGCCTAGCTGTCATAATACTTGCAGTGGATCCTGATGCAGTTTGGAATTCCTGTGTAATGGTCTAGATAGATGTCTGCATATTACACATAACGACCCTCTTCAACTGTAGGCCATCTCTGTCACTCAACAGATGAGGTCAGCCTGTACGCTTTTGTGCTGTACGTGTCCCTTCACGTTTCCACTTTACCATCACATCGGGAACAGTGGATCTAGGGATGTTTAGGAGTGGTGAAATCTCACGTACACACATATGACACAAGTGACACCCAACAGCATGGCCGCGTTCAAAGTCCGTAATTTCCGCGGAGCGCCCCAATCTGTTCTCTCACGATATCTAATGATTACTGAGGTCGCTGATACGGAGTACCTGGCAGTAGATGGCAGCACAATGCATCTAACATGAAGAACATATGTTTTTGGGGGTGTACGGATACTTTTGATCACATAGTGTACGTCATGACCCAGCACTCTTTCCTGCCATGGTAATTGATAATGTTGTGTCTCATTTACTTCTCTTGCTGACTCACCTTGTAGTGGATGTGATATAGCGTTGTACACAATGGTTCCGTATTCGAATCTAGAGCCTGCCCAGATGGTATTTACTTGTGGAAAGGCAAATGGCAATGGACAGTGAGCAGCGAGGTTGTATCAGGAGACTTATCCCCGCTGACAACAACCACAGAATTCAATGTTTGCAATAGCGTTTCGCCGTTTGTCTGAGACAGGATCGTTTCATCAAGCAGGAAATCATGAAGGACGTACTCGGAATGTTCGGACACCAGACTTGCAGGTAAATGTGATTAACACCAAGGAAAGCGACAGCCGAGTCCGTACCAGGCAGTTGCCCCGCCAGTACAGGATAAGCCACTCACAATGTGGAACATTCTCCATGACAATTGTTACTACCTTACCGCTTACAGCGTGTGCAACGCTTACTAGCGACAGACTTACCGCGTCGGAAGCAGTTTTGTCACTGGTTTCTTCGCCAGGCAACCATGATTCTGGGATTTGTGTCATCCATCCCATTCACAGAGGCCACATTTACGCGGAGTGGTATCTTCGACTTTCAAAACAGTCATTTATGGCATAGTATGCAGAATCTCCATGGTATAGTGACAGCGAATCATCAGCATAGGTGCAGGGTATTTATGGGCCGGGATAATTGGGGGACCAGTCTTCCTTCCGCGTCGCCTAAAATGCCGGAACTATGGACGTATCTTGCGTGTGACTTTGTCTCCGCTGCTAGAAGAATTGCCATTGATGATTTGAAGGGTTATGTGGGTGCCACATGACTGTTCTCCAGGACACTTCGCCATTAACCTCCGGGCGCATCTTAAACTTATCTTCTCTGGTAAATGGATCGGACGAGGGATTCCAGTTACACGCCTGCTCATTCACCAGCTCTCAACCCGTGCGATTTCTAGTTATGGGATCATATCAAAAGTGTCTTGTATGCAGAGCCCGTTGCAGATGTGGAGACACTGGAGCACCATATTCATGCTGCCTTTGAAACTGTTCGGATGCAGCCTGGACAATGTGAACGTGTGAGACAGAACTTGCTTCGGCGCGTACACGTATGCATTGAGGAACACGGAAACCATTTTTTCAACACACGCTGTAACGGTGGCTGCGTGATACAGCGCGTATTAGACCGCAGTCTCTTTAATAATGTGTGACTGAATAAATGGTCTCTAGTATGGAACCCATGCATTTCCGGACGTAAGTTCATTAGACCTTTTTTGCTGTGTATCCTCTCATCAATCAAGCCCTAGAGTTTGTACACTGTGGAAAAAATCACCCTGTAGAAACGTAGCGCAGGGTGTCGCAGACCGCGCGTGGCCCCAACCAGTTGAGCGGGGGTGACGTAAAGATCGTGCGAAGGTAACTGGCGAGGAAGGTGCGGTATCGCAGTCGGTGCTCCATTTCATTGTCGGCGGTTCGTAAGTACTGCCAGAAGTCAAGGCGTGATTTATCACCGTCATTATGCAGGTAAGTGATCGTCCTTTCCTTGACCCATGCAACAACGTGACTTTTGATGGCGGGGATACGAGCGTCCTCAGGATGGTTGAAAGTCTTAGGGTCAATCGAATCCGACGGAACGCGGAGTTAGCAGGCACCGAACTGTCGATCCAGTTTACAGAAGTCATTGGCGCCAGCACAAATCAGGTGGCAGTCATCATCGTCCACGAGGTGGTACCCGACAATCCGACTGCGTGAAGACATTGATTTGTGGCGCATTTCGTACATAGAACATGACAACATGTTGGAGGGAAGTAAAGGCTGCGGGACATGGCGCCAAACCGTGGACCACCGAGTCGATGGATGTTTCAGTTCTACGTTGTTGAGGGATATACAGCACAGTAGTGGAATGTAGAAACCTTCGGTTCGAGGAAGGTCCGTGTTAGATAAGTGAGTGAGAGCGTTACTGAAGTCGATGATGAAATCAGAAATGTGTGCCATATGGGGCGTGATGTGTCCTGCTGATACCGGCGGTGATATGGACGTGCGCATAAGGATGTCCAACAAGCTGCACGTGAGGGAGGCGCCTTGTCCCTAACCTTGTGCGTTGTGGTCACGTACATAGGCGCCGCTGGGAGTAGCACTTTGGTAAGGCGAAGGCTCCCAGCTCCCATGGGGAGGGTGAGCGTTTCGTAACGAACCTTAAAGAGCGTAAAGGCTGTAAGAAAGTAGCCGAACGCGAACTGGATGCTGTGTCCAATATCTGGTGGCAGTGGGATGTGGACCACATGGGATACCATATGTTGATTGAGGTATTCGATACTTTATAAAGAATCGGGTCGGCGGAGGAGATTTTGTCGCACTGCCATGCGGACGAATTAAAAAGTACGCTGACAATTAATTTCAGCTGAGCCGCGGCGCACAGTGGGGGGTGAAAATAATACCAAGGTATGGTAGGTTCTGCACGCACTAGAGGAGTGCTAAGTCGTCGTGTGAGAGGCCGCGTCCAATGGGCATCGGCCGAGGTTTCAGCGATATGCATGGTACTGCCTGCTGCAGCTCCGTACACTGCTATCAAAGTCGGCTTCCATCTGTGTTTTGATCGGCGAGCGGACTAAGTGGAGAAGCACGTCCGCATACGCACGACGAAAATTCTGCTATCGCAACGTGAGACCAGACCTAAGGAGATGGGTAATCGCTCTATTCACTGCTGAGAGTATACTTGCGCTCGATATTCTGCATTATTTTCCCATCCGTGTAACAGATACCGATCAAATAAGGTCTTTTCTAACACTTTAATTTTCGTGTACATTTACGACCTATTATACGTTTGTAATATACATCTGATTCTCTCAGTTCTCTTCAGCATGAGCCATCCTGACACTCCTCGAATATGCACGGAACCTCACACACCCTTCAAATGGTAGGAGAGAGTTGCTGGGAACAGTGAGTGGATGTCATAGGGACATAAAACAATCAATGGCTGATACGTAGCACATCACCTGGCCTCGGCCGGAGGGTTCAGCGTGTGTGGAGCACGTGGCTGTCTCCATGGTTAGGGCCGGAGCGGACAGCTATTGAGCGGGCGGCAGCGCCGGCGGGAGGAAATGCTGTCTTTCATATAATAAATAACTTAACGTTTACGAACTGCGCTGACTTGCAACGTGGATGTCCTAGACTGGAGTTCCTGCTTCATCATAGGTTTGTGTTTCAAAATTCACATTACTGAGTGAGTCCTTCAGACTGACACAAAGCATTCACGGAAATGATTGCAGATATATTTCTGTAACGAATATAAGATTATACAAGCAAATAATCAAGATTATAAGGTAGTGAATAAATTTATGATGAGTGTATCAAAAGACGTACTGTCCGCATGCCCAAATGGCTGAAAAGAGAAAACTCAGTACAAGGTAAAATTAATTTTAGAAGAGACTAAGTGCACACAAGAAAGATAAGCCAAGGGCATCTGAATCGTTATTGTAATTTTCTGAACAGACAACATGCAGTTACATAATTACTTGCTGGTGCTGAAATTTATATTTCGAAGTACGTCATTTTGGAAAAATTTCAGTTGACGGTGCGAAAACTTTCAGATTAAAATTATGTTCACCTTCTTCCTCTTGTTTGTTCTGTGAAGTAATCCACGCAAAATGAGCCGTAAAACTGCAAAATTTATCGTTTTTATTCGTAAGGTAACGTGCTGCTCACCAGATACACAGCGTGTGGAGTTTTGTTGACTCTTAGCAGCAACACTAGTACACTATAAAGACAAATAACGTATTTCCTTGTAAATATAACTCTCTTCTTGAAGAAATGCAAACAGGAAACGTTTCATACAATAAATTCATGTTTTAAGTAAAAAAAAATATTTCTGTCATCACTCTGTCCCTTAAGAAATGCAAACAGCAAACACTTCAGCTAATGTATATTCTCTATTAGAACAAAACAAATTGTTTGTTACTTATGGGACTCACTGCAGAATACAACTACAATGAAACATTTTCATAAATTAAAAATCGCAGTTAGTGTTAAATACCGAATACAAGACACAATTATTGTTGTTCATAATCGTTCACATGCTGTTAGCTAAATTTATATTCCACAGCTGTGTGAAACATGATGCGTTAACAATTTTCCTAGTTACTAATAGGTTCTCGCTAAAAGAAATACTCAGTTTAGGCTGCATAACATGCAGATATTTATTCACATAATTGATTACAAATGATAAGGTGTAAGATGAACTTCGAAATAAACAAACAGGATGCAAGAAGAACGATTTCTAAATTCACAAACCCTGTAAGCTATCAGTTTGAAGATGTTTTTATAGAAGAAGCAGAGGACGTAGGGTCAAGCGTTATTATTGGGCTTGGAATAAGAGAGAAACATAAAAAAGACATGGTGACCAGGGCCAGTATGGCGGAAGAATTCAACAGCCTACGAAATTTGAAAATTAAATGGACAGCACTTGAGCAGTACAGCAAGCAGAAGGAAGGGAAGTTGGAACCCACAATCTCTCAAAAATTACGTGTCAAATCAGTCTCGTTGACTTCTTCGTGAAAAGAGTGGTAAACTGTTTCCATTTTGTTAAACTAATCAGAATACTAAAAGAAGCTACAAGATTATTTGGTAAAAATACCCCATTGTCCCACGAAAATGGAAGAAAGAATTACTCCCCTGTGTGTGTGTGTGTGTGTGTGTGTGTGTGTGTGTGTGTGTGGGAGGGTGGGTGGATAGGTGGGTGAGTGGGTTGATGGGTGGGTGTGGTATGGAGAGGGAAGGAGAGGCAGAGGCAGAAGGAGGCATCTAAAATCATGTTCAAAATTACGTGTCCAATCAAAATGTTAAATGGATTTCTGTTGAAGAATATACAAGGGAGGAATAAGAGAATCGTGGATATTGCCTAAAGGATGAGCAATGAAAGCGCTAGCACGAAAGTATTATTAGTGGACATTATGGGGTGTGTCCACCCTCCACCTTTGTCGTGAATTGACAGTTGTAAGCAGCGAGTTTCATTCTAACACACTCTTTAGTTACAAGTCACAGAACATTTATAACAAAAAGAGTTTACAACAAGTCATGTCTGCAAAAGTGAGCATTGCAAATTAGAGGTACAAATGTGTTGAACACGTCAATTTCCAGCATCCTACCCACCCTCGTCAACCTCCAGGGTAGGACGACCAGCTTAACCGGACGTACTGTCTGCTGTCCTCTCCGCTATACACAGCTTTCTATTTTCCCTTTCCTCCACATGTGTCTCCGGCGTCCGTCCTCTTGAACCAACGCCAGATCACCCGGACGGAAGACAACAGATCTAGCAATGGGCCTCTAACTTCGAGGAATCTCCTAAGCTCCTGGTCCACCATTGCCAGAAGTCGTCTGCCAGTTTTTGCCGTAGTTAACATTCTTTTGGTCAGATTGTGGGAGACAGTAGGTTCTGGTCCTGTGGGCAGTTTTAACAAGCCATCACCAACCAGAAATTGTGCTGGCGTCAGAGGTTTTGTATCGTCACCCAGAGAGATTGGCCTCGAGTTTATTGCGGCTTCAGTGATGGACAGAGTGGTACAGAGTTGTTCTGCAGTTAATCTTGATCGTCCCAACAAGCTCTGTAAGCTTCGCTTGACGGCGCCCTACATCCTCTCCCACCATATTACCCACCAAGACGCTTGTGACGCAATGAATTTCCAAGTCATCCCGTTCTTGGCGAAGAAACGATTTTTCAAATGGCTCTAAACACTATGGGACTTAACATCTGAGGTCATCAGTCCCCTAGACTTAGAACTACTTAAACCTAACTAACCTAAGGACGTCACACACATCCATGCCCGAGGCAGGATTCGAACCTACGACAGTAGCAATAGCGCGGTTCCGGACTGAAGCGTCTAGAACCGCTCGGCTACAAGGACGGCAGCGAAGAAACGATGGGTCTCTCAGGCGGTCAGTGAGTTTCATAGTTCTGACTATTCTTTGTTGGTAGAGTAAAAGGTTTTTGCGTTTTCGGTGTAGACTGTGTAGGGCAGTCGACGTCTACTAACAAATCTCGTGAAACCATCAAATGTGTCGATGTTCATATTAGAGCAAAGTTCTAAATGTATTGCACATGTTGCTGCATTAGCGAAGAGAGCTGTACAGGCCGTTCCCATGGTCATGCATATCTTGATGTAGAGAGGCCCTGCAAAGTCTTTGCCGATGACAGTAAAGAGCGTAGATGGTCTCATTCGATCTGCACGTTGAGGTGCTTCAATTTCTTATCCTCTTGGAGTCTTCGTGATCTTGCATGGTAAGCATGTATACAGAACCCCTTTAATGGTTTGAGGACCTTTAAGTATCCAAAATTCTTTCCAAAGTTCGGATAACAGTATTCTGACACCAAGATGATGAATATCAAAGTGTTTGTCAAGTGTGAGGTGTCGCGTAAAGTGATGTAACAACTCTATAAGTATTAGATGTCGTTGTTCCCAGACGCATGAGACCATCTTGAATGAATAGATGAAAGCGTCCAAGTTTAGATTCTTGCTGGGTCGGTTCACCGTTCTGAAGTGCATGAAATTCCCGCGTGAAACAATGGCGTTAGACTGTTTTAATCCAGTAAGCGCTTGCACTTGTAAGCTAGATTGTTGTGAACTCTTCAGAAAGTTTTTGTTTCTAACAAATGTAATGCGTGAAGCGTTGGATCCAACCCTTCGTACGATTTAACCTTCAGCAGGAACTGAATCAGGAAATGTCTACGATGCCAAGAGGTGTGGCAATGCCATTATAGGTTTTTTACATTCTTCCTTTCTTGCGGTAGATCATGACTCATGTTTGGAGTACCAGATGGCCAACTGCCTCTGGGCATGTAAGCCATGGTCGTCCTGCCACCAAACATGCGCAGATTGGATTTGATTACCAATAATGCCCAGTATCAGGTGATCCGCTGGGTTGTCACGTCCAGAGTAATGTCTCCACTGAGTAGGAGACGTGTATTGATGAATATCTGTCACTCTATTGCAGATGAAAGTCTTCCATTGATTAATGTAACTGCGTATCCACCCCAAGGTCACCGTGGCGCCCGTCCACAAAGTTGCCTGAGTAATGTCGTACTTTGCAGTTGTGCAGAAATAACTTAGCTCCCAAAAGTTCACCTAGAAGTTTCAGACGTGACAATATTATCCTTTTGACAGGTACAGGTCTGTTCTTACTACAGTCTAAGTGAATCATTGTGTTGTCGTGTAGAACAATGTGGATGGACAGAGCTGCCCCATAAGGTCGTTCCGGAGCTTCACAAAATACTTGAATTAGAACATCATGATCTTTAGTAGTTAATATCCACTGCAGGATACGGAGAAATATAGAGGCACAATGGACACCCAAGTGTTCCACCGTGTTGCCAGATTGTTGGACAGCAATTCATTCCAATCAGTTCCCCTACACAAGGTTTCTTAGTCTAATAGTTTTGCCATGATTCACACTTGATAGAATATGCCTAGTCGTAAAAATTAGCTGTAGTCTGTAATAGTTTGCTTTTGGTAGTAGGTCTATCAGTCAAATTTTCTGTGACGTCATCAGTGTTAATGTATAAACTGTCGATTGCTGTGTCCCAGTATACGCCTAAAATTTGAGTAGCTGCAATGATCTCTCGCCCTTCGGTTTTTCATATGTTCCGTAACTAATTTGAAGTAGTGGCCCATTGCGCTAATACACTAAAGCGCCAAAGAAACTGATATGGGCATGCGCTTTCAAATACAGAGATATGTAAACAGGCACAGTACGGAGCTGCGGGCGGAAACGCCTATGTAGAACAACAAGTGCCTGCCACAGTTGTTAGATCGGTTACTGCTACTACATTGGCAGGTTATCAAGATTTAAGCGAGTTTTAACGTGGTGTTATAGTCGGCGCACATGCGATGTGTGACAGCCTCTCCGAGATAGCGATATGTAATCATCTCCAGCAATCATGAAAGAATAATACATACTTGGCGCAGAGTTTTCGTAACCGGATTTTAAATTGTAAGACATTTCCCGGTGCAGATGCAGACCGACAATTATTTATTTGTTACGAAGTGCAACTTAGTACTAAAAGAGACAGAAAACGGTAGCAGATTAAGGAGAAGGAACCTGAATAAGTTAAGACCCAGGGTTTTTCGGCAATCCTAAAGGTACCGTAAGGCAACGACTGACTGATACAGAGGAAGGAATCCACTACAATATGAATGGATATCTTTGAGAGAAGAAGTGGCGAATGCAGCAGAGGATGTAAATGGGAAAAAGATACAGTACAAATCCTTGTATGAAACATGATTACTGAATTTAATTGACAACAGGGAAAAATATAAAAATGCAGCTAATAAAGTAGGCCATAGAGAATAGAGATGTCTAAAAATGACTTTGACAGAGAGTCCAAAATCGCAACAGCGATTTTGCACTCGTAAAACGTAAGTGCCGACGTTAAATAAGAAAGAAGAAAGAAAACTTTGCTCAAAGGAGAAGCAAGTGTCAAGAACTCATTTGGCAAGCCAGAATTAAGCAAATAAGAGAAGGCTAGAAAGTTGAAGGAATAAGTATAGAAGAGATGGGGAGGGGCTATACTAACATGAGAACAATTTTGGATTCCTGTGAAATTTCTGAACACGCAAGACAATATTGATTCCACCACTTAGCTAAGTAGAGGGACTGAAGAAAGGCAAACCTGTGTTTATAGCATTTGCATGTTTAGAGAAAAGTTTTGACAATCTTGACTGAAAGACATTCTTTGAAGCTCTGGAGGTATCAGCGATAAAACACAGGGACACAAGATTATCTATAGCTTGTACAGAAACTAAACTACAGTTCTAAGACTTCAGTGACTTGAAAGGGAATCAGTAACTGAGAAGGCAGAAGTAGAGAGGATATAAAATGCAAACTGTCAATAGCAAGAAAAGCTTTGCTGAAGAAGAAGATTTGTTCACATCGAATATAAATTTTAATGGTTGGGTAGTATTTTACAAAGGTATTTGTGTGGAGTGTAGCCTTGTACGTAAGTGAAACAGTTCTGTCAAGAAGACCATGGATGCTTTCACAAAATGGTCATGAAGAAGAATGCTGAAGATTAGATACAAAGATTGTAAAACTAAAGAAGAAGTACTGAATTAAACAGAGGAGGAAGAGGAAAATATGGCACAAATTGTCTGAAAGCGGGGTTAATTGACAGGATATATTATTATGAGGCATCAAAGAATCGTCAGCTTGGTAATGGAGGCTAAATTTTAGAGAGAGACAAGGGATTGCCAACGATAAGCAGATAAGAATGGATGTAGGATGCAGTAGTTACGTAGAGATGAAGAGGCCTACATATGATAAACTACCGTGGAGCACTGTATCAACACAGAGATGAATTGTATTTCTTGTAAAAGCAGTCCAACAGCAAATAACATCACCTTTCATTAGGTAGATCAGTTGGGTATTTATTACCAGAATATTTGTTTAATATAGCCTCTAGCAGATATACTTGTGATGTATTTGTGTATGCGTCTCTATTACTCTCTGCAAACAGCATTATGTTAGGGAAAAGTTAAAACTTGAATGCCGTTTTCTTATGGTGACTGTTAGCAAAAGTTGATTTACTGTTTTGGCCACCCTTCCATTTGTAGTGTTTTCCATGAGACATTTATTCCTTCATGAAACAACAATCAATCACTGGTTACGTATTATCAGCCGGCCACTGTGGCCGAGCAGTTCTAGGCGCTTCAGTCCGGAACCGGGCTGCTGCTACGGTCGCAGGTTCGAATCCTGCCTCGGGCATGGATGTGTGGCGATGTCCTTAGGTTAGTTAGGTTTAAGCAATTCTAAGTCTAGGGGACTGATGACCTCAGATGTTAAGTCCCATAGTGCTTAGAGCAATTTTATGTATTATCCATGATTTTAGAATGCAGTGCCAGTATACTATGTAGAAGTCATCGATGGCAAGCGTATCATAATGCGGTTCTACATATGCTGCCATACGTTTTTTATGCAGTGAAGGCTTTTCCGCTAACTTCAAATATCATTCGACCATTCTCAGGCATATTAAAGGTTGCAGTAACGTCGTATGAAACTATCTTTAACTAAATTAAACAGGATAATCAAAAAATAATACGGCATTTTAGCCACCAAATATGGAATCGGCAACTGGATTATAACCCCTAAAGTGGTAATTGTGAATCCAATTATTACGACTTGTCCTTCACAACTACTTGCAAGACCGGGATCAGTTAGACTTTATGGACATTGAAGACGATTCACATAATTTTTGGTAATTTATGACAAGGTGTTTGACACAAGGAATCGATCAAGGATGTAAAATCTTTCCAAAGGCTATATATCCTGCCTATAAAGACTGCTTTAGCGATGCTGGAAAGTGTAATTGACAAACTGTTGTTATTACATGTAATTAAAAAGTATTCCAAACGTTAAAAATAAACAAAGTATCTTAAGGTAAAACAACAGAATTGGTAAGAAGTTTGTTTACGTGGCCGTCATACGCAGCAAGCACCGAAATGTTCGTTTTGTAAATAACAGAATTCATTTACTGTAAGGCATTAGCAGTGGAATCTTTGTGATATTTGTAGGTTATGAAACAGTTCACGTCTTATTTTTTTACGTGATTACGTACAGTTAATCGAGTCTTTGTCTGGCATCTGCGTTTCCTCTCAATTGGCTGCAGGCTATGTATGGCTTACAAGACGTAAGGACATTTTCACGTAACAAACTTTTTTCTTTACAATTGTCATGTTCTTTGCGGTAATTGGTGTGAAGCATAATTATTCTTCTGTCACCAGCTGCGGAATTTTACCAATAACTGATTTAAAGTCGTAACAACTGTATGTCAATTTATTCTCTTCTTATTTGGTTTGTCTGTGTACATGTTGCCAACCTAACGAAGTATATGCTGAAAACTAAAGCCTGTTCATTCTGTTCCCTTTATATCTGTTTATGTTTATGTGTGTGTGTAGTCAGTCATAGTGAGTTGTAGAAAGTCGAATGTGAATGTAATATCTGTCAGAGAGTAGTTGCAAGTTTTAGTGTTCAGTTGATTCGAGTTTTGGTGTAAACCTTTTGTGGAGCGGTTCATGTAAGGATGAAAACAAAGGGGTTGAGTGCAAGTATTCTGATAATAATCATCTGTTGAAATGTTAGTCTACTACTTTCTCTATTAATGTAAACAGTGAGTTTACTCTTACATGGACCCATCCACAAAACATTTAAGGAGACAGGGTACTTATAAATGGTGGAAAAATCGAAAATTTTTATGACTTTATTAAATTCTATAGCCTTTCCCAATTACATTGATATATACATTATAGGATTTCAAATGAAAAATGACCTACATATACCAAATTTTAAAGTTACGGTCATGTATGCCACCACGCCTCTTTTATTTCTTTTACAGAAACCAGTATTACTTCGAAAAAGAAACTGTGATTTTTCTGTCTCCAGCAATTATACGTATGATACATTTTATATGTTGGTAACAGTGCAGCTTTCTAGTGTCTGTAAATGATTATCTTTGCTAGTAATTACTTTTGTTTCGCTGATGCAGTTTGTTCACGTGTTACTGAATGTTTGTTGCCCAAGTGCTACATATATTTGTGGAAGTACATTTCCTTCAGTGTACAATAAACACGAACTATGACACGCATCAATAAATTCAATAAAAGGAAATTCCGTGGTAACGAGTTCACAAACAAAGCAAGCCACACTGTTGAAAGTAACCTATCTATCAGTTCTTGAAGGAAGAAACTCCCACATGGCACGCCTCCTGGTGATTCAAATTTTTGTGTTAACAATGTCGCTATTTGTAGTAGATTTGTTGTTGCTGATGTGGGTATCTTATCTTCTTTGATAAAGGAAGTGACGAAATTTAAAAAATGTGATGGCGTAGGCTGTCTGGAAATAACTGAACAACAAAGTACCAGGAAAGGCTTAGCGTAAAAATTTGTTGTTCTGTATAGATCCTGCAATAAATCTACATCGAAAATGACTTCGAACATTGTGCATACAGCTCAAACGTTTTGTGGTTTGATGGACTTTTCCTCCTCTTCCCAGTAGGTTCAGTAAGTACATAAAAATACTTTTAGGTGCCTTGACGGTCGTGTCTAAAACATCTATGAAACTCGCAGTAGAAGAAACCATAAATATTAGTGTAACCAGGAACATTGCTCTTGCACTTGATGGGACATGACAACGTGGAGGACATCGTTCTTTGAATGGTGTTGTAAGTGCCACTTCTAAGGAGAATGGAAAAGTTATTAATGTTGAGTGTTTATCTAAGTACTGCCATACCTGCCATGGTAACACTGCAGAACATATTGAACTTCATTGTTATAAGAATTATGATGGTTACATTGGAGGGATGGAGTGTGATGGACCTCTTCCAATATTTCAGAGGTCGGTGCCCCTTTATAACGTCAGATATACGAAGTACCTAGGCGATGGGAACTCTAAAGTATTCAATAAAATTAATGAGTTGAGTGTTTATGGTGATACCTTGGTAACAAAACTTGAGTTTTGTGGAAATATGCAGAAGAGGGTGGGTGCTAGATTGAGGAAGATACTAAGAGAAATGAAAAGAAAGTTGCTATCTGATGGAAAATCTCTTTCTGGTTGAGGCAGATTGACAGAAACTGAAATATACCTCCTTCAGAGTTGTTATGGACTGGCCATTAGACGAACTGTATCTCTGAATGATGTGACAGCAATGAGAAAAGCTGTATGGGCCCCCTACTTTCATATTTTGTCCACAGATCACCACCATGTTCACGGACTTTGCCCTGAGGAGCAGACTCTTTGTGTGATTACCAAATACCAAAAGAAAGTGTTCAAATATACCATCAGAAGCATTCTCTTCCCGAGCCTGTTATGAATGAAATAAAACCAATTTTTAGAGACCTGAATGACCCTGTTTTGCTTAGTAAATGTTTTCATGGGAGCACTCAGAATACAAATAAAAGTTTCAACCATTGCATATGGGAAAGATTACCCAAGAATATTTTTGTAGGACTAAATACATTGAACGTTGGTGTACTAGAAGCAGTGATATGTTTTAATGACGGAGTGATAGGAAGGTTGGAAGTTCTGAGAAATTTAGGCTTAAAATGTGACTCTAATATGGGGTGAACGAAGCTGAAAGATTCGCTCTTCAAGTTACCAAAGAAGCAGAGAGTGCTAAAAGGAATGTCAAGAGGATCGAAACAATCAATAGCTGTAGATACTTAGCAAATTACCTACCAGCAAATTAGTTTCTGTTTATCTTCTGTAGGTCTATATAGAATGTCTAAAAATGGTTCAAATGGCTCTGAGCACTATGGGACTTAACATCTATGGTCATCAGTCCCCTAGAACGTAGAACTACTTAAACCTAACTAACCTAAGGACATCACACACATCCATCCCAGAGGCAGGATCCGAACCTGCGCTGTAGCAGCAGTGCGGTTCCGGACTGAAGCGCCTAGAACCGCTCGGCCACAACGGCCTGCTTTTGATCTTAAATTTTGTTGTAATACTGTTAATCAGTAAGATTTAATAACATCAGATTCCAGTAGAAGATGCAATTTCGTCTGTGTGTACACATCCAGCTGCGAGTTAACAGGTTTAGAAACGCATTTTGTCTGCCGAGTTGAGCGAGTGACCAAGTTCAGGTCTACCTTCGTGACGTGCGCGTCACGGCGTGTCTTTCTCATGGGCCTCGGGGCTCTGCACCTGGCGTCACGCTCAGCGCGTTCTGTGATTGGCGGGGCGGACCTGCAGCGCGGCACGCGGCAGCGGCAGCGGTTCGACATGGGCAAACCGTAACGCAGAGTCGGCTATACTGCGCCATTGACGGCGTTTCCATGACAACCAAGGTTCTGCCACGCGGTTTTGACACATGGCAGCCCTACTGGGAACAGGCCTTAATTCTTCACATTCAGTACTTTCCAAGGAAGAGATTTTACAGCTTTTAGAGGAATCTCTAAGTGACAACGATAGTGAGAGTGATTTTAATTATGAGAGTGGTTCATTCCTAAACGGTTCTAGTGAAGATGAAGATGAAAACCATAAAACTGTGTATTTGTCTAAGATTCGTGGTGACTGTGGAGCGAATTATTTTGATGATTCAAAGTGTGGTTTTATCCCTGAACACGGTAATGTTCGATCATCGCCAGTTGGTTTCTTTCAGTTTGGTTTTACAGACAACCTATTTTAACGAACAGACCAAATGAAGAGTTATGCTTCAGCAAAAAGATGTAAAGAGGCATCGTTTCCACAACATTTTGTGTGGTGGGACTGGAGAAATGTTACCAAGGAAAGATGCATAGTGTGCTACTGAATACAGCATTACAGAAGTGTAAGAACGTGTAGGACTTCTTTTCAAGAGAGTAGTTACAACTATCTGACTTCTTTTCAGACAGTTTTACTCACAGACGATGAATGCAAATTTTGTGGACACTTTATGTTTCTAATCCAGAGAGTGCTACACATGTCAACACTCAGGTTCAGTCATGTCTGAGTAAAGTGAAGAATGTGTTGGATTACCTGTCTTGCAAGTTTCTCCAAATTTATCGACCATGTGGGTATTTAGCTGCTGATGAATATACAGTATCATTCAAGGGTCATGTGTTATTCGGGTCATGTGTTATTCAAAATGTACAATCCTCAAAAACCAACAAAATGGGGACTCAGAGTTCATGCGATTTCAGATTGATGAAACAGTTTTATTTGCAGTTTGATATCCTGTTTTGGCGCTGTAACAACAGAGTCATAGATACGCCCAGACTTCAATTTTTCTGAGAGAATAGTTCTTCAGTTTCTGAATAGTCAGGTTAGCGTTTGTACATTGACCATTTTTATACAGTCAGATCCCATTCCTCAGCACCCTTCACACTCCTCAGCCTATGTAGTTTCTACTCAGCATATTGTAACAGCACCTGAAGGGCACAGATCTGACGCTCCTGCTCCTCTGTCAACTTATTTCTACTACAGATTCTCCATTCCTATGAGGTTCTTGCTGGAATGCCTATTGGCTTCCACACTGCATCCCCCCACCACGCCAAAGAAAATAATTTGATCAAATCCCACACCATAACTGACTAGACACAAACCTACAACAAAGCGCATACTTTTCACTCGTGGTAAAATTTTAGATACTGAAAGAAACTAAACTTCTACATTACCTAAGTTCAGTCACACAAGTAGAACTATTTATAGAACTTATAATAGTGATCTCAAAATTCTCTCTCTACTAAGAAAGCAACAGCTTTTATTAGCAATACTAAACAACAACTAATACCAATGACAACAAATTTTCACACAATTTACTAACTAAAACCAAAAAATCAAGCAACACTGGAACGCCCAATGAAGTTAAAACAGTGAAAGAAAATTTTACTGAGATATTTCACTAGAAACAATAAGAAAAGAAAAACCACACAGTGAGCAAAAGTTTCCAAAAGTTTACCAAACCGTTATTTCTCCACAAAAAACAGTAGGAACTGTTGAAAACTATTAAATTTAATAACTGTTTAACAGTGCACAAACACCTTTGTCAGAACTTAAGAACCGCTACAGCTGAAACTGCACACTGCGAGACGTAAACACATGGCTAATATTTGGATGAATGATTGAAAACTACTAAATTTAATATTCAAATATAGTGCACAAATAATTTTGACAGTATTTAGTTTTATGACAGGTACAGCTGGAACTGCACTCCATGAAATGTAAACAAACTGCTGAGGCTTGAGACTTGCATGAACCACATTAGCACACTCACGAATAACAGACCAATATAATATATATATCATGAAATATATGCATCTGGGTTATCAGAATATCACCATGATATTCCTTCCAATTCTAAAAAGCGCCAAAGGAAGAAGGTAAGCTTTACTCCAATAACTATAACTGTGAAATGGATTTTAATCACGCATAATTTATGGTTAGTCCTGTAATAGGAGGATACCAGTGAATAAGACCTCCTATAATTACAAATACTGCTCCTGTAGACTGTACATAGTGAAAGGATGCTATGACGTAATAAATGTCATATAGGACAATAGCTAGGGATGAGTTTGCTAATACTAATACAATTAATCCAATTTTGTAAGTTAGTAAATGAACCATAGATCTCATAATTATGGTGGATTAAACTTCATCTTTGTTACATATACTGTTGCTAGTCATCTGAATATATTAATTCCTGGTGGTATGGCATTACATATTGTTGCTCATATGAAATATGCTTGTGTATCAACATCCATTGGTACTGCAAATATGTGGTGAAATCATATGATAAATCCTATGAACTCAATTGAGAATATAGCATAAATTACACCTAGTTTTCCAAATTATTCAATTCTTCCACTTTCTTCACATACAGTGTCTGAAACAGTACCATATTGTGGTAAATTAGAATGTTAACTTCTGGGTGACCAAAGAATCAGAATAAATGTTGATATAATGTTGATATAGCATAAGATCAAAGAATGATATATTGGAGTTTCAGTCAGTTAGAAACGTTGTAACAGCATCTGCTAAAACTGGAAGTGAAGTAAGGAGAAGAAAGGCTGTGAGAGCAACTGATCATGCAAATAACTTTATGTGAGCTAAGGTTATTCTTTCTGCTCGTATATTAATTGCTGTTGTAAAAATATTTACTGCTCCTAGAATAGATGAAACACTTGCTAAGTGCAACAAGAAATTGGCTAGATCTACTGAGGCTCCAACATGAATAATAGCTCATGTTAGTGGGGGTAAACTGTTCAACCTGTACCAGCAACATTATCTACTGTAGATGATATAAGAAGAAGAATTAATAAGGCGGGTAATAGTGAAAAACTTATGTTATTGATTTGAGGGACTGCTACATCTCGTGCTCCAATTATTAGTGGTACAAGTCAAAGACCAAATCCACCAATTGCAATAGGCACTATACTACAAAGAAAATCATTATGGCTGCATGAGCTGTAATGATAACATCATAGACTGATCATCTCAAATTAAGGATCCAGGCTGTCGTAATTCAGTACAAATAAGTTTTCTTATTTAAGTTCCTACTGCTTTTCTTAAGTTATAGGTGGCAGACTGTAAATCTACTTATCAAAATTTTTTCTCTTATCAAAAATTTTGAGCCTGTGCAGTCCTAAAGCATCAACTGTACACTGACCATTGCAGTACCAGAAAACAGCCTCAAGAAGGTACTGAGCCATGTGGCATTGGAAAGAGCAGGCAGCGCCACACCTCCAGGAGGAAAGAGTTTAGCGTCCCCTGTCAGTGCTGACTTAACCAGGCCCCCATCGCTCGTTGACCCCAGTTTGATTGCAGACTTCGAGAACACCAGTATTGAGTAATAGGAAGATGATACATAACCTGGATTCTGTGATTGTTAATAGTGAACAGTATTTGCAAGTAGGAGGCACAAGAAGCAAGTTACATTTCTTTCCTTCTTAGAAATAAAGAATTATATTAATTTGAAAGTGTTATGTATAGATCATTTTAGATTCTTGCCACTGGTCATTGCAACTGCTCTCCTTCTTTGTTGGTGTCCATGCTGATTCCTTCAGTAGCTGACACAATAGGTATTATACTCGATTATGATTCTAGACTTCAATTCCAGACATTTAAAAATTTACTAACGTCTACACGATTATTCTTTTTTAATTATAGCTTTGATGGTTAGTTATTTATTTTACTTTAATGTTAAACAATTTTTTCAACCTGGTGTATCCATGACTACCCAAAATCAAAAGTGGAATGGGCAGCAATAACCTTTAACAATAATCTCGAACTGATTATAAGTGACTCTCCTTCTCATCTTATTACATATTTTAATGAATAATGTGGAAAATAGTAAGAGAGTTGATGCTACCTGTTGAACACTAAAATATTTAAATGATGATCATTCTATTATTATGTTTTTATTGCTTTTTAATAGGCAGATAAATGAGAGTAACTTTCAATGCAAACATTTTAGGCTAGGCTTTACCGTGACTGTTACTGACATTAAATGAGGCAACATGTTTACTATTACCAGTCATTGTTTGTTTGTCTCCACAACGCGTTTCAAAGACTTAAACCTCCATCATCAGTTGTATTTACATTTGTTAGTATGACATTTGTGTGTGTGTTGTGTTACGGCATTTTTGGAGGAACTTGTGGCACTGTCTCCACTAGACATGTCATATAACAAATGTAAATCCATCTGATGATGGAGGTTTCATCATTTGAAACGCGTCGAGTGGTAACAGTGAGTGGTAACAGTAAACTTGTTGTTTCATTTAATTAAAACGAGAGTAAGTTGATCTCCAGTCCTTCATTTGATGGACCAGATCCTTCCTATCATTTATGTTGGCAGGAAGAGTAGTTTTTTGGGGTTATTGGTGATTAAAAAAGGAGAAAACTGATACACTACATGGTCAAAATTATCCGTACACCTGACTGAGAATGACTTAAAAGTTCGTGGCGCCCTGCATCAGTATTGCTAGAATTAAATATGGTGTTGGCCCACCCTTAGCCTTGATGACAGCTTCCACTCCCGCAGGCGTACGTTCAATCAGGTGCTGGAAGGTTTCTTGGGGAATGGCAGTACAAGTTCTTGGGAGGAAACAAACATTATTCCAGCTGTCTACCTTTTTCTACGACAGAAAAAGAGAAAAAATATTACCTTTCTATTTAACTACCGGTATTAAAACCGTGGATGGACCCTTCCTTCTCTAACTATGGACATTCCACTATGGGCAGTCCAAGCAGCTAGAAGTTTGTTTCCTCAAACACAGATTATCAGGTACAATTTCCAATTTAATCATTATCTGTGAAGACAAGTTCACTGTTGCGGCTGTTTCCTGCCTACAAGGAAAGTGAAGAAATACACTGTTACGTAAGAAAGTGTTCAACTCTACCACTCGTAGATCATCCCCTGGAAATGTTGGGTGATGTTTGGCTGTCTAGTTAGGAAAGCACATCTATATACCAGAAGCTTCAGGACTTACACGATTATTTCTGGACCAGTGGTTCTATAACAAGCATATGCCAAGAGATACCTCTAACTGAAGTTGTACGCCCCATCGGACTAATAATGTCCCTGAAGAATGAAACCAAAGAACAAATACACTCCTGGAAATTGAAATAAGAACACCGTAAATTCATTGTCCCAGGAAGGGGAAACTTTATTGACACATTCCTGGGGTCAGATACATCACATGATCACACTGACAGAACCACAGGCACATAGACACAGGCAACAGAGCATGCACAATGTCGACACTAGTACAGTGTATATCCACCTTTCGCAGCAATGCAGGCTGCTATTCTCCCATGGAGACGATCGTAGAGATGCTGGACGTAGTCCTGTGGAACGGCTTGCCATGCCATTTCCACCTGGCGCCTCAGTTGGACCAGCGTTCGTGCTGGACGTGCAGACCGCGTGAGACGACGCTTCATCCAGTCCCAAACATGCTCAATGGGGGACAGATCCGGAGATCTTGCTGGCCAGGGTAGTTAACTTACACCTTCTAGAGCACGTTGGGTGGCACGGGATACATGCGGGCGTGCATTGTCCTGTTGGAACAGCAGGTTCCGTTGCCGGTCTAGGAATGGTAGAACGATGGGTTCGATGACGGTTTGGATGTACCGTACACTATTCAGTGTCCCCTCGACGATCACCAGAGGTGTACGGCCAGTGTAGGAGATCGCTCCCCACACCATGATGCCGGGTGTTGGCCCTGTGTGCCTCGGTCGTATGCAGTCCTGATTGTGGCGCTCACCTGCACGGCGCCAAACACGCATACGACCATCATTGGCACCAAGGCAGAAGCGACTCTCATGGCTGAAGACGACACGTCTCCATTCGTCCCTCCATTCACGCCTGTCGCGACACCACTGGATGCGGGCTGCGCGATGTTGGGGCGTGAGCGGAAGACGGCCTAACGGTGTGCGGGACCGTAGCCCAGCTTCATGGAGACGGTTGCGAATGGTCCTCGCCGATACCCCAGGAGCAACAGTGTCCCTAATTTGCTGGGAAGTGGCGGTGCGGTCCCCTACGGCACTGCGTAGGATCCTACGGTCTTGGCGTGCATCCGTGCGTCGCTACGGTCCGGTCCCAGGTCGACGGGCACGTGCACCTTCCGCCGAGCACTGGCGACAACATCGATGTACTGTGGAGACCTCACGCCCCACGTGTTGAGCAATTCGGCGGTACGTCCACCCGGCCTCCCGCATGCCCACTATACCCCCTCGCTCAAAGTCCGTCAACTGCACATACGGTTCACGTCCACGCTGTCGCGGCATGCTACCAGTGTTAAAGACTGCGATGGAGCTCCGTATGCCACGGCAAACTGGCTGACACTGACGGCGGCGGTGCACAAATGCTGCGCAGCTAGCGCCATTCGACGGCCAACACCGCAGTTCCTGGTGTGTCCGCTGTGCCGTGCGTGTGATCATTGCTTGAACAGCCCTCTCGCAGTGTCCGGAGCAAGTATGGTGGGTCTGACACACCGGTGTCAATGTGTTCTTTTTTCCGTTTCCAGGAGTGTATATTAGTCTTAGAAGTTCATCCAGATGTTTGCTCAATACTAAAAAATCCGTGAGAAGACGCAGTGTAGCACGTCCAACTGTTTTGCCGATTAATGTCAAATCTCGATGGGGAAAGAAAAGAAAAGCCAGCAATTAAGACTGACGAAACTACTGCAAATATTTTAAAAGGCTCCATATTGACGGCAACTTAAAATCATTTAGGACCTATGTGACTTACGCACATAAATTACAGTGAAGAAGAAAACGTCACAACCCTTGGAAATGATGTAAATACTGAAAAGTAGTTTAATAAGCGTCATAATCTTTGGCTGTCTTGGAAATAAGTTTAATAAGGGGCGAAATGAGACTACCTACTGGTATTTTTCCTTGGAAACGACAGAAATTCGGCAAAATGTCTGCTGCAAGTTGCAAAGTATTCTCTAATGAAGGCCGAGAATAGTATCTCAGAAGCCATGCGTCTTGTAGGAAATCATTTAGGCATCACCCTTGAGAGATTCTATGAATAAAATTCTGTATGAGTGGACACCTAACACAAAATCGTTGCAGCTGAAACACAGGGAAATGAGAAGTAACAGCATGCATTCATTCCCCCTCCGTCTGATAACGTCTCGTAGCTACAGCACGTTTGGTGCCCTGCTGTGTACATGTGGAAAACCGCTTATTCGAGCAAGAGTCCCAGGCTCCGAAGAACTGTCACTCTGTGCAAGTGTCACTCTGTACAAGTGTTCCAGCCCCGTAAAAACCTTTCTACTGCTTTTTATGCAGTGAGACGGGGGGGAGGGGACTCCATGGCTCTTTGGTTGTCCATCCTGAAGTGGTGCCACTCGAGCACACCGAAAAAAAGAGGTCTTACTCCGTGCCAGCGTGGTCACGAAGCCAATGTGAAGTGAAAAGCTTATTTTTCTTCACTGGTCCACGCCATCTTGGGACTTACTCACCCGTTTAGCGGGTGTCAAAATTATTGGCGCCTTATCATTTGATGATCGTATGCTTCAACAACACATCGGCGGGTCCGGAATCCCTAGCAAAATTGAAGTTCTAGAAGAAATTTCCTTATCAAGTTTTCCAACTCATATATTCTGCACGCTGTCGATCCGTGATCGTAGTCAGTGGTTACATAATGTTCCCTTCTGTACGAATCTTGATTGGATTTTATGTCAGCTGAATAATTCGACACTCTTCCGTTGTAAGGGCTGGACGAAATGGTCGCTAAGGCTTCTCCATGAGTTTGTGAAACATTTAAGAAAAGTCTCAGATTCATGATTCTACTACTCTGTTGAAGAACTCTTTTGTGTATTTATTTATCTATTTATTTATATTTTATTTATTTAGCCTGACCAGATTAGGACATTACGGCCTTCTCTTGCATCTGACCAGGTACAACACTCACCAAAGACATTAAAAAATCACAGTAATAATAATGATATTAATACTAATAATAATAACAATAACCATAATCACAGTAATTTACACTAACAAGGATAATAACTGATGCTGATAAAGCTAATAATAATTGACACTAATAATAATAACGATAATAATAATAACTGACACTAATAATTATAATAGAAATACTAAAGGTCGTTAAAATTATATAGGTTGTTTTAGCACATTTGAATCCATGTTTAGTATCATAGAAGCGGATGGGTTTAAGAAAGAGGAGAAGATGGAAATGGCAGTGACAGTGGCTGTTAGGAAGAACAGAATTCTAGTAAAGAACTCTGCTGATATAAGGGAGGGAAAAGCTTTGACGAGAGTGAGGTGTAGGCTAGTATATGGAAGAGATGTCTATTGTGACAGAAGGTGGGGCCAATAACTGTCTTTTGAAGTTTGGAAGCAATGTAATTTCTTGACATTTTGATGAAGATTTTCCGGAGAAAGTTTCTTAATACAGAAAATGATTTAGAGAACATGGGAGAGTTGCATGATTGTACAGATATTATTTTAGTTCGTTGAGAACGAATATTTATGCTGTGCATTTCAGTCAGCAGTTTAAGAGTTGGAGATAAATAAGAGGGAGTGCAGTGATTGAGAAGACGATATAGCAAACATACAGTATGATTGTCTCTACACTTAGCGGCACGCAGCCATGATAATTATTCATAGACATGAGCGGGTTGGTAGAAATGGCGTACGCCACAATTGTATCTCACACAAGTATGCATCGCCAGTTCTATCCTGCCTGAGGTTTCGTGCGTTCTTGGAGAATAGCAACACTATAGTTAAGTATAGGGAGTATTAGTGACTAAGACCTTCTTTTTATGATTCTTGAAAATATTTTCTCTTCTGCAATTCTGGAGAGAAGCGTGTTGGTACCTACTAATATCATTCTGGTGAGAAATTCCATATATCATTTACAGACAACTTACCACTATCACGGTCAAAATTTGATAAACTTAAATTATATTGCTTGTTGCGGGTAAAGTTTACTCACGACACGATCAGCATTAGAAGCGTTTGTTTCCATTGTGACAAAAGTAGTGTTGTAGAGCTGGGTCACTACAAGTTCTGGTTGCATGATGTCAGTTTAGATATTCTGGAATCCGAATCCTACTCGTGTGGAGTATGAGTCCTGTGGGTTAAGCGCAGAGGCACCTCCGTTGGCCTCTGGTGTCTGTTTATTTTTATATAAGGGAGGGGCACAATACTAGATTCTGGGCATCTCACAGAGGATATGTTGTAATATTACAGGGTTGAAAGGAAAGACATACATCAGGACGTTTCTTTTCATTAGACTGATGCTGCCAGCCACACTGTCACTGCTTAACAAAAATGACGACGCTGCTTTCTGGTTTTTCCATTCACCAAGTTGCCCGATTCACCGCGAGCGAGCTAGACGACCCCACCCGGCTGATGCAGGTCAGTGCACCCTCAGGAAATCAATTCACACAGGGTTATCAATGACCCAACCCCCTCCATCTCTGACTAACCTGTTGCCTACATCAACAGGTCTGAGACAACCAGTGCCGAGAACAGCTTGCTGTGGCTAATGTTTCCTGCCTTGCGTGACCCCGCAAATGCTGACGTGAAACTGCTCCGTCTCCAGCACTGCTGTTTCAGAGCTGAGCAGATCCTAGTTCGAACAATGTGCCTAGCAGAGAAGCATGTGCTGTCCTGGCCACACCATGCCACATATTTCATGTAGAGAGCTATAAATATATCGTAATGGTCGCAGAGGAAGGGAACATGAAGCTTGGTAATGACTATCATTATTATAGACTAAGCATTAGAGGAAACAATGCACAATAAACTCGACTTTTGTCAGCGTCTGATGTGGGGCGTATAATGTTCGCAGGATGTACCAGGAATCTGGACAACAAAGTTCGGGACGTCTACTAGTGTTAATGGTTTGGTGCACGCTTTAGAGGAAGAAGGGAAGGCAGCATGTCAACAGGATCTGCGGAGCCGGACAGAGGAGACGATGACATTCACCTCTGATAGACGACAATCTGCGTGTTATAATGAACTGCTGCATCGTAAAGAAAAATTAAGTAACTGGGCCTCCGACTTTGACACTCTATCCTGTACAAGCTTCTTCACCTCCGAGTAACTATTGCACTCTACATCCTCCTGAGTCTCTTTCGTGTATTGATCTTTTGGTCTCCCTCTACGATTTTTATCATCCATGCTGCCCTCCAATACTAAATTGATGATCGCTTGATGCCTCAGAAGATGTCCCTCCAACCGATCCCTTCTTCTGGTCAAGTTGTGCCACAAAATCCTCTTCTCCCCAGTTCTGTTCAGTACCTCGTCATTAGTTACGTGATCTGCCCATCTAATGTTCAGCATTCTTCTGTAGCAACATATTTCGAAAGCTTCTGTTCTCTTCTTGTCTAAATTATTTGTCGTCAATGTTTCTCATGCATACAAATACTTTTAGAAAAGACTTCCTGACACTCAAATCTATACTCGATGTTAACAAATTTCTCTTCTTCAGAAACGCTTTTCTTGTCATTGCCAGTATAAATTTTATATCCCCTCTACTTCGACCATTATCAGTTATTTTGCTAATCATACAGAAAAACTCCTTTACTACTTTCAGTGTCTCATTTCCTAATCTAATTCCGTCAGCATCACCCGATTTAATTAGATTACATTACTTTATCCTCGTTTTGCTTTTATTGATGTTCATCTTATATCCTCCTTTCAACACAGTCCATTCCTTTCAACTGCTCTTCCAGGTCCTTTGCTGTCTGTGACAGAATTACGATATCATCGGCAAACCGCAAAGTTTTCATTTCTTTTCCACGAATTTTAATTCCTACTCCAAATTTCTCTTTTGTTTCCTTTACTACTTCCTCAATATACAAATTGAATAACATCAGGGATAGGTTACAACCCTCTCTCACTGCCTTCCCAACCACTGCTTCCCTTTAATGCCCCTCGACTCTTACAACTGCCATCTGATTTCTGTGCAAATTGTAAATAGACATTCGCTCTGTGTACGTGGCCCCTGCCAGCTTCAGAAGTTGAAAGAGAGTATTCCAATAAACATTGTCAAAAGCTTTCTTTAAGTCTACAAATGGTAGAAACGTAGGTTTATCTTTCCTTAACCTATCTTCTGAGATACACGTTCCAACATTTCTTCGGAATCCGAAATGATCTTCCTCAAGGTCGGCTTCTACCAGTTTTTCCATTCGTCTGTAAAGAATTTGTGTCAGTATTTTACAGGCGTGACTTATTAAGCTGATAGTTCGGTAATTTTGACGCCTGTCAATACGTGCTTTCTTTGGGACTGGAATTATTATATTCTTCTTGAAGTCTGAGTGTATTTCGCCTGTCTCATACATCTTGCCCACGAGATGGTTGAGTTCTGTCATGGCTGCCTCTCCCATGGCCATCAGTAGTTCTAATGGAGTGTTTTCTACTCCCGGGTCCTTGTTTCAACTTAGGTCTCTCAGTGCTCTGTCGAATTCTTCACGTAGTATCGTATCTCCCATTTCATCTTCACTTACGTACTCTTCCATTTCCATAATATTGCCCTCAAGTACAACGCCCTTGTATAGACCCTCTACATACTCCTTCCACCTTTCTGCTTTCCATTCTTTGCTTAGTATTCGTTTTCCATCTGAGCTCTTGATATTCATACAAGTGCTCCACTTTTCTCCAAAGGTCTCTTTAATTTTCCTGTAGTCAGTATCTATCATACCCCTAGTGATCTATGCCTCTACGTCCTTACATTTGTCGTCTAGCTATCCCTGATTAGCCATTTTGCAGTTCCTGTAGGTCTCATTTTTGAGACGTTTGTATTTCTTTTTGCCTGCTTCATTTACTGCATTTTTATATTTTCTCCTGTCATCAATAAAATTCAATACCTCTTCGGTTACCCAAGGATTTCTACTAGCCCTCGTCTTTTGACGTACTTGATCCTCTGCTGCCCTCACTATTTCATCTCTAAAACCTACCCATTCTTCTTCTACTGTATTTCTTTCCCCTGTTCCTGTCAATCGTTCCCTAATGCTCTCTATGAAACACTCTACAACCTCTGGTTCTATCATTTTATCCAGGTCCCAACTCCTTAAATTCCTACCTTTCGGCTCTTTCTTCAGTTTTAATCTACAGCTCATAACCGATAGATTGTGGTCAGAGTCCACATCTACCCCTGGAAATGTCTTACAGTTTAAAACCTGGTTCCTAAATCTCTGTCTTACCATTATATAACCTATCTGATACCTTCTAGTATCTCCAGGCCCCTTCCACGTATACAACCTGCTTTCATGATTCTTAAACGAAGTGTTAGCTATGATTATGTTATGCTCTGTGCAAAATTTTACCAGGCGGCTTCCTCTTTCATTCCTTACCCCCAATCCATATTCACCTACTACTTTTCCTTCTCCTCCTTTTCCTACTATCGAATTCCAGTTCCCCATGAGTATTAGATTTTCGTCTCCCTTCACTATCTGAATAATTTCTTTTATCTCATCATACTTTCTTCAATCTCTTCGTCATCTGAGGAGCTAGCCGGCTGAACTTGTACTACTGTGATAGGCGTGAGCTTCGTGTCTACCTTGGCTACAATAATGCGTTCATTATTCGGTTCCTAATAGCTCACCCGTGCTCCTTTTTTTAATTCATTATTAAACCTACTCCTGCATTATCTCTCTTTCATTTTGTATTTATAACCCTGTATTCACCTGACCAGAAGTCTTGTTCCTCCTGCCACCGAACTTCACAAATTCTCATTAGATCTAACGTTAACCTATCCATTTCCCTTTTAAAATTTTGTAAAGTTCCTACCCGATTAAGGAATCTGACATTCCACACTCTGATCCGTAGAATGTACTGCATTTTAAACACTCTTTCCATTTTTTGCCTAGATGCATAGATTTTAAAATTTTGAACTGTCTAATATAAAAATATGTGAAAAAAATCGCGTATAGATGAATATGTTTTCTTCGTGGCTGCTGTAAGGAGAGAATGGGTTAGGTACAGGTTGAGTTGGCGGTTGGAAGTTTTCGCTACTCAGAGAACGCCGGGCAAAGTCGGAGAAAACTGCTACACCTAGCTATGAAAACTCCGTCTCTCGTGGCAGCTAAAATACAGTCGACGTAAGATTTTCTTCAGAATGAGAAGGTTGAACAACAGTCGCATTATGGTATCTTCTTCCTAATAAACTGGTCGCTTAGGGAATGTCTTTAACATACAAGCTGACGGCGAAATATTACGCGTCGTTCGGTCTGTGATAGTAGCCGATTATCCCAGGATAGTTAATTGGCGAAGAAATCACTATGTGCTGAATTGCTAAACACACTAATCGTTTCATGAAGGCCCGTGGATCCAACATAGATTAAAAGTTCGTAGACGATATTTACCTTCTTTTTCACAAAATAAATTTTTATTCTTCATAATTGCGATTACAAGTTGTATCTCCTCAGCACTTCGAATTACGTCTATATGGAAACTACGTATCTGACCACTCAAAAAACAAAACAAAAAGTCCAATAGGCATTCCTCATCTCCAAAAATTTCAAAAGGCATAGTTGCTCTTTTCCACAGCAAAGAGCGTTGTCTCAATTACGGCACCGCATCATCGCTGGTACTCGCAGCCCGAAAAGTACAATAATATTAGTTAAGTTCTCCGCTGCGTTATTAAGATTGCTGTTCTTTTTCATTCACAAAAATATGACCCTGTGTTGCATAGTTCAATAAGTAAAGCATCCTTTTCACTTCACGTAACAGATATGATGTAAATAATATAAGCTCGTGACTATACACCAGTGTCAAAAATACGTCGATCAGTGTGGATATCTGTAAATAGCAAATAAACCACGTTTTCCGAGTCTGATGTCAAGTGCAGAGAGTGCTGCAAAATTCCAGGTACGGAGTCTCGGATTTCGATTGGTGAATTGGCTTTCAACACGTGCAGATAAAACAATAGAATAATTTTAAGTATTTACTACTGACTTCTAGCATTATCTTATCAATTTCAATACCTTCTGTTTATTGTTAGTGGCTTTTCATTTTCTTCTTTTATTACATAGCCCCTTGTTCTTCTCTCTGTCCCATACTCCACCCTTATTCTTATTCTCTCCTCCCATTTCTCCTTCTCCCTTCGTTAGATTGCATCATTTAATTTTTTAATAGTTAAATATCGTAACGTGGTGTTTGGTTTATAACAAATATGGCAACTGTGAAACACGACCGCAGTGGCTTCTAGCGTGCAGATCGTTCAATGATCAACTAAACATTATAATCACCTGCTAAATAGTTGTTGGTCCACCACTGGAACGCAGTAAGGTAGTGATTCGGCGTGGCAAGATTTCGACAAGTTCTCTGCGTGTTTCCACAGATATGTGGCACCAGAAGTTAACGTGCAGGTCGCGTGAATCTCGTAAATCATGACCGGTGGTTTGTAGACGCAGAGCTGGAGTCCAACAGCGCCTCAAATGCGTTACATTAGATTCAGATCAAGCAAATTTGGTGGCCATGACATAAAGGTGAGTTAATTACCAAGCTTCTCAAACCAGTGTAGCACGATTGTGGCCTTTCAGCACGGACCGATACCCTACTGGAAGATGCCATTGCTGTGAAGGAAGGCATCAAGTATGAAGAGAAGTAGGTGGTCTACAATAATGGTCACGTATTCTACTACACGTCCCATAGAAGTCCAGGTGAATGTCCCACGTAGCATAATACTTGTTGGCATCGCCGGTAATGTCCTCAGCTTGCGTCATATTTCTGACGTGTTAAGGTCGGTTTCCTATTTCCTATCACCGATGTTTCTATGATGTTACAAAAAGACAATGAAAGACCACATGCTGCCCGTACTGTTTTGACTTACCTCAGTACAGACGGTGATCGACTGGCAAATGCGTTCTCCATATCTGTTACCAACTGAAAATGTCTAGTCATGGGTTGCTGAGAGATTCGAATGCCACCATTCGCCACCCACTGATTATAATATATGGAACAGAGTTGAATCAGTATGGTGTGATATATTCATCTCTGTATCCAAACTCAGTTCGACTCAATGTCCAGTCGGGGTAGGGACATTGTTACTGCCAGCGATAACAGCTACGTGTATGTATATATGTATCGAACTGGTGAGCTAGAAACGACGGAGAGGCTTCGTCCCTGCCGTAGCCCTCAGTGGTACACCACAACCTCACATCAGGTTACAGCAGTCCACCCACCTCATCACCGCCGCCCCACACCGAACTCAGAGTTATTGTGCGGTTCGGACCTCAGTGTTCCCCTCCCCCCCCCCCCCCCCCCCTCTCATTCCAGACGAGTGTAACCCAAATGTTTGCGTGGTAGAGTAATTATGGTATACGCGTACTTGGAGACAGTGTTTGCGCAGCAATCGCCGACATAGTGTAACTGAGGTGGAATAAGGGGAACCAGCCAGCATTCGCCGAGGCAGATGGAAAACCACTCACAGGTTTGCCAGCATAACGGACCTCGATATTAATCCGCCGGGCGGATTCGTGCCGGGGACCGGCACGCCTTCCCACTCGGGAAGCACTGCGTTAAGACTGCACGGCTACCCGGGCGGGCGTTCACTAAATTTCACACCATGTGTATCACAACACCATCGCCGTATTTGATCATGTTTTTTTTCCTACTGTATTTCAAACATACAACAATTACGTTCTAGATTTTTGCTATCCTTTCTGGTGTTGTAGTTTTAAATACCAGCAGTATATAAACACTTTACATTGATCATGTAAGAAGACAATATTAACACCGCACTGCTCAAACGCAAATTGATTCCCCATGGACGAGAGAGTCGGCGGAGTGGTAGGAAACTGGGCCCTCGTTTGACAATGGAAGATTCGAATTGCCGTCCAGTCGTGAACATCTAAGTTGCCAGTTGTTTCATTAAACCATGTGCGGCAAATGTCTGGACGAATCATTGAAAAGGAGAGGCTGATTTTCTTCCTCATCTTTGTCCCGTCCAAGAAAGATAATCTAGGGTTTTACAGACGGGGGGATGGGAAAAGACATCGCTCGAGTCTTTTTGAAAGGAACCAAGCCGGCATTGCCTTATACGATTGAAAACACAGAAAATTTAAATCTGGATGGGTTTGAACCACCACCCTCCCGAATGCGAGTCTAGTCGCCGTTGACAAGACCTTACATTTTTCCTGTTACTGCATCTTGGCGCCCTGAATGTCCCAGACTCCTGCGATCATTTTGTTTACAAATAGACAGAATATTACTATTTAATATCACATTTTATTACGTAAATAAACGAGTGCTCATCTCTGATAAGTAATTATGTGAGACTCGAAGTTATGTATTACTCTTTCTAGTCATACTATTTCCTATCGCTGCACTAGTCGACGTAGAGTTGGAGAGACTCTGGGGAGATCGTCGAACGATCCTACAAACTTGCAAACTGGTGGCTTTCAACGGACTGAAGAGCACGCATCAGAAGATCTTACACAGCTCTTTACCAACATATTACCACACGGCAAAATGCACACACAAGGCTTGTTTAGTTTCAATTAACATTTCAATATACCCTTTGAAAATCAATAATAGATCCTAATCTTGCCTATAAAACCACAAAATACAATGAAATAGCAATATAGCCACAGTCTACACTTCACGTAAAAAATATAGTCCGTATTACATCTTTTGTCGTAGATAGTTTCACAGTCATTTGTTATTTTTGTCATTACAATTGCTGTTCTGCAAACTGCAGAGAAGCGCTTCCTTCAAATAATTTTCTCCCTGGCAGGAATCCCGTGCCTCCGCATATACTCTTCATGATTTGTCCTCGATCGCTCAAAACAACACCGTAGAATTTAATTTCTTTCATGAGCTATTCATGCGACTGTTTCTCGTTTACGTGTGGAATATTTGGCCTAGCTTCCGTATATTCTGCAAATAATGTTACAGTAAAAAATTATGAGTCTCACTTTCCTACTTATTGTCATATGAATGCGAAGTTGAGGTCACATGGTACTTCTTCGTCTGACTATAAACTCTACAGTCTGCATTCAAGGTGCCCATCATACCTATCGCTGCCGGCGAAATCTCCTAAGAATATTCGTATTTCGTTCGCTTCTTTCTGATGCGCCTCGACAAAGTTGTATAATGTATTAAACTGTCTTCCGTTTTCTCTTTCCCTTGTATTACACCTGTGTTGTTGGAGATCTTGCGAGATGGATTACATATGCTATCTGTCCAGGAAATTTTTGGAGGTCTGTGAAGCAGAATTCGAAATCAAAAATTGTGCATGCAAACCTTTTCTCTTGCACTAACTTAAAAAAATGCACAAAACCATGAAGCGTTAACTCACTAAACTTTTAGTGAACAACTGTGGTTTTTATTAGAGTATGAGCAGTATTTTGTGTCTCTTCTATGACAGAACTCTTACTTCCTTCGCCGGACATCATCAGAGGGCACAGTTATTAAAGAAATCACCATCCACAGCTTCAGGCCGCACAGGGACTCTTGAAGTATTGACGAAATCCGCGAATGCGGCCATCGGTTGGTCTATTTTCTGGATACAAGCAATGGCAGTTCTCGCGCTGGTACAATCAGAAACGTCTATGACGCGGAACGATTTGGAAAACACAGTAGCAGCCGAGGACAATACTGATGCGAATCCTACACTGTTATTTAAATTAGTTGTATCTGACATTATGAAATCCAAAGTTAAAGTTGCAGCGTCTACGAGACAATCACTGTCTGCAGCAGTCGCCACAGTGCTCCGTGGTAGAAAATCACTTTAAGGCATCTATCTCCTGCAAAAAAAATAACATAAGAAATTAATATTTCAAATAGAGTATAGACTTATGTAGTTTCTCCCTGTGCCTGTCTTTCGACCCCCTTCATTGCACATTACAGGTCACGCAAAACCGAACGTTACACGAATCCCCTGCTGCAGTGGTTCATTGAGAACTCAATGCTTTGCTTAGCGGAAGTGACAGCACAGTGGTAGACGGCAGTGCTAGAACCCCATTGGTGTACTCCTGGTAGGAAGAGCCCTGCCCCATAGCCGCCAAACGCCAACTAGTTCAAATCGGAATATAGCGGCTGCCACTGCAGCGCTTCACTCAGTAGGAGACGGTAGTGTCAGAGAGGTATTGACAACAAGTCAATAGTCAGTGGTAAGGCGTTTATCCACTTGGACGTAATTTCTGAAAGTATCTGCCGAGGTGTTTCCACTGGAGTCGTGAAATAGACTAGTAATACACTATATTATTAAAAGGATCCTGACACCACCAAAAACATACGTTTTTCATATTAGGTGCATTGTGATGCCACCTACTGGCAGGTACTGCACATCAGCGACCTCAATAGTCACGTACAGCACAAAAGCGTACAGGCCGACCTCGTCTGTTGACTGACAGAGACCGTCGACAGTTGAAAAGGGTCGTAATGTGTAATAGGCAGATATCTATCCAGGCCATCACACAGGAATTCCAAACTGCATCAGGACCCAATGCAAGTACTATGGCAGTTAGGCGGGAGGTGAGAAAACGTGGATATCATGGTCGAGTGGCCACTCATAAGCCACGCATCAAGCCGAAAAATGCTAAAGAACGCCTCGCTTGGCGTAAGGAGCGTAAACACTGGACGTTTGAACAGTGGACAAACGTTCGAGCAGCTCCTCATTAACCAAACGTTTCTGGAGTTAGTGCTATGCTTACCTTGAGATAGAGTAAAGAGTTGCGCTAATGGACAGTGGTTGACTGGAAGTGAGTAATTGGGAATGCTGAATCACGCTATACCCTGTTGCACTGTGATGGAAGAATTTGGGTTTGGCGAATGCTTGGAGAACTTTAGCTGCCAAGTTAGCCGTGGGCGCTATCGCGCTGCTTCCTGGGACTCGGGCAGGCGCGCCGGCCCCGGATCGAATCCGCCTGGCGGATTAACGACGAAGGCTGGTGCGTCGACCAGCCTAGATATCGTTTTTAGGCGGTGTTCCACACCCCACTAGGTGAATACTGGGCTGGTTGTCATACTCAGCCTCAGTTACACAACTCGCAGACATTTGAAAACGTTCTCACTCTTTCACGACTACCACTAAATGCAAACAGCTGGGGTACACTAATTCCGTCTTGGGGGATATGCGGTGGTGAGAGGTAGGGCATCTGGCCACCCCTTAAATTTAAACACGCCAAATCCGACCATAACCATGCCGACCGTGCGAAAACTGCTGGACAAAGGTACAAGGAAAAGAAGACAAGAATGCCTGGAGAACTTTGCATACCATCATGCGTAGCGCTAACAGTGAAGTACAGAGGGGGTGATTTTCTTCAGTATGGGAGTGTTTTTCATGATTTGAGAGTGAGATTCTTACTGTGCTTAAGAACGCGCTAAATGCAAAAGGATACGAACACATTTTAGAGTATTTTGTACTGCGTACAGTAGAAGAACAACTCAGAGGCATAATTGTTTGTATCAGTATGACAATGAACCCTTTCGTAAAGCAGCATCTGTGATGCAATGATTTTTGGACAACAGAATTCCTGACATGGACTTACTTGTCTGCTCAGAGTCCTGACCTGACCTGAGTCCAATGGAAAACCTTTCGAATGAGACAGAACGTTGACTTTGCTCCACACCCCCAGCGTTCTCATCAGAGTTCAAGCTGTCATAAAGGAGAATGGAGTACACACCACATATTATTGTCCCCTAAAAATTGTTTGGATACTTTTGATCAGATTGTGTATGAGTGAGCTACAGTGGCCTCAAGAGGCAGCGAAATCTATATCCCTACCACTACTATTGTAATTTAGTATGATTTTACCTAAATAACAGAAACCTCTGCCTCTGTCTTGCCATGTATAACCCTCTTACTAAATTTAGTTTAGTTTCCAAAGAAAGCACACTATGGGAGGATAGTCCTGTTAATAGGAAAAGGTAATCAATAGAGTCACCCTTTTTACACGATTTGACCGTGTGTTGTGTCTAAAGGAAAAGTAAATTCATTTCTTTTCTTAAGATCTTACTTAGTGGTTATAAACAACGCACTGTGAATAGTATTATATTGAAGATAGGACTACTCAGTTCCAAGTTCATTTAGTGGTTTAAAACATGTACTAACCGTCGCCGACCTATCTAGGTAATGAAACAGTCAAGTACTGGAAAGCAGAAGTATGAATTTTGCCTACTTTCTTGCTACTGTTTAAGTTGCTCCTTCAAATAAATGTTACTCCACTTAAACAATGTGGGACTACTCCCTTATACATTACGTTTTTAAAAGAGAAAAAGCCCAGTAGATAACTTCAAGGAAGCTAAGAAAAATTCGCCAGGGGGGACCTTTACAAAAGCACTTTCCATAATCAACAAACTCAAATACTAAAATACTTAGATACTAAAGCACAAACTTTTTATACAGAACATTTCACTTCAAGAAGACCTCTTGCTTACTGGAACTTACTTTTAAAACCTAATATTCTTTGAACTAACTCTGGATAGTCATTTAACCGATTCTAGGAACTTGGCTTCACTCTCATTGAATAGTATGTAAGCAAACTTTTACTATAACACTTCGCAGTAGCTAAGAAAACTTTCTCATTATTTACACAGAAACAAGTTAATTGGTGCCACTTGATATTAACTTGGCACTGTAAAAAAAGGATACTCGGATTAATCAAACACCAGGAAGGAACCCTATATAGGTGTATGATTAGGATGAAATAACAGGGTGAATTAGTTTCTTTAAAGCTGAAGAATTTAATTGAAACACAGTTTAAACTATTGGTCCACGTTATGCAAAACTAAAATACAAAGAAAATCATATCTGTTGGCTGTAGGCTGGCTCTGGCGAACACTTATGACGGCTACACTACCCACAGTACGGCCTACAAGTATCTTACTGTATGGGCTAAATTTCTCTTTTTGGCGTCGTTCAATTTTACATACAATAGCTCAACAACTCACAGCTATTCCTTAAGCCGTTTGCAGTCTTCATCCGAGGCATTTTTGTGCAAACTTGCAGGCAAAACTTCTCCTGCTCCAGAAGGGTGTTGCTTCAGTCCCTGCTGCCTACAGACTGTATGACTTACATTCCGCGCTTGCTCTAGGTAGCGTGCCAATCCGTCCTTGCCACCTTTTCCAGTCCTCAGAGCCACTTTCGTTTCAAACAAAAGCACACTGGCTTTTACATAATACCTATCTCTTACATTGTCCTGAGCGTGACCATTTCTTACAGTTGTCAAATTTACATCAACATGAGTATTTTATACACACAGATATTTTTAAATGCAAATGTTATCAGAAAATTATTTAAGGTAACAAACAATTTACATAGTATTTTACACACATTACTCACATGTAAATGAAAGAAATCTCCAGTAAAAGAGACTTTACTTTACATATACAGAAAATATAGGACCAATATGCGAAAATTTTAAAGCAGTATATATATATATATATATATATATATATATATATATATATATATATATATATATATATATATGAAGGGGCGAGAATGACATAGCTCAAAGCCACACTTTTCTCAAAATACGGTTTTTGTGTTAGTTCAACTTCTACTCTACAGAGGAAGCTATTGCATAAATATTTTAATTTTCTCTCACTAGATGGCAGAGCAGTTCACACTTGTTATTCTCATACTTTTTCGCATCTGAAACAACCCAAAGCTTCAGTACAATGGCGCTCCCAAATAAGAGGCTATTTCCATGCATAAGCGAAAAAGAAGATTCAGATACAGAAATGGCTAGTTCTGAAGACGCTCTTTCGTCCAGTGGCAGCAGTTATTGTCCCTCTGATGAATTTTCATCTGAAAATAACAGAGTAAGTCTAAAATACTTACTTTTTTAAACATTTAAAGTATTGAGGCTAAGGCCTGTATTACAGTGAAATATTATTGCATATATAACTGTTATATACTCGGTAATTAAATATGTACATGTGAATAATGAACAAATTATACTTCTTCTATTAATTACTGCATTATTGGTAATAATTTTAATATTATAAGCCTATTTGTATAATATATTAATGTTTGGTATATGTGTTAAAGTGGCTTTGGTCTTTCTTATTCTGAATACTTTATTTGGGTTAGGATGCTGATGAATGTGAAAGGTCTCCTGAAGTATCACCTATTAAAGAACATAAAGGCAGAAAAAATAGGAAAAATATGAGCAACTGGAAAAGGGAAAAATGTAAACATCGTAGAAATTATGGCAGCGAGTACATATTGGTATCTGATAAAACAGGACAAATTGTTGGTGCTAAAATTCTTGGTCCTGGATGTAAATGTAAAAACAAATGTTGGAGCAAAATTCACGAATGTGTAGAGCAGATATTCAATTCTTTTTAGGATATGGGTGATTTCAATTACCAAAATAATTACCTTCTGAGCAATATTAAGCTGCAACAAGTACAAAGAAGGTAACTATGATTAATGATAATTTGAAATTGATTTTTATATCATGTACTTTTTATAAATAAAGTATTATTACTTTGATTAATATATTTCACTTTTTAAGGTACCCAAGGAAAAGGAAAAGCGCAGTTTAACAGCGAATGGTCACTTTTTCGTAGCAGGTTAAGGTTAATGGCTGTAATATTTTGGTATGCAGAGAAGCATTTTTAAGTGTGCATGGGCTTCAGAACAATCAAGGACATCTTAAGATCTTACAAAAATACTTGTGTGATGGACACTCCACTTCTCCAAAAGACAGAAGAGGTATATAACGATTAAATTAATGTTGCTTCCAAGAAAACCCATAATATTGTTCTGTTCTGCTTATCTATCCAATGTTTTCCTTTACATATCATATTCAGACACAAATTCACTAAATTTGTCTGACCTGGGCATTTGCTTTAAAATCAATTTTTCTTTTTCTTTGCTTCCAGGGCAAAAAGGGAACCCATCAAGGAAAATTTCACAAAAAGCAGTTCAGACAGTTCAAAATTTCATAAATAATATACCTAAGTATGCCGCTCACAGAAGCCGAATAAAGTGTACTTCGACCATGACATGTCAATTTCTTCATTATATCAAGAACATTATTTGAAATATTGTGAAGAAAATAATGCACCACAAGTAAAAGTTTCGAAATTTCGAGATATATTTAACCAAGATTTTAATATTGGTTTTAAATTGGCTCCTTCAGACACATGTCATGTATGTGACGAATTTCAAATTCAAATAAAAAATGCACAGTTGACCAACTCTGAAGATATTATTAGAAGATTAAAAATTGAAAGGGACCTACATCATGCCAAAGCATCTGCTGGACAAAATATGATTACAGAGCTTTCCAAATTATCTAGGGAAAATCCTGAGGAATATCTTACAGTAGCCTTTAATCTACAACAAACCTTTCCAGCACCAAGGCTTGCATCTGGGCCAGCATTCTATAAGAGGAAGTCATGGACTTACAACTTTGGTATTCATGATTGGGGGTATGAAAAGGGACATGTATTCGTGTGGAGTGAAGATGAAGCAAAAGCGTGGATCTGATGAGATAGGAAGCTGTCTGATAAAATTCTTAGAAATACAACAGTTTCAGGCAAACATTCTTATTAGTGATAATTGCAGAGGTCAAAGTAAAAACTGGGCACTAGAGAGATCACTAGTGTGTTCAGGAAAATTTAAGGCCATTGAACATTGGTTTCCACAAGTTGGACCCAAACGACTGCCCTGTGACCGAGATTTCGGTCGAATTGAGAAGCACGTTAAGAACAGAAACTCCACTGTGTAAACCCATCATGATTGGGTTACAGTCATGAAAGAATCGTACAAGAATAAGCCATTTTCAAGCAGACTTTATAGATCTCACACCCCTACAGGTAGATTTTGCTTAAAAGGACAAACATGATGATGGATCTCATTTCTGATTTTCTGAAGCGACAGCTTTTCCGATTTTCTGAAACGACAGCTTTTCGTTTTGATGCAGGAATGCCATCACATTTAAAAGTGAAGTATCAGTACACTGAATTTAAAGAATTCAGAACTCTAAATATCACTAAAAAATTACGAGCACATCAGGAGAGCAATCCGTTCCAACTCTCAAGGAAATACTTAAAGCCCATTCCAATTTGTGAGAAAAAACTGAAAGATGTTATGTCATTAATGCCATACATACCAGCTGTTTCGAAGGGATACTTCAACAGTCTGAGTGAATCTAAGGAACAAAGTGACGAAAATGAAACAGAGGTGATAAGATGTTGGCTATATTGTGTGAAACACTGTAGTGACTATCATTGTAAATTATGTTGTATACTGATGTACAAATTTTTGTAAACCTTGTGTAAAGTTAGTATGAGACAGGCCAAAGCACAATGTTGTGTCACCCAGGGATAAAATATTTTTTTATTAATAATGTTTAACTTTCTTCGCAATATAATATATCATATATAATATATCATATATATTATCGCATTAGAGAAATAAACTATATTTGTCAAAAAACCCGAAAAGTTGAAATATGATTTATGAACTTATTCGAAATTTTAAAATGCTCCCCCGAAAAATTTGCATTTTGTGGCTTTGGATTATGTCATTCTCGCCCCTTCATATATATAGAAGAACCGTAAACAAGTACTGCCATCTATTGCTATATTTTTAACTATTTATTTTTCTTCTATCATACGTTTTCTCCATTCTCCGATAATATTCCGTTGCAATTTGACGTCATTCAGACCAGTGATGTTATTTCTATAGTGTTTTGAAATTCTAACATTAATTATAATCACCCTGCATACTCCAAGAGAAAAAAAACTGCCACCTCGAAGGAATTGTCCGAATGGGCCGAAAATCGCTAGATGTATTTTACATGTACACAAAAACAAATAATTACAGTTTCAGAAAACTTTGATGATTTATACATGAGAATGAGCTCCACAAATTGAGGAAGTCAGTAATGTGTTGGTCCAGCTCTGACCCTTATGCAATTAGTTATTCTACTTGGCACTGACTGATAAAATTGTTGGATTTCCTATTGAGGGATATCGAGCCAAATTCTATTCAATTGACGCGTTAGATCGCTGAAATTCCGAGCTGGTTGGAGGGCTCTACGGGCGCTGCCTATAATGTTCCAAACTTTATAAATTTGGGAGAGATCCAGCAAACTTGCTGGTGAAGATACGCTCTAGTAAACACGAAGACAAGCAGTAGAAACTATCGCCGTATGCGGGCGGTCATTATGTACCTGAAATGTAAGCCCAGGATAGTTTACCATGAAGGACAACAAAATTGAGCATAGAATATCGTCGATGTACCGCTATGCTGTGAGGATACAGCGGATAAAAACCAAAGGGATCCTGCTGCGAAAACAAATAGCATCCCAGAACATCACTCCTTGTTATCGGGCCATGGTGCGGGCGGCAAACAGATTGGTTTCCCACCGCTGTCTCTAGACACATATTCGGCCTGTAATCTCATGACTGGAGTATAAATGTCTTCACTGTGAATCCCGCTTCGAACTGACAAGTGAAGACGTGTCTGCAGTCAGGAATGATGGCCTGGGGTGCCATTTCTTTCTGTAGCAGGATCCTTTTGGTTGTCATCTTACAGCACAGCGGTAAATCGACGATATTCTACACCCCGTTTTGCTGCACTTCATCGCAAACAATCCTTGGGTTACGTTTCAGCAAGATAACGTCCACCCGCACACGGCGAGAGTTTCTACCGCTTGTCTTCGTGCTTACCAAAGCCTACCTCGGCCGTCAAGATCCCAGGATCGCTCCGTAACTTATAACGCTTGGAACACTATGGGCAGGGCCCTCCGTACCGCTTGGGATTTTCACGATCTAAAACGCCAGTTGGACACAATTTGGAATGATGTCTTGCAGGTCATCCAACAACTTTACTAATCAATGCCAAGCCGAATAATTGTTTGCATTAGGGCCATAGGTGGACTAAGGCGTTACCGACTTGCTGAGTTTGTGAAGCTCTTTCTCCTCAATAAATCATCCATGGTTTCTCAAGTGGTAATCATTCGTTTGTCTGTACATGTATATCACGTCTTCCAATTTCCGTCCGATTCGGATAATTCTTTCGTGGTGAGCCGCTTTTTTAGTCCTATAGTGTGTTACCTGGTTTCTGTATGTCTTTCGTTTCGGGAACATATTGATACGATTTATTAAAATTTTAGCACTAATTAATTAATAACTTACTCTTTTAACAAAATATCACACTTCTATTAAACTCCGTGTACCTGCACCTTGGTAGAACAATAGCATTAAAATACAGGGGACAGGCAAAATAATGTGAACACCTGTACTTACATGGGAATGGTTTATTAATAAGGGGTTGGACCCCCCATTTTCCTGTAACGCAGCTGCCATTCTTCTTGCATTACTGGCATGTAATGACTGTATAGTCTCCAGTGGATTGTTATGCCATTCTTCAATCAGAACCTCATCTAACTCCTGTAGTGACGAGGGAGGCGAGAATCTGCTCCGGAGTCTGCGCTCCGATATTTTCCACAAGGGTTTGATGATGTTCAGGTCCGAGGACTGTGCTGGCCAGAAAGACGTTGCAGTTCAGTTTCATGCTCCTCATACCACGACTGTACTGTCTATGCTGTTTAAACGGGCGCGGGACAACATTAGAATTATGGGGTGCACCTGGTCATGTAAAATGTTGACATAATCGTTGGCTGTAACACTGCCTTTGAGAGTAATGATGGGACCAGCAGGATATCATGATATGGCTGCCCACACTACCTCACTTCCACCTCGATGCTTAAGCGCGGGACTCAAGCAATCACGATTGTAGCGCTTCTTTTGGCGTTCTCCAGACGTAAACCCGGCCCAGTGTTGTAAATAACGAAAACGTTGACTCGTCGGAGTATATGACGTGTTTCCATTGATCAGCCCTCCAGAATTTATGCAACTGTCACCATGTTTTACGCTTTTTTGCGTTGTTTGTCGTCACTAATGGGTTAGACGTGGCAGCCCTACCGTGAATATTCGTTTTATGGAGTTTTCGGTGGACAGTGTCGATAAATACGGAGTCTTGCACATGGCTATTGAGCTCGGAAGTCATTTTAGGCGCCGTTGTTTTGTGTTGTTTTGACACAATTCGTGTTAGCGTACGATAATCTGTATCATTTAGTTTTGGATTGCCCCCACTATTAGGTTTACACGATGACGCCTCTTCGTATTTTGTGTAGACTGTCAAGACTGTTGAAACAGTTGGACTTAAAACATTCAGTAAGTTGACTGTCTTAGTTACTGATGGTTCAAATGGCTCTGAGCACTATGGGACTTAACTTCTGGGGTCGTCAGCCGCCTAGAACTTAGAACTACTTAAACCTAACTAACCTAAGGACATCACACACATCCATGCCCGAGGCAGAATTCGAACCTGCGACCGTAGATGTCTCGCAGTTCCAGACTGTAGCGCCTAGAACCGCTCGGCCACCACGGCCGGCGGTTACCGATGCTCCAACTAATCGCGCCCCCATAGCCTGCCCCCTTCGGAACTCTGTTAGGTCTTTCATTGCATGTCGACCTCGGCCTCTGAATGCAAATACGAAGTATGCACTATTCGTTCAACAACCTGCACTGATTCCTAGTCCGTACTGAACACACAAAGTCCGGTGCGACACGAGCCTTACTTGATTTGTTGACCGTCAAACGCTACAATCCCATTACTAACACTGTTCACATTAATTAGCTTATCCCCTGTACTCACGCATTTTGGTGTCACACTACAGACTCCTTTATTGACAAACGGCAGCCGCATTTACGGTATGGAATAGCATGTTGTTTCATTACGCTATTTTCCTCAGTGTAATAAGTATACAGTATATGTTCACTCGACTACGAGCAAACAATATTTATGAGCGTGGTTGTTTGAGCTTTGTGTTTCCTGTTATATGTACACTCCTGGAAATGGAAAAAAGAACACATTGACACCGGTGTGTCAGACCCACCATACTTGCTCCGGACACTGCGAGAGGGCTGTACAAGCAATGATCACACGCACGGCACAGCGGACACACCATTAACCGCGGTGTTGGCCGTCGAATGGCGCTAGCTGCGCAACATTTGTGCACCGCCGCCGTCACTGTCAGCCAGTTTGCCGTGGCATACGGAGCTCCATCGCAGTCTTTAACACTGGTAGCATGCCGCGACAGCGTGGACGTGAACCGTATGTGCAGTTGACGGACTTTGAGCGAGGGCGTATAGTGGGCATGCGGGAGGCCGGGTGGACGTACCGCCGAATTGCTCAACACGTGGGGCGTGAGGTCTCCACAGTACATCGATGTTGTCGCCAGTGGTCGGCGGAAGGTGCACGTGCCCGTCGACCTGGGACCGGACCGCAGCGACGCACGGATGCACGCCAAGACCGTAGGATCCTACGCAGTGCCGTAGGGGACCGCACCGCCACTTCCCAGCAAATTAGGGACACTGTTGCTCCTGGGGTATCGGCGAGGACCATTCGCAACCGTCTCCATGAAGCTGGGCTACGGTCCCGCACACCGTTAGTTCGTCTTCCGCTCACGCCCCAACATCGTGCAGCCCGCCTCCAGTGGTGTCGTGACAGGCGTGAATGGAGGGACGAATGGAGACGTGTCGTCTTCAGCGATGAGAGTCGCTTCTGCCTTGGTGCCAATGATGGTCGTATGCATGTTTGGCGCCGTGCAGGTGAGCGCCACAATCAGGACTGCATACGACCGAGGCACACAGGGCCAACACCCGGCATCATGGTGTGGGGAGCGATCTCCTACACTGGCCGTACACCTCTGGTAATCGTCGAGGGGACACTGAATAGTGCACGGTACATCCAAACCGTCATCGAACCCATCGTTCTACCATTCCTAGACCGGCAAGGGAACTTGCTGTTCCAACAGGACAATGCACGTCCGCATGTATCCCGTGCCACCCAACGTGCTCTAGAAGGTGTAAGTCAACTACCCTGGCCAGCAAGATCTCCGGATCTGTCCCCCATTGAGCATGTTTGGGACTGGATGAAGCGTCGTCTCACGCGGTCTGCACGTCCAGCACGAACGCTGGTCCAACTGAGGCGCCAGGTGGAAATGGCATGGCAAGCCATTCCACAGGACTACATCCAGCATCTCTACGATCGTCTCCATGGGAGAATAGCAGCCTGCATTGCTGCGAAAGGTGGATATACACTGTACTAGTGCCGACATTGTGCATGCTCTGTTGCCTGTGTCTATGTGCCTGTGGTTCTGTGAGTGTGATCATGTGATGTATCTGACCCCAGGAATGTGTCAATAAAGTTTCCCCTTCCTGGGACAATGAATTCACGGTGTTCTTATTTCAATTTCCAGGAGTGTATTTATTTAAGTACGGTTCAAATGGCTCTGAGCACTATGGGACTTAACATCTGAGGTCATCAGTCCCCTACAACTTAGGAAGACTTAAATCTAACTAACCTAAGGACATCACACACATCCATGCCCGAGACAGGATTCGAACCTGCGACCGCAGCGGTCGCGCGGTGCCAGACTGAAGCGCCTAGAACCGCTCGGGAACACCGGCCGGCTATTTAAGTATGGTGGACAGTGTGATGTAATGCAGGGTTGGCGCAAGATTGGGAAAAACTGAAAATGTACATTATATTGTCACGTTACGAATCACACCATCATGCATACCGCCCTTCATTTAACTTCTTTCCGCATGCAGTTTCACTTCTGGACATTGCAATTCCAACACCATGAAGGCGGCACGCAGTGAACTTCAAACTGGTGTGGATTATGTGCGGTCCTGCCCACTCGTCTCTTATACCGTGCCTAAAGGATACTGTTTTCTCGGTTAGCTATACAACAGTTCAAGAAAATCACATTAATAACTTTTATTGCCATAAAGTAGATTGACAATACTTAACTTTGATTTGCAAGAACGCGTCGCAAGCAACTGACGACCTGCAAACAATCAGTGTCCTTTGCTACATGCAATGTCCATGCAAGTAATGGTTATGGATCACAAGTAACAATTCTACTAGTGTACGTCTGCTACTGTCCAGGTCGGTATAAATTAAAATTGGAAGAGTACCTATAAGACTACCTCGGGGAACACCAGATATCATTTCCATTATTCAATTATTGAATACGAGACCATTCTGGCGGAAATCACGAACCCACTCGCAAAACGGAGGCGATACTCCACAAGCAAGCGGTTTGATTGAGGGATGGTGCCAAAAGCCTTCTGGAAATCTAGTAACATGTAATCTATTTGAGATCTCCTGTCGATAGCACTCACTCATTGCCTCGTGTGAATAAAGAGCCAGTTGTGCTTCATAAGAACGGTATTTTCTGAATCCGTGCCATGTCTCGATAGTTTTCTTCGAGATAATTCATAATGTTCGAACGCAATATACAGTGCGGTCCATCTGAAGTTTCGGATGAGATTATCTCGAAAACTATACATCCGGTAAAAATAGTGGGTAAGACAAGTTCGTAAGCTCAAAGGGAAACATCAAACGATACTACACGTGAATCCCAGCCCCCACCCCCTTGAGAGGGGCGAGGGGCATCTTTTAAATTTTAAATCGAAACACCCATTTTTTTATTGCAGATTCGAATTCTCCATAAAAAAGTAATCAGGTTTTGTCCGAAACATTTTTTGTAAACAATTGACAGATGGCGCTGAAATCAAGAAAAATTAAAATTGGGTGAAGAACTCCGATTTATTTAGAATGATCCGAGAATGACACATCAAATCGATACAAAATGTGCACCAATTCTTTCGTTACGCCAAATTAAGCTATTTTTGTACAAAATGTACTGTATCCCACTGTTAACGTTACCCAGGAACAACGACATGGACGTAGTAGAATGATGTTACCATGGGATGCTTCATTAGTGTGAGTCCCCTTGCCTCTCACATGTTGGGGTGCTTCATTAGTGTGAGTCCCCTTGCCTCTCACAATTTGGGGTGCTTAATTAATGAAATCTGTCACGAAGAAATTGTTCAAAATTATCCCCATTTGCTTCAATGCATAAAGTCAATCATTTTCCACAGTTTTGAGCAGCACATCCCATGGTATGGCTGCACACACTCTTCGAATGCGTTGTCCCATATCGTTTTGGGTTGTGGGCTGTCTTTCATAAACAATATTTTTTAAATAACCACATAAACTTGATAATGTGAATGAAAGGGTTTGTGCATGACTGTGTTAGGATTATCATGGGCTTGGCAGTGAACTTTTAATTCTCTACTTCAGTATATACCAAAGGTTTGCCAGTATTTCCACCTTTCATTCAAAATTAAGATCTTTTCCCGATTTATAGAACAGTTAAGTAGCATATAGTGTGGTGCGAGTTGCAGTTCGGTAGATTTCCGCTCGGCTTTCCTACCGGCGATTTGCTGCAACGTTTTCACAGGTAGGTGCAGGTAAATGGACGAAAGGAACCGCCCATTGCACTACTTAGATATAGATGGTGTAAAACTGTTGGCCTGGCTATAACGTTATCCAGTGTTGTGACCCACTGAAGGTATCTGGTCATGGGTTGCGCAAAGGTTGGCACACCATCACTCACCAGACACAACGATTGATGAACCGTGGCACAGAGTTGAACTGACATGGAATGACGTACCTGTATCTGTCATCGAAGCACATTTAGAGTTGGAGCCGTCGTTGCTTTGAGAGATGTCAGCTCTGAACTACATTTCGCAAAGTGTGTGCCACCAAAACATCACAAGTTTGAATCATTTTTTCCTTCCTACAGTACTGTACACACAGAATGAATAACATTTCGTTATTTGGTATCATTTCTGGTGTTGCGATTTTGATGGACAGTAGTATACAATCACATTATAATCTAGCTGTATAACACTGAAACTTACACTCAGTCCGAAATTAAAAAAGAAGCGAATTCAAAGAAAGAAAAAAGGGTTTATGAAAAGAATGTAACAGAAAACGGCTGCATAGGACGGGGGCAGCAGAGGCAGGAAAGCGAGATGGAGGAGACAGTCGGAGATGTACAGATGGTGGGCGGCTGCTGCGCAGTTTCTGAGTTTGTCGATAATCTGGGACGTTCCATAGCGAGGGGAGGACGGCAGCCACAGGTGGCCAGCCTAGCTGGTGTAGGCATTGCGTCAGGTCTGCAGCTTGCAATACTCTTCGACAGACTGTCAGATTTCTGTCTTGTGCTGATCTTTAGAACTGCTGGTACTCTCCTCTTCCTCGCAGACCACCTTTACAAAGCTTAGTCAGAGATGTACTTCCACCACACTGCGATAACTGCTACTTTTTCTGCCTACTACTCTACCTGTAAATACATATTAATCAGCGCCCCTCTCTACGATATCATAAAAAAGGTGAGTCGCTCGACCTTGTATTGCAGCTTGTCCCCTTGTGGTATGAGGTCACTTCTATTGATGAGCACTTATTGTATCTTGCGTTTTACGGTTAGTTAGTTACATGTTCCACGGGACGTTTGCACGGCCCAAAAAATAGATGGAATCGGGTTACAAGTTCCAGAAGCACTTACCTTTTATATGTGTGAGTAAATACTGGTTTGTTACAGATTACCATGAAAATCTGTGAAAAATAGGAGAGTGTGCTGAAAAATATATCACCGAATTTTATTATTCCGTTCTCAATATCGGTATGTCATGGGTATTAATCCGTCGACTTTTCCGCTCGTTGACGGAATTTGTAACCTGCCGCTAGAAGACTCCGAATTCTGGCGTGTAATATGGCGGTGGTAACGTATCTACAGGTGACTAAAGTAATGGGATGCTGATATGCATATACACAGATGGCGGTAGAATCACGCACCGGTACACAAGGTATAAAAGGGCAGTGCATTGGCGGAGCTGTCATTTGTACTCAGGTGATTGATGTGAAAAGGTTTGCGACGAACTTATCTGTTAGGACAAGGAGGCGAAATTTGGCGTTAATGGGATACAGCAGCAGATAACCGACACGAGTGCTTTTACTAACAGCACGACATCGCCTGCAGCGCCTCTCCTGGGCTCTTGACCATATGGGTTGGACGATAGACTGGAAAATCGTGGCCTAGTCAGATGAGTCCCGATTTCAGTTGGTATGAGCTCATGATAGAGCCCAAGTTTGGCACAGACTCCAAAGCCATGAACCCGATTTGTGAACAAGGCACTGTGCGAGCTGGCGGTAGTCCCATAGCGGTGTGGGCTGTGTTTTTCTGGAGTGGACTGGGTTCTCTGGACGTTCGGCTACTTGGAGACAATTTACAGCCATTCATGGACATCATATTTTTGTGGTTTTGTGGTTGACAATGCTCCATGTAACGGGGCCACAATTGTTCGCGATTGATTTTAGAACGTTCTTGACAATTCGAGTGAATAGTCTGGCCTCCCTGATCAGCCGACATGCATCCTGTCTAACATTTATGGGACATAATGGAGAGATGAGTTGGTCCACATAATCCTGAACGGGCAACACTTTCTCAGTCATGGGCGGCTATAGAGGCAGCATGCCTCACTATTTCTGCAGGGGGCTTCCAACGTCTTCTTCAGTGCACGCCACGTCGATTTCTTTTACTCTATGCCGGCAGTAAGGATGTCCGACACGATATTAGGAGGTAATCCATGACTTTTGTCACCTCAGTGTATGTGGGTGCGTGAGAAACAGCGTGCTGTAATTCGAAGAGTTCGCCCACGCGCAGAGCACCCTTTCCTCAAGAATGATAATACCAGACCACGCACGAGCGCTGCGACATCTGCAACACCGAAGCTTTGGGTTCACTGTCACCGATGATCCACTATACAGTAACGATTTGGCCCCATCCGATTTTCATCTGTTTCCGAAACTTAAAGAACACCTTCGAGGCCTTTACTTTGACAGTGATGAAACGGACAAGCAGAAGTAACGTTGTGGCCCTGTTAACAAAGTCAAACCTTTTGTTAGTGACGGTATTAACAAACTGGTCTGCCGTTGGGAGAAATGTGTTCGTCGCAGAGTGACTATGTTGAGAAATAAATACGTAGACGTGAAGAATAAAGATGAAGAATGTCAATAACGTTTGTTTTATTTAAAAAGCATTAAGATTTTTCACATGAAATATTCGTATGCAATACTTTTCAGCACGCCGTTGTAATTAACGTTAGCAGCGTCAAGTATAGGCTCTATATTTTACATTAAGTAATACCGCAGATATTTCACATCAAAGGCACACGATCTGATAGTTTTGCCGCAACTTAATTCAGTTATATTTCAGTAAATGGTAACTTCAAAGGAAAGTGATGAAAGTATTTTTTCCAACTACCGTCGTCATTATGGTAAAGAGTACCTTAGCCAAATAGTCTTGCGAGTTCCACAGATAACAGCATTTTCTGCTCTAAATGGGAGGTACGTTAGTGGGATAGCATGCCTGGTGCAAGCCGAGATAACGATCTTATCACATTCAGTGTCATGTTCCACATCCGGTGTCAGGTCACACATTTGGGCTCCTTGATGCCCCCACTCCTTCTCCCCTGGGGAACCACTAGGAATTGATCAAGGTCACCCTGGGGAATCACCCAGGCCATTGTGCAACTTTATTCAAGGTCATGACGTACTTATGTTGTAGTTACGTGTCATAAAAACGGCTGAACACCCTTTCACTCCCCTCTCCTCCCCTCTCTACCCTCCCCTACCATGCCCTTCCCTTCCCTTCTCTTCCCTTTCCTCTGGACCAATGATAACTGGGACACTTGAGTGGGACGAGTTGTCCTGGAGCTGGACAACATAGGATAAGGATGTTTATATTTGTTAATAACAATATTACGTGACACCGGCAGAGTCCACATCCAGGCAGATATGTAAGTACTCTCGTGATGCCATATTTTAGCGCATTTTACACATTTTCGCCCAGTTTAGTATTTTGTCCAATTAGGCAAGATCCACCGTCTGTTCCTGACAATCTCAACGTTGTAAGTGCCTGAATTAAATGTTATTGATATTGAGACACACTTTCCCCATCTTCATATTTTATAACTGGGACACCAGAGTGCGTACCACACGTTGTAGGTCGTGTGTTTTGTTAATAACAAATTAGGCACTAGAGGTCTATTTGTTAATATCAAATTAACATTTTGAGGCACCAGCAGACTGAACACCCGGGCAGATATGTAATTACTCTCATATTTCCACAATTTTACTATATTACCCGAGTTGTGTGTGTCAACATTGTGTCACGACGTCCCATTACCACGTAGCATCATGATGTCCGTCGTGTCGCATAGGTGTGGTGATGCTCTCAGCATTGTCGATATTTATCTTCATTGCTAAGCCACCACTCCATTACTAGTGTGTGACGTCATGGTGTTAGAAATAAACACATTGGCAGAAATAGACGTCATGTCGATCACGTCATAGAGAGTTCTATAAGCACTACCGATTTCTTACCAAAAACAATGTATAAGAGATACCACACTACATAACAGGTCTGTGTGGCGTCATAAAAAAATTCTGATGTCACCAACCAAAGAAAGGCCTACTGTATTTGTAGCACAGTGCTGCAAAATACATAACAACACCAGCGAAAATCACGTCGTCTCCAGAGTAGCCCTCTCCTCAGAGTGCGACATGTGGCTGTGTGGTCGTGAACGCCGGTAAATTTGCGATATAATGCACACCTGTCTGTTGCCTGATTCTGCTGCTATATCAGTTCTGGATGATGGATCTCCCGCCCTCCTTAATTACGGCAAACACATCTCAACACGCAGGTGAAAACATCAAAGTCTGGTGCAAATACACACTGCTCTCGCTCCTGTATTCTCTAGATAACGCCAATACGGAATGGAACTCATAGTACGTTTGTGATCACCAGATCACCTACTAAGCGGATGAATCCTCCTCAAAACCAGTAACTGGACTTGTTACTGATACAGTCAATCAACACGCTCGAAAACACAACTGAGAACCGACATTCAGAATCAATGTAAGATAAAGGAAATAGAGCGATCCTCTCTTTAGACCCGTTTCTTGTGAGAGGTGCCTATACTGTGTGTGTGTGTGTGTGTGTGTGTGTGTGTGTGTGTGTGTGTGTGTGTGTGAGAGAGAGAGAGAGAGAGAGAGAGAGAGGAAGAGGGAGAGAGAGAAACAAAGAGAGAGAGATTTGAGTTGGAATCATAAATATGTAAGCACGGGACAGTCAGTAAAATAGGCTTCTATGGAACTCGTCTTGCGGTACACATAGCCCACATCCGTTAAACCAACATGATAAAGGTCTTAGACTATCTATAAAATCTTGTAGTTTGTCGTAACACACCACGGCAATCCTAAACATGTCACGTATGCGATAAATAACTATCGAACTGAAGACTGGTTGTAGGTAACACCATACTCACGTTAGCACTGTGTAGTGGGACCATGACAGCTGAAAAGACGACGCTTCCGCCAGCAGTAGCTGTGACAGCATGTAAAGCTAGTTCAGAGTCTTGGTTCTAGAGGAGAAGACCGTGTCATGTGGGAATTCCACCATTCTAAAACAGATGCAAGTATAACTGTTTTGTGTCGACTATTTCTACGTTAGAACTATACGCATACGGCACCTAGCTTTATGAGCCATTATAGATTCTGATTGTCCGATTGTCTTTTTTAAGTATAGTATCGAGATACGGTATTGCGTCCTGCACTGGATTACCCGTTCGCCCAACTTGAATCCCATCGAGCAAGTGTTGTATGCGGTGGGGAAATGTACTCGTACTGCAAGCACCTCCACATTTACCCACAACCATTCATCAGTTGCCTACCGCGCTGGTGGAGGAATGGAATTCTTTACCACAGAAATATCTCACCAAACTTATGGCGAGTAGGGGAGCACGTTGCTGAGTATGCATTGCCCTGGCAGTCTGTGTTAGTACCGTAAAAGTAGTACACAAACACTGAATTGTATCACAGCATGACAATATGACCACCAACAGCAAATGATTTTTACTAACGATGATTATTCACTGTAGTAGCAAAAAACCATCGGGTATAGGTCATGATGGCGAGACTTTCAGTCGCATGATCTTCTACATGTGATTGAATTCACACTATATTGCGTGTGCCGTGACGTGGACACCCAAGAGTCGTGGGATAGGGGAGTGGAGTCCAGCAATGACGAGGAACATGCGTAGTGCTCCTCTGCACACCAAAAATGGATACTCAGCGGTCTGTATTTATTAAAGTATCAGCCCAGATGTCTATACATGTGTGAGATACAGCTTCCAAGCCCGACAACCGTACAGAAGAACCTGATAACGCTGCCCTAGGATCATTATAGTACATGGACGACTTTCATACAGTTTTAAGTGGAACTAAGACGTGTATTTTGATGAAATGTTATGCATAATCTAGACTTAAACCTATCAATATCAAGACATTTTCATAACGCACATTACCAAGTGGGATAGGGCGTACTTTATTCCCACCCGAAAAAAATTAAAACAAAAACAAACTTCGTTAATTGTTGCCTTGTATCAGCAACATGTATGTTAAAGAGCTACAGATCTGAAAGTAGGGTCCATAATCTGAAAATACCTTTCAGCACACTCTTAGCGTCTGGAACCGCGCGACCGCTACGGTCGCAGGTTCGAATCCTGCCTCGGGCATGGCTGTGTGTGATGTCCTTAGCTTAGTTAGGTTTAATTAGTTCTAAGGGGACTGATGACCTCAGATGTTAAGTCCCATAGTGCTCAGAGGCATTTTTTTTAACACTCTTATCAATATCAGTGCACAATGAGCACTACCGACATGGTGACCACCACAAAAAGAATTAAAAAATGCAAATTTAGTTAATTGTTGTTAACTTATACCCTAAAAATACTTTTTAAAGAGATATTGAGTGCAAGTAACGCCCTGAACCAGCAAGTATTCAATACAATATTCGTTGAGATCTGCTTTTGAGACTTAAAGTTTTGTATTAACGTTAACAGAAAAATATTAAATTTGTGTGGGATACGGTAGCAGAACACTTAAAAATATTTTTTCAAAATTTAGGATGAAAAATGACTATATTACAATGTCTTCAGGAGGTGAGCAAAAAGTACCTTCCCCGCCCCCTTGGTATTGCGAAGGTTAACTCCATAGTCCAATATTCATGCAACTACTGTAGCTGTCTTCAACGGCACGAAATACATTTTTATACGAGCTTGTACCACCAGCACGAGATTGCGTAATCGATTTCCAAATTAAAATTATAGGCAGATACATAATATCTTGCACACGTCAAACCCAGTTAGTTGATTATCTATATTTATAACAAAAACATGTGCGTAGAGACTCCAGATGACAGCACTTTTACGGGAATACACCACGGCTAAGGGTAGGGTGGATGCGAGTTTATTTTCAGTGTGCATAGCGCATACTAGAGGAGGAAATTCACTTTAAAGACACCTTACCCACTTTATAGCAAGAGAGAAATTGTTTATTTTGATTATAATAACACATGACGGTAAAATGTGAGACAGAAGGGACACGAGAGGTCAGAAGCAGACAGATACAGCAATCGAGATGACCCGAACGATTAAATTCAGACTATCCAGCCACATAGCGCTGTAGCAATGAGATATGAAGTAGTATCGACGCCGACGGTGCCTTAAACTATCCTTCGCCGACACACTTTCACTCTCCACCAACACAATTCATTGTATGTATCTTGAAAGCAGTAAATCTGACACAGTTCATACAGCCGGAGAGAACACTGTATGAAAAGGTTAAATGTACGAAAATGGGTTAAAAAATAGACCATCCTCGAGCAGTAATATTAGGAGCTAAGTTATGTATTACACAGGGTTGTCCATCTGAGGTTTCGGATGAGATTATCTCGAAAACTACACATCAGGTAAAAATAGTGGGTAAGACAAGTTTGTAAGCTCAAAGGGGGACAAAAAATGATACTACACGTGACCTCCAAATCTCGCCCCCTTCGGCAGGGGGGGGGGGGGGGGAGGCAGCTTTTAAATCTTAAATGGAAACACCCATTTTTTTATTGTAGATTCGGATTCTCCATAAAAAAAGTATTCAAGTTTTGTCTGAAACATTTTTGAAACGATTGACAGATGGTGCTGAAATCTGGAGTCTTTACTCATATGTTTTCGATATCAGTATGGATAATCGTCTAACTGTGTTTGACGTGTGCAAAATATAAATATCTGTCTAAAATATTTATTTGGAACTCTATTACCCAAGTTCGTGCCGTTGATGCGAGCTCGTATAAAAAACATTATTCTGAGCCGTTTACTAGTTAGCACACTGGACTCGCGTCGGGAGGATGACAGCTCAAACCTGGGTCCGGCCATCCTGACTTAGGTTTTCCGTGATTTCCCAAAATCACTTAAGGCAAATGCCAGGATGGTTCCTTCGAAAGGGCACAGTCGCTTGCCTTCTCCATCCTTCCCTAATCCTAGCTTGTGCTCCGTCTCTAATCACCTCGTTGTCGAGCGGACGTTAAACACTAATCTCCTCCTCTTATTACTACTACAGCGACCGCATAGGCGTTGTACTACGGACTTAAGTCTAGAGTATGGGTATTATTTTGTCAAAATACGAACGAAACAATGCATTGGTGTGCTACCTGGCTGAAAAAAGAGTACCCACGTTAGTTTTAAAAGTAGAACGGTTGTGGGTATTCAGATGGTTCAAATGGCTCTAAGCACTGTGGGACTTAACATGTGAGGTCATCAGTCAGCTAGACTTAGAACTACTTAAACCTAACTAACTTAATAACATCACACACCCCTGTCCCCGAGTCATGATTCGAACCTGCGACCGTAGCAGCAGCGCTGTTCCGGACTGGGGGTATTAGGGGGGATTATATTTCTGATTGGAACAGGGAGAAAAGTTGGTAGTTGGGGATATGCTTGACGCTTAAACTGTTAGCAGCGGTTATCCACAAAGACGTTGGTGAGTTACGACAGGTTTTGTTGTTGCGGAGTATCTTCTGCCTAGAATGACAGAGTGTCATTTGTGCCAGCTACCATAACGAAATTGATTACAGATACACTGTGAAAATTTCTCTACGACTCCTGGGGAGCTGTGGAACATTCCCGTTGGCGACCTGGTAATCACGATCGTACGAGAAGTTCCATATCGGAGCCGCATTATCCAGCGAATACAGGGGGGAGAGCGGTGTGTATATCTATGTCATTTTCACCTACATCGTGGGACCTGTTTGCCGATATTACCGAAGCCGGGGGATCCCTCATTCGGAAGTGCAGCAATATCAGGCGCTAGACCAGTGGGCTTACGTCGCAACATGGCTGGACTCTGCGACAGGAAGCATCGGCGTCCGTGTCTACACACCCACGTTTCGGAGTATAATGGGAGGGCTACCCTGCAGGCGACATGATTTTCGTTGGAGTTGTTACAGATACTGAACAACTCTCTAGAGGTGCATTTTGTAGCAATGCAGAAAATTCAGTATCGTTGACTGGAGGTACCAGAATTTTACTAGGACGTTCGACAATCTAGTAATGTAGTCTGGCATATCATATACGATATATCTAGTTAGAATCGGTAGTGCTTATAGAATTCTCTGTGATGTCATCGACACGACGTACTATTTCTGTCAGTGTGTTCGTTTCTGATAGTACGGCGTCACACACTACTAATGGTGTGGTGACTTAGCAATGGTACATGAAAGGGGATTTGTCCATTTACAGTAGGATTTTGGAACATATACTGTGTTCGAACATTATGAAGTACCTCGAAGAAAACGATTTATTGACACATAGTCAAAACTAATTTAGAAAATATCGTTATTGTGAAACACAACTAGATCTTGCCTGACAACATGCGTCAGCTCATTGTCAGTGCATGTACGAACATTACGGAAGGCGAACTACTCGCTGTTGAGAGGAATGTCGTTACACGTATTACCAAATGCATTGAGGTTGACGCACATCATTTTGAGCATTTATTGCATTAGTGTGGTATTTACAGGTAATCACGCTGTCACAGCATGTGTTCTCAGAAATGATAAGTTCACAAAGGTACATCTATCACATTCTAACAACCGAAATAAAATGTTCAAACGTACCTACGTTCTGTATTCTAATTTAAAAGACCTACTTGTCACCAGCTGTTCGTCTAAAATTGTGAGCCGTATGCTCGTGACTATTACAGCGCCATCTATCACAAAGCGAAAAAAGTGGTCGAACTAAAACATCCATATTTCTTTACGTACTGCACGAATATGTAATAAAAATGGGGGTTCCTATTTTTAAAAAAGTAGTTGATATCCGTTTGACCTATGGCAGCGCCATCTAGCGGAATAACCATAGCGCCATCTGGTTTCCCCTTCAAGCTAGACAAGTATCGTTCTCTCTAGTTTTTTTCATTTGACGCTTATTTCGTGGGATATTTGGCCCGGTCACGATCAATGGACCACCCTGTATATTACATACTTTCACGCTAAGTAGCCTCCTTCACCACTCAGAAAGAACTTCGTACAAATGGACTTCTATACACAAAATATCGTTTTCGGTGTTATTTCGGAAACGTATGACACCAACGCAGTTAATATGTGTCAATCCCCAGAAAAAAGTACTTAGTAGTGATATACCTTACCAATGCCTGATTATACAGATTAGTTACACTAAGAAAGTAAGGTTGCCAGCAGTTATGCTTGGGGAGCAACAGCCACCATGTGAACCGGCAGAAGTGTCTAGAACCTGATCCTGTTCTATCACTGCTCTGCTCTAGCCTTGTTAGAGCCTAATAGTGCTCCCGGTTTCCTACAATTTTTGACGGGTGCGGGAGGTGTCGGAGGGACGAACGAGAGCAATCAATACTTCCCATATGGGTGGCACGAGGCGCAAGAGCCTGGCCTCGGCCGGTGGGGTGAGCGTGGGTGGAGCAGTAGGCTGTCTCCATGGTTACGGCCGGTGCGGACGGCCACTGAGGGCTGCAGCGCCTGCGAAGGGCTGGAGTCCGGAGCCAGCAGCAGCCGCGGCCAGACGCCTCGCTCGCGCCGCTCTTCAGGTAAGGCACTCCCGCAGCCCACAAGTCTGCACGGCAGAACGCACTTCTGAAATTCAATTCTAATTTATCTTTGCGTCGCTTCTGATCGTTTCTTTCGCAGGAATGTAGATGCCAAAGGTCATAGGTAGACTTTCTATTTGGTGCACCAAATCAGGCTGACTTCTAGGTTGCAGCAGCAAAACCGTGATACGGTCTTCGTTTACCGTAGAAGCTAGAAGCAAATTTGACTGAAGTTGTAATACCTATAACTTGACAGGTACTTTAAATAGTTAACGATGTTTTGCAATATCTTTAAACACATACGGAAATTGTCTGCAAGAAAATCATATTGAAGGGCTAATGCCTTCACTTTTGTTACGAAAAAAGTATCTCAAAATAATTTTGTGTTTAGTTTTTCACTTCTACGTCTTAATCCAACTGTCACGGAAAATTGACCTATTTGTTGAGTTATAAAGATCACTAAAGAACTATTTGTCTACACAGCCCCTTGAGTTTTTTGAAATAACTCATGATTTGCTTGACTGATGTTTCCTACTTGAAGGAAATGCTGTGCTTCTTATGATAAATAACACATATTTACAAACTGTTGTGTTTTGTTACGAGGATATTGTAGTTTGGAGTTACTGCTTGCTCTAAGTGCGACCTTTCGTGAATTTTAAAATTGCCACTATTGAGCGAATCCTTCAGACTGACAGAATGTAATCACGGAAATGATTTCAGGTACATTTAAATGATGAATATGAGATCATACAAGTAAATAATCAAGTTATGATGAGTGTATCAAAACGTGCAACAAAATATATCATTTCAGAAAAATTTTTGAGTTCACGGCGTGAAAAGTTTCAGATTAGAATTATGTTGAATATATTCCACTTGTTTCTGCTGTGAAGTAATTAATGCAAAATGAGCTGCAAATTTTCAAAAATAATCATTTTCATTCTTAAGGTAATGCGCTACATACCAGATACACAGTGTCAGGAGCTTTCTTGTGTCTTAGGAGAAAGACTAGCACGGTATAAAGAAAAATAAGGTTGCTGTGAGAGAATTTTTTCTTTCCTTGGAAACATGATTCTCTTACCGAAGGAATGCAAGTATATTCATATAATAAATTCGTATAATAAATCATTGTTCAAAGCAAAAAGAAAAAATATTTCTTTTTTCACTCAGGTTCTTAACACATGCAAACAGCTAGCACTGCATATATTAATTATTTCTTTGAGTAAAAAGCACTGGTTTCTTACTTATGGGACTCACTGCTGAAGCCGACGATTGTGAGAACGATTTCATAAACTAAAAATTGTAATTTATGTTAATACCAAGATAAGAAACAATTATTGTTGTTCGTACTTGTTCGCACGATGTTAGCTCAGTTTATATTCCATGGCTGCGTAAAACATGACGTGTTAAAAATGTTCGTACTTTCTATTAGATTCTCACTAAAAACAAAACCGGTTTTAGACTTCATATTGATTCACATAACAAGTTACAGTTGATAAGGTGTAAAATGAAGTTTGAAATAAACAAACCAGACGCAAGATAGATCAGATGTTAAGGGGAATAATTTGTGACATCTCAGACGCTGTAAGCTATCATCTAGTCAACAGTTTGAAAATCCTTGTGTTGAATCGGCAGAGAACTCAGGTTTTATTCAGGTTAATTTCTGACATATAGGAGTTTTCATCTAAAGAGCTGCAGATATTTGTTGCTGATAAACACTCTCTGATCGTAAGGATAATTAGGGGACATTACGGGGTGTGTCCGCCCTCCGTCCTTACAACGGCTTCAGCTCTGCTGGGTACACTTTCAGTGAAGTGAGTCAATGTCTGTGAGGAATGGCAGCCCTCTGTTCCTCAAGGTCCAACACTAGAAAAGGTAGTGTTGTTGGATACTGGGGCCTGGGGCAAAGGCAACGTTTTAACTCATTCCATTGGTGTCCCATTAGCTTCAAGTCTACATCTACACCTACATATATACTCCGCTAGCCACCAACCGGAGTGTGGCGGAGGGCAAAATTCGCGCCGAAGTCATATTTCCCCCTTCTGTTCCTCCCGCGGGTCGCGCGAGGGAAAAACGACTGTCTGAACGCCTCAGTACGAGCTCTTATTTCCCTTATCTTTGAATGGTGATCATTGCGCGATTTTAAAGTTAGTGGTAATAATATATGCTCTACATCCTCGGTGAAGATTGGATTACAGAATTTAGTGAGCAGCCCCTTCCGTTTAGCACGCCGTCTATCTGCAAGTGGATCCCACTTCAAACTTTCTATGAGATTTGTAACGCTCTCGCAATGGCTAAATGTACCAATCACGAATCTTGCAGCTCTTCTTTGGACCTTCTCAATCTCTTGAATCAGACCCTACTTGTAAGGGTCCCATACAGACGAACAATACTCCAAGGCTGGACGAACAAACGTATTGTAAGCTATTTCCTTTGATGAAGAACTGCATCGCTTAAGGATTCTACCAATAAACCACAATCTAGAGTTCGCCTTACCCGTTACTTGTGTAATCTGATCATTCCATTTGAGATCATTTAGAATAGTCACACCCAGATACTTGACGGATGTTACCCCTTACAAAGTTTGGGCATTTATTTTGTACTCGTACATTAATGGGGATTTTCGCCTTGTTATAGGCAGTAGGTTACACTTACTAATATTGAGAAATAACTGCCAGTCATTACACCACGCATTTATTTTCTGCAAATCCTCATTGATTTTTTCACAACTTTCGTGTGATACTACTTTCCTGTAGACTACAGCATCATCGGCCAACAGTCTAAGGCTGCTGTCAATATCATCAACCAGATCATTTATGTAAGTGGTAAAAATCAGAGGACCTATTACGCTGCCCTGGGGCACACCTGAAGTTACGCTTGTTACTGTTGAAGTAACCTCGTTAAGGACGACGTATTGCTCCCTGTCTGTTAGAAAAGGTTCGATCCAATCGCATATGTGATCGGATAGACGGTAAGCGCGCATATTTTGTAGCAAGCGATAGTGCGGAACCGAGTCGCGAAATATGCCATCAACCTGGAAGCCGGTATCTAGAGCCTGTTGTATATCATGCGAAAGATGGCCAGCTGTGTCTCGCATGACCGCTGTTTCCTAAAACCGTACTGGTTTCTGCAGATGAGCTTCTCAGAGTCTAGAAAGGTCATTATGTCTGAACACAAAATATTTTCTATGATTCAACAACAAATCGATGTCAGTGAAATTGGCCGGTAATTGTGTGCACCCGATTTTCTACCCTTTTTATAGATTGCTATGACTTGGGCCTTCTCCCAGTCCCGTGGAACTTGCCGCAGTTCCAGTGATCTCGGAACTATAGGCATAGCAGCCCATTTCGGGAAGGTTGTGGTCCAGAAACCATTGCTTCACAGATGCTGATTTATGACAGGGTGCATTGTCATGCTGATACCAACAATCATCGCCTCCGAACGGTTCCAATACTGTACGCAGTACACAGTGCTGTTAAATGCTTTCATATCCTCCCGCATTTACGGTTTTCTTAGGCCCAATAAGCAGACCAATCCCATAACCACGAAAAACAGTCCCACACCGTAACATCAAATCCTCCATACTTCACTTTCACACCACACATCAGGTAAGGTTCTCTAGGCATTCGCAAACCCAAACCCTTTCGTCGGGTTCTCGCATACAGCGTGATTCGTTACATCAAATTACGATTTCTCGCCATCCATTGTCCAGTGGCACCACTCTTAACACTCAGACACCGCCTGGCATTAATTACAGGAATGAGTGGCTTATGAGAAGCTGCCTGACCGTTGTACCACATTCTTTTTAACAAACAGTCACTGTGCCAGTTGGACTGGTGGTAGCATTTTTGGACTGACGAGTGGTTTCTTCCTCTGACTGCATTAGCTTTTTTTTTCCATAATGCTTAACGATCACTGTCCGTCAGTGAATTAGGCCTGCGTGGTCTTGGTTTAATTGTGCCTGTTCCCTAACTTTCAACTTCACAGTTCATCGAGATGGGCAGCTTTAGCATGTATGAAATGTCCCTGATTGATTCGTTACTCAAGTGACATTCAATGAGTAGTCGATGTTCGAAGTCACTGAAGTCTCCTGACCAACCTATTCTGCTGTTAGTGCTTCTCTATTGGCAATACAATACTCACCGTCTCCTTTTACACTGTAAGAAAAAAAAACGACACAACGCGAAGGAGTTATCCAAATGGGGCGGAAATTAGTAGGGTTAGGTAAGTATGAAGAGGAGCAGTACAAACTCTCGCCACGTGCTGGCGGGCGTTAGCTTGCTCAAATGTAAACCCATGTTCACCTGCCATGAGGGGTAACAAAACGGGGCGTATAAGAAACCGACGTACAGTTGTGCTCACGACTGCCACGGGTGAATTTACTGCCCTGCAGGGAGCGTGTGGCGCGCAAATTACACTCCTGGAAATTGAAATAAGAACACCGTGAATTCATTGTCCCAGGAAGGGGAAACTTTATTGACACATTCCTGGGGTCAGATACATCACATGATCACACTGACAGAACCACAGGCACATAGACACAGGCAACGGAGCATGCACAATGTCGGCACTAGTACAGTGTATATCCACCTTTCGCAGCAAGGCAGGCTGCTATTCTCACACGGAGACGATCGTAGAGATGCTGGATGTAGTCCTGTGGAACGGCTTGCCATGCCATTTCCACCTGGCGCCTCAGTTGGACCAGCGTTCGTGCTGGACATGCAGGCCGCGTGAGACGACGCTTCATCCAGTCCCAAACATGCTCAATGGGGGACAGATCCGGAGATCTTGCTCGCCAGGGTAGTTGACTTACACCTTCTAGAGCACGTTGGGTGGCACGGGATACATGCGGACGTGCATTGTCCTGTTGGATGTACCGTGCACTATTCAGTGTCCCCTCGACGATCACCAGAGGTGTACGGCCAGTGTAGGAGATCGCTCCCCACACCATGATGCCGGGTGTTGGCCCTGTGTGCCTCGGTCGTATGCAGTCCTGATTGTGGCGCTCACCTGCATGGCGCCAAACACGCATACGACCATCATTGGCACCAAGGCAGAAGCGACTCTCATCGCTGAAGACGACACGTCTCCATTCGTCCCTCCATTCACGCCTGTCACGACACCACTGGAGGCGGGCTGCACGATGTTGGGGCGTGAGCGGAAGACGAACTAACGGTGTGCGGGACCGTAGCCCAGCTTCATGGAGACGGTTGCGAATGGTCCTCGCCGATACCCCAGGAGCAACAGTGTCCCTAATTTGCTGGGAAGTGGCGGTGCGGTCCCCTACGGCACTGTGTAGGATCCTACGGTCTTGGCGTGCATCTGTGCGTCGCTGCGGTCCGGTCCCAGGTCGACGGGCACGTGCACCTTCCGCCGACCACTGGCGACAACATCGATGTACTGTGGAGACCTCACGCCCCACGTGTTGAGCAATTCGGCGGTACGTCCACCCGGCCTCCCGCATGCCCACTATATGCCCTCGCTCAAAGTCCCTCAACTGCACATACGGTTCACGTCCACGCTGTCGCGGCATGCTACCAGTGTTAAAGACTGCGATGGAGCTCCGTATGCCACGGCAAACTGGCTGACACTGACGGCGGCGGCGCACAAATGCTGCGCAGCTAGCGCCATTCGACGGCCAACACCGCGGTTCCTGGTGTGTCCGCTGTGCCGTGCGTGTGATCATTGCTTGTACAGCCCTCTCGCAGTGTCCGGAGCAAGTATGGTGGGTCTGACACACCGGTGTCAGTGTGTTCTTTTTTTCATTTCCAGGAGTGTATTTAGTGAGGGTTGTAATGTGTATCGGAAAGACAGATTAGACACTGTAGGAGGTGGTGTCTTCCTTGCAGTTGACAAAAATATTGTTTCTGCTGAGGTCGAAGTAGAGTGTGCTTGTGAAGTTATCTGGACACGTTTAACATGGCTAGGGGAAATAAAGTTAATTGTGGGATGTTACTACCGGCCACCAGGTTCCACCGTGACAGTTCTAGAATCATTCAAAGGGAGTCACATTCTGTATCGCAGAAGTACCCTGATCATGCTATATTAGTCAGAGGGGACTTCAACCTACCTAGTACTGACTGGGATGTCTATGGATTCATTACAGGTGGTTCACACAAGCCGTCGTGTGAATTACTTTTGAACACATTCTCCGAAAACTGTCTTGAGCAGCTAAATCGACAGCCAACGCGTAATGGAAATATTTTAGATCTGGTAGCCACGAACAGACCAGACCTCACCGACTGTGTCAGTGTTGAGACAAGCACCGTCATACCTTAGCAAAATATCTTGCTGAAAACCCAAGGAAAATCTGGTCTTACGTAAAATCGGTAAGCGGGTCGAAGGCTTCCATCCAGTCACTCACTGATCAGTCTGGCCTGGCAATGGAAGACAGCAAAATGAAAGCTGGAATTTTAAATTTAGCATTTCAGAAATCTTTCACGCAGGAGGATCGCACAAACATACGCCGTTTGAGACTCATACAGATTCCCGTATGGAGGACATAGTGATAGACATCCCTGGGGTTGTGAAGCAGCTGAATAGGTTGAAAATAAATAAATCGCCAGGTCCTGATGGGATCCCAATTCGGTTTTACAGAGAGTACTCTACTGCATTGGCTCCTTGCTTAGCTTGCATTTATAGCGAGTCTCTTGCCCAACGTAAAGTACCGAGCGACAGGAAAAAATGCAGGTGATGCCTGTATATAAGAAGGGTAGAAGGACGGATCCTCAAAATTACAGACCAATATCCTTAACATAGGTTTGTTGCAGGAGTCTCGAACATATTCTCAGTTCGAATATAATGAATTTCCTTGAGACAGAGAAGTTGCTGTCCATGCATCAGCACGGCTTTAGAAAGCGTCACTCCTGCGAAACGCAACTCGCCACTGCAGACTCCTAACCAAGGTTCGAGCATATGGGATTGTTTCCCAAGTATGTGAGTGGCTCGAAGACTTCTTAAGTAATAGAACCCAGTACGTTGTCCTCGATGGTGAGTGTTCATCGGAGGTGAGGGTATCATCATCTGGAGTGCCCCAGGGAAGTGTGGCAGGTGCGCTGTTGTTTTCTATCTGCAGAAATGATCTTTTGGATAGGGTGGATAGCAATGTGCGGCTGTTTGCTGATGATGATGTGGTGTACGGGAAGGTGTCGTCGTTGAGTGACTGTAGGAGGATACAAGATGACTTGGACAGGATTTGTGATTGGTGTAAAGAATGGCAGCTAACTCTAAATATAGATAAATGTAAATTAATGCAGATGAATAGGAAAAGGAATCCCGTAATGTTTGAATACTCCATTAGAAGTGTAGCGCTTGACACTCACGTCGATTAAATATTTGGGCGTAACATTGCAGAGCGATATGAAGTGGTACAAGCATGTAATGGCAGTTGTGGGGAAAGCGGATGGTCGTCTTCGGTTCATTGGTAGAATTTTGGAAAGATGTGGTTCATCTGTAAAGGAGACCGCTTATAGAACGCTGGTGCGACCTATTCTTGAGTACTGCTCGAGCGTGTGGGATCCATATCAGGTCGGATTGAGGGAGTACATAGAAGCAGTTCAGAGGCGGGCTCCTAGATTTGTTACTGGTAGGTTTGATCATCACGCGAGTGTTACGGAAATGCTTCAGGAACTCGGGTGGGGATCTCTAGAGGAAAGAAGGCGTTCTTTTCGTGAATTGCTACTGAGGAAATTTAGAGAACCAGCATTTGAGGCTGATTGCAGTACAATTTTACTGCCGCCAACTTACATTTTGCGGAAAGACCACAAAGATAAGATAAGAGAGATTAGGGCTCGCACAGAGGCATATAGGCAGTCATTTTTTCCCTCGTTCTGTTTGGGAGTGGAACAGGCAGAGAAGATGCTAGTTGTGGTACGAGGTACCATCCGCCACGCACCGTATGGTGGATTGCGGAGTATGTATGTAGATCTAGATGTAGAAGGGGTCGTGCTATGAAGAGACCATTGTTCCTGGTTGTCAGACTGTAAGGAAGGCGACAGTCAGGTCGGTATCTCACTGGTGTCTGAGACATCTCCTAACACGTCTTCGCAGGTCATCAAGACTCAGTTCGAAGCGGGGCTCATCACTGAAGACAATTCTACTGCAGTCAATGAGATTACAGGCCGGAGACAAGTCTGGAGACGCCACTGACAGTGGTGAGATGCCAATCAGATTGTCGCCCAAAGTGCTGTCCGACAACCGTGAGTGACGCTCTGGAGTGCCATTCTTTTCACAGCTTGACATCTTCAGTTGTCATCTGTGACATTCTTAGAACAAGGCGGTACGTCGACGATATATTACGCCCCGTTTTGTTGCTCTTCATTGCAAGTGAACCTGGGCTTGTATTTCAGTAAGCTAAAGCCCACACACGGTGAGAGTTTCTACTCCCTGTCTTCGCGCTTGCCAAACCTTACCTTTGCCGGCGAGGTCGCCAAATCTCTCCACAGTTAAGAAAGTTTGGAGCATTATGGGCAAAGCCCTCCAACCCAGCTCGTGGGTTTGGCACTCTAACGCACCAGTTTACATAATTTGGCGCGATATCCCTCAGGAGGACATTCAACAATTCTATCAGTCCATGCCAATACGAATGACTGCTTTCGTAAGGCCCAGATGTGGACCAACGCGTTACTGACTTGCTCAGTTTCTGAAGCTCTTTCTTTTGAATAAAGCGTCCAACTTTTTTGAAACAGTAATCATTTGTTTGTCAGTACATGTACTACATTACTTCCATCGATTTCCGTTCCATTTTTTTACAGTTTGTATTTGTGTGTCCTCCTCTCGTGCCATCTAGTGCTCAGTCCCACATTACCTACGTGTGTTTGGATACTTTTGGTCTGAAATGTGTAATATGGAGCATTGTCATGTTCAGCAATGCATCCATACCGGCAGTTAGAGGAATGCCATTAATACGATTAACTGACGTTCAAGATGTAAGCCTGATGAAAAATTATAGTAAGACCTTTCTGTTTCTATTTTGTAAATGAGTTTTCTACTTTGAGTTCGTGTCACTAGTGCCGATTTCTGTGGTTTTACCTACTTCCTACACATCTAAGGATAAAAATGGACAAGAATCAGCTGTGCACATGAACAGTAGCGACGCTACAGACTGTACCGGCCGCGCGTGTTATATTGCGTCACTCCAGCATTCCCTGCCCCTTGGCAACTCAAGAAGCTAAATTACACGAAAACAGTTCTGAATCAACTTAACGGTTTTCATACTAGGTGCTTTTTTTCCACAGAGGAAAGTCTTTCTCAATGCTATTTTGACTCTAGGAAAGCACAATGACATCTGTGTCACTGAGGCAGAGGTAGGTCAGAAGTCAGCTTCCTTTGTAGCTGGCGATGTGCCTCCATTCGTGAACGGGACAGTGAGGCTTGTGAACACTGTTATGTGTGTCAATTTGCTTCGAAGGATCACATCACGCTGAAGTTCATGCACTCATTGACACTTCACGGAAGGCCGATGGCCACCATACTGGTGTACATCACAGCTACGTCATTCTATAGTTAAACCGCTGTCTTCAGACCCAAAATATTAAAATACTGCGTATTAGTGAACACTGACGACCACTGCGTACAAATTGCCACTCCACACAATCTGTTTTTCCCATAAACGTATTTTACGAGGAATAGCACAAACACCCCAGTACCGTGATACACGATGTAGTTGGGCACGAGAACGTCTCGAATGAAAACTGGAATAGTGGCGTCGAGTTCACTTGACCGACAACTACGGTATTTGTCTGGCGCCTGATGATCGTCACTGAAGACTGTGGAGGCGGACAGATATCATTGCCTGCAACTCAGGTACTGCATGGACGTGGGTGAGTAGTGTTCTGGGCGGTAAGATGTACGGATGTCGGGAGCCACACATCGTTACTGAGGGTAATTTGAAGGATATGAATATTGGCGCAGGATCCTGCCATCTCATGTCCAGCATAACAGGCAAAACTTTCGCGATGAATTCGTCTTTCAAAACGGCAATGCAAAAGCGCACAGCGCCCACCTTCCTCAAGGAATCAGAAGGCAGTTGAATGGAATGGCCTGCAATATCTGCAGTTAAAAATACGATTGACCATACTTTACACCATTGAAACTCACAGTGCATCTTCGCAAGACCCTCGACTCACACTGAATGCCGTCAGAAGAGCGTCGAAGAATGGGATATGGTTGAGCAGTAACATCTGTGCACATTGTGGACAGTATTTCAAGGAGGAAATACTCATGTTACAACGATAGTAGCGGAACAAAACGATACTGAAGTTTCACCCAGCAACACATTTTGATTTCACAGAAATGCGCTTTCGGATGGACTACATTTGTAGATACATATTTTGATTTAACAAAAAACTTATTTTCATAGTGCCACAAGGCATGTGTTTTCATTCTCCCATACACAAATAAAACAGCTACAGGTCGCACACAACCAGATTTTATGCTCGGTTTCACCCGTCAAACGCGAGCGTCTTTGGGAAACGATTGTCTGACGATGCTCGAGTCTGGCAGCCGAAATCGGTTATAAAACCAAATTTTAGGTGGCTTGTTACTGTATTATGTGTATATCATTTATAACGGCCGATGTGCCCCCAGCAGGCCATACCTGCATTGACTGTATTTTGAATCTCTGTTTGCCTAGAATCTAAACACACAAACGCTTTCAGATATGCTGGCAGTGCACACCACCCTTGGAGCAGTCCATCTGCCAGCAGTAAACAGTTTCCAGATGAGCAGTACCAGCACTGATCAGTCATCCTCACGACTGTCGCTGATGGAAATGGAAACTGTTACAGGATGAGGCATCAGTCCGATATTTCTCAGAGTAGCACTTGCAACCTACGTCCTCAGTTATCTGCTTGATGTATTCCAATCTCTGCCTTCCTCTACAGTTCTTGTCCTCTACAGCTCCCTCTAGTACCATGGAAGTCGTTCTCTGATGTCTTAACATTTGTCGTATCATCCTGTCCTTCATCTTTGTCAGTGTTTTCCACACATTCCTTTCCTCTCCTATTCTGTGCAGAAACTCTTCATTCCTTACCTTATCAGTCCATCTAATTTTCAACATTCGTCTGTAGTACCACATCTCAAATGTTTCGATTCTCTTGTATTCCGGTTTTCCTAGAGCCCAAACTTCATTCGCAGAAATCCCTTCCTCAAATTAAGGCCTCTCTTTAATACTCGTAAACTTCTCTAGGCCAGGAATGCCCTTTTTTCCAGTGCTAGTCTGCTTTTGATGTCCTTCTTACTTCGTTCGTCATTGGCTATTTTGCTGCCTAGGTAGTAGAATCCTTTAACTTCATCTACTTCGAGACCATCAATCATGATGTTAAGCTTCTCGCTGTTCTCATTTCTGCTGCTACTGATTACTTTCGTCTTCCTTCGATTTACTGTCAATCCATATTGTGTACTCATTAGACTGTTCATTCGTCCAGCAGATCATGTAATTCTTCTTCACTTTCACTCAGGATAGTAATATCATCAGCGCATCGTATCATTGATATCCTTTCATCTTGAATTTTAATCCCACTCCTGAACCTTTCATTTATTTAGATTATTGCTTCTTCGATGTAGAGACTTAGCAGTAGGGGTGAAAGACTACAACCCTCTCTTACACTCTTCTTGATCCGAGCACTTCGTTCTTGGTCGTCCACTCTTATTATTCCCTCTTGGCTCTTTCTCTTGTACTTATTGTATATTACTTGTCACTCCCTACAGCTTACCCCTCAGAATTTCGAACATTTGAACTATTTTCCAGGTCGACAAATCCTATAAGGGTTTCTTGATTTTTCTTTATTCTTGCTTCCATTATCCCCCGAACGTCAGAACTGCCTCTCTGGTGCTTTTACTTTTCCTAAAGCCAAACTGATCATCATCTAACACATCTTGAATTTAAGAGGCTGTAATTTCATCAACATCAGTATGTGGTGTGACCCTCACGAGCACGAATACACTCTTGTATTCGTTGAGACATGGAAGCAACCATCTTACGATTGTCATCGTGAGCAATTTCTTGCCATGCCTGAAACACGTGTTGTGTCAGAGTTCCTGAAGGTTGCTGGCTGGAGGCTGCTATGAGAGTATATTTCTTTCCATTGCATGCCAGACACTTTGTAAGAATGGCTGATCAGAAAACCACGCAGACAATTTGAGGAACCATACGTTCTTCAAGACTTTTATCGAGAGAACTGCGATCTGAGGTCTTCCATTATCCTGCTGGAATATGCCATTTGGTACCCTGACCATAAAGAGTACGCCAACGAGTATACAGTCTTGCCACATACTGGCGAACATGTAACCTTCCTTCAGTTATTAAAAAATCAGTCCTATTCTCATTCAATAGATATCCACACCATGATTTTGGGAGACTGTGCGGTATGGGTCTTAAGAATCGTCATTTCCTGTGATCTCTCAACAGATCGTCTACGGACATATTGGCGTCTTATTGACAGCCCAAAGAAAAGTGAGACGCATTGCTGAATACCACAGAATGTCCCTCTATGTCCGATTTGACTCTTGCTCTAGACAATGTAAGTGTCGATTGTCTCTGATATGGTGTGAAGGGTTAGAGACGCATAAGAACTAGAGATCTCTTACCAGCTGTTAGTAATCTGTTCCAGACTCCTCCTGATGCTCGACTGCCTTTAATTAATGCTCTGATTTCAACTATTGTCTTCCGTCTATTCGTCAGAGCCAGTAATACAATACTACAATCTTCTCATGATGTAGTTCGAAAGTAAGCTGAGCGTGTCGTCCTCTATGCATGCTGTGTTGTGATCTCTACCAGAAACGTTTCAGTAATGTTAGACACACCAAATAACTTCTTGTACTCACAACATTCTTTATCCGCGAAAGAAGTTTTTTTTCAATACTGAAATTAACGAAATTATGCTCCTATGAGGACGAAATTGTAATCAATACGTCCCACAGACATGTAAATACTTGACGACCAGTATGGAAACGTTGGGTCAAAATGTTCGTGGTGTAACACTTTCAATTTTCCGTTTTCCTCAGTGTAAATACACAGAACTCTGAGCAAATAAAGTGGACCAAATCTCGGTATGGGGTATATTTAACAAAAAAATATATACATAAATTCACTTTTTTATCGGTTATTGTGAATAAACATGAATTGACTTCACTCCTTTATCTGTCGACTGACCGCACAGTTGGTGAAACAAAGGGAGGACGGCTGCTGCTAGCTGTGTAAAGTGGGCGAAGAACCCAGTGGCCGAGTATCAACATTCAGTGTAGATGTCAGGGACTGTGGCACCTCTGTAGGAGGTGCCTCTCAGCAGTGCCGGTTTGTCCAGCGATGTGCAGGGCGGCGTGGGTGGGCACCGGACGACGGATGACGGCGCTATCAAAGAAACGGAGCGTGGTGTTAACGGTGATCTGCAGTAGCTTTGGGATTTGTAGTGACGATGCCGAGACTTGGATGTCCGATGAACTAGTCGACCACAAGATCTGCAACGCCTGATATTCTCGCAACCTCGGTGGAGGGCGTTGGCCCTTCTAGTCCAGTTGCCGACAGCGGCGTCAGCTGAAAGTCGGATTCTTTATAATTGTTTGGTGTAGTTGCACGTTTATGACGATGGGCAAGAAAGTAGTAGTTCACTTGCGCGAAATAAGAACGTTGGTCGTCGTGAGTATGAAGAAACTAATAGGGTAAGGGGCTCACTATCAAAGCGCGTCGACTCATCTGGAATGCAACGTTACCTCGCACCACAATGTCCACTAAACGGAATATCTAAGGCTGAACTCGAACTAGTTCTCCATATTCTGTAGATAATACTTGACACACTGAGCTACTCACTCATTCCCTAGGAACTTAATATCAGATTAAGCCTAGTGCGACTTCTCAGTTACAGTTTTTAACTGAACAACGTTTTCCGTGATGTTTCTGTTCTAGCGGCACTGAGAGGGGACATAACCAACGCACCACCACCACCACCACCACCACCACCACCACCATCATCATCATTATCATCATCTTCTCCTTCTTCTTCTTCTTTTTCTTCTTCTTCTATCCTCTGCTGAGCACTTCAAGACAGTGTACTGTCTCAATTAAAGTGCATCACAGAATCTAGATGATTCTTGCGCAGCCTTTCCCTTTCTTTCTTTCTTTCTTTCCTAAAATCTAACTTTTGGTCAAGAATTCTTTTCTATGGTAGAGATCAATTCCCCCGTCCGGTTTTCTTCCCTGAGGCCCACTAGCTCGATTTTTCTCTTTTCAGTTTATTTTCAGTATCTATTTGCACATCAGTATTTCCATTCCTTCCAAGTGTTGTATATTATGAATTATTAGGACCCATTTTTCACAGTCATATTACAAAACACTCCAGACAAACATCTTGATGAATTCTTCCTTAATTTTAATACATGTGTGCCTGCTAATCAGAAGTTGTTTTTTGTTACTGAAGGTCGTTTCAGCAGGGGCAGTTCTACTACTGATTTTTATGGTGTATCTATTCTTTTGTGGGACAACACATTCTATCATAACTGACTGCATTTTTGTATGCTTTCATAATCTATCTTGATGTTTGTTTGTTTCTTTATTGGATTTTTTACCTGCCATTGCTATGGCTTTACACGTGTTCATCTTTAGTTTGGTACTTTTAGTGCTAATGAGAAACGTCGCAGCGTTTTTCTTAGACCCACAACAAATGTATTCACAGTTGCGAATATGGACTACCATCAGATGTACACTCCTGGAAATGGAAAAAAGAACACTTTGACACCGGTGTGTCAGACCCACCATACTTGCTCCGGACACTGCGAGACGGCTGTACAAGCAATGATCACACGCACGGCACAGCGGACACACCAGGAACCGCGGTGTTGGCCGTCGAATGGCGCTAGCTGCGCAGCATTTGTGCACTGCCGCCGTCAGTGTCAGCCAGTTTGCCGTGGCATACGGAGCTCCATCGCAGTCTTTAACACTGGTAGCATGCCGCGACAGCGTTTACGTGAACCGTATGTGCAGTTGACGGACTCTGAGCGAGGGCGTATAGTGGGCATGCGGGAGGCCGGGTGGACGTACCGCCGAATTGCTCAACTCGTGGGGCGTGAGGTCTCAACAGTACATCGATGTTGTCGCCAGTGGTCGGCGGAGGGTGCACGTGCCCGTCGGCGTGGGACCGGACCGCAGCGACGCACGGATGCACGCCAAGACCGTAGGATCCTACGCAGTGCCGTAGGGGACCGCACCGCCACTTCCCAGCAAATTAGGGACACTGTTGCTCCTGGGGTATCGACGAGGACCATTCGCAACCGTCTCCATGAAGCTGGGCTACGGTCCCGCACACCGTTAGGCCGTCTTCCGCTCACGCCCCAACATCGTGCAGCCCGCCTCCAGTGGTGTCGCGACAGGCGTGAATGGAGGGACGAATGGAGACGTGTCGTCTTCAGCGATGAGAGACGCTTCTGCCTTGGTGCCAATGATGGTCGTATGCGTGTTTGGCGCCGTGCAGGTGAGCGCCACAATCAGGACTGCATACGACCGAGGCACACAGGGCCAACACCCGGCATCATGGTGTGGGGAGCGATCTCCTACACTGGCCGTACACCTCTGGTGATCGTAGAGGGGACACTGAATAGTGTACGGTACATCCAAACCGTCATCGAACCCATCGCTCTACCTTTCCTAGACCGGCAAGGGAACTTGCTGTTCCAACAGGACAATGCACGTCCGCATGTATCCCGTGCCACCCAACGTGCTCTAGAAGGTGTAAGTCAACTACCCTGGCCAGCAAGATCTCCGGATCTGTCCCCCATTGAGCATGTTTGGGACTGGATGAAGCGTCGTCTCACGCGGTCTGCACGTCCAGCACGAACGCTGGTCCAACTGAGGCGCCAGGTGGAAATGGCATGGCAAGCCGTTCCACAGGACTACATCCAGCATCTCTACAATCGTCTCCATGGGAGAATAGCAGCCTGCATTGCTACGAAAGGTGGATATACACTGTACTAGTGCCGACATTGTGCATGCTCTGTTGCCTGTGTCTATGTGCCTGTGGTTCTGTGAGTGTGATCATGTGATGTATCTGACCCCAGGAATGTGTCAATAAAGTTTCCCCTTCCTGGGACAATGACTTCACGGTGTTCTTATTTCAATTTCCAGGAGTGTATAATGGAATGACGTCTATGAAAAATAGTACCCGACCGGGGCTCGAAGCCAAAGTTCCTGCTTATCGAGAGCGGGCGCCTCAACATTTGACTATTCGAGCACGAATCCTGGCAAACTCAAACGTCCACATATCGTCAACAATGTGTCTACAACTTGTACTGGTACGTCTATTATGTACAGATATCAAAAACAGTTTTGCATCACCTCGGTTCCGAGAGTTCTGGAACCTGTACAGAAAACTGGAATTGAGGTCAACAGAAACATCATTTCCACCCTTTTTACTGCTTATGAAAACCACACATTGCATATTGTACCACCATACAGGGATACCTTCGGAGGTGGTGGTCCACATTGTTGTACACACCGGTGCCTCTAATACCTAGTGGCACGTCCTCTTGTATTGATCCATGCCTCCTTTCGTCATGGCGTACTATCCACAAGTTCATCAAGGCGCTGTTGGTCCAGATTGTCCCACTCCTCAACTGCGATTCGGCATAGATCCCTCAGAGTGATTGGTGGGTCACGCCTTCCATAAACAGCCCTTTTCAATCTTTCTCAGGCATGTTCGATAGGGTTCATGTCTGGAGAACATAGTGGCAACTCTAGTCGAGCGATGTCGTTGTCCTGAAGGAAGTCATTCACAAGATGAGCACGATGGGGGCGCGAATTGTCGTCCATGAAGACAAATGCCTTGCCAATATGCTGCCGATAAGGTTGTACTATCGGTCGGAGGATGGCATTCACGTATCGTACAGCCGTTACGGCGCTTTCCATGACCACCAGCAGCGTACGTCGGCAACACATAATGCCACCCCAAAACAACAGAGAACCTCCACCTTGGTGTACTCGCTGGACAGTGTGTCTAAGACGTTCAGCCTGAGCAGGTTGCCTCCAAACACGTCTCCGACGATTGACTGGTTGAAGGCATATGAGACACTCATCGGTGAAGAGAACGTGATGCCAATCCTGAGCGGTCCATTCGGAATGTCGTTGGGCCCATCTGTACCGCACTGCATGGTATCGTGGTCGCAATGATGGACCTCGCCATGGACGTCGGGAGTGAAGTCGCGCATCATGCAGCCTATTGCGCACAGTTTTAGTCATAACATGACGTCCTGTGACTGCACGAAAAGCATTATTCAACATGGAGGCGTTGCTGTCAGGATTCCTCCGAGCCATAATCCGTAGGTAGCGGTCATCCACTGCAGTAGTAGCCCTTGGGCGGCCTGAGCGAGGCATGTCATCGACAGTTCCTGTGTCCCTGTATCTCCTCCATGTCCGAACGACAGCGCTTTGGTTCATTCGGAGACGGCTGGACACCTTCCTCATTGAGAGTCCTTCCTGGCACAAAATAACAATGCGGACGCGATCTAACAGCGGTATTGATCGTCTACGCATAGTTGAACCACAGACAACGCGAGACGTGCGCCTCCTTCCTAGTGGAATGACTGGAACTGATCGGCTGCCTGACCACCTCCGTCTAATAGGCGCTGCTCATGCGTGCTTGCTTACATCTTTGGGCGGGTTTAGTGACATCTCTGAAGTCAAAGGGTCTGTGTCTCTGATACAGTATCCACAGTCAACGTGTGGTGTCACCGGCAGACACCACACTTGCTAGGTGGTAGCCTTTAAATCGCCCGCGGTCCGGTAGTATACGTCGGACCCGCGTGTCACCACTATCAGTGATTGCAGACCGAGCGCCGCCACACGGCAGGTCTAGAGACTTCCTACCACTCGCCCCAGTTGTACAGCCGACTTTGCTAGCGATGGTTCACTGCCTACTTACGTTCTCAATTGCTGAGAAAATAGTTTAGCATAGTCTTCAGCTACGTCATTTGCTACGACCTAGCAAGGCGCCATTATCAGTTACTATTGATATTGTGAATCATGTACCGTCAAGAGCGACGTTCGTCATTAATGGATTAAAGTGAAGTATTCCACCAGCTACGTCCGTTTTTCTAAATTCTAATTTCCTTGTCCTGTTCCAGACCTCACGCCAGCCTGCGTGAGCTAAAACGCGTGCCTTTCGGCCTCCTCTAGTAACACGGTGTTGGCTCTCCTGCCAACCACAAAACAACGTCTATCTTCAGGAGTTCTGGGAACCGGGGTGATGCAAAACTTTCTTTTGATTTGTGTATGTTCCCATACAGAGAAGACATATTACTTTAAAGGCGCTTGTCCGGTGACGGCAGATGAATACGATATTGCAGTGCCTGAATTGATTCGAATTACGATCCAAAGTTCCTTTGGACATGTCTGCATGTATGAAGGAACTTTTGTGTCGTGATTCGGAATAATACAGGAACTACAGTATCATAAATATCGCATTACTTAGTTCCTTGGCCGGATCTGCAGTTAATGCAATGTCATCTGCAAATACTATAAAATGGATTTGCTGTCCACTGATTTTGCTGCCTTTCGTCTTTTGCTTGCATTTGATTATGGCCTCTGTAACGAACATGTTGAATGAGTCATGGGATACTGGGCAACCTAGTATCACTCCTCTTCTAATGGAAGCAGTTTTATATTTCCATTAACATTTGTCTCTACGTTTTTGGTCTTTGTACAGCAATAGAATGAGTCTTTTGTCCCTCCTGTATTTTTCTTGGTCTTAAGTAGTTATTTCCAGTTCGTATTACCAAACGTTTTGTCTATACCCACGAAAGTTATGTTTGTCTTCCTGTTGATACTCAGTCTTCTTTCGAGATTAGTTCTTAATGCTACAATAACTTGTTACTTCCCTTTCCAGATGTGACACTGAATCGATCCTGAGATGTATTTTGTTCAGTTTTTGTTTTGTAGGAATGCAGTCTCGCGGCGATAATATTGAATAAAACGTTCACGCGCGTACAGCCGTGTCAAGTAATTAAAATTACACGAGCTTTCGGTCAAGCACTCCTTGGCCATTGCTAAATGGTATGACTACCAGTGGGCTGCTGGTGTGCTCCTCATATACACTAGTATACTAGCTGCCTGCTGTGACGTCACTGATGCCCGTGGCATCGCCAAATACGGCCGTATGTTGACTCGGCTTTCGATATGCCCTCTTCAACTGCGTGATGGCTGGGTCGCATGCCGAGCTGAGCTGCAGGTCTTCGTGTCTATATAGGGTGTTTCGGTGATTTTCATTTCAATGGATACTTTAGTTATACAATCGCAGAAGCCTTTTGTGCGAGCCACGAAGAATGTTTTTTCATTCCGGTGTCCGTTTTCGAAAGCATGCTCAGCTAAAGCAGATTCCTCGGGATAGCCTTGGCGATAAAACCTTTCATGCTCCTGGCTGCGTAGTTCCACAGTGCGCATTATTTGTCCAACGTAAGACTGGTCACACTCGCAAGATATCTTGTAGACACCTGGTGTTCTGAGACCTGCTGAGTCTTTAACTGGTCTCACTAATTGAGATTTTTGTCGGAGGCCCGAAGACCGATTTGATCTTTCAGAAGGCGGCTTATCTTGCCCGCCACGGAATCACAGAACGGCAAGGAAGCAACTTCCTTTTCCTTCTCGTCGCCGATAGTCTTGTTGTCACTCTTGCTTCAAATCGCTTCATTTATTGGATGGGCGTAACTGTTCCTAAAGACCTTGCGTAGATGGCCCAGGTCATGGGGAAGGTTATCACCGTCAGATATCATTCTTGCACGAAGAACCAATGTATGTAAAACACTGCACTTCTGTGTCGGGTGATGATGGCTGATGGCGTGTGCGTCGATGGTGCCAAGTACAGATCGGTATAGGTGGGATTTCTATAGACGCTGTGGCCAAGGCATCCACTTCGTTTGCGGTGGACGAGAGCGTCGAGGAAAGGCAAATCATCGTCCTTTTCTACCTCCATGTTTAACTGGGTATTACTGTTAATGCCATTGAGTTGTTCCAAGAACTCGTCAAGTTTCTCACGTCCATGGAGCCAAACGTGTCGTCAACGTATCGAAAGAAACAACTAGGCTTTAATGGTGCCGTATCTAAGGCAATGACCTCAAAATTGTCCATGAAGTGATTCACAACAGCTGTATCTAACGGGCTATCCATTGCAACACCGTCCGTCTGATTATAATACTGAACGTCGTACAGGAAATAAGAAGATGTAAGAGTGTGCTTAAATATAGGGTGTGGCAAATAAAACTGGCCCGGAACAGTGGATACGATTGGACGTCAATTTGTGGCAGCATTAATGGAGGAGGAAGAGACCTACAGTTACTTCCAACAGGATGGAGCCACTCTCCATAGACCGACCGAACCTTGGAGCACATTTACGCAATCTGCACTCTTGTCAGAGTTGTTAGCAGATGTCAGTCAGGTCCTGGACCTAGCTGTCTTCCCACGTTACCTGATCTATGTGTGTACGATTACTTTGTGTATCGCAACAACACTCATAGCCTACAAGAACTGCAACAGAACATTTTGGACGAGATTGCCACAATTCCAGCTTAGATCTGCCTTCAGTAACTTTCTGACCATGGCCCAAAACTGCCAAAACACGAATGATGGTCACTTTCAACGTCTTGATATAGTCAGGTTAGTACTGTCTTTCCTTTCCTCTCCCGTAGGACATTGTACCCAGCAACTCTGTTCGTCGGGCCACTTTTACTTACCCCATCCTCTAGCCCGGCCACTTCACCTACAAAGGACTTGGATACTAGGTCCAAACAGTCTTTGACAGGCACATTCGTAAACAGCGACACCACATCAAAACGGACAATAATGTCACCCTCATTCAGTCGAAGACGGTTAATTCGTTTTCAAAAATCTGCTGACTCTGTGGTATAATGTTCACAGTGTCCCACATGTGGAGAGAGGAAATTGGCCAAACATTTCTCCAGCTTGTATCTTATACATGAAATGTATTCGCAGTTGCGAATATGGATAACCATCAGCTGTATAATCGAATGACGACTATGAAAATCCGTACCGGAACGTGACACGAACGCGTATTTCACGCTTATGGCCAGACTCAAATTTCCATATGTCATCAGTCACATGTCTACATCCATTACTCGTTCATTCATAATGTGTATTCCCATATAGGGACACAGTTCACTTGAAAGTCGCTTTCCCGACATCGGCGGACAAATACGATATGGTAATTGCGAATTACGATGCAGTGTTCCTTCGGATGCCGAGTCAACATATGCTCGAACATGGCGATGCCGCGGGCACCAGAGACTTCAGAGCTGGTGTATATAAGGGGCGTACCAGGAATCCCACTGGCAATTATACCACTTGACAATGACCAAGACGTGTTTCGCCGAAAGCCCGTGTGATTTTCGTTACTTGATGCGGCTAGAAACCCGAGAAATTTTAATTCAGTTTTCATTTTAGTCCTGTTCTTAATTACATTGAGCAATGTTTTTGATGCATGCGACAACGTCGTTAGATTTTTTCTTGTTTTTTTTTGTTTTTTTTGTTCGTTGCGTTTGGTCTGGGCGGATGTCACAAGAAATCTGTTCGTGTTGATCGTTGATTCCTTTACTCAGTTTATCACAGAGGGCGAGCAGCTCTCTGACCGAACACGCTGAGCTACCGTGCCGGCTTTCTAGGTGACGCCACATCGGCGACTTGCGAGTCAATGATGATGAAGGACGCACAACACCCAGTCCCCTGCCGGGAATCGAACCCGGGCCTCCTGCGTGGTAGGCAGTAACGCTGCCGCTATGCTACGGAGGCGGACTATCCATTGTAATAGCTTCTTACAACGAAGTTGTACAGTTTTTGCTTAACTTTTTGTTTTATTCTCTTCAGAAGTGCTGTTGGGATGTTGTCCGTTCCTGTTGCTTTCTTGTCCTTCAGCTGCAAAACTCCTGAATCAAATTCTTCTCGTGTGATAATCTTCTTCCACCACATGTTCAGGTTAGAGATGGTTGTAATTTCCAATACTTCCTCATGGTAGTACAAGTCTTCAAGATATACATTTCAGCTATGTGCCATATGTTCTCTATCAGCAATTAATTGTCCATTCGTATCTTTTATCGGTGTACTTCTCGTTTAAGTATGTACTGCAGTGGCTTTATTGCCAAATATGCTCTTTCTGTCCTTTCTCTCAGTACATCATTTTCTGGTCTTCGCCTAACTTCCGTCACCCATTCTTCTATGTCCCCTTTATATTATGTCACAACGACATTCAGTTTTGTTCTGTATTGTGCTCGGCTTTCTTCTGTATTTATTTTCGTATAGTGGTATCTGTGGTATAATACACCTAGTATTTCTTCAGTTCGATTTGATCCTTGTTTCAAAATATTTCAATCCATCTCACTATAATTAGGTTCGCTGAATGTATTAGTATGCTCTTGCACATTTCCGTTATGTTTGTCCATTTAGCAATTTATTAAACCCTCACCTTATTTTGTTCTTACTTACCATCTTTTTTAAATTTTGCTTTACAAGTGTGTGATTTATTTATTTATTTATTGTTCCATGGGACCACATTAAGGAGAAGTCTCCATGGTCATGGAACGAGTCAATACATGAAATTATAACACGATTGTAGAAACAGATAAAATGAAATATAAGAAACATATTCAGTTGTAGATTGTACAAACAGATAAAATATAAGAAACATATTCAGGCGACAAGTCGTTAGTTTAAATAAAGAAAATCAAGAATGTAACACTGAATTTGCTTAATTTTTTAGCTCTTCCAGAAGGTCCTCGACAGAATAGAAGGAGTGAGCCATGAGGAAACTCTTCAGTTTAGACTTAAAAGTGTTTGGGCTACTGCTAAGATTTTTGAGTTCTTGTGGTAGCTTATTGAAAATGGATGCAGCAGAATACTGCACTCCTTTCTGCACAAGAGTCAAGGAAGTGCATTCCACATGCAGATTTGATTTCTGCCTATTAACTGAGTGAAAGCTGCTAACTCTTGGGAAAAAGCTAATATTGCTAACAACAAACGACGTTAAAGAAAATATATACTGTGAGGGCAATGTCAAAATTCCCAGACTATTGAATAGGGGTCGACAAGAGGTTTCCGAACTTACACCACACATAGCTCGAATAGCCCGTTTTTGAGCCTAAAATACCCTTTTTGAATCAGAAGAATTGCCCCAAAAATAATACCATATGACATAAACGTATGAAAATATGCGAAGTAGACTACTTTTCGTATTGAAATTTCACTTATTTCAGATACTGTTCTAATGGTAAATAAAGCGGCATTTAGTTTCTAAACAAGATCCTGAACATGGGCTTTCCACAACAGATTACTATATATCCGAACGCCTAGGAACTTGAACTGTTCCGTCTCGTTTATAATATGCCCATTCTGTCAGTTCTTGTTGAATTGTGAGTTAGAAACTGTAAAAACTGAGTCTTATTGTGATTTAGCATCAAATTATTTTCCACAAACCACGAACTTATTTCATGAACTACATTATTTGATAATGTTTCAATATCAAACACAAGATTCTTCACTACCAAGCTGGTGTCATCAGCAAACAGAAATATTTTTGAATCACCTGTAATACTAGAAGGCATATCATTTATATAAATAAGAAACAGCAGTGGCCCCAGCACCGACCCTTGGGGAACGCTCCACTTAACAGTGCCCCATTGGGACTGAACATCACTACCACTCTCAATATTGCTGAGAATTACCTTCTGCTTTCTGTTCTTAAAGTAAGAGGCGAACCAATTGTAAGCTACTCCCCTTACTCCACAATGGTCTAACTTCTGCAGTAATATTTTGTGGTCAACACAGTCAAAAGCCTTCGTTAAATCAAAGAAAACACCTAGCGTTCGCAACCTTTTATTTAATCCGTCCAAAACATCACAGAGAAAAGAGGCTATAGCATTTTCGGTTGTTAAGACATTTCTAAAACCAAACTGTACATTTGACAGCAAATTATGTGAATTTAAATGCTCCAGTAACCTTGTATATACAACCCTCTCGATAACTTTAGCAAACACCGATGGCATAGAAATAGGTCTATAATTGTCAACATTATCCCTGCCTCCATTTTTAAAAAGTGGTTTCACTACCGAGTACTTTAATCGGTCAGGAAACCGACCACTCCTAAAGGAAAAGTTACAGATATGGCTAAGTACTAGGCTAACATACATGGAACAATACTTCAGTATTCTGCTAGATACCCCGTCGTATCCATGAGAGTTCTTGGTCCTTGGTGTATTTAATTATTAACTCAATTTCCCTCTTGTCAGTATCATGGAGGAGCATTTCAGGTAACAGCCTCGGAACACTTTTTTCTACGAGCACTATATGATTCCCTGTTGGGACTAGGTTTCTATTTAGTTCACCTGCTATATTCAGAAACTGATTATTAAATACTGTACATAAATGCGACTTATCAGTAACACGGACATTCCCACTACGCACTGATTCTATATCCTCTACCTGTCTCTGCAGACCAGCCACTTCCTTTACGACTGACCATATGGTTTTAATTTTATCCTGAGTCTTAGCTATTCTATCTGCATACCACACACTTTTTGCTTTCCTAATAACTTTTTTAAGCACCTTACAATACTGTTTGTAATGGGCTGCTGCATATAGATTGTGACTGTTTCTAACGTTTTGATATAATTGCCACTTTGTTCTACAAGATATTCTTATCCCTCTAGTCAGCCACCCAGGCTGCCTGTTTGTGCTAGTACCCTGTTTTGAACGTTCTAACGGAAAGCAACTTTCAAAGAGCATGAGAAGAGTCTTGAGAAAAGCATTATGTTTATCGTCTACTGTATCAGCGCTATAAACATCTTGCCACTCTTGTTCCTTGATGAGGTTTACAAATGTCTCAACAGCAACTGGATCTGCTTTCCTAAACAGCTGGTGACTATATTTAACACGTGATCCAGCACAAAAATCTTTTAGAGTTAAAATTTGTGCATCATGATCTGAAAGGCCATTCACCTTTTTGCTAACAGAATGCCCTTCTAGTAATGAGGATCACTGTCTACTTCAGCACCAGGACAGCTGTGGCTCAGTTTATTCTGATTTCTTTGGCCAACATGATGTAGTCAGTTTGGTATATTTGTGTGTCACCGGGATTTTTTTGTATACCTTCTTCTCAAAGGCATTTAAAACATAGTGTCCGTTACTACCATACCTTACTGTTCGCAAAAATGTGGTTTCTCTTTCACTCTCCAGACTTCCTTACTTCTGTTTTGATACTACCAGAAGAACTCTGCAGTCACAGGACAAATCACTGATTATAATCTTAGCTGTAGTGAAGAACGATGTCTATGGGAAAATCCTCTTCTGAATCAAAAGTGTTACATGCCCGAAGTGAGGTTCCAAATTGGTTAGTAAAATTTGATAGCTTCTAACACAAATCGGTATGCTTAGAAACCATAAAAGAGGTTGCAGTTTATGGGAGCAAATGCAGAGAATGTATAACCTGAACTCTACTAGAATCAGAATTTGTGTTTTATGTTTTTAATGTAATTCTGTTTTGGCAGCTCCTTTGAGGAAAATCTTTCTTAATTCAAGTTATTACTTAGTCTTATTACACATAACCTGCACCTTAGAAGCGATTTCAGAACTTGTTCCACAGTTATTATTATTGGTACAATCCACACTATATTTACAAAATTCTTCCCTTATTACGTGAATAGTTATCTGCAAGCAGAAAAATTCCATTACAATACCTAACTATTTAAAAAGAAGAAAAGTAATTGATGAAAATAAGCTGAACCAGAGAAGGAAGCAAGAAAGACGTTAAAGACAGAATGAGATTGAGAAAAGCAAGGTACCACCTCCCTATAAACAAATGTTAACAATAATGAAAAAGTTTACAAGTAACGGCAAGAAAAAAAGGGTTAAAAGGTATTGAGATACTAATAGGCATAAATAGCAATTTTTGTGATTCTCTTGTTGTTTTAGTTGCATATTACGAAGGGCAGTCCAACAACTGCAGTACATGGCTCCGTGTCTGGCGCGCTGCTGCTTCCACAACACGAGGAGTGCGTGGCCTCCTTCATTCTGGCAGATGTTCACGCCGGTCTTCATGTCTTTGACACATTGGGTGTCATTCAGTGGATGTGACTGTGTTTCTCCCCTTTCTCCGCACTGCATAAATCTCGACCTGTCGTGTTATTTCCACTTTCTCTGGTGGAGATAGAGCCGCTATCATTCATTCCATGCCTAGTGGCGACGTGAGTCATAATTTCGACGCATTATTTCGTCTGATGTTGGGGAGTGCTGTTAGTCATGGAGTGGCAGAGCACTGTTAGTCACTACCGAGCCTCATGATCTCTTCCACTCTGGAGATTAAGATACTTTTGTAGCTCTCTCCTGGAATATACAAGGGTCGCTTCAAAAGAAATGCACACTATTTTTTTTTTAAATCCATCTTTTATTCTACATGTTTGAAAGTTTTACAGTGTGTAGATACATCCTTTAGGAACAATATTTTCATTTATCCACATAATTTCCATCCCTCTCAACTGCCTTCGCCATCTTGGAACCAGAGCCTGTATACCTGCAAGGTAAAATTCTGGACCAAAGTGTTGGAGCCACTGTTCGGCAGCGTGCACAAGGGAGTCATCATCTTCAAACCTTGTTCCACGAAGAGAGTCTTCCAGTTTGCCAAAGAGACAATAGTTACATGGAGCCAGGTCAGGACTGTAAGGCGGGTGTTTCTGTGTTGTCCATCCGAGTTTTGTGACCGCTTCCATGGATTTTTGACTGACATATGGCAGTGCATTGTCGTGCAACAGGAAACAATCCTGCTTTTGTCGATGTGGTCGAACACGACTCAGTCGAGCTTGAAGTTTCTTCAGTGTCGTCACATGTGCATTAGAATTTACAGTGGTTCCACTTGGCATGATGTCCACAAGCAAGAGTCCTTCGGAATCGAAAAACACCGTAGCCATAACTTTTCCAGCAGAAGGTGTGGTTTTGAACTTTTTTTTCTTGGGTGAATTTGCATGATGCCACTCCATTGATTGCCTCTTCGTCTTTTGTGAAAAATGATGGAATCATGTTTCATCACCTGTCACAATTCTTCCAAGAAATTCATCTCCGCCATTCTCGTACTGTTCCATAAGTTCACTGCATACCGTTTTTCTTGTTTGTTTGTGAGCCACTGTCAACATTATGGGAACCCACATGGCACAAACCTTTTTTTAACGCCAACACTTTCAGCATTCTGCAAACACTTCCTTCCTCTATCTCAACGTAGCGTGACAATTCGTTCACTGTGGTGCGTCTGTCAGCAGTCACCAATTCGTTAACTCCTTGCACATTATCTGGAGTGTATGCAGTACGAGGCCTGCCGCTGCGAGGACAATCCTCAATATTGCCGTGCCCGCTTTCATCACGTAACCTGCTTGCCCACCGACTAACTGCACTGGGGTCGACAGCAGCATATCCATACACCTTCTTCAACTTCTTGTGGATGTTTCCCACTGTCTCGATTTCACAGCACAGGAATTCTATGACAGCACGTTGCTTCTGACAAACGTCAAGTGTAGCAGCCATCTTGAAGACATACTGTGACGCCGTCACTCATGGGAACAGGTTGAACTAAGTTTGAAAACAAGCGGGAAGGATGCATCTAGACACTGTAAAACTTTCACACATGCAGAATGAAAACTGTAGTTTTATAAAAATAGTGTGCATTTCTTTTTGAGTGACCCTCGTATTTCCGATAGTCTGTTCAGAGTAGCACGCGCTTCTCTCTCACATATAATATCAGACAAACTACGATCTCTTAGACAACTGTCCACAGCTAGTGGTCTCACGGTTGCGTTCTCGCTTTCTGAGCGCGGTGTCTCGGGTTCGATTCCTGACGGGGTCAGGGATTTTCACCTGCCTCGAGATGACTGGGTGTTTGCGTTGTCTTCACTATCATTCAACAAGTGACGAAATTGGACTGAGCAAAGGTTGAGAATTTGTACGGGCACTGATGGTTCAAATGGCTCTGAGCACTATAGGACTTTACTGCTGAGGTCATCAGTCCCCTAGAACTTAGAACTACTTAAACCTAACTAACCTAAGCACATCACACACAGGATTCGAACCTGCGACCGTAGCAGTAATGCGGTTCCAAACTGTAGCGCCTAGAACCACTCGGCCACCCCGGCCAGCTGGGCGCTGATAACCGCGCAGTTGAGCACCCCACAATCGAAACATCATCATCATCATCATCATCTTAGACAGCCTGTCTCTGCATCACCTGCGAGCATTTGATAGAGGTACTCTACCACTACGTCTTCAGGTGTTCCCATTTCTCTATGAATGCAAGTGCCATTTGTTATTGTATTGAATGTACAGAGATGACTGTGATACAATCTATGTCCCGTCAGCATGTGGGTCATTCCCTTCGAAAGAATCAGATGAGTCATTTCTGCATGTTCCCTAACGTCTGGGATAGAACCATGAGAACTATATCCGCTTCTTCCCGTATTGCCTGCGTCCTCATATTGTTTACTATTCATTAGTCACCCATCATTCTAGAAAATTTCCTGTCAGATATTAGTTTATCAGCTGTATACCTATTTTTTCCAGTATTGCTTTTTCTGAGAAAATATTCTTCAACCTTTCTTTTGATCTGCATGTCTGTAGGGGAGAACTCTACCTGGAAGGACGAAGATGGAACTGATCCGGATTGAGTTTATGAGCTAATTGAAAGCCAGCAGTCTTGTACAGCGGCCATTCTGACCTGTTTCCCCCAAACCGATGTTGTTTCCCCAGAAACACACAAACATTTAAAATAAGAAAACACAGAGATAAAGAGCTGACATGTTTTGGTTCAAATCGCTCTAAGCACTATGGGACTTAACAGCTTAAGTCATTAATCCCCTATAACTTAGAACTACTTAAACGTAACTAAACTAAGGACACCACACACATCCAAGCCCGAGGCAGGATTCGAACCTGCGACCGTAGCATTCGTGCGGTTCCGGACTGAAGCCCCAAGAATCGCTCAGCCACCGCGGCCAGCTGACATGTTTTGCAGGCAGTGGTATTACAGGACATCTCTCTCCACGTCCTCCTTTAATAACGCTGACTTAGTAACGTCATAAAGTAGGCTACCCGTAGTACATCCACGCACACCACGTTAGTTAGAAAGTAAAGCCATCGTAATATATCCGCCGTCCGCAGATAGGAAAATCTCAGAGTGTGAGTTATAGCGGTTTTATTTAAACTAAAGACTTTCTTCAAAATTTACAAAACAATATTAGTGAGGTAGGACTGATCCTCCAAGCCTACCAATAACTAAATCAGAGATTCTTCCAAACATAAAAACTGTCTGTAGTAACCATACGACTTCACCAAACCAAGGCCCGGGCGTCTCGAGAAGAGCGGCGCTGAGTCCACGTTGCCGTCACCGGAGTCCGAGGACGAGTAGAGGCCCTGCGAGGATGGCTCCGGTACGCTGGCGACGGTGGACGATGACGCGGCGGCTACGATGGCACCAGTGGGCTCGCTTGGCGTGAACTGCCTCTCCAGCTTTTTTTTATTGTTATTGATTTTCAGTTCCCCCCGAAGGGGGGCGGGCTGGCAACAGCTTAGTACGCTGCTCTACAGCCTACCGACTTTTTTGTATGAAAAGGAAGAAGAAAGAAACAAGGAAAAACAGGCGATAAAATGATGACTTACAGAGTAAAACGGCGTAAAAATGCGGAAAGTTAAAACAGAAAGCAAAAGGGGTTGGCAATGTCGATAAAATACACAGGAATCAGACAAGTAACATAGTAGACACCCAATTAAAAAACATGGCGACAGTCTGGTTTCTGTTCGCAAGAGATAAAAAATCACACCCAGCGACAGTATGATGGCTGTTCGCTACACGTCCCTAAAGACACACCACGGAACACTCACTGGAAAACACACACTGTAAAACACTGCACAAAAATGGTGGCACAAATATGACACTCCCGAGCCAAAGGCAGATGGGCGGAGGGGGGGGGGGACCTGGAGGAGGGGGAAAAACAAGGAAGGAGAAGAGGAGAAAACGAAATGGGGGGGGGGGGAACCAAGGAGGGAGAGGACTGATAAGGGGGGAGAGGGGCAGGGCAGACGCGAGAGGGAGTCAGAAGAGGCAGAGGAGGGAAATGCAAAAGGACTCGGGGGAGAGAAGGGGGCAGCGAGAGGGGAGGTGGGGAAAAAAGAGGAAGGAAGGGGGGGAGCCTCTCCAGCCTCTTGCGCCAGCCTAAATACTGCTCGGCGCATGGATATGGCTGGCTCTATTTGCAGTCAGGTGTCGAGCGGAAGGAAAGAGGTCCGCGGCTGTAGCGACGTCTTGCGGTGCCGTGGACACCTCCTGGTGGTCTCTGGGCAGTATCTGTGTTTCCGGGACGACCGGCCAGGCTGACCCCTACTCGGTCCGGCGCCCGCTGTACCTGTCTGCTTCGCGGGAAGCGAGAGTTGCAGGCGCTTAGTCTAGACACAGTACATCGTATCTTGTACCGAGTTAAACATATAGGTTAAACAGGAGTATGGAAAGCTCATATTTACGCTAAACGAACAATAATGGAAGTGTGCTGATTAATATAATTTATTTTATTATATGTTTTCCAAATGTTTATTTGTGTTAGTTATTTTGAAGTCAGAGAACCTTTAATCGAGGCTAAGAAATTAGACATAAAATGATATGCATCAGAAGGCAGAGAACAGTATAATATACATCTGTAATAAACATTTATCATATGGGGGCGAGGGGGGGGGGGGGCAATAAGTAGAAGTTTCATAAACAATCGCACATTCAGCCAATGTTGTTGTTGTGGTCCTGAGACTAGTTTGATGCAGCTCTCCATGCTACTCTATCCTGTGCAAGCTTCTTCATCTTCCAATACCTACTGCAACCTACATCCTTCTCAATCTGCTTAGTGTATTCATCTCTTGGTCTCCCTCTACGATTTTTACCCTCCACGCTGCCCTCTAATACTAAATTGGTGATCCCTTGATGCCTCAGAACATGTCCTACCAACCGATCCCTTCTTCTGGTAAAGTTGTGCCACACACTTCTCTTCTCCCCAATCCGATTCAATACTTTCTCATTAGTTATGTGATCTACCCATCTAATCTTCAGCATTCTTCTGTAGCACCACATTTCGAAAGCTTCTATTCTCTTCTTGTCCAAACTATTTATCGTCCATGTTTCGCTTCCATACATGGCTACACTCCATACAAATACTTTCAGAAATGACCTCCTGACACTTAAATCTATGCTCGATGTTAACAAATTTCTCTTCTTCAGAAACGCTTTCCTTGCCATTGCCAGTCTACGTTTTATATCCTCTCTACTTCGACCATCATCAGTTATTTTGCTCCCCAAATAGCAAAACTCCTTTACTACTTTAAGTGCCTCATTTCCTAATCTAATTCTCTCAGCATCACCCGACTTAATTCGACTACATTCCATTATCCTCGTTTTGCTTTTGTTGATGTTCATCTTATATCCTCCTTTCAAGACACTATCCATTCCGGTCAACTGCTCTTCCAAGTCCTTTGCTGTCTCTGACAGAATTACGATGTCATCGGTGAACCTCAAAGTTTTTATTTCTTCTCCATGGATTTTAATACCCACTCCGAATTTTTCTTTTGTTTCCTTCACTGCTTGCTCAATATACAGATTGAATAACATCGGGGAGAGACTACAACCCTGTCTCACTCCCTTCCCAACCACTGCCTCCCTTTCATGTCCCTCGACTCTAATAACTGCCATCTGGTTTCTATATAAATTGTAAATAGCCTTTCGCTCCCTGTATTTTACCCCTGCCGCCTTCAGAATCTGAAAGAGAGTATTCCAGTCAACACTGTCGAAAGCTTTCTGTAAGTTACAAATGCTAGAAACGTAGGTTTGCCCTTCCTTAATCTAGCTTCTAAGATAAGTCGTAGGGTCAGTATTGCCTCACGTGTTCCAACATTTCTACGGAATCCAAACTGATCTTCCCCGACGTCGGCTTCTACCAGTTTTTCCATTCGTCTGTAAAGAATTCGCGTTAGTATTTTGCAGCTGTGACTTATTAAACTGATAGTTCAGTAATTTTCATATCGGTCAACACCTGCTTTCTTTGGGATTGGAATTATTATATTCTTCTTGAAGTCTGAGGGTATTTCGCCTGTCTCATACATCTTGCTCACCAAATGGTAGAGTTTTGTCAGGACTGGCTCTCCCAAGGCCGTCAGTAGTTCCAATGGAATGTTGTCTACTCCGGGGGCCTTGTTTCGACTCAGGTCTTTCAGTGCTCTGTCAAACTCTTCACGCAGTATCGTATCTCCCATTTCATCTTCATCTACGTCCTCTTCCATTTCCATAATATTGTCCTCAAGTACATCGCCCTTGTATAGACCCTCTATATACTCCTTCCACCTTTCTGCTTTCCCTTCTTTGCTTAGAACTGGGTTTCCATCTGAGCTCTTGATGTTCATACAAGTGGTTCTCTTATCCCCAAAGGTCTCTTTAATTTTCCTGTAGGCAGTATCTATATTACCCATAGTGAGATAAGCCTCTACATCCTTACATTTGTCATCTAGCCATGCCTGCTGAGCCATTTTGCACTGCCTGTCGATCTCATGTTTGAGACGTCTGTATTCCTTTTTGCCTGCTTCATTTACTGCATTTTTATATTTTCTCCTCTCATCAATTAAATTCGGTATTTCTTCTGTTACCCAAGGATTTCTACTAGCCTTCGTCTTTTTACCTAGTTGATCCTCTGCTGCCTTCACTACTTCATCCCTCAAAGCTACCTATTCTTCTTCTACTGTATTTCTTTCCCCCATTCCTGACAATTGTTCCCTTATGCTCTCCCTGAAACTCTGTACAACCTCTGGTTCTTTTAGTTTATCCACGTCCCATCTCCTTAAATTCTCACCTTTTTGCAGCTTCTTCAGTTTTAATCTACAGGTCATAACCAATTGATTGTGGTCAGAGTCCACATCTGCCCCTGGAAATGTCCTGCAATTTAAAACCTGGTTCCTAAATCTCTGTCTTACCATTATATAATGTATCTGAAACCTGTCAGTATCTCCAGGCTTCTTCCATGTATACAGCCTTCTTTTATGATTCTTGAACCAAGTGTTAGCTATAATTAAGTTGTGCTCTGTGCAAAATTCTACCAGGCGGCTTCCTCTTTCATTTCGTATCCCCAATCCATATTCACCTACTACGTTTCCTTCTCTCCCTTTTCCTACTACCGAATTCCAGTCACCCATGACTATTAAATTTTCGTCACCCTTCACTATCTGAATAATTTCTTTTATTTCATCATACATTTCTTCAATTTCTTCGTCATCTGCAGAGCTAGTTGGCATATAAACTTGTAGTACTATAGTAGGTGTGGGCTTCCTGTCTATCTTGGCCACAATAAAGCGTTCACTATGCTGTTTGTAGTAGCTTACCCGCATTCCTATTTTCCTATTCATTATTAAACCTACTCCTGCAATACCCCTATTCGATTTTGTGTTTATAACCCTGTAGTCACCTGACCAGAAGTCTTGTTCCTCTTGCCACCGAACGTCACTAATTCCCATTATATCTGACTTTACCTTATCCCTTTTTAAATTTTCTAACCTACTTGCCCGATTAAGGGATCTGGCATTCCACGCTCCGATCCGTAGAACACCAGTTTTCTTTCTCCTGATAACGACATCCTCTTGAGTAGTCCCCGCCCGGAGATCCGAATGGGGGACTATTTTACCTCCGGAATATTTTACCAAAGAGGACGCCATCATCATTTAATCACACAGTAAAGCTGCATGCCCTCGGGAAAAATTACGGCCGTAGTTTCCCCTTGCTTTCAGCCGTTCGCAGTACCAGCACAGCAAGGCCGTTTTGGTTATTGTTACAAGGCCAGATCAGTCAATCATCCAGATTGTTGCCCCTGCAACTACTGAAAAGGCTGCTGCCCCTCTTCAGGAACCACACGTTTGTCTGGCCTCTCAACAGATACCCCTCCGTTGTGGTTGCACCTACGGTACGGCCATCTGTATCGCTGAGGCACGCAAGCCTCCCCACCAACGGCAAGGTCCATGGTTCAACCCAATATGCTGTCGATAATCCCATTACGTAATATTTCATACCGATTTTGAGACTGTGAACAAAGTAGCATTTGATTCTTCGTTCGAAATGTGGTGCGGTATGCAAGTTATGTAATCAGCTCATTATTTCTGCTAGTACTCTAACACTCGACATAAAGATGTGCAATAGCAGAAAGAATAAAATGAACACATATCGTCGTCGGTGGCCGACATTCTTATATTTTTCACTTGCATTTCCATTGTTGCATCGCATTTCAAATGTCTATGGTGACTTAGTAGACCAGTCCTGACATGAAACATGCGGTCACATAGGCTGAAGCGCCAAAGAAACTGGTGTAGTTATGAGTATTCAAATACAGAGAGATGTAAACAGCAGAATGCGGCGCTGTGGCCGGCAACGCCTATATAAGACAGCAAGTGTCTCCCGCAGTTGTTAGATCGGTTACTGTTGCTGGAATGGCAGGTAATCAAGATTTAAGTGAGTCTGAACATGGTGTTATACTCAGCGCACGAGCGATGAGATACGACATCTCAGAGGTAGGGATGAAGTGGGGATTTTCCCATACGACCATTTCACGATTGTACCGTGAATATCAGGAATCAGGTGAAACATCAAATCTCCGACATCGCTGCGGTCGGAAAAAGATCTTACAAGAATGGGACCAATGACGACTGTAGAAAATTGTTCAGTGTGACAAAGTGCAACCCTTCCGCAAATTGCTGCAGATTTCAGTGCTGGGGCATCAACAAGTGTCAGCGTGAGAATCATTCAACGAAATATCATCGATATGGGCTTTCGGTGCCGAAGGCCCACTCGTGTACCCTCGATGACTCCACGACACAAAGCTTTGCGTCTCGCCTGTGCCCGTCAACGTCGGCATTAGACTGTCGATGACTGGAAACATGTTGCCTCGAGGAGTCTCGTTTTAAATTGTATTGAGTGGATGGACGTGTATCAGTGCGGAGACAACCTCATAAATCCATGGACCCTGCATGTTAGCAGGGAACTGTTAAAGCTGGTGGAGGCTCTGTAATGGTGTGGGGCGTGTGCAGTTGGAGTGATATGGGACTCCTGATATGTCTAGGTACGACTGTGGCAGAGGACACGTACGTAAGCACCCTGTCTGATCACCTGCATCGATTCTGGTCCATTGTGCATTCAGACGGACTTGGGCAACTTCAGCAGGACAGTGCGACACCTTACACATCCTAAATTGCTACAGGGTGGTTCTAGGAATACTTCCGCTGGCCACCAAACTCCCCAGACATGAGCATTATAGAGCATATCTGGGATGCCTTGCAACGTACTGTTCAGAAGAGATCTCCATACCTTCGTACTTTTACGGATTTAGGGGCAGCCCAGCAGGATTCATGGTTTCAGTTCCCTCCAGCACTACTTCAGACTTTAGTCGAGTCCATGCCACATCCTGCTGCGACACTTCCGCGTGCTCGCGGGAGTTCTACACGATATTAGGCAGGTATACCAGTTTCCTTGGCTCTTCAGTGTATATGACACATAACAGATGGTTTAGGGCGTGGCTCGGCCTGGTGAAGTTTGCACCTTTAACGTTTTTCATTTTCCCGCCTCCGACGTTCCTGCCTTAAATGGAGACCGCAGCTGAAGTAGTTGTGCGCCAATGTTTACCATCATCTGCTGCGGCCCACAAATTACTAGGATCAATGGTCAAACTCCTTAGGTTATTCTTGAACTGGTCCTTACAACGTTTAAGACGAGCACCTTGGGGCCTTTTACTTGTGCTCACTTCGCTATACAAAATATGTCGGAGAAATCTGTTGTTTCTCATCCTTGGACATGCCCAAGCCACCTGAGTTGCTGACGAGTAACGGTAGCTTCTAAGATACACATATTTTCCCCCTCAGGAACTGTAGTGTCTTTTAATGTTCATGATGTCTCTAAGCTTCTGTTGGTTAATGTGTTCTAGTTTTTCAAGATCACGGACATATAGTGTCCAGATTTCGCAACCACAGAGCAGGACAGAAAGAACAACTGTTCGATATGCCACCAGTTTCGTTCATAGTGCAAGACCTTTATTCAGGAAGACACGATGTAGGAGACGTCCAAAAGCAACATGTACGGTATGCAGCCAGTTCTTCACGTCCTATTCCGATGAGCAATTACTTTATAATATATTTCCTAGTCATACGAAGTTCTCTACTTGTTCCAAAAAGATATTGCTGGAAATAAAGATAGTGAAATCCGGAAAGGCCGTTCCAGGAGCTGGCTGGTGGCCACGCCAAACCGTTTATATACATTACCGAAACAATTTACAGACAGTTGGGGCTCTTTGGGTGTGTGAGCTAGAGAAACATTGTCGTCAGTGTAGTTGAGATACCTGAGTGAGACTTGTGAACCTTTCAGAGTGCGGTCTGGACTGAGAAAATAGCCCTCCGTCAAATCTGTATTTAAGTTCTCCCCCTACGTTGTTTACAACTGATGTCTCGTAAAGCATAGTTCAGACATATCATCATGAAAAGCTTGAATCATTTGAACAAAGTGTTGGGGGCAGCCAAAGCGTTTTAAGACCTTCTTCAAAGCTTCTCTGGGCCTTTTCTAGGTCATAGAACACGAGTAGTAAAGGCTTATGTTGTGCCCTGCACTTCTCCTGCAGCTGCTGCGGACAGAAAATCTCATCTGTTGATTTATGGAAGGACGAAAGCCGTACTAAGTTTGAAAAAGTACTGTCTCGGAAAGTCTGCAGGCTATTCAACAAAATCCTAGCAAAAATTTTACCAGTCACGAAGAGTAAGGATATATCAGGGTTATTGCCACGTATGCTTCGGTTGCCTTTTTTAAAGATAGTGACAATTGTGGAGTTTTTCGTGTCAGCTGGTACCTTACGAGTTTCTCACATTAGAATCACTTACGACCACTGCATACAAAAGATGGTTCAAATGGTTCTGAGCACTATGGGACTTAACTTCTGAGGTCATCAGTCCCCTAGAACTTAGAACCTAAGGACATCACACACATCCATGCCCGAGGCAGGATCCAAACCTGCGACCATAGCGGTCACGCGGTTCCAGAATGCAGCGCCTAAAACCACTCGGTCACTCTAGCCGGCATAATCGTAAAAATGATCTACGGAACATGACATAACTATACTAAAGTGGACCATTCCTGTTCAACATCTATTGTGTTAATTGGGGTATTGCTAAGTCGTTCCAAAAGTGTGTCTTGCGAGAGAGAGAGAACAGTTGCATTCTGGAGGACGTTGATATTGAATTTTCACCTGGAAAGATTTGAGAAGTAGGATCGTGGATTACATTGGTCGAGTGTCCTCAGATGCCTAACCAGCAGTTTCAGATCGGTCCAGCAATCATCGATGTTTCGAGCTGTTTTTTGTGATTAGGACGTCTTTCTTGTCAAGCTGGCGAGTAATGACATAGTCACTGATGCCAGTGTTTGGAGCGTGGATGCATCCGTAACGATTAGGTAAGCGGAAATGCATGTTGGTGATACAAAGCTCATGCTTATCACAGAGACCTAGAAGTAGCAGCCCATTTATAGTGCACTTTCCGACACTTTGATTACGCATGATGTTACCCCAAAAACGATTCTCTCTTCCCACTCAAGCATTGAAGTCGCCTGGTAAGGGGAGTTTATATGCGGCCGATATTTTGACGAGAACATTGCTCTGTTGATGGTTGAACTGATTTTTTGTATCCTCCTCGTTGCCTAAAGTGGAGATGTAGGCAGAGACGAGGGTGAGAAAGCTATCACCAGAAACGGGAATTCGAAGAGTCACAGTTCTTTCATTGACACAAACAGGGGTTAATCGACGTTGTTCCACTATTTTTGTTTTTACTGCAAACCCTACCCCACGGGTGCGTGGTTCTCATGCATCCTTTCCTTTCCAAAAGATGGTGTACCCTGAGATAAGTTCACTCTCGTGTTCTTCGCCTGAGAGTCTGGTTGAATTTGAGGCCGCAACGTGTATATCTAATCTAACTAGCTCGTGGTTGATGAGAGCTTTTCTTCTTTCTGGTCAGTTACCATATATGTCCAGAAGAGTCCTGACATTCCATGTTGCGATAGTCATAGTCATATTGTTCTATCTTGATTTTCGTCCACAATTTATGATTGACCTTTTAGATGCAAATTACCAGCTATGTAATAGTGCCGCTACTGATGTAAGCCCACCTTTTCTAGTGCCTTCCCCATTCAGAGTGGGCAGCGATTATCCTAAATAGGCCTGTCCATTCGCAGATGCATGACCAGATACCTGATTAGTCACATGAGTTCTCGGGAAGGCGACCATCACACCCCTGCCGCTAGTGTGCAGGTTTAGATTAATAGCTTATAGCCTCAATGAAGCCTGCTACCACCGTGTTCATCCCATCGCCGCTGGACTTTAAGGAAGATGGCAGGAGAAATTGTCAAACTCGTGGCTTTATTTAAGGTGGATCTCAACTTTCAAGCAAGTAACCCACTCACTATGATTCTGGAACAATTCATCAGGGCACAGGGATATGATACATGTGATTTCAGACACCAGAACTGCAGCGAAGTGCCGCGAACTCGACAGTAGAGCAGCGCCGTTACAGCCAGTTCGTGTGAGAAGTTGAGGTCCTAGGATGTTGAGGAAAAGGCCTATGGAAAGTGAAGCGGAAAGAGATGTGTCGTTGTGGGACACACTTTGTCTGGTTCATCCGTTGAGACCTGTCAGGCTATGGAGACCCTGCCAGTAGCTAAGCTACCGCCAGCATAGCCCTCAGTTTGTCATTAACACGCAAGCCTCTCTACCCGCAAGAATAGTGCTACAACAATGCGGTGACCTTTGGAGAAGGAACGCGTATAGTATGATGACAATTGCGCATCTTATTCAAAATAAAAGAGGTTCACCACTCACTTCGTTGCAGGTAGGCGATAAAGCGTAAATCATCAGCCATTTCTGGAGTGCCTTTTTTTATACCCACAATTAACAGAAAGTATTTTCCGATGAAGGAAGGTCGCTCTAATTCCAAATGGGATAACAACACTGCAATATCAAAGTAAAAATCTTGTGCAGAAGGCGAGTGGTGAGTGTAATTAAGAAAAAGCATGCAGCACGACTATGTTTGGTATGAAAACAGACGGTCACATAATAATAGTCTGCCTCCCTATATATACCGAAATTGCTAACTGAAATGAAATATAAGAAAAGTGTTACAGCTGGCATATGCATATGGAAGATCGTAAAATTGTGATATAAACTCCAGGGAACCATCAACGTATGAGAAAAGAACGTGAAAATATAGTATAAATATCACGTGAGAAGAACAGAACAGTTCGTTAACTGGTAATACCCTATTTCAGTATTTCATCCATGTAAAAAGAAGTAGCATGTTTAGTAGGTTCCATGTCAGAATTTTACCACTTTATTATACCGCAACACGAAATATGGTATAATCCAGCAAAATCCACATAACGTATTTTGATAAGGTATTTAAGCCTATTTAAAAGGCTAAAGTTAAATGGAAGAAGCTAAATTTGAGACCAGGAACACATTTGTAAAACAACAGCCTCGTATTTACCGTAATGCAAGTTAGTCTATGGGCAAAAATGACAGGATGTACACTAATGAGCCAAAACATTCTGACGACTGCCCACTGCAAGACTGAATGGCTCCTGCTGGCGCTGGGGGCACGTGACGCAGTAAGGAAGGAATATAAGCGGAGGAGACGAATGGGCAGTCATTATAGCGACGATACGGGCGGAAATCCACTGCTATAAGCGGTTTTGACAAAGGCCACACTGCAGTGGCGCTGCGGATGGAAATGAGAGTCTCCGAAACAGCGAGGCTGGTCGGCTGTTTGCGTGCTACCGTAGTGAGCACCTTTGGAAAGTGATTGAAGGATGGTGCAACAGCACTTAGGCCGTATGGTACTGGACGTCCACGTCTCATTACAAAACTTAGAGGTCGGAGGATCCCACACTGTGTAATCCAGGATATCATTAAAATATTTTTTATCATAAAGCCGAATGTTAAAATTTTTGAACTTCTTTGTTAATATGTATTTGTTTTTATTAACTACACTATTGGCCATTAAAATTGCTACACCACGAAGATGACGTGCTACAGACGCAAAATTTAATCGACTGGAAGAAGATGCTGTGATATGCAAATGATCAGCTTTTCAGAGAATTCACACAAGGTTGGCGCCGGTGACGACACCTACAACGTGCCGACATGAGGAAAGTTTCCAACCAATTTCTCATACACAAACAGCAGTTGCCGGCGATGCTTGGTGAAACGTTGTTGTGATGCCTCGTGTAAGGAGGTGAAATGCGTACCATCACCTTTCCGACTTTGATAAAAGTCGGATTGTAGCCTATCGCGATTTCGGCTTACCGCATCGCGACATTGCTGCTCGCGTTGGTCGACATTCAATGACTGTTAGCAGAATATGGAATCGGTGGGCTCAGGAGGGTAATACGGAAGGCCGTGCTGGATCTCAACGGCCTCGTATCACTTGCAGTCGAGATGACAGGCATCTTATCCGCATGGCTGCAACGGATCGTGCAGCCACGTCTCGATACCTGAGTCAACAGGTGGGGACGTTTGCTCACAACTAACAGTTCGACGACGTTTGCAAAAGCATGCACTATCAGCCCGGAGACCATGGCTGCGGTTACCCTTGACGCTGCATCACAGACAGGAGCGCCTGCGATGGTGTACTCAACGACGAACCTGGTTGCACTAATGGCAAAACGACATTTTTTCGGATGAATCCAGGTTCTGTTTACAGCATCATGATGATCGCATCCGTGTTTGGCGGCTCGCGGTGAACGCACTTTGGAAGCGTGTATTCGTAATCGGCATACTGGCGTACCACCCGTCGTGATGGTATGGGGTGCCATTGGTTACACGTCTCGGTCACCTCTTGCTCGCATTGACGGCACTTTGAACAGTGGACGTTACATTTCAGATGTGTTACGACCCGTGGATCTACCGTTCATTCTATTCCGGCGAAACGCTACATTTCAGCAGGATAATGCACGACCGCATGTTGTAGATCCTGTACGGGCTTTTCTGGATACAGAAAAAGTTCGACTGCTGCCCTGGCCAGCACATTCTCCAGATCTCTCACCAATTGAAAACGTCTCGTCAATGGTGGCCGAGCAACTGGCTCGTCACAATACGCCAGTCACTACTCTTGATGAACTGTGGTATCGTGTTGAAGCTGCATGGGCAACTGTACCTGTACACGCTACCCAAGCTCTGTTTGACACAATGCCCAGGCGTATGAAGGCCGTTATTACGGCTATGGGCGTTATTCTGGGTACTGATTTTTCAGGATCTATGCACCCAAATTGCATGAAAATGTAATCACATGTCAGTTCTAGTATAATATATTTGTCCAATGAATACCCGTTTATCATCTGCATTTCTTCTTGGTGTAGCAATTTTAATGGCCAATAGTGTATATACGCACTTGATGGATAAGCTGCGCACTACAAGACTCCCCCCCCCCCCCCCTCGGAACGGCACATCGCTGGTGGAGTTACTTCATGGACGGCGCCACCGCACCTTGCTCCAGTTGCTGCACCTACCACCTACCACGGTGGCCGGTGCCTGCTCCACTCCCTCATGCTATGAGTCAAACTAATGATCCAGTTTTTTTCAGATCAAATGGCGATCGGAAGTGCTGGGGACGCGGCTTCGTTGTAAAGTTGCTTGCATGTTTTTGATAGAGGGTCCAGGCGGATTGCAGCGACGGCACCGGAATCGAATTCGCACCTGTAAATTGCGTTATTCAGCCACTGACTCTTTGTTCACAGATTCATTGCATAACCGGATGATGCAGCCTGCATCGTCTCTGGCTGCCTGGAGTCGTGCGTCGCCCGCACCTGGCTCTGAAGCTGTGGTCCTGGACCCCATATCCCATTCGGCTCCTAGCGGACAGCAGACGTCCACAGATGTTGGTCCCCTCCACTCCACGCCGGCCAGGAGGCCAACGCACCAATTCAAGAAGCCGTATCGGTTCGACCACAAGAAGACCTTCCACTACCGCTGGATGCAGAGACGCACTTTCCGTCTCGTTTCTCGGCTGGCGTTCCGAACGGCGTCAAAGCGAATACCGGGGCGCGGACAGGTGCTCGGCTCCAGCCACAGCTTCGGCTCCTGCCTCCTCATCTCTTCCCGCATCCACGCCTCCCGTCCCACGCTCGTTGCAGCGGTCGTCACTACACGACAATGGAGAGGGGGTTAGAGGGGAGGGGTGTGGTATCGTAGCTTATTGATAGTGACAGAGCTGGTGTCTCGATGAAAATTCCTGCGGGCACTGCGAGCGGTGATTTGAGCATTGTCACCAATAGGATGACCTGACCAATGAAGAACATCCAGGCCGCCGACTAACGAAGACTGCCAGGATGGTGTAGTGTCGTAGCTTATCGATACTGTCAGAGCTGGCGTCTCAATGAAATTTCCTTCAGGCACTGCGAGCGGCGCTTGACCAATGAAGAACATCCAGGCCGCCGACTAACGAAGACTGCCAGGATGGTGTAGTGTCGTAGCTTATCGATACTGTCAGAGCTGGCGTCTCAATGAAATTTCCTTCAGGCACTGCGAGCGGCGCTTGACCAATGAAGAACATCCAGGCCGCCGACTAACGAAGACTGCCAGGATGGTGTAGTGTCGTAGCTTATCGATACTGTCAGAGCTGGCGTCTCAATGAAATTTCCTTCAGGCACTGCGAGCGGCGCTTGACCAATGAAGAACATCCAGGCCGCCGACTAATGAACACTACCAGGACGGTGCTATAAGCTTTGCCCACGTGGACACTAGTTATTTAGTTCGAGATTAGTTCCGTGTTGCTAGATGGTGCCGAATGTCAGACCGAGCTGTTGATAGCTAGCTCTACGGGCAAATATTCATTGTACATAGACGCACGCATCACTTTGCTTCCCTTGGCATCTATCGCTTTCTGGACATTTTTGCTTGCGCTTTTAACGTTTGTGCTCTTCGATATATCTGCTTCAGACCAGTGCATGCCATTTTCTCTCATTTTTCTTGTTTTGCTGCCACATATTGCTTTACCTTTATCTGTTTTTGCTTTGCCATAGCTGCCGCATCGCCGCAAGATAGACTGCCTCGCAGTTAGCGGTGCCACAATTGCAAGCGCCTTTGGCACCAAAGCTCAATCTAACACAGCTTCTGCAGTTATAGGCTCCAAAAATGACGCAACTTACTGAAATGATGAAGGACTTCATTCAAATGCAGACGTCAGCCAATGGGAATCATCATCTGACGGCACCAATTACGTCAGCGCCACAGCTTACGCAGTCGTCATTAGTGCTTCCGTTTCGCCCATTTCAAGAGGACAAAAAAGAGTGGGTTGAGTAACTGGCCCAATTTGAAGCTAATCTATCTGTGCACCAATGCCAAGTACCGTTAAACAGTCTTCTTCTTCTTCTTTTTTTTTTAATTGGATGTGCTGCACGTTGTTCCCCGTTTCGCGTCCAGAACTTTTGATCTATGAAGAATTAATCCACGCTTGGAATTCATATTATGAAGAGACAGTCCTTTTAGCGGCTGCCAAGTTTAAATATTCCAGACTAAAGAAGCAGCCAGGACAGTGTGCGACAGACTTACAAGGACTTACTAGGAATCGTAAGATTAAATGTGACTGTGGCAAGTATTATGCTGACCTCATGATATTATTATATCACAACCAATGGCATAACAGAATGCTTCGTAATAACGACTGAAGAAAGACAGACTACTAAGCAGTTAGAAGAATGAAGGCATGAAGAAAAGAAATCGATAAGAAGAACATGGAAACCACAGCTCGAAGTTGTTAAGCTTTCCCTCCGTTTAGCTTACAAATATTAAAGAATACTTCCACAGGAATCCCGTTTAAGAATGCAACAGTATTAGTTTTTTGCGTAAATTCCAAAACGGAATGCAAGAAAATTTTGATTCATCATAAAATGCTGGCTGGACTTGTTACCTGACCGGCAGATCCCCAGAGACAGTGACAGAAAGGACGGAATGTTTGCAAGAGTTGCATGCTACGTTACAGTCTGTTGCCACTGATCTGTGTGTGTTGGAAGTTTCAAGGGTTGTGTGCGGTAATCTCAGCTGATCTGTGTGTGTTGCAGAGCCCAAGAATTTTGTGTTAAAATGTGTCTAGTGATAATATACGAGGGCTGGAACTTAAATAGTGGCAACTATTTATTCACAACCGATACAAAAGAGATTCATGTTTGCACCTGTTACTGTCTTTCAGAGTAGTCACCAGCGGTGTGTAGAACCCGTTGCCAGCGATGTGGAAGGCGTAGTATACCGTTAGCAGAGCCTGTTATGTTAATGGTGCGAGTGAAGCGGTCTACTGCCTGTCGAATCTCTGGAACAGCTCTGAAGCGAATGCCACGAATTGGTTCCTTCATCTTCGGAATCAAATCAAAGTCACAAGGATTTAAGTCCGGGGAGTATGATGGATGGTACAGTACTTCCCAGTCCCATCGACCGAACAGAGCAGCCACAGCTTACGCTGTATGCGGCCTCGCATTGTCGTGCAAAATGATGGGTGGGTTGCGCAGAAAATGTTACCACTTCTTGCGCATAGCTGGTCGCAGGTGATGCTCCAAAAACGAACAGTAATACTGTGCATTGACGGTCTGCAGTGGAGGAACGTAATGCGTTAGGATAACACCATCACAGTCGTACACGAGAATCACCATAACTTTAGACCGCTCCATTCTACATCTACATCCACATCCATACTCCGCAAGTGGTGTGTGGCGGAGGGTACTTTGAGTACCTCTATCGGTTCTCCCTTCTATTCCAGTCTCGTGTTGTTCGTGGAAAGAAAGATTGTCGGTATGCCTCTGAGTGGGCTCTAATCTCTCTGATTTTATACTCATGCTCTCTTCAAGTTATATACGTAGGAGGGAGCAATATACTGCTTGACTCATCGGTGAAGGTATGGTCTCGAAACTTCAACAAAAGCCCGTACCGAGCCACTGAGCGTCTCTCCTGCAAAGTCTTCCACTGGAGTTTATCTATCATCTCCGTAACGCTTTCGCGATTACTAAATGATCCTGTAACGAAGCGCGCTGCTCTCCGTTGGATCTTCTCTCTCTCTTCTATCGACCCTATTTGGTATGGATCCCACACTGGTGAGCAGTATTCAAGCAGTGGGCGAACAAGTGTACTGTAACCTACTTCCTTTGTTTTCGGATTGCATTTCCTTAAGATTCTTCCAATGAATCTCAGTCTGTCATCTGCTTTACCAACGATCATCTTTATATGATCATTCCATTTTAAATCTCTCCTAATGCCTACTCCCAGATAATTTATGGAATTAACTGCTTCCAGTTGCTGGCCTGCTATATTGTAGCTAAATGATAAAGGATCTTTCTTTCTATATATTCGCAGCACATTACACTTGTCTACATTGAGATTCAATTGCCATTCTCTGCACCATGCGTCAATTCGTTGCAGATCCTCCTGCATTTCAGTACAATTTTCCATTGTTACAACCTCTCGATATACAACATCATCCGCAAAAAGCTTCAGTGAACTTCCGATGTTATCCACAAGGTCATTTATGTACATTGTGAATAGCGACGGTCCTACAACACATTCGCACCATCAACAGAACAGGCTCTGCTAACGGTATACTGCGGCTTCCACATCGCTGGCAACGGTTTCTACACAACGCTGGTGACTACTTTGAAGGACAGTAACAGGTGTAAATATATAACTCTTTTGTATCATTTGTGTATAAATAGTTACCACTACTTAAGTTCCAAGCCTCGTACATTTACATTTCTTGAGTGAAATGCAATATTTTAAAATCTTTTAAAAGCTCTAAAAAGAAATATTTATTTTTGGGTAATCAGGAAGATTGGTACAAAGGGCAGCAGACGAATCACTGTGGGTCTGCCGCCCTGTACTGTCCTAAATCCACGATGAAAAATTTTTTGGCTGTACGTTCATTGCATAAAGTGGAAAATAAAAGAGGACCATCTCCACCTAATTAAAGCGCTTGGATTTTGATAGAAGACTACTTTCATAAGAAAAAGCGGATAACTGACTTTACTTTTTAAGAAGAAGAAGATCGTGCACCTGTCCCGCTTCTGTGCATCCACATCAGAGGTACAGCATGTACAGTGCTGTAAGATGATATGGTCGACTGCTGTAAGCACGAAATAGGTATCGAGTCCGCTGACCCTAATACCACTATCGAGCTGCAAGCAGCGAGCACGGCCGATCACACGCCCTCAAAGAGCGCTGTGGTCGCCCACAACGTCGGGACACCAGCAAGGAAGACAAAGCCCTGCCAAATCAGCGTGAGAAGCCCACCAAGGCTTCCTTGTCACGGCGGAAGCTCACCCTCAGGACCTGGACCCTAAGCCCCATTGCTTCAGGTGCCCGGGAGGGGACCTTGTGGCAAAGAGTCCCGAAACGCGCCGATATGAGTCAGTAGCTCAGGCGAGCACACGACCGCGCTTGCAGCCGACACACGGAAAACTCGACACGCAGACGCAGGAGATAACAACGACGCCAGCCAGCAGCAAACTCCCCCCCCCCCTCCCCACCTCTTAGCGGCCGGAATGTCCCACCAATAGTGGGGAGGACCGGCCGCAAGTGGGAGGGCGGGTACGGAAGCACGGATCTGGGAAGACGCAGCAGCAACAGCAGAAGACTGTCCACATGCGTTGCATTGTCGTCTGAGAAAAGACTACGACCCTCCAAGCCGTCTTAGCGTAGAGAGGACTGCGTTCTTAGCCACACTGGCTGCACAGAAGGAAGACGCCTTGCAGCAACTGCGTCCAGAGTTTCCTCGCGACCTCCGAGCAGGCAGAGTGGTACCTGCCCCCGCCACTGCCATAGAAGTGTCGTTGGAGAAGCTCGCCGCCAAGCAGACATCACTCCTCAGGCATGACCGAAAGCCACTAGGGCTGTCCCTGACGAGGGAAGTGTGATAAGATTGCTGCTGTTCTCCATATACATTAATGATTTGGTGGACAGGGTGGGCAGCAATCTGCGGTTGTTTGCTTATGATGCTGTGATCTAAGGTAAGGTTCCGAAGTTGAGTGACTATAGGAAGATACGAGACGACTTAGACAAAATTTCTAGTTGGTGTGATGGATGGCAGCTAGCTCTAAATGTGAAAAAATGTAAGTAAATGCGGATGAGTAGGAAGAACAAATCTGCAATGTTCGGATACAGTAGAGGTAGGGGTGTAAATGTGAAAACTCAATTTGTTTTTGCTGAATAAAAGAAATGTTTACTTCTCTTTTAGCTTCAAAAATCAGCCAAAGCTACTTCATAATGTTTTAGCAATTAATTAAAATTATGAAACACAAAAACTAAATATGTTAAAAATAAAAAAAAACGTTTTCTGCTTGCACAACAACTCACTAATTTTTCAAGGAGTGCGAAAATGTGGGAACGCCTTAAAATTGTGGGAAACTGACTACTTCCAACGAAAACTATTGAAAATGTTAGAAACTATTTTATTTTATGTTAAACTTAAATTGTACAAAAATATTTTTAAACGCAGCTGTATTAGAAAAATGCTTCATAAGCGAAGTTCACTTGCAAAAATTGCATATGTAAATATCTTCTTCATTTCCGGCACACAAAGAGTGACTCCACTCCTCACACACTACACACTTAATCCACAATTCTCCACGAATGTCTTTGGATAATGCGCCTTCACAAAAAATACAAATTGCATCTTCTTCAGTAGGTATTTCTTCCCCAAGTGCGAGATCCGAATGTGAATCGCCTGAAGAGACAGTTGGTGCATTGGGCTCTTCATCTGAGTCCTCAGATAACTTAAGTCGTTTTTTGCACGGTTTTCTAGGAGGAGCTTCACGTTTTTTCTTGCTTTTGGCAGGTGCCTTAGGAAACTTCTGTTTACCCTTCGGTAAGGAGTCTTCAAGGCGTGTTTTATAAGGCGAAGATGAACCTGGCTTACGTCCTCTGTTGGAAACCGTCTTCTTTAGAGGAGGGACTGGCATGATATCTTGTGGAGACTCACACGTATTTGATGAGGTATTTGCCAACGATGTTGACCTTCTGTTTATCCATTTCAATGAGATACTGTACCAACTGTTTCTCAATAGCATCAGGTAGTACAAGCTTACGTCCAAGTCTCAAAGAAACACATTCTTCAGGTGACATATCACTATGCACAAACCTTTGAAGTGCCGTCTGAGGTAGAGTGAAAGCGTTTGCTGCTGTTCTTAACCCCACCTGCTTTCCCTTGAGGTTATTATAGCCTTAATCATGTTTCGAGCATCCCACTTCTTCACAATAGCTCTTGGTTTCCGATCAGTTAACTTTCGTGGCATCTAGGAACAGACGCAAAAAGTATTAGAAGTAATGTATTTGATGTTGGCTTTGTGGAAACGTTTCCACAATGCCATCGTATGTATGCTTCCACATTACCTACACAATGGCCACTTTAAATTGCGGTAGATTACATTAAGCAACTATCTATTTAAGGTTGACAAAGGACTGCTAAAACCTTTTATGCGCCTCCGTTTATAAGCTATCAGACGTAAAGAAAGATAACTAAAAAGTATATAGATAAATATTATAGCACCACTTATCTCCAAAAAGGTTTAGAAAATGCGCGAACGTAAATTGCATCACTGTCACGGCGTCTGTTGCTCAACTAACTTCTAACCCTCTGCCGTGACAAATAGGAACTATCCACAGCTCGTGGTCGTGCGGTAGCGTTCTCGCTTCCCACGCCCGGGTTCCCGGGTTCGATTCCCGGCGGGGTAAAGGGTTTTCTCAGCCTCGTGTGCTGTCCTTAGGTTAGTTAGTTTTAAGTAGTTCAAAGTTCTAGGAGACTGATGACCATAGATGCTAAGTCTCGTAATGCTCAGAGGCATTTGAACCATTTTTTTTTGAAATAGGAACTGTTGCAACAATTTTTGGCTGCCCCACTACAGTGCAGCACTCTGCATGCCAGATACTAGACGTTTCCACATTACCCACACGCTTCCACATTTACACCCCTACCTCTATTATTAGTGTCCTGCTTGACACAGTCTAGTCGTTTAAATATCTGGAAGTAACATTGCAAGACGATATGATATGAAACGTGAATGTGGAAACTGTGGTAGGGATGGCGAATGGTCGACTTGGATTTATTGGGAGAATTTTGGGAAAGTGTGCTTCACATATAAATGAGACTTCATATAGGACGCTGATGCCATCTATTCTTGAGTACTGCTAGAATGTTTGGGATCTGTACAAGATCGGATTGAAGAAGACATGGAACCAATTCAGTGGCGGGCTGCTGGATTACCGGTGGGTTCGAACAACACATAAGTGTTACAGATATGCTTCGGGAGCTCAAATGGAAACCCCTTGAAAGAAAGCAGCGTTCATTTCAAGAAACACTATTGAGAAAATTTAGAGAATAGACATTTGATGCTGTCAGCCGAACGATTCTACTGCCGCCAAAATACATTGGGCGTAAGGACTATGAAGATAAGATACGATAAATTAGGGCTCATACGGAGGCATAACAGACTGTCGTTTTTCGCTCACTCTCTTTGCGAGTGGAACAGGAAAGGAAGTAACTATTAGTGGTACAGGGTACCATAGGCGCTCTCCCGGTGGTCATTGTGTAAGTGCTGTTCGATCTTCCTCACCAGGTATCTGGTGGTACGTGGGGAAAGTGGGTGCCCGCTGCGAATACGGCAGCCGAGGAGAAGACGTCGGACGACGACCTGAGTTGCTGCTTCGCCCAGTACCGGTGACGCAGCGCAGGGGTAGGATCCCACAGCAGCGCACAGATTCGGACCGACCTCATTATGAAGAACAGATGGCTATGACTCGATGTTGAGCTGCATGATACCCACTTCTAACATAACCTACCCTCCCATGATACGTCGCAGATTGCAAGAAATCCGCTAGTGCTCTTGCTAGCTATCCAGACTCTAGTGGAAATTTTTTCCCTTGGCAGTTTCTTCCATCTGCCCTTAAAACCACTCTTCTTTCAAACGAATTTCGATCACATTCTGTCACCCGATGGGGCTGTATTAATGGATAATCTCACCCGGATGTACGGGCCTAATCACAGATCTGGCTCCAGTGAACTCCTCGATGTAACTACGAACGGAAGCTAAGCCGACAGTAGATCTTTTGAGATGGTCAGCAACTAATGCGGGTGTCGAAAGGTCTCCTCTCTCCTGTTAAAAAAATTAACTTCCCTTCACTCTGTGCTTCTCAGTGTAATTATCCATTGAGCCAAGGATGACATTCGCCCCCCTCCTCGTTTCGCACTAAAAGTTACTTGCTGTTGTTGTTGTGGTCTTCAGTCCTGAGACTGATTTGATGCAGCTCTCCATGCTACTCTATCCTGTGCAAGCTTCTTCATCTCCCAGTACCTACTGCAACCTACATCCTTCTGAATCTGCTTAGTGTATTCATCTCTTGGTCTCCATGTGTTTTCAAAATTATGTGGAGGGACATCAAAAAGTATGTTACACATTATTATGACAGACCGAGTAACTTTTAATGAATGCTACACTTCAAAGAGACCCAGAGAAGACACTATCATTCAATATAGTCGGCAAGTCTGTGTAAACAACGGTCAGGACGTTTTACCAATCGTTCAATTCGTCGACGATAGAGATCCGCTTCTAAGCCACGACGCCATTCGAGAACCGCTGTCATCGTTCGAAATCTTTTTCCCCCTGATATTGTTCCTCGACATCTGGACATTGTCGTCTATGGTCGATGTCGATGGCCTGTTTTGACGATCGGCATAATCCACGTCACTGAAACCTGGGTGAAATTGTTGTAACCATTTCACTGTCTAGGCGCGTCACATACCGCCAGAATTTCACGGCGAATATGAGCAATTTAGACACCTTGATTACAAGAATCTTACTATCCGGCGTACCCGTACTTCAACTTGGGAGTACGTTTCCATTGTATCCCCCCCCCCCCCCCTCCCTTCCGCCGTCATCCGTTATGCAGCTGTTATCCGTATCGCAGTAGAATTCATCGCAAACTCCTTTCATTTGCTTCCTTAATGCCTCAACCTAGCGAGCCATTTGTTCTTCCAATAGTTCGACCTTACCTTGACCACGCTTTTTGCCCTTCTGTGCCGCACGTGTGGCAAACACGGTGTCTTGTTCATCCGCGCTTAAGGAGAACATTCTTTGGGGTCGAAATTTAAAATAAAAGTGGCCACTAGACCAACTGAGTATAATTTCTTCCACTGCAATCCAGTCGGCTCCGAGGATACAACTGGCAACTAAATTTTCTGTCACGTTCGTATCCACCCTCCAGTCAACTTTCCAACACTGTTTTTAATCTTGACACAACCATTCACTCATAAATTTGTTTTATTTGTCGTTCAATATTCTCCGGGCTCTGGTCACAGCATCCCCCATTTGCGCTTATACTTATATTTCACAAAACAATCATAATTAACTACCGAAATGACACTGTCTAAGTCTAACAACCCACACATAAGTTCCCCGTTAAGGGTGGCCCTTAAAAACGGCAACCGCTGACCCGTCTTTTCGCGGATCGTACTCATAACCTTTCGCTGGTCGTTCATAAATTGTCATAATGCTTGCTGTTCCCTTTGCGTCTCAGCACACTCAACCTTTATGTATTGCTGCTTACCGCAGCGCCAGCAGCGCACATTACGCACTCCTTAACACCATTCTTGCGAGTGTCGATTATCGTGGTCAGACCTTCCGTGCGCTACCATTCCGTTCCATTTCAAGTGCCTGTTGTGATTCACATTGGCTGTTCCGTGTCTACCCTGTGTCTCACTCAGGATATGAAGAAAGTCTATGGCCTGTACCTGTCTTAACATTTCTTCTAATTGTGTCAAGCCTTTCGGAATTCCACAAAATACGGCACATTGCTTAATTTCAGGGTTTAATCCCCCTAAAATATGCGTTACCATCTGCTCCTCCGTATACACGGGAGCAAATGCTACCACACTCTTTCTAGCCCGTTCCACATATTCTGCTAATCATTCACCAAGGCCTTATTCACGTTCACAACACTGGAAAATTAATTCTTGTAAGGCCCGAGGTGGAATTAGCCTAACAATATTCTCGCAAAATTTTTCCCAAGTATTACTTTCTTTTATGGTGCGCATTACTTCGCAGCACAACCTATCTTACACCTTAACCCCCATAATTTTTAACGCGTTAACATCATCAATTTGACAAGCCTGCATTTTGTCCTGAGACTGAAACGTGAAATAGCACAGATGGGCTGTTGCTCGACTGACGTCAATGACAATTTAGCGCACTCCAGAAATATTTCCTGTAAAGTGCTAGGTAGTTTATCAAACAAGGTTTCAAGGACGTTTCGCGCCACTTCCTTCTCCCTGCTGCTCGGGCACTTGCATATTGCTATTATTTAGAACTATTTCTAAATCGCATTACTGTAAGCTTGCAACTGATGAACCTGAGTCTTATCTACTCCGACCAAATCACTCACTCTGTGTAACCAGTGACTGAAACGTGCCTTTAGTCTTCGCATTTAATTGGCAGTAATACCACCTTCACCTTGCAGACCTTCAATGTTTTTCTCAAATGCGTCAGAAATAGTGGCGGCAGCAAGACTTACCTCCTTGAGGTCCGAAATCGTAAATTTGAGTGGCACATAGCTATTTGACTTCCTGCTTTCATCAGTTCCCGAACAGTACCTTCCGCTTGAAGATTTCTTCTTTGATACTTACCAGTCGTAAACAAGTCCCACCCCAGACATACTGAAATCACAACGACCGAACAGCTTTCAACAAACAACAATACTAAAAATAAAAATATTTCCGTAACTGCAATAATTATACCTCAGTCAATCAACCACACTCTGCTAATAAAGTGTTATGGAAGCAGGGAGTTGTGGTCTCTCTTGGGGAAGATTGATTGAGTATACAATACAAGATCAAATTCATTTATCAAATTACACAATAGTGAGCTCAAGTATTAATAGCATACGAAGTAAAACGTAACGACTGCAGGTTAATATAAGAATCGCTAACAGCATAAAGCTACTAAAAACCGCTACAGCAAAATCTTATCAAAACTTCCGTAGTATAGTTTCTGATAATCAAAGACAACAGGATGTTAAGACAAGAATCTGTAAAAACAACAAATACGAAACACAAAATTATTATTTCTATAAAACCATAGAACAATCATCTTGATTGGTCCCTGAACAAATCATAACCGTGGAACCCCCAGGTCTTTCGATCCAGGTTGGAACCTCGTAGGTGAACACCCTTTACAGAAACACAGACATCTGTAATGAATGCAGAATGATGGTCCCCTTCTGTTGCTGCATGCCAATACCGCTGTCACTATCCTGTCCAGTAATTCAGTAGCACAGGACATGTATATAGTGTGTTGTTCTTTTACAGAAGCAACCTCCTATGCTGTTCAGGGGCACAGACCGTGCCCGCATATACGTAGTACTTGGACACTGGTTTCTTTAGCCTTAATTCGAAAGTCTGTTTCGTACGTGCTTACGTCACCACAAAAGCAGCTGTCACGTTTTCCGATCAAGCACTGATACTTCTGCAATAACACTATTTGAGCATGGCTCCAAGTACACCATTGTCCCCGGCCACTGCTTCCGGCTTGCTCCACTCCAGTTGACAACCACCTCTCTCACCGCCGACCATCGTACCAGAGAGCCCTCCAGAGCTTCCGAGATAAGCGATTGCCCCTTGATGCGACTGTCGAAAAGGGCCAACATTGTAAACTAAGATAGAATTTAAAATACGTGTGTTGTTGTGGTCTTCAGTCCAGAGACTGGTTTGATGCAGCTCTCCATGCTACTCTACCCTGTGCAAGCTTCTTCATCTCCCAGTACCTACTGCAACCTACATCCTTCTGAACGTGTAAGAGGTCATAAAAGTAACAGACCAAATGCCTTGCTACTGACTTCGTCGCTTTAGATGTTGTCGTTCCATTTTGCATTTCACATCTCGATAGTGTCGCTTATCTGTGATTCATCGGCCTTAGAGAGAAATTCCGTCCTAGTGTGAATACTATATTGCAGATATTTCCACGCTTCACAGTTCTTTATTAGACTGGGAGGCACAGAAAGACACACACACTTCATCCCAAAGGCATTAAACCCTTATCCTCTCATCAAATTTCTGTTTGTAGATTCAGTCGTTTGATAACCAGTAAATTTCTGTTGCCCTCAACATGTACTTGTACAGTTTAGTTAGAGTTTGGCATTTGGTCGCCAGTAAACTACAAACAGTCCGAAGAGCATACCTCTCTACACATGCCTTGAGCATAAGGTAGGGATGTAGGCTCTTGGATTCTGGGTGGCTTACTGGTCCCCCCCTATGAACCCCAGACCTTGCCGAGGTGGGGGGGCTTAACTGTTCCGTCCTCAAAAAACCTGACAGTCTTGAGGGCTGTACAGGCCTGAGGACGGACCAGGACCAACGAGGGGTTCACTGGAAAATCTGTATAGAGAAAGTGTGGCCAGATTTCCGACTGCCGCCATTCTGGGACCATCGTGCTGCTTGTCATACATTGACCACTACAATAAGTTAGCAGTTTCTACTGAAGGAGCTCCACTAACGCACATTTTCATAAGACAGGGCAACAGCCTCAAACCAAACGTTTTGAATCTTCAGCAACAGAAACGTAAGTAAAATGTGTCGAAAAATATATTTTGTGATGAGGATGATCCCCAGTTTTCACCCTACTGATATTTGAAGAGTGGAAATGGATAACGTTCTAAGTGTCAAATCCTATCCAAAAATTTGAGAATGTATCCTGAGACTAGTGAAGTTTACTGTGTAAGTAGGCTGCTTAGGTTTTTATGTTGGTAACGCCACGTAGCGCTCTGTATGAAAATCACTGACTGTGCTGTGTGCAGTCTGTGGCTGGTTGGCGTTGTTGGAATATTCACTATTGTAGTGTTGGGCAGTTGGATAGGAACAGCGCGTAGCGTTGCGCAGTTGGAGGTCAGCCGCCAGCATTGGTGGATGTGGATAGAGAAATGCCAAAGTTTTGAGAGGTCACTATAAGCGGACGATCTGGACGTGTGTCCGCCAGAAAAAGGAAATTTGTAAAGATGGATGACTTTTGAAGATTATTAAGGTAAATACATTGTTTGTTCTCTATCAAATCTTTAATTTGCTAACTATGCCTATCAGTAGTTAGTGCCTTCAGTAGATAGAATCGTTTAATTAAGTTGGCAGTATTGGCGCTCGCTGTATTGCAGATTTCGAGTAACGAAGATTTTTGTGAGGTAAGTGATTCATGAAAGGTATAGGTTATTGTTAGTCTCAGCCATTCTTTTTGTAGGGATTATTGAAAGTCAGATTGCGCTGCGTAAAAATATTGTGTGTCAGTCTAGTGATGATCAGAATAAGTAGAGAGAAAACTGTTTGAGTGCGTTGAGTTTTGCTCAGCTGTTTGAAAATCAGGTGATGTAGAAGTTTACCAGCACAGTAATTCATAATCTTTCTAAGGGGACGTTTCAGCTGTTCACCGCATAGTCACAAAAAAGAGGTAAATTAGAAATAAATACTTCATTAATAATTTTATAAATACCATACCAAGAAACTGATTGGTTGTAAGAGCCAACAAGTTGGTTCTTGCAAAGAAGAAAATAGCAAGCAGTTTATTTACAGAAATAGGATTGTTACTGGTTTGGAATTGACATGTTCATCTTCACGCGGCTGTTCATGTTTATATTACATTTATTATTGTTTCCAATAGTTGTTGGTTTTCTTTTCAACAACTAATGTAACATAAACGTGGGCAGCTGTCGGAAGATGAACCTCCGGCTCGAAAACGGAACCGCGCTATTTGTGTAAATAAACAGCATTATGAACAGTGGGTGGTTACTATTTTGTTCACTGCATGAATCAGCTTGTATTCTGTTCACAACCACAGTCTCAAAAATGTCATTTTTCAACGGAGTATCAGGAAGAAAGCATTTGTTCCAAGTGCCGTTAATACTGGGATATAAAGCATTAAGTATTTAAATGGTAGATCTGTAGTCAATAAAAAAACACTTCTCGTATCTATTACATTTTAAACTTCAGAGGGAAGACAAGCTTGTCACAAAGACCTTGCGCCATCTACTAACGCATACTTGAAAGACTGTCCCCGTGGTTTGGCATCTGGATCAAGTCTAGGCTTAGGCAGAGTATCGCGAACACAGTAGCACTGAAAAAGCATTGTGTGAAATAATGGCACGTAGAATGACAAATAGCCCATTGGCTTCTGTCTCGGGTTCTTCAGCCGACGGTCGTCTGATGATTTTTCTGACGTTTCGCCAGCACGAGTGGCTGGCATTCTCAACGATTCACCCTCCATTGCCGGTGGTGAACTGGAGCCGAGCTCGCGGCCGCACACTATACGTACCTGGCGCGCCAACGTCCAAGGACTTCCCCGCGGTCATTTCCGGTGCGGTTCTATTGCTACCTGCGACGGTCGTTCGCTGCAGTACGGGAAGCCAGGATCCGTTTTTCTTGAGACTTTCTTCTTTCTTGTTGAAGCTGTTCTCGTGTTCTTGTATTTCTATAGCTGGGGATCCTCTCCATGCCTTGTCAATACATCTTGTCACTAATGTGCTTTGTGAACAAAAATCATGCAATTTAGAAAATGAATAGTGCGCACCATGATCACAATACAAGAAGAAAACATGATCTTCACAAAGATTTAAAAAATCTCAGCATGGTACAGAAAGGAGTTCATTATTCAAGTATAAAAGTGTTCAATAAACTTCCTGTCCATATCAAATCACTCATTGGGGATCTTACTAAATTCAAAACAGAGCTAAAACTTTATCTTTTGGATAATTCTTTCTATTCTTTACAGGAATTCTTTGATAGTGTGTAATACTTTTTGAATTTCTGTTTAAATTCATGCATTTTCTAATAGAAATGATTACGTAGATTAGTATATCACTTGTTGGCAGAATATTTTTTAGACGAATTACTTTAAATTTGTTTATGTAATCATCTATGTCATTACTGCTCTATTATTTATGTAATCATCTATGTCATTACTGTAATATTATCTGTGTTGTTATCTGAATTTTTGTGTGTAATTATTTGACATGTGGATGTCCTTTTTCATGTATCTGCTTATATATGTTAAACTGGTTGCCTCATGATCGTCTACATGTGGCTATTACTATAATAACCTGACACGTTCTACATCCTAACAATACATTCGCGTCAAGGATCCATGGAACTCGAAAATAAATAAATAAATAAAATTAAAATCTGAATAAGCGGGTGTGATAGTTCTTCCCTACAGCCAGAACTTCCGTGTCGGCGAATTTCACTACGTGTGCGGTCTCATACAGCCCGTGCTCTGCCACAGCCGATTTCTCCACCTGCCACAACCTTCAATGTCGCTTATTTTCTGTGATCCTGAGTTGATTGATCGTGCAGTCTTTCCAACATAAACATTTCCATATGTGGAAGACCTTCGTCAGACATAGACATGAACGTTTGTTACATTCATCTGTGTCTTTGTCTTCGTGATATATAATTATGTCCTATTTTTCCAAGCAACATACAGGAATGGTTAACGCTGGTCAAGGCCGCTCCCCAGTCGTCAGAAGCATCGATGTACAGTTTGGTCAGAAAGTCTGAAAAGCTTGTGAGGCTATTGCAGGATAGGTTGTGCTGACAAATAACTGTTCAGAAAAAATTCTATTTTTTGCGCCATTTGCGAGTTAATTAGCACTGAATTTAGCCAACCATGTGTAGCGCCCGCAAATTCAGGCGGCCCACCAGATACGTTTACTTCGTATGGTTTCCTAAAACCGAACAGGAGAGCGATACAAAAATTGGAAGTGCGACGGTAGTGCGGGTCTAATCAGAGCCAAAGGTTGAGCAACCTCATGCGCTATCATCTACGTTATTAGAACAACTGACACTAATTGTATCTGCCAGACTCCTGCAATATACGTGCACAGATGCCTGATTGGGTAACTTCTGTGCTAAATAACTCGGAAACGGCGCAAGTTATGGAATTTTTTTATAATTACAGTACAATCTCCCCTGAAATTCCTTCACAAGATTTTCAGAATGTTTTTGACCACTCTGTGTAGACTACCACATAACTGTGCGCAGGTGTACATGGATTTTGCGAAGAAAATAGTGAAAGCGAACAGAGGGGCACAAAAGCAGTTGTCAGTGAAACGAAATAGACACATTAGCTGTACTGGGACACGCTTTGCAACGAGAAAAAACCTGCGTCGTCTTAGCCAGGAACGGATACTATCGTCGGCTGTTCACAAAGGCGAGAGAGCCAGTGGCTTTAACCATAAAGAGGGAAGGTGCTGATACTTTGAAAGGTGTCAGGCAAATCCACCACCTTCCATGAAAACCCTGACATGATAAGCAAATCCAGTAGTATGTCATATAGCTCCGAATAAATCGTGACATTAAACTAACCAAAGTAATACGAGTAACGAGTGAGCAAATGGAATACCACAGACTAACACAAGAATGCCTAAATGCACGTCATACCTTACCACCGTGAGTCAGACGCAGTTCCGAGGGGAGAAACGAGAACAGAAGCCGAGAGCAGAACCGTGTTAAGTTAGAAGGCCCTACGACAAGGGACGGACACCCACGTCGTCAGCAAACCGTTAGGATCACCCCCCAGCCCATGGTAAAAGCTAGAGCCTTAGTGTGAGACTTTTTCGCGTTTCTGTTACGTCAGGACCACCCCCCAGCCCATGTTAAAAGCTAGAGCCCTCCAGAAGAACAGTATAGATCTTACGATAACATAAAAAGGGCCACCCCGGCCGCATGTTTTAGCGTGAGACCTTTTCGCGTCTCTGTTACATCATGACCAACCCCCAGCCCATGTTAAAAGACAGAGCCCTCCAGAAGAACAGTATTGATCTTACGATAACGCTAAAAGGACCACACCAGCTGCAAGTTTTAGCGTGAGACTTTTTCGCGTCCCTGTTACATTGCAAACTTTATGTACAGGTGCTGACAGATTGAGTACGGGAGTCCTTTATTTCAATAAAAGAAAAGGTAATTTTTTTCCTAAATGCGTGAACTATGGATGGCAATGGATCTTCACAAAGCCGTGTACGGGCCCTGGGTTGGCGACACATCAGATTTTTCCAGTATGTGCCGCTATCCCACGGCTTGTTCACGTGCTCGAGGAACAAACAACCTTTCTGCTGACGGGGTGACGCTTAGGGAAGCGTCGCTTGCCTAGGCAGAGCACCTACAGCAGCCAATCAGAAAGGTCTAGGAGATCACGTGTGAGCGTCCACCGCGCCGAGCTGCGCGGACGAGGCGTGTGGATCGCTCTCTTTTACTGACAGGCCCCCGACGAGATCAGACGCATTGGCCGGTTGCCGCCGTGCACTTTTCGAGCCCCGGCTCAATCTGTTTGCGTCTTAGGGCCGCTAAACTCACATTAATGTACCCCGGCTAGATCATCAGTAAATATTTTTGTTTTCTATAAACGGGAGGCAGTTTGCCGACCGCAGTTGAATAATTAAACTTGTTCTTTTTTAGACCCCATCTCCACCTCAGCCACATCCTGACATGTACAACTGGTGTCAGTGGAGTGGGACCTGACCCACCATGCTGTCAAACAAGTATTGAAATTACAGCTAGATGCCGGGACATTTTCTATGACCTGGGGGCCATGCAGTAAATTATCATTTTGTGGTGCTGGAAGCACCGATACGACACTGCATTATTACATGCAGCTGTCCCTGTTGCCGTCGCGTCTGCCCTGGTGACCCGTTTTATTTCAGCATTAACGCACGCGATACAGCGACATCGCCGCGCGTTGACTATCACACCGCCAGCCGAGCCGCAGTCAGCCGGATGCCACTGTATCAGATGCTGCCGGGGCAGCACTTCTCACCGCCGCTGTGGCGTCTCTGCGCAGCCTGCAGTCAACGCCCGGCTGCCGCTTCGTCTGCCTTCGCCGACGCCGCCAACGTCGCCGCCTCCAGCATAATGAAGTAGTGTAAGTTGCGAGCAATTGCAGTAGCCTGGCCTCGCTGTCTTTGTAGCAATTCCTTGAGTTGTTTGTGAAGTCATTTTGTAAACATGCCTGACACCCGTTCAAATAAGCAAGCAGGAGCTGCTGCCGAAATTTCTGGCGCAGACCCTGTCACTAGGTTAGAAGAACAGATAAGACAGTTAGCTGTGCATAAGATGGAATTGCAAGAGCAGTGCAATGCGCTTGCGGCGGAAGGCAACAAAAAAGTTACAATTGAACAAGCAGCTGCAAGCGCTAGTCGCGCCTCTGCAGTTAGCACAGTTCCGCCTATGTCTACTCTTGTTGGCAGTTTCCCTGCCGTAAATTTCATCCCGACTTTCGCGGGTAAAACTAACGACAATGTAACGACATTTTTGCAGTGTGTCAAAGATGTAGGCAGGACAAGTGGGTGGCCTGATAGTTTTATTTTGAGTGTGCTGAAACTGAAACTAGCAGGAGACTCTCGAACACATGTTGAGTCAGTCGACGCTCTGCGAATTGCTATCACTTTTGAAGCCTTGGCTAAAGGGTTAGCAGAGCGCTATTCCGATAAGAGAGGTGTCAGTTATTATCGGGATTTGCTGTCTACCTTACGACAGAAAACCAATGAAGATTTAGAAGTATTAGCTGCTCGAATCCGCACGGTATCGTGTCGCACTTATGTGCTTAGCAACTGCCAGGCCCGTAATGAAGTTTTAATAGAGGAAGCAGAAACAAGGGCTATAGATGTGTTCATTCGAGGGATTAACCCGCAAACCGGGACAGAAGTGGAAATGGCTTCCCTTACTACATTGCACGAAGCTGTGCGAATTGCACTGCTACGTGAGGAAGCAGGGAGATTTGTTACTAACCCATCGCGAAATAACGAGTCGCGGCGCGTGTTTCTTAATGATGCAAAATGTCAGCGCTGCGGGAAGTTTAATCATACTGCCGCGCGCTGCTACGCTCCGTGTTGTGGCAGATGCTACAATATCAGGCATACTAATGCCACATGCCCCCAAAACAATGTAACCAGACAAAGGCAGCAACATGTTCCACAGACAGTGGGGTAGTTACCAACAGGGAAATGGTCGGGGGGCAGGCTCAGCCACCAACCCTCGCCCCCGATAAAAATAATAACACCGGTGTATAAAAAACAGCACAAAGATGAGGTGGCAAATGTTTTGCTAAAGGGTAAACTCAGGGGTAGAATAATTAGAGTGTTAGTAGATACGCGAGCACAAATTAGCGTGCTGTTTGTCCCCTATCACTATAAGCGGAGGTTGAAACCGCCCCGCTATCACATTGCTGGATTGGGTGAGGGACTGATCATTCCTGCAGGGTCATCTTTCGTTAGTTTTCAGTTAAGTAAAAAAAAATGGTTTTTATATATGGAGGTTGTACGGAAACGTAGGAGGGACTTTGATATCATTCTAGGCAATGGTTTCCTCAGTGAGTACCAAGGGGTAATCGATTATAGGACGCACACCGTCCGATTTAGTGAGGAAACTCACTTTTTCGGCGGCTTTCGGACCGAAAACGCGCAAGGAAACTGTGAGGGACGGCCGCTTTCACAGGATCTGACAGAACCGCGTACATGGCCCATTAAATCATTGCGCCCAGTTACCACTGAGAGTGGGTCAGGCAAGGTTCTATGGATTGATATCAAAGCTCCACTGCCTACTAGTTCAATCGTTTTTGTGGATGCGCTCCGTCAAAACGATGTGTTGGGCAGGTTACAAGTTCATATGAAGCGAGGTATGTGCTGTAGAGAGAAAAGGAAAGAAGTTTTGTGTACTTGTATGTGTCGATAATTTTGGTTTGAGAAAGATAGAGATTCCACGTGGAACAGTTTTAGCGTGTGGTCAGGAAATAGATGATGATTTTTCAGTGAAAGATGAAGGTAAGAGTCAAAATAGGAAGCAGTTCCCTATTAGAAGTGTGCGTACCCTGATACCCTCTTTGCAAAAGCAATTTAATGAAAAGTTAGAGCATTTGAGTAAAGCAGAGCAGAGGCTAATATGGCCCGTATTGGAAGAATTTGCGTGGTTGTTTGAGGAAAGACAATATTTGCCTGCTACTGGCCTCATACAGCACGAGGTTCCCACCGGGGATGCTAGACCTAAATCTCAAAAGGCATATAGGATCCCTTATCATATACAACCAATAGTGGAAGACACAGTTCAACAGCAGCTGGCAGCAGGGATCATTCAACCCTCTGCCAGCCCCTGGTCGTCCCCAATCGTTCTGGTTCGTAAGAAATCAATCAATGGCGAGGAGAGTTATAGGCTCTGTGTTGATATGAGAGCGGTGAATAAAGTAACGACACCTGATACTTATCCTTTGCCTCGTATTGACGAAACCCTACATCAATTAGGAAAGTGCAAGTATTTCACCACTTTAGATATGCTATCAGGGTATCATCAGATTCCTTTAACTCCCAAGGACAGATCTAAAACCGCTTTTATTGTGCCTTCGGGTTTCTATGAGTTTTTACGCATGCCATTTGGTCTCAGGAATGCTCCTGCAACCTTTCAAAGATTTGCTGATTTATTGTTACATGGTTTAAAGCCCACCACATGTTTAGTTTATTTAGATATTATTGTGTTTTCTAGAACTATTGAAGAACATGCGGAAAGGTTGAGGTGTGTTTTGTCACGTTTGCAGAGTGCCAATTTAAGTCTGAAGATAGAAAAATGTTCCTTTGCACAGTCACAAGTCCAGTACTTGGGACATGTCATTAGTGCTGAAGGTGTCAAACCAGATCCTCGATTGACTGAGGCTGTGAGAGATTTTCCCACCCCAACCAATGTAAAGGAGTTACAGTCACTGCTTGGTCTATATAATTACGATCGTCGGTTTGTGAAAGATTATGCCACAATAGCTAAGCCATTAACAAAGTTGTTGAAAAAAGGTGCAGTTTTCGAGTGGTCAGAAGAATGTGAAATAGCGGTAAAGAAGATTAAAGAAGTACTAACAAGCTCATCTCTGTTAGTCTATCCAGATTTTGAAAAACCTTTTATTCTTGCAACCGATGCCTCAGATTTTGCTCTGGGTGCAGTCCTTAGCCAAGAATATAACGGAGAGGAAAGACCTGTTGGGTATGCCTTCCGCCAGATGAATCAGGCTGAAATAAATTATAGTACTACTGAAAAGGAATTGCTTGCACTTATGTTCGGGGTAAACTATTTTAAATGTTATTTGTATGGTAGAAAGTTCACCGTAATAACAGATCACGCAACATTAACTTGGATGTTGAATCTGAAAGACCCTAGCAGTCATTTAACTAGACGGGCTTTAAAACTTGCCGAATATGACTACGAGGTTAAGCATAAACCTGGTAGACTGCATTCTAATGCTGACTCCCCGAGTCGTAAAGTAAGGGTAGTTCAAACAAATGATGTTTTGAATGAGGAACTGAAAGAGGCGCAAAGCCGAGATGTTGAATGTCATAGGTATGTTACCAGAGTAGATTTCATTACTGAAGATGGTATTTTATACAGAAAGACTCCGGGTGATAATAGGGTTGTAATTCCTAAGGAATTGCAGGCCAGAATAATAGCTCAATGCCATGATAGTTTGCGAGCATGTCATAATGGGCGAAGAGCAACAAATGCAAGGATAGCTGCACGGTATTGTTGGAAAAACAGATAGAAAGATGTTCAAAAGTATATTCAAAATTGTTTACATTGCGCTCAAAGAGCACCCCCTCCTAGGACCAAAATACCTTTACAAAGGCTTACAGAGGCGACGAGAACATTTCAGAATATTGCTCTCGATCTCGTCGGTCCTTTTCCACAAAGCAATCAAAACAATAAATATATCCTGTCCATTATGGACCACTTTTCTCGATACCTTGTTTTGGTACCTCTCGCTGATATGACAGCAAAGACAGTTGCTAGAGAATTTGTCAACCACTTAGTTTTGCCTTTCGGCAGCCCTGACGTTGTTCTAACAGATCAAGGGACGAACTTTATGTCGGCTTTATTCGTTCAAGTGTGCAAGCTTCTAGGAATCAAAAAGTGGAGAACCACCCCCTTTCATCCAAAGGCAAATGGCCGCCTGGAACGTGTCCACAGGACAATTAAGAAAATGTTAAGTTGCTATGTAAACATAACGCATTCAGATTGGGACCGTTGTATCAATATAGTCGCTTCAGCCTATAATAGCCGTGTCCATGACTCAACGGGCTATAGGTTTTTGGCAAACCTATGAACTCTCCTTTTGAATTGGACAAATTGCCGCCAGGTGTGGATATAACTGAAGTCAAGAGGTTAGCTCGCCGTTTCAAGTCAATAATTCCAAAGCCACCCAAAAACAATTACAGCGGAGTAATAAGAATGCAGTAATGCCCCTTTACAAGCCTGGAGATTTAATCTTGTTGCATAACCCAACAGTAAGACGAGGCAGAACAAAGAAGTTTACACCTCAATATGAGGGACCGTACCCTATCATTCGGTTAACCTCTCCAGTAAATGCTGAAATCCAGTTGCCAGATAGGTTAGTGATAGTACATTTTGATCGTCTGAAACCCTTTTATGGAAAAGAACCTTCCATTCCGACAGTTTTGCTTGATCCATCGCCAACTACGCCAGGACCTACAGTGACTAAAGTAAAGAAAAAGGTAAAACCTTTACGTGCCAGACCTAAATATTCCTTAAGAAACAAGCATCCTTATGCATTGAGGTCAAGAGACTAAGTTTGTATCTTGTTTTGTAGTGCATCAAGCGTAGTTGTTAAATCATATTCATTTGAAGTTTCATGTAATACTTGTTCAGTTGCATGCGCTGCTGCAGCCTTAAGTGTAGCTTACTAATATGTAAGTGCAAAATGTAGAGTAAGTAGCGAGCAAGCAAAGTGCTGAAAGTATGGGTTGGAACGGCAGTGTAGTTATATTCTAAGAGGAGATATCTGCTCAAATAGTACGATAAGGTGTCACAAGGGCTCCTAACCACTTCCTAAATGGAAAAAGTAATTGTCAAATAATACGAGACTATCATGAACCTACACTAACACGAGTTTAAAACTCAATCCTGGGATATTAGATCAGTTATAGGCACTGCTTGTATCTTCCATGTAATTAAATTCTCCAGAGCTTAAGATAACTGAATGATTACAACTGCCCACATTTTCTGCAGTTCCTGTGTATCACACTAGAGGATATCAGACCCAATGCTTGTAATCGCTGGGTCACTCTCATACTAGCTTCATCTGCCTCGTCGTAAATATCACACCACATCTCTCTCTCTCTGTTCCCCACCCTGAGAGTACAAATCCATGCTGGAACTATGGAGTTTACTCCAGAGTTTAGTCTATGTATCAATAAGGTAACAGGACGAGAATAGTGAGGTTTTGGAATCATTTATTATCGAAAGAAATAATTACACAGAACATACAAACAAAAAAACATTCAGCCTGGAAAGACATAGCAATTTTAATGATATTTCTTTTCACACGTTGCCCCGCCCATCTACACCTGTGCAAAGTACGTATGACTATTAGTAACAAAATACACTTACTAGTGTCACTGTAATGAAAGAGAGCTGGTAGCTGCACAGAAGTTTTAGCGCGTCATATGCCTACACTGAAATGCTGGAGAATATGACAAAGAACGTTTAACGGTAAGTGTTCTGTGAAGAGGAGTGATCTGTGTTATGGTACCTGGTCATGGGAACTACACTTGTTGTATTTATGCCATTCGTCCTCCATACGAAAGTACTGGTAACTTCCCTTTTGAATATCGCTGCAATAGCTATTAACCACAAATCATTTTGCCTAGTGAAAACTTTTCCCAGGTTACAAACCAACTGAATATTCAATGTAAATTCTTCAATACTATGCGATGAAAAAGTAACTTATTTAGTCAAAGTTCACATAGAAAGATACTGGCACTACTACGTAATTCGTAGAGGACACAATCATTTCTATTGTCATGTATCTCAATTCGTATAGCGCCCAATAATATTTTCCGCTATCTTGGAAAACAGGGATCAAAAGTTTTGTGCTTCACCGTTAAAGAGACTATTGGTATTCGCGGTTGCAAGTTAAAGGAAGTAGTGCCGCTCTTGGGCGTCTTCGGGCGCACTCCTTCGCCATACACATTCAGGAATTGGCGGATATACATAGCTTAGTGTAGCCGGCCACTACGATGTGCATTTCTGTATCCAACCTGGCTATGTACGGAAGGGAGCTCGCCTCGGAATCATCCGATAGAGAACACTACTTTAAAAAGAATATAATCAGAATCGTAGTTGGAGTTGAAGTATTGAGTATCACAACTTCACTAGTTTGGCATAGTCAAACACTAGTATACTAAAGTCATTCACCCACATAGTGACAAATAACAGGCCACGCCATCGCAGGCAAAAACAAAACATAACTAAGCGTACGAAGAAACGCACATCTGACTGATAGAGCGTCCTTGCTGGGGGCACAAGAGCAGCGCATTCCGTTAGATACGCAGCCGCACGCACACCCACACACCAGTACACACTACGCCGAATGAATTACGTCGAATGAATCACTGCGCCACATTTTGTCATTTGTTACGTCATCTAATGAACCACACACGTCCTAGTTGATGAATTACACTACTACACGAAGTATCTTGTACCTACCCAAACGAAAATTACATAAAACACACTAGTAAACGAAATTATGCCTACAGTATCTACAGCCTTGCAACTAATTCACACTCTTATGCTGTCTTAAATGCAATCTAGGGCGTTCAACAAGCACGTATGAGAATTACAGGATACACAATGCCGTGATACGCCGTGAAACGGGTTCTGCAAGACTAGTGTAAATACGTCTCACATCTACACATTTGCTGTCCTCTACAATGCAGATACTTATTTTTCTTAGCTAATGAAGACTAGAACACTATTAGCTTTCATACAAGTGATCATTATAGAAGGCTAACTCAGAGAATTATTCACTGTTTACATACGACACACATAAAATTGTCTTACTGACCGCAACAGCGGCTCACCGAGCAGACGCCACAGGTAAGTCATGGATCGTCGAGATGTCGCCGTGGCGCTACAGTTCGTGCTCAGGTAAGTCTCCAGGATTAGGGAGATACATGATAGAAAGAGGATAGGGCATGACACACACCTACTGACAAGATAGAGACAGAGTTAATGACAGCTGGTCTGCATAATTACTCATGCAAGTCTGTACTTAGTCAAGCTCAATAGGGTATGCGTACTTTACCATAGCAGAATAACTGGATTTAAAGAAAGAACCACTTATTAGAGAGTGTGGCAGGGGTTATAGGAGGTACAAAACAAGAGAGAGAATGTCATCATTTTACTGCCACAATTTTATTACAATTTAACACCTCAATGAATTACATTTGACTCACATCACCACAGTCCCACTCGCTCCTATTTGCTATTACCGTCATTTACGCACTTTGTACCGATCACACCACCTTGCATTACAAGTAATGTTTTCACACGCACAGTAATGGTTGCCCTTAGTATTCATAGCCATGGACCGTGACAGTCTCCTTTCAAGTGACGTAATTCGTCGGGAATTAAATATATTCATGCCAACTCGTAGCAGATTGCACATCTATTAGTCCTGAGACGACTATACTGCCTTCCAGTCGCTTTGCAATGCTTGCCCGCTGATCTAAGTCATAAGTTAATGTATGCTGTGTATTTCATTTTATTGTTTTGTATTATTTTATTGTGCTGCTAATTGCATTATGCCTCATGTCAGTTTATTATGTTGTATGTGAGCATTTTTTTTTGTCATTTTATGTTGTATACCTTCAGTTGGTATACGCAGGGAACACGGGGCCATCTCTCAACCCTCCCCCTCCCCTCACTGTATTATGAGATAGTTACTTACTATTATCTTTCTTTTATGAATCAAATAGCACCTAAGCCATGCCGGTCAGCCTGCTACCTTGCATAACAAGCAGCGGCTCCGCGACAAAGACTAATACACCTGTTTGTCTGTGGGAGTGTTTCGCTGCCACCGCAGCGATGAAAGACTATTTGACACAGCCACTGACGTGTCAGATTGATAAGTTGGACTCAGTAAGTTATGGGAACTACTCAGAAATGGGCTCAACCGCCACGTAGTAATTGGCCAAGGGTAAAGGAACGCCTGCTGAGTTGGTCTGAGTCCCAACTGGCTAGTTCAGCGAGAGACAGATTCGCACTCACAACGGACAACAAGTAATAGGGACAACTATTTCGTTGGCTCGGTTTTTTCACGCTACCGACAACACACATGCTGGTATCCGTGCTGCCGAATAGGTGGATACCTGCAGTCGTCTGTGATTGCAGTTAATTTTTGAAGCCCTCCCCTTTTATTACTTACTCTTCTGCCGAGCCCTCGGATCTATTCTGTCTTTATTCTTTTGTCAATGAGCATGCACTGGTACTGTAAATTACTCCAACAATACCGGTCCTATCCCTCTTTCCAGCCATTTTTCTCATCGAGGTATCGCTCCTCCCTTGTTGCAGTGTCCATGTTTAAGCTATTCCCCGACGATCTATCGTGAAGTGAGAATCGTGACTCTGCTATCTAGCTAAGCGAGGAATCAGTGTCCTTCAACCGTAGGCGAAAACCTGCGTTGGTAATTTTTTAAGACGTAACCATGGGCATTACTTGGTTGTTCTTAAGGAGAGCTATGTCCCTCCCTTAAAGTACATAAATACAATCATCGTGTTCGCATTTTCGCTTTTCCTTGCTGCTCGTAACTTTTCGTGACACCAAACACAAGTGCGACGCGTAATTTGCGTCGTAGCAACAATACGATACGTACTTGGAAGAGCCACCACACAGTTCTTAGTGCCAACATAAATTATGTCTCGGCGTAACTCGCTAAACTAAGTACGCCAATACTCGGTCGTGTAAGAGGGAAGTGTTATTTCCCGCGTGTACTACTGTGAAGCAGTGCAGCACGCAACACACGTGCGCGTTCGGGCACGAGCTGCCTGATCAGCAGCCACGCGCGTATGTAGTGTAGCCGGTAAACTTTACTGTTCAGCTACGCTTCACCTCTCAGAATCTTTATCCACAGAATGGGTAGTAAGTCACTCTCAGCTTTAAAATGCTATACATTATTACAATGTTGATCGGCCTTTTCTTATATTACAGTCATTACATACTGCGTTGTTTCGCTGCCTTCTCAGAACCCGAGTATAATGCCAGATGTTGGCACATTTCTCCAACAGTCACGTCAGCGAATCTCAAGTTTTCATAGAAGTAAAGAGCTGAAGTATCTGTCTTGTTAAGCTGCTGTTCCCAATTTGCCTGAAGCAATCGGGGTGTAGTCACCACTTCAGTCATGGTGTTAATTGCTTAATGCCTTGATATCATAACGAGTACGGTCCTTGGTTGTTGCCAATGTTTCTCACGTAACCATCTCTCCCCAAATGCTTGCTATTTCATCCTTTTCTGCCATGCTCTGCCTTACTTTTACTTGATGCCAGGAAACAATTTGTTATCCTCGTAAATATGCACTGGTTTGCTTAATCCACGAATCTCGACCACTGAATAACAGCAGTAGCAAGTCCTTCTTCAAGTTAGTTACTACTCAGCCCATCTGGCAATCGCAACCTTGTACACCAGAATCTCTTTCAAGGCAGCTATCATCGGTTATTCCTCTCATTACCTCTGGTGCTTATATGATGATGAAGTCCCATCTCGCTTTGGCAACCCATAGCGAAGAATAGCCACATATTGTCAGACATAGTGTAGGAACTACATGTTATCGCTTCATGAACGCACGCACAACGTTACTTACACATTCACAGACACCTCATTCACATGATACGTATACAGTTATACTCACCCCACCCTGAAAGGGAGAGTATAAACTCTACTACAGGAGATGTATTAAAAGGGTTCAACTGCACTTGTTTTGTTTGCATTTCTGGCGGTTAAACCCTCTATCTGGTTATCGCTTTTGCATCTACTCACTTTATTTGGAGAGAAGTATTCGTTAAATAATTCTCACCGGGAAAACCAGTTACAGTTCGCGCAGAAAACGCTTTTCAACATAGTGCGCAATGTGTTGTCTAGGGTAGCTGCAGCGATCTGAACAGTCACCCCGGAAATAAAAACTCCGTAGATGAAGGGCCTACGGAATATTCTGAAAATTGTCACTTACAAAATGTAATTACCGGTATTCTTTACCTGTGTGTAAACTTCTCTGTGAGGGAAACAAGCAGTCATGTACTTTATCGCATGGGTAAGTGCTTCCATCAACACGATTAACCACTTATCTGCATCTAGTGGCTAAGAAACCTTCCACCTCAACAGATTGACTCTCATTGATATCGCACCAGCAATTACGCCTCACCCATATTGAAGACAGTTTATTAGCTGCTACTAGGCAAATTCGTGTCGTGGCAACTGACCTTGTACACCGGTACGAAACATTTAGGAGTCTTATGCAACGGGACCTTGAGTTTTTACATCATACCATGACTAATGTGACCTACACTCTGGAGATAACGAGAGCGCTACAGATCTTACTATACAACACTCATGCCATTCAGTTACATGTTAACACCTTCCATACTATTACTCTGCTAGGACTACAGCATAAGCTCAGCCCTACGTTAATGCCTGCAGAACTGTTCCTGCAAACTCTGGCTAATGTTTCGTTTTATCTGGCATCGCCAATGCAAATACCTTACCCCGTATGGGAGTCTTCGCGACCCCTTTATTATGCGGCAGCTTCAGTAGATCTTGTGCGAACTTCTCAAGGACTGTGCGCCCAGATTTCTCTACCCATCACTTGCGCCAACTGTGAGTTTGAATGCTACCGACTACACACCTTTCCAGTTACTTGGATTGCCCTACGAAAGCAAGTGACTTGGCAAACTAATGGTATCTTAGCTATTAGCAAAGATCGCCAAAGACATTCTGTTATGCAGCTGACTGATCTCCATCAGTGCCTTCACACTAATTACCATATGTGTTCAAACTTATCCATTCATACTGGAACTAGGGACTGTGAGGTGGCCTTTTTTTAGAGGACCCCCCCCCCCCCCCCGTCATCGTATGTTATCGACCTTGCGTGAGCCTTCGTTTAAACCCGTAGGGGATAGTTTATTATATTTTGTACCTCAGACATCTACAATTGCTTTAATATGCCATGGCCATGTTTTCGTGTCTCGGACGTATCGCTTCGCACTAGAAAACAGTGGATTACTGTTCAACATGTCCACCTGTGATTTAATAACACCTACTGTCATACCGCCAGCACCCCTAACACAAGTGCAAAATTTGAGCCTCCGACCCCTTTTACTTTATTTACCTGAGGAACCCGTGGTACTACCATCACCCGATAGTGTACCCAGGCTACCCAACGAGTCCGATGCTCGATTACTTCGTCAACTGACGAATTACTAGCTCACTAAAAGGGCCAAATCGCCCTGGATCGAGCTGTTGCTCACATAGCTACCTGGCGGACACAGAAACAATTGTATACGGTTACTCTGCCTAGTGCCGTGACTGTTCCCACCCTGATTGTCGCAAGAGCTATTCTCTGGTGCCTGTATAAGAAAGGATATTGTAAACACATTACGTCAACAGAACCAACTGTCCCCGAGGCACAACCCGAGGGTGAATTTCGACAAGAGTAATGTCAGGCATGGTCTACCATAGTGAAATACACTCTTTAACTGAAATAAAGTTTGTATTTTCTAATGTTCATTTACTATTATTGTTATCATGTATCGTTGTATCTAATCATGTAAACTATTGGGTAAAGATACTAGGGTTGACCACTGAATGTAGGAAACCTTAGTTTATTTGCTACTGAAGCCCACCCCTGCAAACTTTACTGATACAATCCCTGGGAGAGTGTTTCAGTACCTGCCTACACAATAAGCAGCTGCCACCATGTCCCTCCTTCCCGCCGTCCCCACCTGAGGGAACGACAGTGTATCCAACGATGCGCGGTGCCCTGTGCTGCCTCGCTCTCCGTCAGTGGCACATGGGCCACCTCATCACAGCGTCACATCTGACCCAAAGATTCTCACTCTCTTTATTTTTCAATGATTGTCTATATTATATGTGGAAGATATACCATCAACAGAACTTTGTGTTTACCCAACTGCAATCAGTGTCACTGCACAGAAGCAAATACCTTTTATGTTACATTATGAGCATGTTTTAACTTTCTATTATCTTTATATGAAGCAATTTTTTAGGTTGTTAGTGCTTCAATAACTCTTTAATTATTATTTGGAAGCTATTGACCATAGAAACTAACTCTGTTTGAGAATTTCAATGTTTTACCTAATTATTTACTATCTTCATATTCTGTTTTATGTTAACTATGTTTGTCAATTGAATACTTTTATTTTATAGAACTAACTAATTTGTTACAATTACTACCTTCATATTTTAGTTTATATTCTGAAACTGATTCCACTATGTAACAACGAGTTTAACGTTTGCCAAACAACACAAACAATTACACATTTTTAGAGGCGTCTGTAACGTTCAAAAGATCAGTGCTGATTCAGTTCGGCCAGCATCTACACTTCTGCTACACCGAGTTTAGCGTTGCAAGCATATATGAGTAACAGAATTTGTAATACTTCATTCCAATGTTGTGAAACTTTTGACATACTTTTAACTTTTTGTGCTAAGATTTGCATTCTGATATAGTAATGATGATGGGAAATTATCGTATTGAATTACGTGTGAACAGATCAATGTCTCTAATGTTTTATGATTTTGATCAAAAATCTTCCTGTATAATATCGTTTTTTAAAAAAGGGACTTTCTTTTCATGTTGTTGTAAAACCACTCCAGTATACATAAATGTTTTTGTAAAACTTAGATTCACCCCATTTTTGCAAATATTAGCACACCCGACCAAGGGAGCAAATTGTTTTCTTTTATCAACAAGCAACAACTTATTTTCACCATAAAACCTCGCTCCCGCGGAAGGGGAAGGAGATGTACAGGTGCTGACAGATTGAGTACGGGAGCCCTTTATTTCAATAAAAGAAAAGGTAATTTTTTCCTAAATGCGTGAAATATGGATGGCAACGGATCTTCACAAAGCCGTGCACGGGCCCTGGGTTGGCGACACATCAGATTTTTCCAGTATGTGCCGCTATCCCACGGCTTGTTCACGTGCTCGACGAACGAACAAACTTTCTGCTGACGGGGTGACGCTTAGGGAAGCGTCGCTTGCCTAGGCAGAGCACCTACAGCAGCCAATCAGAAAGGTCCAGGAGATCACGTGTGAGCGTACACCGCGCCGAGCTGCGCGGACGAGGCGTGTGGATCGCCCTCTTTCACTGACAGGCCCCCGACGAGATCAGACGCATTGGCCGGTTGCCGCCGTGCACTTTTCGAGCCCCGGCTCAATCTGTTTGCGCCTTAGGGCCGCTAAACTCACATTAATGTACCCCGGCTAGGTCATCAGTAAATGGTTTTTTTTTTTTTTTTTCTATAAACGGGAGGCAGTTTGCCGACCGGAGTTGAAAAATTAAGCTTGTTCTTTGTTAGACCCCACCTCCACCTCAGCCACATCCTAACATGTACAGTTAAAAACATTACCCCACCATGAAAAGTATAACGTTTCTTATTGGATAGACAGAATTTTTGTAGGCGGAGCTTAAGGTTAACATTGAGACCCTGATTGGTCAGATGAAAACACAGCCAGATAGTTTTTTTTAAACCAACTTCGGTAAATTGTAGTAAGGAGAGGTTAGGAGAGAGTTGCTTCCGAGACGGCGAGGTGAGCGCAGCTGTGTGGTCCGCCGCCCCCTCACGAACACCCTCAAGGTAATGAGCGCACGCGATGCCGCATAATAGCGCATAAAGCTTCACTCAGAACTGCAGAAGTCTCATCTGTTACACCCCCTTTTTGCGTAATACTAGTGACGGTCGACAATTAAAGCTCATGGTGTTCACATTTGCCACTTGAAGTAAAAATCTGAAACGTGATGATTTTTCTGTTATATTATTATTGAGAAGCCACATCAGCCACTGTTATTTACAACAAGTTAGATAAGTAATTAAAGACAATTGAAGGGCACTGTAGACAATTTTGATAGTTTTCTCTCTTGTGAAACTTAATTTAAACCTAGATTATATATGTGATATGGCATAGGTCATCCTTCGATCTATTGTAGAACTTGGAAACCCATTCAGGGAATATTCGTTCGCATTTTTGTTGAACGCAATTGGTTTTTACCATCCTGTATTAAAACATTTCCTTTTATCAATAGCGCAACTTATAAACAATGTTTTGTGAGTAGAATAAAATTTCCAATGGTAAACTTAACTGCTTTTTCGACGTTATTTTAACATCTAACTAAAAATAGGAAAGCCTTGAACCCTACACTAAATTTAGTTAGTATTAAGATTCTTTTACAGGGAGTGCAGTGGAGCTGACGCTGAAATCATTAAATATTTGGTTATATCATCGCTAGTCTCACTGAACTCTTCTGAATTCTACATGTCATAAATGGTCTGGCGTCTGCTTACCATCAACAGGTCCCAGGTTCAAACTAGTCAATTCCCTAAAAAAAACACGCTCAGAGCGTCGTTGCGTGAAAGTGGTAGGGAGACACGATATAGAACAAACAGACATCACGCAGAATGTTAGAACTTAGTTACGATGACGAAGGGCATCAGTAACTAGTCTTACAATGGTGTCTGGTATCGGTAGTGTTCACAATAACCAATAGTGACAAAATGACTCTCTAAATTAAAATCAAGTAACATAACGTCTCTGTGCCGAGATATGTGGCAAATACTATCGTCAGTCAGTACCGAGCCCCTCCTTCATATGCAAAAAAAAAAAAAAAAATCCCAAATGTGGCATATTCATTTATAACAACAAAATGGGTCAAATGGCTCTGAACACTATGGGACGTAACATCTGAGGTCATCAGTCCCCTAGAACTTAGAACAACTTAAACCTAACTAACCTAAGGACATCACACACATCCATGCCCGAGGCAGGATTTGCACCTGCGACCGTAGCGATCACGCGGTTCCTGACTGAAGCGCCTAGAACCACACGGTCACAATGGCCGGCTTATAACAAAATATTTAAAAGCGTGCACTTCACATATGACGCTGTGCAGGCAACAAATTCAGGAAAAGGTCGGAACTCATACTGAGAAATACAGCAAATTAGGCATCTACCTATTAACATGCCACTCTCTTCAGTGTATTTATACAGGCCAGACATCCAGATACTTCAAAACAAGGTATATTACTATCTCAGAAAGAAGCAACAGCTCACATCCCACGTTTACTGAATGCGCAATGTAACTTGGCACTGTCTGTTGGGAGCGGTAGTAAGAGATTTTGCCTATTACATCCCTTACATCATCACCAGAGTGAGGTGGGAAGTCGCTTTGCGCGTATAATACTGACCACTTAATACTCACAATTATTACACAAAAAACCTAGATGTAGCCTTAACAATACTTCAAACCATCTATAGTCTGTAGCAAAAACTAATCATTCGAGACGATTAACAGTTGAATATCGGACCAGCCGTACGTATAACACAAACATGCACACGCTGTATTATTAAACTAGTGCCTGATGAATCAGAGTGCCGCTGATGAACGACATTTACCGTGTTTTGTAATTGCTTCTCACACGAGAAACACGCGGATGAGAAAAGTAACACGGTATCTACGGAGAAAACAATCACACAACACTTAGAGGTTGTCAGTTTCGTACGTTTGACTCATCTTCCACAACAATCACGTTGTTGCAGGTGACATGCTATCCAGCCAAAACGAATGAATGTGTTACAAATCGTAAGGTAAAGCTGTCATTTAACGGGAGGTTATATTCTGACAACGCGGTGAGGCATATGATATTGTCTTATAAGGTAACACAACATAACATTACCATGTCTGCAACTGGTGGATTTGAGGCTACGGAAACAGATGCATTCCTTCAGCTGATAAGACAGTGTGACTCTTCCTGGCTTCTCATTGGCTGGGGGAAAAGAAACAGAGGCTTGCGTTAAGCTGAAGAAACACAAAAGTGTGAGACCGGGATTGGCAATCGAAGATAGTGGCTGCGTCAGGAGCGGTCGCGCATCTGCGAACAAGGCAGAGAAATATTTACAATGTGGAACACTACAGTACAGTTCCTTTTGTGGACCTGTCAAATTCCTGTGCAGTAAGTGACCAGGGCATTGTGAATAGTTTCATTAATTATTCAGTCGAATTCAGTGTTAAATATCTTGGCATCCTAAACGATTGGTTGAATCATTGTCAGCTGTGACGTAGTTTATTTATAACATTTAACTCTTGTTGGTATTATTAGTACTATCACACGAAAAAACTACGTGTAACATTAAAGCATACTGTCACACACAGACAAATATAGCACTGCCCATGTATAACCTTCTCTTTTAAACGTGGCCTCCTGTCGCTATAATCGGATCAGTAACTTCTCTGACAATCTCGATAAAAGTTATTCCAAAGTAGATCCTAAATCTTAAATTTCCTAAGTTAACATTATCCCCTTTACATGAATTTTAAAACTTTGTTTGACCATGTAGTGTATGTCTAATGGATACAAGTATTGGACTATTATTTCAAATCCTGAAGAGATCGCAGTATAGAATAGTATTATAGGTAATAAGGGAGCAAACCCGAAACCTTTTGGTGCCAGGCCTGTTATTTGGTCAAGATTATTTATTAACGGTCGCCAGCCTAATCGAGCACGAAGTTACCTTCTTTGAATTATTTTAAAGAGTAATTGTGATTTGCTATTTTGTATATATACTACTGTACTTTAGAACGCAGAACAAGTTTCTCATGCATAGCTCAACAGTTAACTTTCATTCTTACTTTGACAGCTCCAGAGGAATTATAGTACAGCACTCAGATACATTAACACTTCCTTTATTCATTTTTTAGATAATATTACTCAAGACAAAGCAATATCGGCCTTGAGAAGTCTCTGTAGCTGAGATTTGAAGACCCAGTTATTATTCTAAGTTAGTTAAGCAAAATTACTATGTTATGATACTAACACAATATTAACACACACTTTGAAATAATCATTCTTTCATTTATGGACCATCTCAACATTCAGCCAAAACATGTCCCTTAAAATCTACTTTGTCTGAGAATGGTAAAAACTTTCAGCTCTTATGAAATGTTCACTAAACACCATTCGAAAAATAAGACAAACGTGACTGATTAAGTTCTCTTTTGATTATAGCACTGGATTTGAACAGTTTAATCTTTACACCACAGTATAGTCAGCACAGCGTCTCTTACACTACCCAGTTTCAGTATACTACTTTACTCTATATGAACAGGATATGTAACAAAGTTATTTATCAAAATAGCAAGATCATTTGTTTAAAATAAATAATTTTCCATCCCGTTTTTATTTTCATTAAGCAGATTTTTTCTTTCATTTCATAAAGAATACGTGGACTTCAGCAAAATTGCTTCCAGAAAACTTTCAATTTAATTCTACACAAACAGCATCTACTGATTATATAAAACACGCTTTCAAAATATTTTACTAGAATAAGTATTCAAAATTACAGTTCTTTATAATTTTAGGATTATCTTCACTCGGATCCTCTCTAGGTATATATCTTAGGAAAATGAATTTCTTTGAACCAGTGTTTGATAGTAACAAATTATTATTTCTAAAAGGACACAAAAAATTTACTGGTTCAAGCTTTTATAAGAGTTCTAAATAATTTCTTACTCTTTTGCTGCAGGCGACGAGTATGCTTTTTTAATTTGACGACTACACAACCAATGCATTAGGAACTATGGCTCTTGATGTTTTTGGGCTTAATATATTCTTCTTTTGGCGTCGATTTATATATAACATAGCCCAATTGTAAATGCCGTGCTACTATAAAATATCAGTCTCCATCTGAGACCAATTAGGCAATGATTGATTCATAACCCAATCTCACGCTAAGCCTAAAATGTTGATTCAGTCATACATATCATCCCGCCTTTCCATTCCGCTTGAGATTGGAACCACTACCTCTTTTACATTTCATTTATAAAACTCTAATGTCCTCGGGATGAACCTGTTTTGAAATTGACACAATTTCGTTTAATACATTTACCTTATTCAGAAATAAGTTGTTTAAAAAAAATTATACAATGATCTTTCACAAAGTCGTCTTATTACAATTTAGACATAAATGTGTACTATAGTAGTTTTATTAAAAACTAACAAAATGGTTCAAATGGCTCTGAGCACTATGGGACTTAACATCTGAGGTCATCAGTCCTCTAGAACTTAGAACAACTTAAACCTAACTAACCTAAGGACATCACACACATCCGTGCACGAGGCAAGATTTGAACCTGCGACCGTAGCGGTCGTGCGGTTCCAGACTGACACGCCTAGAACCGCTCGATGACAACGGCCGGCCAAAAGCTAACAACTTTCACATTAAGCTATAATACTTGCGACCGATTATTATAAGTTTTAAGCAATTATTGTCATCAGAAAGTTGCATATGCACCAGAGACAACTGTGGTACACTCTGTTCGTAGCGATCAACGTGGCATCAAAGGTGAGTGAACTACTAACGGGCGAGCACAGGCTTCCTACTGTAATATGGTGGTGGTGGTGACTTGTGTTTAACGTCCCGTCGACAACGAGGTCATTAGAGACGGAGCGCAAGCTCGGGTGAGGGAAGGATGGGGAAGGAAACCGGCCGTGCTCTTTCAAAGGAACCATCCCGGCATTTGCCTGAAACGATTTAGGGAAATCACGGAAAACCTAAATCAGGATGGCTGGAGACGGGATTGAACCGTCGTCCTCCCGAATCTGTAATATGGAATACTGCATGAAGATTCGATGTGAGTGCAAATAAGAACTCCTGCGAGATGTGCCTGAATAGCAAATCCCGCGCCAATAGTAAAACCATCACAGCCACTCGTACTTTCACTTACTTGCAAGTAATACCATACGGGGTAACTGTTTGGAACTGTCACATTGCTACCTTGACAAGCTGCTTCATTCACAAGCAGTACTCTAACAGTCTCCTTTTCCTCATTTACAGCGTTGTTCCACTACCCGTCATCAGGCATATTTGACTCGAAAATACTAGCTCGCACGCTTTTCGCAAAATGGTTAGTACGATTGGCTTGGGATGCCAAGTGTGAAATTAATTGTGATCCATTTTTTTATTTTTTTCCTCGGCATTCCTTTTTTTCCTTCCATTCATTTCCAGTCCACTTTTACAGTGAAACAACGGACAAACTCTACGTGTATAAGAACAGAATCACCTATAGCAGCTGCCATTTCACAAACAATACACAATCTCACGTGGACGAGAAACTTATAGAATGAATACGAATATACACTACAGATATGCCAACAGATGATTTGTACAATTTTTTGTACAAACAGTGAGGAAAGAGTCAGTGTACACACTGTTTGTGAATATGACTACTTGCTGACCGTTTACAGATTACTAATAAGCAGAGCAGCATAAATGTAAGAAGACTGAGCATATTACTCTCAAATACTACTAATGTAACGAGTGGTACGCTAGAATTCAGCTCTTTTTAAGCTATACATCCAAGCAATGTATAATTAAACCAACTGCCCATAAGGAATAATTTTATTTTGGTTGTACAATTTGCTTTGCTATTTGTCAGACTCACATGCCAGTGAGCGAGCAAATAATTTCTTTTGTGGCTCAGAATTAGGCTCCTTTATAAGACAGTGACAGCTGTAGTAATAACTGATCAAAGTCATCTGTTCTTTTAGTGTTGAAGCTCTGGACATCACTATTCTTTTCAAGTTGTAAGGGACTCTTTAAGGTGAATTTACTTAGTGAATTTGCATTATATGACGGAGAGTTTCAAATTCCTAACTTACTGAGGAAGAGTCTACAAAACTGTTGTTAGTGTGCCGGCCGGGTTGACCGAGCTGTTCTAGGCGCTACAGTCTGGAACGGCGTGACCGCTACGGTCGCAGGTTCGAATCCTGCCTCGGGTATGGATGTGTGTGATGTCCTTAGGTTAGCTAGGTTTAAGTAGTTGTAAGTTCTAGTGGACTGATGACCTCAGAAGTTAAGTCCCATGGTGCTCAGAGCCATTTGAACCATTTTGTTGTGAGTAGACACATGTCTTGTTATTTATTTATTTACACGTCAAGTTCCGTAGGACCAAATTGAGGAGCAAATCTCCAAGGTCATGGAAGACGTCAGTACATGAAATTACAACATAAAAGTAATGACAGATAAAAATAAATGTTCATGAACCCGAAAAAAGTCAGTCCATGAGTTTAAGTAAACGCAATCAACAATACAATACGCAGCAGCTTAATTTTTCAAGGAGCTCCTCGATAGAATAGAAGGAGTGTCCCACGAGGAAACTCTTCAGTTTCGATTTGAAAGCGCGTGGATTGCTGCTAAGATTTTTGAATTCGAGTGTTAGCTTATTGAAAATGGATGTAGCAGTATACTGCACACTTTTTTTGCACAAGAGTTATGGAAGTCTGGTCCTAATGCAGGTTTGATATCTGCGAGTATCAACAGAGCGAAAGCTGCTTATTCTTGGGAATAAGTTAATATTGTTAACAAGAAATGACAGTAAGGAATATATATATATATATATATATATATATTGGGAGACCAATATCAATATACCCAGACCAGTGAACAGGGGTCGACAAGAAGTTCGCGAACTTAGACCACTTACTGCCGAACCGCCCGTTTCTGAGCCAAAAATATCCTTTTAGAATGGAAAGAGTTACCCCAAAATGTAATATCATACGACATAAGTGAATGAAAATAAGCAAAGTAGACTAATTTTCGTGTCGAACGATCACTCAATTCTGATACCATTCGAATAGTAAAAATGGCAGTATTAAATCTTTGAACAAGATCCTGAACGTGGGCTTTCCACCACAGCTTACTATCTATCTGAACACCCATAAATTTGAACTGTTCAGTTTCACTAATCATATGCCTGTTCTGTGAAATTAAAACGTCAGGTTTTGTTGAATGGTGTGTTATAAACTGTAAAAACTGAGTCTTACTGTTAAGTTAGCGTTAGGTTATTTTCTACACGTCATGAACTTAGGTCATGCACTGCACTATTTGAAACCGAGCCAATGTTGCACACAACATCCTTTACTACCAAGCTAGTGTCATCAGCAAACAGAAGCATTTTAGAGTTACCCGTAATACTGGAGGGCATATCATGTATATAAATAAGGAACAGGAGTAGCCCCAACACTGATCCCTGGGGCACCCCCCACTTGACAGTACCCCAGTCAGAACCCACATCACAGCCGTTATCAACATTGTGAATAATGAACTTTTGGTGCTTGTTGCTAAAGTAAGAGATGAACCAGTTGTGAGCTACTCCCCGTATTCCGTAATGGTCCAACTTCTGGAGCAATATTTTGTGATCAGCACAATCAAATGCCTTAGTTAAATCACAAAATATGCCAAGCGTTCGAAACCTTTTGTTTAGCCCATTCAGTACCTCACAGAGGAAAGAGAATATAGCATTTTCAGTTGTTAAACGACTTCTAAAGCCGAACTGCACATTTGATAGCAAATCGTCTTATATAAATTGATCAATTATCCTTACATAAACAGCCTTTCCAATAACTTTTTCAAACACTGATGTCATAGAAATAGGTCTAAAATTATCTACATTATCCCTTTCTCCCTTTTTATAAAGCGGTTTTGCTACTGAGTACTTTAATCGCGCAGGAAACTGACCCTACCTAAAGGAAAAATTACAAATATGGCCAAATACAGGTCTAATACGAGCAGCACAGTACTTTAATATTCTGCTAGACACTCCATCATAACCATGAGAGTCCTTAGTCTTCAGTGATTTAATTATTGACTCAGTCTCCCTCTTGTCTGTATCACAGAGGAGTATTTCAGACATCAATCTCAGATTCATCTGCTAAGAAAGTTATGTGATTTCCTATAGAAACTAAATTTTTATTTAATTCACCAGCAATGCTCAGAAAATGATTGTTACATACGGTACATATATATAATTTATCACTAACAGAAACGTTTCTACTGAAAAACTGACAACACAATACCTTTCTCAAATGACGAGCTACCACAAGAAATGATTTTACTCGCCCCGGGACATTAGTAATATGCGTTATAAACGAACTCTAGGATAATGCCTGCTGCTACCTGACGGGTCAGGAACGTGTCACTCGCGCCCACCCGCCGAGGAGCAGCAGGGACGGGGCTGGGTCGGCAGCGCCACACCTGTGGGTAAGGCCAACTCGCACCCCTCGCCACAGCCCCTCTACCGGAAAATCAGAGGTTCACTCGTGGCAGCATTGATGACCCACAAGTGAAGTGTAATTCCCACAGGGAACACGTAAATCATTGACCATTAAAATTGCTACACCAAGAAGAAATGCAGTTGATAAATCGGTATTCATTGGACAAATATATTATACAAGAACTGATATGTGATTACATTTTCACGCAACTTGGGTGCATAGATCCTGAGAAATCAGTACCCAGAACAACCATCTCTGGCCGTAATAACAGCCTTGATACGCGTGGGCATTGAGTCGAACAGAGTTTGGATGGCGTGTACAGGTACGGCTGTCTATGCAGCTTCAATGCGATACCACAGTTAATCAAGAGTAGTGACTGGCATATTGTGACGAGCCATTTCCTCGGCCACCATTGACCGGGCTTCTTCAATTAGTGAGAGATCTGGAGAACGTGCTGGCCAGGGCAGCAGTCGAACATTTTCTCTATACAGAAAGGCCCGTACAGGACCTGCAACATGCGGTCGTGCATTATCCTGCTGAATTGCACGGTTTCGCAGGAATCGAATAAAGGGTAGAGCCACGGGTCGTAACACATCTGAAATGTAACGTCCACTGTTCAAAGTGGCGTCAATGGGAACAAGAGGTGACCCAGACGTGTAACCAATGGCACCCTGTACCATCACGCAGGGTGATACGCCAATATGGCGATGACGAATACACGCTTTTAATGTGCGTTCACCACGATGTGGCCAAACACGGATGCGACCGTCGTGATGCTGTAAACAGAACCTGCATTCATCCGAAAAAATGACGTTTTGCCATTCGTGCACCCAGGTTCGTCGTTGAGTACACCATCGCAGGCGCTCCTGTCTGTGATACAGCGTCAAGGTTAACCGCAGCCATGGTCTCCGAGCTGATAGTCCATGCTGCTGAAAACGTTGTCGGACAGTTCGTGCAGATGGTTGTTGTCTTGCAAACGTCCCCATCTGTTGACTCAGGGATCGAGACGTGGCTCCACGATGCCTTACAGCCATGCGGATAAGATGCCTGTCATGTCGACTGCTAGTAATACGAGGCCGTTGGGACTCAGCACGGCGTTCCGTATTACCCTCCAGAACCCACCGATTCCATATTCTGCTAGCAGTCATTGGATCTTGACCAACGCGAGCAGCAGTGTCATAATACGATAAACCGCAATTGCTATAGGCTACATGACCATAGATGTTAAGTCCCATAGTGCTCAGAGCCATTTGAACCATTTGATTGGACACAAAAAAGGGCAGGGTGCAAAAAAGGGCAGCTCGTTTTGTATTATCACGTTATAGGGGAGAGTGTGTGCCAGATATGATACGCGAGTTGGGATGGAAGTCATTACAGCATAGACGTTTTTCGTCGCGGCGAGACCTTTTTACGAAATTTCAGTCACCAACTTTCTCTTCCGAATGCGAAAATATTTTGTTGAGCCCAACCTACATAGGTAGGAATGATCATCAAAATAAAATAAGAGAAATCAGAGCTCGAACAGAAAGGTTTAGGTGTTCGTTTTTCCCGCTCGCTGTTCGGGAGTGGAACAGTAGAGAGATAGTATGATTGTGGTTCGGTGAACCCTCTGCCAAGCACTTAAATGTGAATTGCAGAGTAGTCATGTAGATGTAGAACATGGGGGTCATTCATCGGTTGCTTTGGGTGGTGTTGAGGGATGACGGCCAGCCTCCATTTAGTTTCTATCCTGACCAAGACCTAAATCCTGTGGTGGACTATGAACACAGGCTAGGGTTTTGCGGTGGGTTCTGCGACGTGTTGCTCGAGCTCCCGACTTCCCCGCCATTATGTTGTTCACCGACGAGTGCAACTTCCATCGGAATGACATTTACTACACTCGAAACTTCAATTACTGGCCAAGGAGAAATTCTCACACCACTTACATCCACGGACACCAGAAACTATTTTTGCTCAGCATTTGAGCAGGCATTGTGATTGACCATCTGATTGGCCTGGTCCGTCTATCTCGTCGGCTTATTGAGGCAAATTACCTACACTTTTTGCAAGAAACTCTACCCGGTCTGCTGGAAGATGTTCCTCTGGACATAAGGCTTCGCATGTGGTTGCAGCATGATGGGGCGCCTGCACACGTAACAGTCGTGTTGTGTGCGGATATTTAAATGAACTCTTCGACTGCTGGGTATTTGGCATAGTGCTCAGAGGGCATGGCCCCCGCGATCACCAGACCTCACACCACCGAACTTTTTCTTGTGAGGATTCTTCGAGGTTCTAGTTTACCCACCAGAAACGCGAACCATGTAGAAACGAAGACGAATTAATGGATTGTATTCAACATGGCGTCAGTCACATCAAGGTAATGTCAGGAACCTTTGACAGAGTTCGGCTAAACACCAAGTTTGTATCGCGTCAGAGGGTCGCCAGTTCGAGCACTTGCTTTAAGTAAACAATAATCTAGCTACAAAAAAGCCCTCTTCAGAGACGACACAATTTGTAAAATCCTTTCTGTACGGGAGCTAACAGCTGTTGACGGGTTTGTTCCCGGTACATCTTATCATTAAACTACACTACTGGCCATTAAAATTGTTACAACAAGAAGAAATGCAGATAATAAACTGGTATTCATTGGACAAACATATTATACTAGAACTGACATGTGATTACATTTTCACGCAATTTGGGTACATATATCCTGAGAAACAAGTACCCATAACAACCACATCTGGCTGTAATAACGGCCTTGATGCGTGGCGTGTACAGGTACAGCTGCCCACGCAGCTTCAACACGATACCACAGTTCATCAAGAGTAGTGACTGGCGTACTGTGACGAGCCAGTTGCTCGGCCATCATTGACCAGAGGTTTTCAGTTGGTGAGACATCTGGAGAATGTGCTGGCCAGGGCAGCAGTCGAACGTTTTCTGTATCCAGAAAGGCCCGTACAGGACCTGCAACATGCGGCCGTGCAATATCCTGCTGAAATGTAGAGTTTCGCAGGGATCGAGTGAAGGGTAGATTCAAAAATGGTTCAGATGGCTCTGAGCACTATGGGACTTAACATCTATGCTCATCAGTCCCCTAGAACTTAGAACTACTTAAACCTAACTAACCTCAGGACATCACACAACACCCAGTCATCACGAGGCATAGAAAATCCCTGACCCCGCCGGGAATCTAACCCGGGAACCCGGGCGTGGGAAGCGAGAACGCTACCGCACAACCACGAGCTGTGGACTATGAAGGGTAAAGACACGGCTCGTAACACATCCTAAATGTAACGTCGACTGTTCAAAGTGCCGTCAATGCGAACAAGAGGTGACCGAGACGTGTAACCAATGGCACCCCATACCATCACGCCGGTGATACGCCAGTATGGCGATGACGAATACACGCTTCCAACGTGCGTTCACCGCGATGTCGCCAAAGACGAATGCGACCATCATGATGTTGAAACCAGAACCTGGATTCATCCGAAAAAATGACGTTTTGTCATTCGTGCACCCAGGTTCGTCGTTGTGTACACCATCGCAGGCGCTCCTGTCTGTGATGCAGCGTCAAGAGTAACCGCAGCGTTGGTCTCCGAGCTGATAGTCCATGCTGCTGCAAACGTCGTCGAACTGTTGGTGCAGATGGTTGTCGTTTTGCCAACGTCCCCATCTGTTGACTTAGGGATCGAGACGTGGCTGCACCATTCGTTACAGCCATGCGTTTAAGATGCCTGTCATCTCGACTGCTAGTGACACGAGGCCGTTGGGATCCAGCACGGCGTTCCGTATTACCCTCCTGAACCCACCGGTTCCATATTCTGCTAACAGTCATCTGGACCAACGCCAGCAGCAACGTCGCGATGTGATGAAACACAATCGCGATAGGCTACAATCCGACCTTCATCAAAGTCGGAAACCTGATGGTACGCATTTCTCCTTACACGAGGCATCACAACAACGTTTCACCAGGCAACGCCGGTCAACTGCTGTTGGTGTATGAGAAATCGTTTTGAAACTTTCCTCATGTCAGCACGTTGTAGGTGTCGCCACCGGCGCCAACCTTGTGTGAATGCTCTGAAAAGCTAATCATTTGCATAACATAGCATCTTCTTCCTGTCGGATAAATTTCACGTCTGCAGCACGTCATCTTTGTGGTGTAGCAATTTTAATGGCCAGTAGTGTATAAGCTTCGCTTCGGAGCACACACATGTCACGTGCTATGTAGTCATTACAGTAGGCATGGCGGCACAATATTCGTTTAAAGAACAATGAGATATATGTTTTGTTCATGGGCTAGGTGACAGTAACGCGCATGAAGCTCGACGTTTCTCTGAGGAACGGTACCCAGCAAGACGCCACCCACACCCGCAAACGTTCACAGCAATTCACCTGCGACTTGGTGAAACAGACACGTTAACGGGATATCATGGTGATGCTCGAAGACCTCGAACATGACGGGACGATGCTTTTGAAGAGACTGTTCTCGAGCGCTTCGATGAAGCACTTACGACAAATACTCGTTTGATTGGACACGATAAGGGGGTCATTCATCGGTTACTGTTTGAGGTTTTGATGGATGACGGCCAGCATCCATTTAGTTTCTACCCTGACGACGACATAAAACCTGTGGTGGACTGTGAACCCATGCTAGGGTTTTGCAGGTGGTTTGTGCGACTTCCCCGCCATTGTGCTGTTTACCGACGAGTGCACCTTCCATTGGGATGGCCTTTACAACACACGAAACGTGAATCCTCACGTCACTTACGTCCACGGACACCAGGAACGATTTTTGCTCAGCATTTGGGCAGGCATTCTGGGGGACCATCTGACTGGGTTGGTCCGTCTACCTTCTCGAATTACTGAGGCAAATTACCTCCACTTTTTGCAAGAAACTCTACCCGGCATGCTGGAATATGTTCCCCTGGACATACGGCTACGAATGTATGGCAAAACGTCATTTTTCGGATGATTCCAGGTTCTGTTTACAGCATCATGATGGTCGCATCCGTGTTTCCCCAAACACGGTGAACGCACATTGGAAGGGTGTATTCGTCGTCGCCATACTGGCGTATCACCCGGCTTGATGGTACGGGGTGCCGTTGCTTACACGTCTCGGCCACCTCTTGTTCGCATTGACGGCACTTTGAACAGTGGACGTTACATTTCATATGTGTTAAAACCCGTGGTTCTACCCTTCATTCGATCCCTGTGAAACCCAACATTTCAGCAGGATAATGCACGACCACATGTTGTAGGTCCCGTACGGGCCTTTCTGGATGGGGCGCCTGCACATAACAGTCGTGTTGTGTGCGGATATTTAAATGAACACTTCGACGGCCGGGTAATTGGCAGAGTGCTCGGAGGACATGGCCCCCGAACCGAGCGAGGTGGCGCAGTGGTTAGCACACTGGACTCGCATTCGGGAGGACGACGGTTCAATCCCGTCTCTGGCCATCCTGATTTAGGTTTTCCGTGATTTCCCTAAATCGTTTCAGGCAAATGCCGGGATGGTTCCTTTGAAAGGGCACGTCCGATTTCCTTCCCAATCCTTCCCTAACCCGAGCTTGCGCTCCGTCTCTAATGACCTCGTTGTCGACGGGACGTTAAACACTAACCACCACTACCATGGCCCCCGCGATCACCAGACTTCACGCCACAGAACTTTTTCCCTGTGGGGATTCGTCGAGGTGCTAGTTCACCCACCCGGACGCGAACCATGTAGAAACGAATACGAATTAATGGATCGCATTCAACATGGCGCCAATCATATCAGGACAATGCCAGAAATCTTTGAAAGAGTTCAGCAAAACACCGTTCGACGTTACCAAGCTTGTATCGCATCAGAGGGTCGCCAGTTCGAGCACTTGCTTTAAGTAAACAATGTCCTAGCTACAAAAAAGGACCTCTTCAGAGCCGACACAATTTGAAAAAGATCCTCTGTCCGCGAACTAACAGCTGTTGACGCGTTTCTTCCCGGTGCGTCTTATCATGAAACTGCAATAGATGTGTCGGGACCCAGGAGGATCCCCCCCCCCGGGGCCCCGGAGTGGAAGGCTGGCGCGCTACCACAGAGCGTGTGAGCCGCCTTGGATACATCGCGATCTCCGGCAGGCAAAGCATTCGCGATCATGCGTTGTCCAGAGCATCCGGAAACAGAAGAATCCCGCTGCCAATCGGAGTGCGAGGCGACAAGTTTCTGTAGTTTTATAGGATGGAAAAAAATTGCGTCACGAAATTTTAACCGTGGATAGCTGATGCCAGTAGGAACCAAAATTACTAATGTGTAGATAGGCTCCGATTATATATACCTGTGCGCGAGCGCGCGCGCGTTTGTATGTATGTGTGTGTGTGTGTGTGTCTGTAAACTAAAGTCGCCCTTTCGCGTCCGTCTGTATGTGCAGGCAAATCTCAGGAACTGGTGCAGGCATTTTGATCCGGTTTTCATTAATAATTACACTGCCTCACGAGGAAGATGTTTGTAACTAATTTATAAATATTTCGTACAAACAGTCTGAATTACGATGAATTAAATTTTAGTTGTGAAAGCGACGTCATTGCCGCCCAGCGAGCAGCCGTCGTAATTCTTGATAGGAGCTGTTCCTTGAGACGCCGCGATAAGTTAAATAATGGCTCTGAGCACTATGGGACTTATCATCTGAGCTCATCAGTCCCCTAGAACTGAGAACTACTTAAACCTAACTAAGGACATCACACACATCTATGCCCGAGGCAGAATTCGAACCTGCGACCGTAGCAGTCTCGCGGTTCCGGAATGAAGTGCCTAGAACCGCTCGGCCGCAGCGGCCGGCGTCGCGATAAGTAACACAGTTCATAAACGGTTTGGTAGTCTGTTGGGCTGGCACGGCAGCTCAGAGTCTGCATTAAAAAGAAGTGAATGAAATATTCAGTGATGGATTTGAAGGGGTGTCATGTGACTTCTGCCCAGATCAAATGATAATAACAATGACGAACAGAATCAAGAAGAAAAAAAAGGATGTATAGTGTGTGGCTAGAAATAGAAAGCTTGTAGGATCGAATGCGTCTGCCTCACTTCTTATCACTTTGCCTTTTAACCTGACATTCACCTCTCAATCATTTAGAGATTTCCCAGAAACGAAATATGACTTCCTAGTTGGAAAACTATATAGGGATGTGCAAGGCTCCCAAGTGAAGTGCAGGTGATTGCAATCGTTAAGGGATAACTGCACAGTGAAAATGACATGTGAATCTAAAACCTGTGGTATTCAACTCTTAACGCATAAATTAAAACGCAGCATGGGTTGCAGATTGGCTTCATTTATATAAAAAAAGTTTCGCAGCACCGCAGCATATGACTCAGCGTTCACATTTCTGCTTTCCTTGAGTCAAACGTAGGTGTAAACACGTTTCTCTGCATCGTGTGACGAAAGATATTATTTGTATGGACACTTTCAAATTATGCAGAATACTGGTAAACGAATCTGTGCTGGCGACGCATTTAGAAATGTGACGGTAATTTCAGACAGCCATTTTATGCTTCCTTCACTTTAGCAATCGCAGCTCGCATTCTAATTCACCGCAAATCATTCGAACAACGGGCAGTGAGTTCCTCGGCCTTCAAGTATTCTAATAAATATGACCAATAAGAAAAAGACAACCACCTCATCATGTAATGTGAGGCTCACAATTCCAGATAATAAAATATTTTTAATCAACAGAATCCCTGCATTCGTTTGCATAGCGAAAACCATGCGAATCCGAAATATGCCGTTTCTAATTTTTTATGGTACAACTGACCGTTTTCCGAAAAATTACTTCAGCAACTTTGCTTCATTTGCATACATTACGTCACTTTAGCACCGCATCAGATGACTCAGCTTCCGGCTTTCCTTGAATCAAACATAGATGTGACACAATTCTTTGCGTGGCACGGCGAAGAAATGTGCCATAAAGCGTGCACGACAAAGAATTGCGGCAATGAGTCTCAACAATGCATCACCGTGCGTATTAAGCTTCACAAGAGGTCTGCTGTAACACGAGATAAACATGTACAGTCATGCTCAAAAGTATCCGAAAGACCTGAATTGCGTTTCGCCTGATTCTCATACAACACTCATAATGCAGCTGTCTAGCAGGTCCTCTAATTGCTCCTCGGTACAGTCGTTTGACTATTGAAAATGGTTCCAACAAACACCACTAGAAAGCACTGCTCTGTATGGCTATAACTCAAGATGTAAAGTAATACCACGATACTACAAATGTCAGGGAACACCTTATCACAGATAAGACTGTCCTTAAAGCTTGTAAGCTCACATTTATTACAATAAATAACATACCTGAAATGATACCACTCTCATTATTACGTCAGATAGGTAATGCACGTAGTAAGTTCGTCGTATTCATGATTTCCTCTTCAAAGTCACATACCGTACTTATTATTTAACACAAAATGACATTAAAAATTTAGGTTTTTCACGAGCTCCTAGTTGAGAATATGTATGAACTTCAAATGACACGACGAACCGTCTCGTTCTGCACATGGATTCAAACCCAAGTCATGCAGACCAAGCAAAGATTTCGTGACTGACGGAAACTAACAGTCATTCCTGACTAGTCGTAAAGAGAGTGATATACCTCGATTTTAGACAGTATCCGCTAGGAAACATCAACTTTAAATTACAGAATGTAAACATCTATTGTCCCTGTTAACGAACTACGAGAGTTGTTAAATATTGCTTCTTCACAAGAAACTTACTTGAAATGTCGTGAGGTAAAGCTTTGTGTTTGACAGGGATTCGAGCCCAGAACCTAATCGGATTGTTATCGAAGCACAATCAACTGTGACATATCGGATTTTCTCGGCAGTAGCAAGATGTTTTAACTGAAATGACGAGACGAAACATTAATTTTTTCCTTCGCAGGACTCCAACCCAGCACCTATCGCTGTTACATTCTAGAGAAAACGAACGTTAAATATGGGTTTGTTACACCAGCAGTGAGATGTGAGCATGTTTGAACTAGAAATAATGGTTCAAATGGCTCTGAGCACTATGGGACTCAACTGCTGTGGTCATTAGTCCCCTAGAACTTAGAACTACTTAAACCTAACTAACCTAAGGACATCACACACATCCATGCCCGAGGCAGGATTCGAACCTGCGACCGTAGCAGTCGCACGGTTCCGGACTGCGCGCCTAGAACCGCGAGACCACCGCGGCCGGCAACTAGAAATAATATGACGAAGAATTCAGTGCTGACTGGTAATCGAACCCCACACATATCGTTGTTGACTACACACAAAGAGACGTCAGCTACCGAATTTTTCTCCACCAGCAACTCGGAATGACATACTTGAACTTACAGTGATCTCGTAAATAGTTCTGTGTCTCACTCGGAGTCAAAACCGTCAGATATCGTTGGTGTTGACAACGAATGAAAATACATTAAAAATCAAAATTATTATCCACCATCAGATAGGTGTTCTCATGCTAGAGCTTGATAATACATAATGAAAACTTTAATTCCGTGCCAGGATTCGAACTCTTCACGCGCAATATATGGAGATGTTGAGGAATATGCAGTTTTGAACAAACAACAAATTGTAGTCGAGCTGTATAGTCACGAAAAGATCAAATTCCGCGTAAAGGGCGGTCTGAGTTGCATTCCCAGTTCAGAACCAGTTTTATCGACACACAGAAGCTCAAATAAAAGACGGAATAAGTGCCCTGTGACCCTACATAGCGTTTGTTTCGTCACTTGAAATAAATAACTACTATAAGAAAGGTTACTGGTGGCTGACTTTATTGTGGTTCAACCTAATGTCTACTTGGTAGAGAAGAAATACCATGTTTAATGTGAATTTCAGACCACAATGCCATTATACCTTCTTCATTTGGCATAGCCAGAACAGAATAGAATGTCTCTCCCTATCAGAAATCATCGGCAGAAATTGGAATTGAACCCAGACCATGAGCATATGAATCTATCATCAACCTAAGAGATCACCAAAACCTCTTTGCTGTTTCTCACTTTTCCATTGTAGCGCTGTTGCGCCACACTGGATGCGAATTCTAACACACAGGCTCCCTGAACTGTTTTGCAGCATGTTCAGTACATTCATTTACTGGGTTGACCGAATCGCCATGAACTAGCTGCCTCGGCTACCCAGTGCATTCATTCGACTCTATTTTGTAATCATCAAAATAAAATCACGTAACTGCCACCTGCACAGAACTGCCAACAGTGTAGGATGCAGAAATTTAAATAGGAAGTGTTCCTTTCCACTTGAGCTACTCTACTGCGCTATCTCTTTGTTGAAAACGTCGTGCAGTGCAAAAGAAAAGCTGTACATGTCTGTCTCTCAGAAGACTACATCCGGCCATATGCATTATCTCAAACACTGTGGAATGCGGAAGTTCTGGAGGAATTGTTCTTGACTTCTGGAGCTACTGTAGCTATGGTTCAGCTAGTAGTGAAATTGTGAGTGTCGTGCACTGTAAACAAAACGTCGCGAGTTCGAACACGTTCACTGCCATATTTCTTAAAACGCAATTCTGCTGCCTGCTGAAGTTATCAATCTAATGGAACTTTGAACATAATTGCCTTCACTTCTCAACCCAAAATAGTCTCATGTGGAAAAAGGGCCAACTACAGCGACATTTTGTTCTTTTCAGGTTTAATAGACGGCCAGGCAGCATATGAATCTCTAAACGTTTGTATTATGTATAGGAAGAGCGCATCGGGCCAAAATACGTCAGAAAAGTATTTTCTACGTTAGCTGCCGTGTGGTAGTGGCATTTTATTCTTCTTCAAACCTTGTTTGACAGCTTTAACTCAGAACACGTTTTCTACATGCATGTGATAAAGAAACTACATGTGCATTGTCAGACTGTTATAGATAACATAAGAGAATTTGCATATATCGTTCGTGATTAATTTCTCTCTCATGTTGACTATGGCTTAAACAACACTAAAAGAAATCCTACGAAAATTGTACTCTGTATTATAAAAAATGAAATGAAACTACCCACGATAACCTTACGACGCAAGTCTGTTTTAATAAAGCTGAATATCTGTACAGAAGCGTGCCTCTATCGAACCGAATTAAGCAAATACTACTCACTTAGATTTCGATTGGGTCTGTGTTTAATTGATAGGCTGTGTCATACTCAAGAGGTATGCAAATGTAGCATTTCATAAATAGAGTTATGTATTCATAGGAACCCAAAATTTGCTTGTCAGCAACGGAAAGAGGCATTATCTGTTGTGCAGTATTGTAAGTTTTTCACCATTGCACAAAGAGCGGAAAGTATTTTCTTGCGTTTTCCTTATCGATGTTTGATCTGACTGCTTGTAGCTCTTTCACAGGAGGGATAAAAACGTGACAGTCAGCCCCACTGGAACCGCGAACCAGAACATTCGCTTTTCTACAGTTCAGCATGTTACCACAGTGCTCGCGAAGATGTATGTGTCCGCGATACCGATTACGAGGCTAATAGTAACTAATACTCCTAAATCGCTATTTAGAGTACAAGATTAGTTGCGATTTCCACGTGCAATGACTTTCCTGGTATGAAAACCGTAAATTTACAATCTTTTGTTACACCTCAAGCGATAATAAACTCAGATTATTCAACGAAAAAGACAGGGAAAATCAAGTAAACTTTGATGCTTAATTCCATGCACACCAGGAAGTAACTCGTCGATCACAGAGTTGCCAAACATACCTTGCCTTGTTTCCAAATCTCAGTTACAGTACCAGCAGGAAGAGGCTGGGAAGTGACCGTAGCTGGGATATCAAAGACGCGGCTGGCGCGGCCTGGAATTCGTAATGCGTCTGATTCACGTTTCTGTAACTAGGTTTAGGGTCTGGAGCGTAGTTACTGATAATAGTCAGAACTGACTGTAAACTAAGCATCATAAATCAATAACTCTCATAGTTGTTTTTATACTTCTTTCGTAAGTGTACTCAAAACTAAGAAACTCATTCATGGACGTCTTCGTGCTGGCCGATAGTCGAGCACAGCAAACAAATAAAAATAAAAATCAATGTTTGTGTGTGTGTGTGTGTGTGTGTGTGTGTGTGTGTGTTTGTGTGTGTGTGTGTGTGTGTGTGTGAGAGAGAGAGAGAGAGAGAGAGAGAGAGAGAGAGAGATAAATATAAAAAAGAATGAGAGAGAGTAAATTATGGTTGAAATGGCTCTGATCACTATGCGACTTAACTTCTGAGGTCATCAGTCGCCTAGAACTTAGAACTACTTAAACCTAACTAACCTAAGGACATCACACACATTCATGCCCGGGGCAGGATTCGAAACTGCGACCGTAGCGGTCGCTCGGCTCCAGACTGTAGCCTCTAGAACCGCGCGGCCACTCCGGCTGGCAGTAAATAATTATTGTAAAGAAATTGCATCATGATATAAAAAGAAATCTTTCATAAAATAACACGTTCCACATCATTACGAAATGTCGTACTCATAATCTATGGAACAAATATTAATCTAATCTAATCTAATCATATTGCTGACTAGCTATGAAGAATCATTAATTACCGAAATTTTCGCCAATATCAGTAACCATACCTAAACTTGAAAATAAAAGACCACAGTTTTTATAATAAACCGGACTCCTATCAAGACCCTTTCGTCTCTCTTAACTAACCACGAAAGATGTCTGATATACCTCCATTCAGAAGTACCAATGTGTGCATGCATTTAAAGATGAAGCGCATAATGTGAAGTTCTGTGACGGAGATACGAACCCAACACGTAATCGGATTGTTAATTAAGTAAAATCAAATGTTATGTATCGGTTCTTCTTACCAGCTGCTAGGTGTCTGAATCTAAAATAACGATATAAATTTTTGCGCCTGAGCGATAGTCGAACCGCACACCTACCGTCCTTCTTTATAATCCATGAATATAGCTTAAGTATCAATTGGTTACTCACCAACAGTAAGATGTGTGCGAGTTTGACCAGAAATAATGATACCTACTGCGAATGTTGGCAACACATGAACAGACATCAAAAATGCATGTTAATTTTCACTAGCTGGCCGATGTGCACGTGATAGGGCTTGAAATGAAATTACACTCCTGGAAATTGAAATAAGAACACCGTGAATTCATTGTTCCAGGAAGGGGAAACTTTATTGACACATTCCTGGGGTCAGATACATCACATGATCACACAGACAGAACCACAGGCACATAGACACAGGCAACAGAGCATGCACAATGTCGGCACTAGTACAGTGTATATCCACCTTTCGCAGCAATGCAGGGTGCTGTTCTCCCATGGAGACGATCGTAGAGATGATGGATGTAGTCCTGTGGAACGGCTCTCCATGCCATTTCCACCTGGCGCCTCAGTTGGACCAGCGTTCGTGCTGGACGTGCAGACCGCGTGAGACGACGTTTCATCCAGTCCCAAACAAGCTCAATGGGGGACAGATCCGGAGATCTTGCTGGCCAGGGTAGTTGACTTACACCTTCTAGAGCACGTTGGGTGGCACGGGATACATGCGGACTTGCATTGTCCTGTTGGAACAGCAAGTTCCATTGCCGGTCTAGGAATGATAGAACGATGGGCTCGATGACGGTTTGGATGTACCGTGCACTATTCAGTGTCCCCTCGACGATCACCAGAGGTGTACGGCCAGTGTAGGAGATCGCTCCCCACACCATGATGCCGGGTGTTGGCCCTGTGTGCCTCGGTCGTATGCAGTCCTGATTGTGGCGCTCACCTGCACGGCGCCAAACACGCATATGACCATCATTGGCACCAAGGCAGAAGCGACTCTCATCGCTGAAGACGACACGTCTCCATTCGTCCCTCCATTCACGCCTGTCGCGACACCACTGGAGGCGGGCTGCACAATGTTGGGGCGTGAGCGGAAGACGGCCTAAGCATGTGCGGGACCGTAGCCCAGCTTCATGGAGACGGTTGCGAATGGTCCTCGCCGATACCCCAGGAGCAACAGTGTCCCTAATTTGCTGGGAAGTGGCGGTGCAGTCCCCTACATCACTGCGTAGGATCCTACGGTCTTGGCGTGCATCCATGCGTCGCTGCGGTCCGGTCCCAGGTCGACGGGCACGTGCACCTTCCGCCGACCACTGGCGACAACATCGATGTACTGTGGAGACCTCACGCCCCACGTGTTGAGCAATTCGGCGGTACGTCCACACGGCCTCCAGCATGCCCACTATACGCCCTCGCTCGAAGTTCGTCAACTGCACATACGGTTCACGTCCACGCTGTCGCGGCATGCTACCAGTGTTAAAGACTGCGATGGAGCTCCGTATGCCATGGCAAACTGACACTGACGGCGGCGGTGCATAAATGCTGCGCAGCTAGAGCCATTCGACGGCCAACACCGCGGTTCCTGGTGTGTCCGCTGTGCCGTGCGTGTGACCATTGCTTGTACAACCCTCTCGCAGTGTCCGGAGCAAGTATGGTGGGTCTGACACACCGGTGTCAATGTGTTCTTTTTTCCATTTCCAGGAGTGTATGAATATTTTTGTACTGGATCAGTATTCACATCCACTTTTTGAGGAGACCTAGAGAAGATTGCAGTCTTGAGAAAAGGAACAAAATGACTGAACTATACTGTTCCGAGAGATTCAGATCCTCAAGAGAGGAGATACGAATTCAAATCACAGTCCAGCACCAAATTTTTCAACGTCTGTAGTTCAATCAAGTACAAGTAAAATAAGAGCCCTGTTCCTTTAAATGGCTATCGGTTCATCAAATAAAATAAAATTTTCTAATCTAAGGACGTTTACTGACGACAGTATTTCTGTTTACCATGGCCTCCGCCTATGTCATTCTTTTATTTTATTTAATTTCTTTATTTATTTATTGTTCCGTGAGACCAAATTAAGGAGAAGTCTCCATGGTCATGGAACAAGTCAATACATAAAAATATAACACGATAGTAGAAATAGATAAAATGAAATTAAAAAAAAAAAACATATTCAGGCAACAAGTCGTAAGTTTAAATAAAGAAAATCAACAATGTAACACTGGAATTTCCTTAATTTTTAGCTCTTCCAGGAGCTCCTCGACAGAAAAGAAGGAGTGATCCATGAGGAAACTCTTCAGTTTAGACTTAAAAGAGTTTGGGCTACTGCTAAGATTTTTGAGTTCTTGTGGTAGCTTATTGAAAATGGATGCAGCAGAATACTGCACCCCTTTCTGCACAAGAGTCAAGGAAGTGCATTCCACATGAAGATTGGATTTCTGCCTAGTATTAACTCAGTGAAAGCTGCAAACTCTTAGGAATAGGCTAATATTGCTAACAACAAACGACATTAAAGAAAACATATACTGTGAGGGCAGTGTCAGAATTCCCAGACTATTGAATAGGGGTCGACAAGAGGTTCTCGAACTTACACCACATATAGCTCGAACAGTCCGTTTTTGAGCCAAAAATTCCCTTTTTGAATCAGAATAATTACCCCAAAAAATAATACCACACGACATAAGCGTATGAAAATATACGAAGTAGACTACTTTTCGTGTTGAAGTGTCACTCATTTCAGATACTGTTCTAATGGTAAATAAAGCTGCATTTAGTTTCTCAACAAGATTCTGGAAACTAAATGCTGCTTTATTTGCCGCCATCATGGATAACTGTACTTGCGTCATCAGCTGGTGTCACGGAAGTGTCCTCTGGCGGCGAGGAAATGTACTAAGACAGTTGGGATCTGCAGCTCGTGGTGAACCCACTAGGTGGCGCCATCTTATATTACGGTACTTGCGTCATCACCTTACGTCACTACAACGTCCCCTAGTGGCATGGATATGAACTAAGTCAGTTGGGCTATGCACTCAGTGGCGAATACACTTGGTAGTGGTGCTGCCTCTAATTGTTTAAATAAAGGCTGGTGTATGATTTCAACAGTTGATGATTAGCAAGCAGAGTCTTTTAGATAGATTATTATTTTTACAACTGACGAGTTGTTTGGCTATCTGGACGTAAATGCTTTGCATTATTTACGAGTGGTTCGCATGTCTTTAGGTTGTGCAATGTGTTATTTTTGACGGTTTATAATTATGAAGTGTGTGTGTGTAGAGCGTTATAGATGATTTATGTAGGAGTAATTTGCTGGTCTGTTTGATGTGGGGCATGTCTCAGCGTGTGTTCTATGATACATATACTCCATCCCTAAATAAATTGCTCCCAAACAAATAAAGTACATTTCTTCCTTTCTCCATCAGCCTAGTGCGCGCTGAGTCCTTTCGCCAGCAACGCCTACGAAGAGGTTGCGCCCTGGAGTCTTAGGTTAGTGGTGGTGAGCTTCGTTTGCAACAATTTTCTTAGGTTGGTGGCGAAAGCGCAAGTGACCTTTCTTTACTGCCAGAATTCAAACTCGGCGACGGTTTCTAGGAAGAGGTGGCGGTCTAGACCATGAAAAGTAGTTGAAACTAGATAGTTGAAAGTATAGTGAACACCTTTTCATACCTATATGAAGTCGAATCACATGGCCAATAGGAGTGCAGCATTCTAGGGGTGGAGGTGTGGGGGTACTAGATCATGAAGGAACACTGCACCCCTAGTGGGAAAATGTATAACTTGTCATTTGTTCATTGAATATCGAAGTGGTACATTAAAATTGAAATGGTATTAAGTACTTAGTTCGGTAATTCATTCGTTAGATGCGGGATGTGAGTGTTAGTATATTTACGAAAGACATTGTCCAGAGCATGTATGGAGGGAACCCTCGGCCGCTCGCGGGTCTATGACGTCAGGAGATGACTTTGAGGATCGTCAGCTTTCTCTCTCGCGCCGCGTCACGATGGTGTCCTCTGATGGCACGGATATGAACTAAGCCAGTTGTAGTCCAAACTCAGTGGCGAACACATCTGCTTGAAAATGGTTAAATAATAAAGACAAGTCCCTTTTTCTCGCCATTATCGTACTGGAATTTAAACTCCCCGCCATTTTCTGTGTGGGGGAGGGGGTTTAGGTTAGTGGAGGTAGGCCAAGTGTCGCATCTTCCCGCCAAAGCCCATCATCTTGGATGACATCACGGTGGCGCTCTCTGGTGGAGACGATATGAACTAAGTTAGTTGGAGCCCAGACCCAGTGGCGAACACACATACTTGAAACTGGTCAAATAATAAAGAGAAGTCAATTTTTCACGCCATTTTCCTAGGTGTAACACATTATCATGTTGGAATTTGAAATTCGCGCCAATTTTCTGGGCGAAGGGGGGGGGGCGTGGCACTTTGCCGCCAAAATTCAAACTTCCCACCAATATGCGCCGTCTTGAATAACGTTATCGGCGCCATCTTGTATGATGCCATTGCTGCCATCATGGATAACCATACTTTGGAATAGAATCGGTGTTGTTCCAATAGTAACCTTTTGCATATAATCTGTCTTTAAAGCACTTAACTTTTCCCTCATTGTCCGGCAGGAGTGGCCGAGCGGTTCTAGGCGCTACAGTCTGGAACCGCGCGACCGCTACGGTCGCAGGTTCGAATCTTGCCTCGGGCAAGGATGTGTGTGTGATGTCATTAGGTTAGTTAGGTTTAAGTAGTTCTAAGTTCTAGGAGACTGATGACCTCAGAAGTTAAGTCCCGTAGTGCTCAGAGCCATTTGGACCATTTTTTTCCCTTAGAATTCTGCTTCACACGATAGACTCACTTACATCCAACTGCCTTGGGGTTCTGTGGTAATGATACTAGATCCCAATTTTTGTCTTTCAGGAATATCATTTCCTCTTCCATTGCTTTTTTCCACTTTGATGACTCTTTCGATGCTATTGCTTCTTCAAAAGTTTGAGGTTCAAAGATAATGGCAGAACAAGCTATATCTTGGTCCCAAAAACGAGCAAGTGCATCCCCTTCAGATTCCAAACATTTTTGTTTTCTTTCGTTTGTTAACCAGTATCATCCTCTTCAGATCCCTTTTGAACGTCTTCTGCAGCATGGTCTCCCAGGTTAAATTCAGTATATCTTTGTTCTATGTTTAAGCAATGGGTTTGTTCTTCACCGAAAAAGACATTGCAGGAGATTGTAATTTTCTTTGACTCAGGATTGTAGAGGTGGTAACAGGTACTATACCCATCATAGCCAACCATGATCAATTTCTTTGATTTACTATCCCACTTCGATATAAGTTTATCAGGAAAGTGTACATATGCTGCTCATCCAAACTTTCTCATGTGTCCTAAAGAAGGAGGTTTTTCCAAACCATTTTTCATATGCCGTAACATTATTGTTTGCTTTACATATTCAGCGATTTAAGATATATACAACACAATTTACTGCCTCTGCCCACAATTCGTGAGACAGATCAGTACTTAATAACATAGTGCGTGCACACTTAGCAAGGGACCTGTTTTCTCGTTGATTTTGGCCATTCTGCTGTGGTGCATAGGGACTTATATTCTCATGTGTTATACCATTTTGCTTGAAATAATCTGCATATTGCTTATTTATGAATTCGGCTTCATTGCCACTTCTCAGAACTTCTGTCTTATTTACAGTTTGTATTTCAATCAGTCTCTGAAATTCCAAAAAGACAGGGAAAGTATCATGCTTACTTTTAAGAAAATACACGAACCTGTATGAAGTGGAATCATTCTTGAAAACTATGTACAAATATGCACCTCCAAGAAACGGTTTAATCATCCATCCACTCAAAATCACGAGAATAAATTCCCCAGGAACTTTCGATCTTGATTCCAAATTTGAATTGAAAGATTTTCTTTTCATCTTGCCATACTGACACGGTTCACAACGAAGATTTTCTACTTTCTTCATATTGAAACCAGGTATTAAGTTCAGATTAGCCATTTTCTTGAGATCACTGAAATGAATGTGCCCGGGTCTCTCATGGTGGAATTCAGGGAAGCAGGATTTGCCTGTAGTACATCTGGACATTTAATCAACATTTGATAATACTGATTGTCCATCTTAATTCCTGCTGCCATTAGACCTGAACTGCGAAATTCCATTCTCTTGTCGTCAAAAATAACTTTCATTCCTCTTTTTGTGACTGATCCCACTGAAAATAAATTCTCTTTAATTGAGGAATATATAATGTGTTTTCAAAAGTGCGGTGTTGCCATTTGCCCGCAACTAATGACAATACTTCAATTGATCCAATGCCTTCTGCTTTGACGATCAAGTTGGTTCCAATTTGGACAAATGAGTCATCCGACTGAATTGGCTTAAATGTGTTGACCCACTCTTTGTGTGATCTCATACGTTTTGAAGCAGCACTGTCAGCTAACCAAACGTTTTCGCAGCCTGGAGCAAAAACATTCGCATGTTCTGCACTCAAAGCTTGGTGCTCATACGTATCACTATTCGTATTAAGTTTTGCTAAAAGTTTCCTTCACTTAGATTTAATGTTATTACTTTTGTTTTCAAATATGTAAGTCAGAGAAAGAGCAAAAGAATGCTACGGTGGCTGACAGAAGACTGGATTCATCAGTGACAAAAACGGTAATTCAGAGTCGTGCAAAATGCATAAGCATTGTTAAGAATGCACTCGCAACAAATATTTGGAACGAATTAAGTAACGGTGTAAGAAACAACTCATTTACCATCCTTGTAGATGAGAGTTTAGATATCAGGAATATCAGGTTAGTGAGAATCTTAGTGAAATATTTAGACAATTCTGAGGTCAAAACAACTTTTTGATGTAATTTCCATAGTTGGAGACGAAGGTCTGTACAAGCTATTCAAAAACTGTATAGAGAGGTTCAAGTTATGTGTTGATGATGTTGTTGGGTTTGTGCCGATAATTCCCACGTTATGTTAGGTAAGAATCAATAAGCGAAGTCTTCGAGATAACTGTGTGTGTTTGTGTGTGGTGTGTGAAATCTTATTGGACTTAACTGCTAAGGTCATCAGTCCCTAAGCTTACACACTACTTAACCTAAACTATCCTAAGGACAAACACACACACCCATGCCCGAGGGAGGACTCGAACCTCCGCCGGGACCAACCGCACAGTCCATGACTGCCGCGCCTAAGACCGCTCTGCTAATCCCACGCGGCTCGAGATAAATGTCAACGGTTGCCTTTGCCACTCAGTTGCCATAACTGTTTCACAAGAAATCCATAGCTATGTCGAATATTTACAACTTTTTCTCTCTCCTTCAAAGCGCCACAATATATTAGAAGATTTTCATAAGTCCATGCGTTCTCCTCAATCAAAAATCTAAGGCCCAAGGTGTTTAGCAGTTTCGAACTGTGTTAAACATGCAAGGCAACACTGGAACGTTCTTGTTGAGCTATTTAGGGTACCGGCATTCGAGGATAAGAATGTTGTTTAAGGCAAATTATATTTTCTAAATTCAAACACATCCCTACAGAAAAGCTTCTCCTCATTTTATAAACCACGTACTTCCACTAATTAATCAGTTCAATGAGACGCTTCAGTCACAGGAAGTTTCTGTGCAAGAAAAATTTGCAGAGAGTAATAGATTTATCATAATTATTGTGGTCAATTTTATCAAATGTTCGTTTCTAAGAAAGAACGAGAAGTTATAGAATTTAAATCTATATACCCCTAAACTATGGCTCGGTACTGAAGAAGTTAAGTAACTGAAAGATTCTACTGGCAAGGACAAAATGCCTTCTGCGCTACATCGTGGGAATTTTATCAAAAGTGTGTGAGTGATGCCTACAAGAGATTTCTAGTAAACATCAGTCTGTGTCCTTCCGAACAGGACTTGGCAGGCCCAACGGTACCGATCGGCCGCCGTGTCACCCTCAGCCCACAGGCGTTACAGGGTACGGATATGGAAGGGAATGTGATCAGCTCTCCCGGCCGTATGTCAGCTTACGAGATCGGAGCCGCTACTTTTCAATCAAGTAGCTCCTGAGTTTGCCTCACAAGGGCTGAATGCACCCCGCCAGCCAACAGCTCTCAGCACACCGGATGGTCACCCATCCAAGTGCTAGCCCAGCTCGACAGCGCCAAACTTCGGTGATCTGACGGGACCAGGTGTTACCACAGCGGCTAGGCCCGCCGGAGTGGCCGAGGGGTTCTAGGTGCTACAGTCTAGAACCGCGCGACTGCTACAGTATCAGGTTCGAATCCTGCCTCGGGCATGGATGTGTGTGATGTACTTAGGTTAGTTAGGTTTAAGTAGCTCTAAGTTCTAGGGGACTGATGACTTCAGAAGTTAAGTCCCATAGTGCTCAGAGCCATTTGAACCATTTGAACCACTGCGGCTAGGCCGTTGGCACCTTTGCACCTAGTGGAATAAAATTAGGTTCATATTGTCAGTAGCAAAGAAAAGACTAGTTTACAACTTAATTACTACTAGTTTTCTTCCGTCACTGGTGGAAGTAATGTAATCTCAAGGGAAAGCACGGCTATTGCATGTAACTCTTTTCATTTTTTTTTGTAAACGCTCCCCCTGTGTCTCTCAGTATTAGTCACCAGATGGTGTGCTGCAGTTTTGGGGACTTTTCTGGCCGTGACACCATCCCGGCATACACTACGAGAACTGCGCAGCGCGGCTACGCCTTGCGGTCATACACAGAGGCCTACCTCGCGGCTGTGTGCACTGCAGCTATGCGGCGTCGCCCCTACACGCAATGCTCTACCCGCTGCCACTACGCACTGCCTTTTAGCCGTCGACCAGGTCAACCGTCTCAGCGTTTAAGGTAAGAAATGGAAAGGTCAAAGTTTTGTGAACCAAAGAAAAGACAAGAAAAGGAGACTCAAAAGATGTATCAAAAAAACCAATTGTAACTATTACTGTCGACTTTTCTCAAAATATTGTTTGAAAAGTATTAAGCTATAAAATACGCCAGCTATTTATTTTTAATGAGATAATAATAATGACACCCCCACCCTGTTAGTTCACAACGACCTGTTCCCACACTGTCTGTCCAAGGAAGCCATAATATTCAGTCATTAAACTTTGTTAAACATTGATACTCGGGGAAAGACTGTGCAGGGGCCACACGCTCGGTGAGGGTAGAGACAGTAATTCTTTTCTTAAACTCGCTTTATTTGTTCATGAGACCCAGAAAACATGCTCCCAGGTAGACGCCATTTTTCTTGACTTCCGGAAGGCGTTCGATACAGTTCCGCATTGTCGCCTGATAAACAAAGTAAGAGCCTACGTAATATCAGACCAGCTGTGTGGCTGAATTGAAGAGTTTTTAGCAAACAGAAAACAGCATGTTGTTCTAAATGGAGAGACGTCTACAGACGATAAGTAACCTCTGGCGTGCCGCAGGGGAGTGTTATCGGACAATTGCTTTTCACAATATATATAAATTATCTAGTAGATAGTGTCGGAAGTTCCATGCGGCTTTTCGCCGATGATGCTGTAGTATACAGAGAAGCTGCAGCATTAGAAAATTGTAGCGAAACGCAGGAAGATCTGCAGCGGATGGGCACTTGGTGCAGGGAGTGGCAACTGACCCTTAACATAGACAAATGTAATGTATTGCGAATACATAGAAAGAAGGATCCTTTATTGTATGATTATATGATAGCGGAACAAACACTGGTAGCAGTTACTTCTGTAAAATATCTGGGAGTATGCGTGCGGAACGATTTGAAGTGGAATGATCATATAAAATTAATTGTTGGTAAGGCGGGTACCAGGTTGAGATTCATTGGGAGAGTCCTTAGAAAATGTAGTCCATCAACAAAGGAGGTGGCTTACAAAACACTCGTTCGACCTATACTTGAGTATTGCTCATCAGTGTTGGATCCGTACCAGGTCGGCTTGACAGAGGAGATAGAGAAGATCCAAAGGAGAGCGGCGCGTTTCGTCACAGGATTATTTGGTAAGCGTGATAGCGTTACGGAGATGTTTAGCAAACTCATGTGGCAGACTCTGCAAGAGAGGCGCTCTGCGTCGCGGCGTAGCTTGCTGTCCAAGTTTCGAGAGGGTGCGTTTCTGGATGAGGTATCGAACATATTGCTTTCCCCTACTTGTACCTCCCGAGGAGATCACGAATTTAAAATTAGAGAGATTCGAGCACGCACGTAGGCTTTCTGGCAGTCGTTCTTTCCGCGAACCATACGCGACTGGAACAGGAAAGGGAGGTAATGACAGTGGCACGTAAAGTGCCCTCCGCCACACACCGTTGGGTGGCTTTCCGGGTATAAATGTAGATGTAGATGTAGATATTGAGATTTCGTAAATCTTTGCTACAAGCTTGGATGCTGGGCAGACCACCCACAGTCTCCCATGGCTTCAGAGCATGGTGCCCACCTGTTAAGGTTTTCACACTAATGATCGCCGAAAAAGGGACGCTTTGAGTGGACTCTGGTCACCCTCCATGGTCAACGGAGTCGTGTGGTGCCTGCATGGGACGGAGTGAAGACGCTACGCTCTCTTGTTCGCCGGCGCTTGACCAGCGAACATGTTGCTGTGCTACTCTCCCAAGCTATCCCAACATTTTGCTCTTAGTGGCCACCTCTCGAGGCAGTGGTTGCTTCCATAAGTGCTTCAAATGTATACCATTCGGAGTGGTTTTTTTCTATATTTTTATATAAATCGCTCGAGAAAAATGCTGGGATGGTCGCCTTGAAAGGGCATGACCGATTTCCTTCCCCCATCCTTGGTACCATTCGATCTGGCACTCAACTCTAAAGACCTCGATGTCGACGGGACATTAAACTCAATCTCCCTTCTTTCCTTTCTTCTTTACGCTTATGAAGCTATTGAAATACAGCTTCAAAGTGCCAAAATATCCTTAACTAAGCCTTTAAAGATCTTAACGATATTGTCAACTGCAGTGAAAAGATTTCGTCTGGGCACCCCTGGGAACATCCACTACTAGCCACTAAAATTTCTACACCAAGAAGAAATGCAGATGATAAACGGGATTCTTTGGACAAATATATGATACTAGAACTGACATGTGATTACATGTGCAATTTGGGTGCATACGTCCTGAGAAATTAGAACCCAGAACAACCACCTCTGGCCGTAATAACGGCCTTGATACGCCTGGGCATTGAGTCAAACAGAGCTTGGATGGCCTATACAGGTACAGCTGCCCATGCAGCTTCCACGCAATACCACAGTTCATCAAGAGTAGTGATTGGCGCATTGTGACGAGCCAGTTGCTCGGCCACCATTGGACAGACGTTTTCGTTCGCAGCTCGTGGTCGTGCGGTAGCGTTCTCGCTTCCCACGCCCGGGTTCCCGGATTCGATTCCCGGCAGGGTCAGGGATTTTCTCTGCCTCGTGATGACTGGGTGTTGTGTGATGTCCTTAGGTTAGTTAGGTTTAAGTAGTTCTAAGTTTTAAGGGACTGATAACCACAGATGTTAAGTCCCATAGTGCTCAGAGCCATTTGAACCATTTTCGAACCAGACGTTTTCAGTTGGTTAGAGATCTGGAGAATGTGCTGGACAGGGCAGCAGTCGAACGTTTTCTGTATCCAGAAAGGCCCGAACAGGACCTGCAACATGTGGTCGTGCATTATCCTGCTGGAATGAAGGTTTTCGCAATGAAGGGTAGAGCCACGAGTCGTAACACGTCCACTGTTCAAAGTGCCGTCAATGTGAACCAGAGGTGACCGAGACGTGTAACCAATTGCACCCCATACCATTGCGCCGGTCGATACGCCAGTATGGCGATGACGAATTCACGCTTCCAATGTGCGTTCACCGCGATGTCGCCAAACAAGGATGCGACCATCATGATGCTGTAAACAGGACCTGGTTTCATTCGAAAAAATGACGTTTTGCCATTCGTGCACCCAGGTTCGTCGTTGAGTACACCATCGCAGGCGCTCCTGTCTGTGATGCAGCGTCAAGGGTAACCGCAGCCATGGTCTCCAAGCTGATAGTCCATGTTGCTGCAGACGTCGTCGAACTGTTCGTGCACATGGTTGTTGTCTTGCAAACGTCCCCACGTGTTGACTTAGGGGTCGAGACGTGGCTGCACGATCCGTTACAGCCAGGCTGATAAGATGCCTGTCACGTCGACTGCTAGTGATACGAGGCCGTTGGGATACGGCACGGCGTTCCGTATTACCCTTCTGAACCCATCGATTCCATATTCTGCTAACAGTCACTGGATCTCTACCAACGCGAGCAGCAACGTCGCGATACGATAAACCGCAATCGCGATAGGCTGCAATCCGACCTTTATCAAAGTCGGAAACGTGATGGTACGCATTTCTCCTCCTTACACGAGGGATCACAACAACGTTTCACCAGGCAACGCCGGTCAACTGCTGTTTGTGTATGATAAATCGGTTGGAAATTTTACTCATGTCAACACGTTGTAGGTGTCGCCACCGGCGCCAGCCTTGTGTGAATGCCCTGAAAAGCTAATCATTTGCATATCACAGCATCTTCTTCCTGTCGGTTAAAGTTCGCGTCTGTACACGTCATCTTCGTGGTGTAGCAATTTTAATGGCCAGTAGTGTAGCTTAATGCTGCCTTATTTCATATCAGCTGTCCACTGAAAAATTCAGCCGAATGAATCCATAGAAAACATTTACGTCAATCTCTTTTACGATTATACAAAGACTTATCTCACAAATATTAAAACAAAGATTTTTTAATTCTGAATTAGAGTGATGTGGGCCGTTACGCTGCAGCTTAGATGACTTGCGGCCCTGTTATTATATGTGAGGATATATAGGTAACCATAGATTTTTACAATTGAACAATGTAACATTTTGAATGGTAATCGACAGCTGGTGAAGTTAGAATTCGTATGGGTCTGTATCAGCGTAAGTGAAAAAAATGACAGGATTATTTTTTAATGACAATGGGCTTTCTCTTACGTTACCGACCTATCTAGTCCTTAGTTGTTCGTTTAATAGTGCTCTGTTTCATGGTGCCTTCGCAACAGCAACTGCATTAGCGTGTTATTGTTGGGCTGTTTTGTAATCTCCTCTGTGGATTGGTAAAAGAAATAAAATTTTACACGAAGCCACGATTTCAAACATCGTCACTTATTCTGCTTCTCTGAAAGAATAATAGGTTAACAAGTCAAGTGAAATTACTGTACATCTCTCCATCGACTGTAATTCCGGTGTAATACTGTAACTCAGTGTGTTTTTAACAATGAACTTCTGGAATTCAAAGGCACCCAAGGATTTTCTTTCTACACCTCAGTGATTCAAGAAAAATGAAAAAATTCACACCAAGTATTGTACCTTGTTTTTGTTCCTTCTGCTTACAGAGAAAGGGTCTGAAGGTACTCACCTCAAACTTCGTTCAGTTTCTCAAAGATACTGATAACCTTTTTACCTGAATAGGTAGTCGCCAGGGTTCTGCAAGTTATCACAGTCACCACAGTTACAGAACTACGTTTCTGGGACTAAAAAGCAGCATAGTTCTATTCGAAAAAACATGACTGATTCGTTTCATGAGCCACTTGCAACTACTATCCTAGAGGAAAATTGACTAGCGAAAAGGCTGATGGCAACCCAGGATGGAGAGCCGTCTTCCCACATGCACATGGGCTGTGGGTGTTGCGGTGACTGCACTCATACAACCAACCGTCAACGTACCATCCGTGGTTGTAATAACATTTTATTCATGAAAGTTACAAAGATAGAGTAGTCTCAGTCACATACACTATGTGACCAAAAGTATCCGGACACCTGGTAGAAAATGACACAAGTTCGTAGCGCCCTCCATCGGTAATGCTGGAATTCAATATGGTGTTGGGCCACCCTTCGCCTTGATGATAGCTTCCGCTCTCGCAGGCATACGTTCAATCAGGTGCTGCAAGGTTTCTTGGGGAATGACAGCCCATTCTTCACGGAGTGCTGTACTGAAATGTATAGATGTCGTTCGGTAACGCCTGGCACGAAGTCGGCGTTCCAAAACATCCCAATGGTGTTCTATAGGATTCAGGTCAGGACTCTATACAGGCCAGTCCATTACTGGGATGTTATTGCCGTGTAACCATTTCGCCACAGGCCGTGCATTATAAGCAGGTTCTCGATCGTGTTGAAAGATGCAATCGCCATCCCCGAATTTCCCTTCAATAGTGGGAAGCAATAAGATGCTTACAACATCAATTTAGGGCTGTGCTGTGGTAGTTCCACGTAGAAAAACAAGGAGTTCAAGCTCCCTCCATGAAAAACACGACCACACCGTAACACCACCGCCTCTGAATTTTACTGTTGGCACTACACATGCTGGCAGACGACGTTCACCAGGCATTCGCCACACCCACTCCCTGCCATCGGATCGCCACATTGTGTACCGTTATTCGTCGCTCCACACAACGTTTTTACACTGTTCTATCGTCCAAAATTTACGCTCCTTACACTAAGCGAGGCGTCGTTTGGCCTTTACCGGCGTGATGTGTGGCTTTTGAGCAGTCGCTCGACCATGATATCCAAGTTTTCTCACTTCCCGCCTAACTGTCATAGTACTTGCAGTGGATGCTGATGCAGTTTGGAATTCTTGTGTGATGGTTGAATAGATACCTGCCTATTACACCTTATGACCCTCTTCAACTGCCGACGGTCTCTGTCAGTCAACAGACGAGATCGGCCTGTTGGCTTTTGTGCTGTATGTGTCCCTTCACGTTTCAACTTCATTACCACATCGGAAATAGTGGAACTAGGAATGTTTAAGAGTGTGGAAATCTCACGTACGTATGGTGAAAGTCACCTGACCACGTTCAAAGTCCGTGAGTTCTGCAGACCGTCCCATTCTGCTCTCTCAACGACGTCTAATGACTAATGAGGTCGCTGATGTGAAGTACCTGGCAGTAAGTGGCAGCACAATGCACTTAACATGAAAAACGTATGTTTTTGGGGTGTCAGGGTACTTTAGATCACATAGTGTAGGATGCCGTAAGCGCATGGTGAGTTGGCGTCAGTGTTTCGCCTGCTGGCAGGCAAACTGCAGGACAAACAGCTGCTGCTGACGTTAGCGCTGCCGTGCAGCCTTGACGCCTAGTGCCTTCCCACTGATGCGGGAAGGTTATGATCGCTCCTCGGCCCCAGCGACAACACGCTGGAACAGAAAGTGTAGTATGCAGCACGTCCGATGTCGAACGTCCGCTGCCAGCAGTGGTCGGCAATCAGTAACAACGATGGCCCAGAAGGAGAAATGAACAGCAGCTGTGTAGCTCGGAAGCCCCTAGCCTGGGCTCGAGCCCATTAGCCGCCAGAGACATGATCACCAGAAGAAGGAAGTCACGCAGCAGGTAACCCAATGATACTAAGACGCTGTCTGCACACAAACTCCAGCTCAGGCGGACATCTGCAGGTATTGGAATCGAAGCCAATAGAATTTGTCTGGCTGCTTCACTTGGTCTTCGTCTCGAAGTTTACGGCTGGCGTAGACTGTGATGTTCTGCATCACAGATACCCCGGATACCGCCTGGAAGCGTTCGACAGGGGAGTGGTCTAATCCGACATGCCGGAACCGACCCTAAAATTTTTCAAGCAGGTGGAATACAGCTAAGGAAATGCAATGCCAAAATTTTAGCTGCGAAGTCGCACTGAAAGTACTTTTAAAAATATTGAAGTTTCTCATTTTGTCATACGAAAAAGAGCTTACAACAGCGGTTTCTACAGCCATTCCCGGCCAGTGCAAGAACCGGCGAATAAGCAAACGCAGTCAAGACAACAGGAAGCAGTGTGAAGCACAAAGTGCACACACGTTAACTTAAGCACTCAAACAATACCAGAAATGTCTCAGATCATTAGTTTTTTTTATCATATCGACAGTCAAACTGTTGCAGAGGTGTGATTGTCATACAATTGACAGTTTGAATGTTAATTTGTTGATATCAAACATTTTATAACGGTTTCTGTAGCAGTGTGAATATTCTGTATTTTGCTAGCAATGAAACAGTTTGTTGTTCATTGCCCGTAGTCGACACAAAAACTCGAAGTGTCTATTGATGACAAAAACAAAAATTTTTCGTACTCTAGGCACACCTGATAAAAAAAAATTAATGCATTTCAACACTTCGCAGTAATTACTGGTGGTTTATTTAGATAGAACGGGAATGTAGTAAAAAATGGTTGTGGCCGTTCTTCTGCATATTGTGCAGCGTACCAGACAGACGTGATCAAATTCACGAAGTGTGACGGTGCAAATTAACTATACAGAGTTACTGAGTTTTAAAAATAGTGTTCCCGCCGGCCAGTGTGGCCGAGCGGTTCTAGGCGCTTCAGTCTGGAACCGCGCGGCCGCTACAGTCGCAGGTTCGAATCCTGCCTCGGGCATGGATGTGTGTGACGTCCTTAGGTTAGTTAGGTTTAAGTAGTTCTAAGTTCTAGGGGACTGAGGACCTCAGATGTTAAGTCCCATAGTGCTCAGAGCCATGAATAGTGTTCCCCTGATAAATCTGACATGTCGAATATCTGTCTGAAGTTATATTGTCAATCAATTATCCTAAAAAATGCTTTACACTGTTGAAAGTGACCTTTTTTTAAATTGAGAGGTTGAATTACACTATTAGCACGGCCGAATTATACTCCGTCGTCATCCTAAAGACCGAGGTGTCCTTTTGTCCAGGACAAAAGTCTATCAAAAGCAATCAATTATTTTCTGCAGACGGTAAGAAGACGCTTCGGATGTAACATTGAAAATTACTCTTTCCCATTTTTCCAGATTTTGCAACGGCGATTTCAAGACTTTTGCAAGTAGATAGCCCTTTGTCTTAATTTTTTGTCCTAATTCACCTTGATGTTCCTGAAGACAGAGATAAAGCTTCGGAAACAGTAACCCAGTGATACTTATCACTGACATTGTTGTATACAAATGCGTCATAGCATTCACTGACTGCAAAGTGATTCTGTCTTTTTCGCTTAAAATGATAAGGTGCAGTTTGCATTCACTTCTTGAACGAAACCTGACCTATTGGCTTCATACGCATCATTTTAGAGGCTAACTAGAATCTTCCTCTTCACACTAAATACGAATTTTTCTATTTTTCTATAGTATTACTTATTCACGACATCTACTTTAGATGTTTACTCTAACTAAACTCATAATTTTGTGACTTATTTTCTGTATAATTTCCTGAATCTGTTTAACTAGGTTAAAGAAACCTGAAAATCAGTAATCTACATCTACATCTACATGGATACTCTGCAAATCACATTTAAGTGCCTGGCACAGTGTTCATCGAACCACCTTCACAATTCTCTATTATTCCAGTCTCGTATAGCGCACCGCAAGAATGAACACCTATATCTTTCCGTACCAGCTCTGATTTCCCTTATTTTATCGTGGTGATCGTCCCGCCCTATGCAGGTTGGTGTCAACAAAATATTTTCGCATTCGGAGGAGAAAGTTGGTGATTCGAATTTCGTGAGAAGATTCCGTCGCAACGAAAAACGCCTTTCTTTTAATGATTTCCAGCCCAAATCTTGTAGCATTTCTGTGACACTCTCTCCCATATTTCGCGACAATACAAAACGTGCTGCCTTTCTTTGAACTTTTTCGATTTACTCCGTCAGTCCTACCTGGTAAGGATGCCACACCGCGCAGCAGTATTCTAAAGGAGGACGGACAAGCGTAGTGTAGGCAGTCTCCTTAGTAGGTCTGTTACATTCTCTAGGTGTCCTGCCAATAAAACGCAGCCTTATATGGTAATGTTCATCCCATTTTCAATTCAGAGAGCCCAGTCTCATAGATCTCCCTCAATAACATTGCGTTGACTCTCACAAGAATTTCTAAATATTTAGAATAGTTTTCCTTTCACATTTTTGCGATTTTCATTTTGGTGCACATTTCATAGTTCATGTAAATCTTTCTTCCATTTATAGAATTCAAGTCCAGATTTTGCGAAACGAAGCCGGCTTTGCGTACTGCTTAAATGTAAGCGTCTTCTCCCTCCTTTGTTTAACCAAAAAATTTACTGCCTTCTTTTGTCACTCAGAGCTATTATTCTAACGTTTCATCTGGTCTATGAAGGTACTGTATTTTGGTCCTGAACTTTAATTAACACAACAGTCACTGTTCTAACCACAGTCCACGATATCTTGCGACTTATTTACTGTTTCCATAATTTCTAGCGAAACGTCGACACCATTGGAATGAATGTTCAATTCACCTATATAGGTCTTCAGGAGAAGTAGGTGGTTTCGATTGCATACTACATTCTTAATATTTCATCTTTGCAATGTTGAAAACATTAATTAGAGTCCACATTATTGTGAAACTCTTGAAGCTACGCAAAGACAGATGCTATTAGCAAGCATACGTCAAGAAATAACAAAGAAAATTAATTCAGTTTTATCTCTGTTGTTAACATTTAGTGGTACCTCAAAGGCAACTGCTAATTATAACAAATATTAAATGAGGTGGAAATTCGAGAGAATAGTAACTGCGAACAAATGTGTCAGAGAAACTGTCAACGGAAACTGAAATTCGCTATGCAGATTACGATCACGTTGTGCTGTGTTAGCTGTTCACCGTGAAACGTCCCCTTATAAAAATTAGTGAATTACTTTGCAGATAAACCCCTTACGTTATTTGATTTTCAAACAGCTGAGCAAAACTGAACGTACTAAGACATTTCTCTCTTTACTTATTCTGATTATCACTAAACTGACACACAATATTTTTAGCGCAACGTTATCTGACTTTCAATAATCCGTACAAAAGAATGGCCCTATTAACAATAACCTATACCTTTCATGAATCACTTACCTCACAAAAATCTTCGTTATTCGAACTACTGCAATACAGCGAGAGCCAATACTGCCAGATAAATAAAAGATTCTAACTACTGAAGTCACTAACTACTGATAGGCATAGTTAGCAAATGAAAGATTTTGATAAAGAACAAACAATGTATTTATCTTAATAGTGTTCAAAAGTATATATATACATATATATATATATATATATATATATATATATATATATATATATATATATATATATATATATATATATATATCAGTTCATGACATCCAGTCTTACAAATTTACTGTCTCTGATGGACACACGTCCAGATCATCCGCTCTCAAAACTCCGCCATCTCTCTCCCCACATCCACCACTGCTGGCGGCTCACCTCCAACTGCGCAACGCTACGGGCTGTTCACATCCAACTGCCCAACACTACAATAGCGAATATTCCAACAGTGCCACCCAGCCATAGACTGCACATAGCACAGCCAGTGAATTTCATACAGAGCGCTACGTGGCGTTACCAATATAAAAACCTAAACAGCCTAATTACAACCAATGTGTCGTCAGTCAAGTAAATGTACCCACGGTTTGCATATGCTGCACGTGCTGCAGCTACGGCAGGGGTGTACATGTCTCCAGCCGCTTGCGAATTTTACAAGTTTCAATACTTTTAATTTAAAAAAATACTTGCAGTGTGCCTTAGCAGCTAAAATTTTGACACTGGTTTTCTTTCGGGGTATTCCTCCTGTACAAAAAACATTCAGGACAGGTTTCATCTTGTCGGATTGGTCGGTTCGATAGTGAGAGCATCTGAGACTGAGGGTCTGATTTGGTGGTATATACACTGATCAGCCAAGACATTACGACCGCCTATCGAATAGCCGGTATGTCCACCTTTGGCACGGATAACAGTGGAAACGCGTCGTGGCATGGAAGCACTGAGGCCTTGATTGGTCGCTGGAGGGAGTTGGCACCACATCTGCACACATAAGTCACCTGATTCCCGTAGATTCCATGGAGGGGAGCGCTGAGCTCTGATGCCACGTTCAATCACATCCCAGATGTATTCGATCGGTTTCAGATCTTGCGAATTGGGAGGCCAGCACGTCAAATGGAACTCACCATTGCATTGCTCGAACCACTCTATCACATTCCTGACTTCGTGACATGGTGCAGTATCTTGCTGAAAAATGCCACTGCCGTCGGTAAACATGATCGTCATGAAGAGGTGTACGTGGCCTGCAACCAGTGTACGATACTCCTTGGCTGTCATGGTGCCTTGCACGAGCTCCATTGCATCCTTGCATGCCCTCGTGCCGGCCTGGTGGCCGAGCGGTTCTAGGTGCTTCAGTCCGAAACCACGCGACTGCTACGGTCGCAGGTTCGAATCCTGCCTCGGGCATGGATGTGTGTGATGTACTTAGGTTAGTTAGGTTTAAGTAGTTCTAAGTTCTGGGGGACTGAGGACCTCAGATGTTAAGTCCCATAGTGCTCAGAGCCATTTGAACCATGCCCTCGTGAATGTTCCCCAGAGCATAATGGAGCCAGCATCAGCTTTTCTCCGTCCTGCAGTACAGGTGCAAGAAGCTGGTCCCCTGGAAGATGACGGATTCGTGCCCTCCCATAGGCATGATGAAGAAGGAACCGGGATTCAACAGACCATCCAACGCTCTGCCACTGCGCCATCGTGCAGTGCCGATGGTCATGTATCCATTTCATTCGTAGTTGCCGATGTCATGGTATTGGTACATGGATGGGTCGTCGACTGCGGAGGCCCATTGTTACACACACGTGTACTCTGGTCAGCATTAAAGTTTGATCTTACTTCAGCCACAGTTCGCCACATGTCCTGTTTTACCAGTCTCCTCAAACTACGACGTCCGACATCTATAACATGGGTGGCCGCCAACCTCACGACGTCTGGGCGTGGTCTCACCTCTGTTCTCCCTTCTATTCCAGTCTCGTAATGTTCGTGGAAAGAAAGATTGTCGGTATGTCTCTGTGTGGGCTCTAATCTCTCTGATTTTATCCTCGTGGTCCCTTCTCGAGATATACGTAGGAGGAAGCAATATACTGCTTGACTCATCGGTGAAGGTATGTTCTCGAAATTTCAACAAAAACCCGTACCGAGCTACTGAGCGTCTCTCTTGCAGAGTCTTCCACTGGAGTATATCTATCATCTCCGTAACGCTTTCGCGATTACTAAATGATTCTGTAATGAAGCGCGCTGCTCTCCATTGGATCTTCTCTACCTATTCTATCAACCCTATCTGGTACGGATCCCACACTGGTGACCAATATTCAAGCAGTGAGCGAGCAAGTGTACTGTAACCTACTTCCGTTGTTTTAGAATTGCATTTCCTTAGGATTCTTCCAATGAATCTCAGTGTGGCATCTGCTTTACCGACGATCAATATATGATCATTCCATTTTAAATCACTCCTAATGCCTACCCCAAATAATTTATGGAATTAACTGCTTCCAGTTGCTGACCTGCAATATTGTAGCTAAATGATAAAGGATCTTTCTTTCTGTGTATTCGCAGCACATTACACTTGTCTACATTGAGATTCAATTGCCATTCCCTGCACCATGCGTCAATTCGTTGCAGATCCTTCTGCATTTCAGTACAGTTTTCCATTGTTACAACCTCTTGATATACCACAGCATCATCCGCAAAAAGCCTCAGTGAACTTCCGATGTTATCCACAAGGTCATTTACATATACTGTGAATAGCTACGGTCCTACGACACTCCACTGCGGCACACCTGAAATCACTCTTACTTCGAAAGACTTCTCTCCATTGAGAATGACATGCTGCGTTTTGTTATCTAGGAACTCTTCAATCCAATCACACAATTGGTCTGATAGTCCACATGCCCTTACTTTGTTCATTAAACGACTGTGGAGAACTATATCGAACGCCTTGCGGAAGTCAAGAAACACGACATCTACCTGGGAACCCGTGTCTATGGTCCCCTGAGTATCGTGGACGAATAGCGCGAGCTGGGTTTCACACGATCGTCTTTTTCGAAACCCATGCTGATTCCTACAGAGTAGATTTCTAGTCTCCATAAAAGTAATTATACTCGAACGTAATACGTGTTCCAAAATTCTACAATTGACCGACGTTAGAGACATAGGTCTATAGTTCTGCACATCTGTTCGACGTCCCTTCTTAAAAACGGGGATGACTGTGCCCTTTTCCAATCCTTTGGAACGCTACTATCTTCTAGAGACCCACGCTCCACCGCTGCAAGAAGGGGGGCAAGTTCCTTCGTGTACTCTGTATGAAGATTATACATACGGACAGCACTCTCACTGACACTACATGATCCGTGTGTGTGTCTAACTAGGAGTCATTCTTCTCCAGGTGACGCTGCTGTCGCTTGGACAGGTTTATATCGATAGTAGGATGATTATCTGAGGCAGTTATTGAGTATTTCTCCAATGTTCGCCCTTCCATCCCGAATCTCGTATCGGACTGAAGTGGCAAGGCGGCGACACTGGACGGTGATGACTTCATTTGCTCTAGTTTTCTTGTTTGGCCACATCCTCCAGAATCCAATAAGATATCCCAACATTGCCTTTCAGAGGTACTGATCGGCGCCTTCCGCATTGTCAACGTCCTGAATTACTGCTCTCGCACTCTGAATACACCGTCCACCGTCTTGTGAAACAGGATCTGGACATCGCGCTGACAACTGCTCCCTCCTCTATGACGTCGTTTTACTGAGCGGTGAAAGAACAGTACATCGCCGCTGTCGAAGTCATGGTGCTGCAGCATATCCAAAGATTTTTGAAGTTAGTTTAGGAATTCACACTAAACAGGAACGTTAACAAAAATATTATGTGCTGTGCATGTTTGTCATATTTTTGAGATTATTAAAGAATTGAAATAATATTCGTTGGTGGATTTCAGTTGGTTCAAAAATTATTCAAATGGCTCTGAGCACTATGGGACTTAACATCTAAGGTCATCAGCCCCCTAGAACTTAGAACTACTTAAACCTAACTAACTTAAGGACTTCACACACATCCATGCCCGAGGTAGGAGTCGAACCTGCGACCGTAGGTGTTCCAGACTGAAGAGCCTAGAGCCGCTCGGCCACACTGGCCGGCTGATTTCAATTGGAGACGTTCAGTATTAAAATATACTTTGTTACAGGATTCCGACGAAATTGCAACAGAAAAATCGATTAGTTTCCGAAGATTTCGTACCTATTTCTTCTTCAGAAAAGTGTCATCAGTGGTGAGTATTAAGTGACGCCTACACTTTTCTTATTGTCATGCTAAAATTTGCTTTTTGTCCCAAAACACAGCAGAATTTCTCCGAAGTAACGTGTTAATGCTATTGTAATAGCGGTACAATTCAGAAGAAGTATGTATTATTTCTTCTGTCCTATTTAGTATAAATAGAACGCAGTATATGATCATCCGCATTGAGTGTGATGCAGAGGCCGAGGAATACACATTCGATTCCTGCGGTCAAAGATGACAGAGTTCACAAAGGGAATGGTTCCTCACAGGTGAGGTGCACCCACGTAAAATTTCAGCCTTACTACGTCCATTTACAGGCGTGGACCGGTAAGTTGCGAGTGAGATTGTAAGTGGTTCCCTAGAGTCTGCTGTCGTCATTCTCTCGCGCGTCTGCGATCTTAAGATCCTGACCGTAAACTTGGCTCTTGACGGTGGATGGAAAGGGACGGTAGCCAGGTTCTCAGTGCCGTTGCGTTTATAAAAGCACTCAGACGCAGATACCGTTCAATGAAATCAGGGTGCAAAGCGCCCGTTCTGTTGTAAATATGGTGGAGAAGGGGCGGATGGTAATTGATGTGGTGGTGGTGGTAATTATCCGTGTCACATATGGAAAGTGAAAGAGGACGTCAGCTACTAGCAACCACATTGATCCACAGAATGGTCCGACGAAACGAATATGTACAATTTTTCCACAGATGGTCAGGGCACGGCGATGAGTTTAAATATCGCGCCGGGGCTGACTCACTGGGAACACAGGCCTAGCTGTTCCAGTTCGTTTGTTATATTACCCATCAAGAAAGTAAGGGATCAGAATAGTGGAATATTTTAGGTTCGAACAGAGCGGTATTGTTCAAGCAAACGGAAGTACCAAAATGAGGCTGCTGCTAGGAGCAAACAGTACGACACAGTGAGGCATCGACACTTCTGTGTATGTGTGCGAGCGAGCTGGGTGGGACATTGTTAGACGATTGCCGACCAACCTCTCGTGGCAAAGTTGTTAGCGATTACAGACCAACCTACCTCCGTTACTCTCGTAGTTGTATGTAAGGACGCAACAACACATATCAGCGGTTGCAGTTAAAACACTAAAACAAATTGGTTAAGCAAATGTAACATAACGGAAGACCGCTGACAACTGTTAAAGAGCAGAGCCGATTCGGTCATGACGAATGACATCAAAAAGCCGACCCTCTCCTTGATGTCATAAATACTCAGCCACATTAGGCTACAGTCAGTCGATCAGTAAGAGCAATGGCTTTTGGCTGTTGGCACTCGATTCTCTGATTATTGACCTGTGACATCTTTTGTATGAGATTGTTCCAGTACTGGTCATACTCCTGCCGTCTTACAAGATGACCACTGATCCGTAGCCACGGATGATAGAAGACAGCTTCCAGTACAAGCAGCCCCTAATTGGTAGTCCAGAGGCATACCGACACCGTCCCAGCTTGGGGCACAAACTTCTCTAATCCCCAACGTCGCTTGAGGCAGACGGCCCACTGAACTGGGGGATAGGATCAGCATTTAACATGACCTAATGGCATCCGACATCGTAGTCCATCTGATGGGACTACATGGGCAGTGACCTAGGAGGGACAGTGGGTGGCAGCCCGCTTACTAGAAGCCACCGGTCTATGCACAAGTCTGATGCAGCGAACTACAGCAGCCTGAGTTAACCGCTGGATGCTTTAGATTCTTTGCTGGCGTGCAAAGCCACCAGCCACCGCCGAAGATACAGCAACAAGCTGTATACGGAGAAATAAATGAAGTAATATTTAATTCCCTTTTATTGCGTCTACCGACGCCACATAGGTTCTTCGACCTTCATTCTGGAAAAACAGTAGGGCTTTCCAGCCAGGGAGTGCACGGCCCCTATAGCTATGTGGTGGCATCAACACTGATCCACTATACATGACACCACATTATAGCTCTCATTCTGTACTCTCCCCAGTGTGCAGTGTGGAGGAACTTCAGCATGTGGCAGCGAAGTGTGGGATGAATTACCACCTTAAATTCTGATTCATCCGTGAGTATAATAAGATATCATCAGTTGCGTTAGCTGGTGTCATAACGAAGAAGATGTGCAACGTGCCAGGTCTATGACCTTAGGCAAGTCCTCAGGCCAAACCCGCCGCACAGCGGACGACACTCTGTGTAGTAACGGACCATGGCCTATGTGCGTTGCTACTTTGATCTCCGGAATTGAAAATTCGTCGAGAGTGTGTCACTGTCTGTAGTCTAAGGCAAAAGCACCGTACTATATGTCTTTTTTCTGATATTGATTAAGTGGGCCTCGTTGGGAATAAATATCGCATAATACACTACTGGCAATTAAAATTGCTACACCACGAAGATGACGTGCTACAGACGAGAAATTTAACCGACAGGAAGAAGATGCTGTGATATGTAAATGATTAGCTTTTCAGAGCATCCACACAAAGATGGCGCCGGTGGCGACACCTACAACGTGCTGACATGAGGAAAGGTACCATCCGATTTCTCATACACAAACAGCAGTCGACCGGCGTAACCTGGTGAAACGTTGTTGTGATGCCTCGTGTAAGGAGAAGAAATGTGTACCATCACGTTCCGACTTTGATAAAGGTCGGATTGTAGCCTATCGCGATTGCGGTTTATCATATAGCGACACTGCTGCTCGCGTTGGTCGAGATCCAATGACTGTTAGCAGAATATGGTATCGATGGATTCAGGAGGCTAATACGGAACGCCGTGCTGTATCCCAACGGCCTCGTATCACTAGCAGTCGAGATGACAGGCATCTTATCCGCATGGCTGTAACGGATAGTGCAGCCACGTCTCGATCCCTGAGTCAACAGATGGGGACGTTTGCAAGACAACAACCATCTGCACGAACAGTTGGACGACGTTTGCAGCAGCATACACTATCAGCTCGGAGACCATGGCTGCGGTTACCCTTGACGCTGCATCACAGACAGGAGCGCTTGCGATGGTGTACTCAATGACGAACCTGGGTGCACGAATGGCAAAACGTCATTTTTTCGAATGAAACCAGGTTCTGTTTACAGCATCATGATGGTCACATCCTTGTTTGGCGACATCGCGGTGAACGCACATTGGAAGCGTGAATTCGTCATCGCCATACTGGCGTATCGACCGGCGCGATGGTATGGGGTGCAATTGGTTACACGTCTCGGTCACCTCTGGTTCACATTGACGGCACTTTGAACAGTGGACGTTACATTTCAGATGTGTTACGACCCGTGGCTGTACTCTTCATTCCATCCCTGCGAAACCCTACATTTCAGCAGGATAATGCACGACTGCATGTAGCAAGTTCTGTACGGGCCTTCCTGGATACAGAAAATGTTCGACCTCTGCCCTGGCCAGCACATTGTCCAGATCTCTCACCAAATGAAAACGTCTGGTCAATGGTGGCCGAGCAGCTGGATCGTCACAATACGCCAGTCACTACTCTTGATGAACTGTTGTATCGTGTTGAAGGTGCATGGGCAGTTGTACCTGTACACGCCATCCAAGCTCTGTTTGATTCAATGTCCAGGCGTATCAAGGCCGTTATTACGCGCTGAGGTTGTTGTTCTGGGTACTGATTTCTCAGGATCTATGCACCCAGATTGCGTGAAAATGTAATCACATGTCAGTTCTAGTATAATATATTTGTCCAATGAATATCCGTTTGTCATCTGCATTTCTTCGTGGTGTAGCAATTTTAATGGCTAGTAGTGTAGATACAGAGGGGGTTCATCTGTTACCCTGACTAGAACGTTGTCTACGTCTGTCACAGACTCAAAACGTCTGGTCGTGGGTTGCCGAAAGACTGGCGTACCATCACTTCCCAAACACTACGATTGACGAATTCTGGCCTAGACCTGGAGCAGAATGAAATGATGTACAGGTATCTGTCGTCCAAGCTCAATTCGAGTTAGAGCCATTGTTGCCATGGGAGGTGTCAGCTCTGTACTACATTTCGTACCAAGTATGCCATTAAATCGTCGGTAATTTGAATCGTTTATTCTTTCTACTGTACTGTACGTGTAGAGTGACTAAAATTTCGTTACTTGTTATCTTCTTGGCTTTGCGATTTTCATGGTCAGTAATGTATCATCACATAATAATTTAGCTAGATAACGTGCAAACGTACGTGCATTCCGTTTTTTTTTGACAGAGGATATTTTTTTTAATTTTGTATGTGGAAAGAATTTAACAGAGAATGAATGCATTGGTTGACAGCGGCAGAGGCAGGAAAGTAACGGGGAGGAGCAAGTGGAGGTGCAGAGACGATCGGCGGCTGCTGCGCAGTTTCTGGGTTTGTCGATAATCTGGGACGTTCCAAGGTGGGGGGAGGCTGGCAGCCACAGGTGGCCAGACCAGGTGCAGCAGGGCCGTCCGTACCGAGGGCTTGGAGAGTCTGGCACTCGGCAAAGAGACAGGCACAGAGAGGGCGCAAAAATTGACGGAGGAGAAAGAAATTAAGAATTAACCGCGAAAGCTAGGTGAGTTCTCTTACCCTCGTGTTCCTATCTCCTGCTTTCGAAATGAAGGCTTTTTCCCTCACCCGCAATCTTATAAGCACGCTGTTGTCACAGTCTCATTTCATCCAAGTAGAATCATAAGGAAACGACCACTACCGAATAAAATTTCTACCGCTAACACGATTTCCGTGGCAATGGTCTGCTTGGTTGATAACTGCCACCCGCATATCTCGCTCTTACTCAACAGCGGAGTTCTAGCTGATTGTTGCAGGATTCTCGAACATATTCTCAGTTCGAATATAATGAATTTCCTTGAGACAGAGAAGTTGCTGTCCATGCATCAGCACGGCTTTAGAAAGCATCGCTCCTGCGAAACGCAACTCGCCCTTTTTTCACATGATATCTTGCAAACCATGGATGAAGGGTGTCAGACGGATGCCATATTCCTTGACTTCCGGAAAGCGTTGGACTCGGTGCCCCACTGCAGACTCCTAACTAAGGTACGAGCATATGGGATTGGTTCCCAAGTATGTGAGTGGCTCGAATACATCTTAAGTAATAGAACCCAGTACGTTGTCGTCGATGGTGAGTGTTCATCGGAGGTGAGGGTATCATCTGGAATGCCCCAGGGAAGTGTGGTAGGTTCGCTGTTGTTTTCTATCTACATAAATGATCTTCTGAATAGGGTGGATAGCAATGTGCGGCTGTTTGCTGATGGTGCTGTGGGATCGGGAAGGTGTCGTCGTTGAGTGACTGTAGGAGGATACAAGATGACTTGGACGGGATTTGTGATTGTTGTAAAGAATGACAGCTAACTCTAAGAATAGATAAATGTAAATTAATGCAGATGAATAGGAAAAAGAATCCTGTAATGTCTGAATACTCCATTAGTAGTGTAGCGCCTGACACAGTCACGTTGATTAAATATTTAGGCGTAACATTGCACAGCGATATGAAGTGGGACAAGCACGTAATGGTAGTTGTGGGGAAGGCGGATAGTCGTCTTCGGTTCATTGGTAGAATTTTGGGAAGACGTGGATCATCTGAAAAGGAGACCGCTTATAAAACACTAATACGACCTATTCTTGAGTACTGCTCGAGCGTTTGGTATCCCTATCAGGTAGAATTGAGGGAAGACATAGAAGAAATTCAGAGGCGGACTGCTAGATTTGCTACTGGTAGGTTTGATCAGAACGCGAGTGTTACGGGAATGCTTCAGGAACTCGGGTGGGAGTCTCTAGAGGAAAGGAGGCGTTCTTTTCGTGAATCGCTACTGAGGAAATTTAGAGAACCAGCATTTGAGGCTGACTGCAGTACAATTTCACTGCCGCCAACTTACATTCTCGGAAAGACCACAAAGATAAGATAAGAGAGATTAGGGCTCGTACAGAGGCATATAGGCAGTCATTTTTCCCTTGTTGTGTTTGGGAGTAGAGCAGGGAGAGACGATGCTAGTTGTGGTACGAGGTACCCTCCGCCACGCGCCGTATGGTGGATTACGGAGTATCTATGTAGATGTAGATGTAGATCTACTTCGTTGTTGTTTTGCAGGACCTAAAAGGTCACTGAGCGCGTGTTGGATCAGACATGCTATTTGACCTGCCGACTGAGTTCTGCAGCGAGGCGAGACGGTGGGCGAAGCAAGCATAAAAAGTAGAAGAGATGTGTAGTTTACTTGTCGCCAGGAAAATGCAGCTCCGCATGAGAAACTTGTCAACGACTCAATTCTACGGCCGCTAACGTTAGTTCTACGGAGATGTATCGCTTCACGGTGGCTAATTAATGTCTTCCGTGGCAAATTTATTTTCAAATTGTGACGTACTGATGACAAATGACATTGAAATGAAACTTATTTTTCTTTCAACTTTCGAAGCTAAGAACATGGCGTAGCAAAGAATGAAACATGATATTACTTACGATTGTTGCAGCATTATGATGAATGCTGTTTTTGGACGACGTTTAAATTGACATAAACTTGTATTTCGTGACCATTTTATTCACACGTTTAACACTGAATTACTGGATGTCAACGGATATTACTTATTTTGTTTCACTAAAGCGTGGATGTCTGATACCACTTTCTGAGGACAACTAATTCGAAGACAATTTTTTAAGGTGAAGTCTGTTTGAGCCTCTGTGGGTAGATTTCGTTCTCTTCTTGAAGAAAAAAAGTAGTTCGCATAAGTGTAACAATCGTTGCCGCAAACCTGTAAAGGTGGGAATTTATGTCAACGATAAAAGTATACGACACATATTTTATTATCAAACTTGCCACTCAACTGCTTCTCAGTGTATGGCTATGTAAGTTCTAACAATAGCCAGGCATCCTACACCGACTTGTTGTAAACTGATGTTGCCACGTCTGACCTCACTTTGAAGTTCCTAACCCGGGTACTGTGCTGTTCATCATCGATTTAAAATGAGCTACTCTCCACTTGAAGCATTACGCCATAAATATATCTGCTTGTAAGGCTAATGGCACACTAGGCGATTTTCTACCCTCGATAATAATCGCAACTGAAACAGTTGCCTAAGGTGCCACACTTCAAACGATTATAATCGCGACGGATGAAGTCGCGCCGACGTAACTGTATGGCTCACTAACGACAAAAATCGGTGGCTTTTGCAGTTGCGTTATAGCCAGCCACGAAAGACAACATCCATGATGACCTGTCATTTAAAACTGAAATATTTAGCTGCAGTAGCATTATATGTCGTTCGACGCCGCAGAAGGCGTAACCACGATCGAAAATGGTGGATCCATCCAATTGTTATGAATTGTCCAAGTGAAGGGAGGCTAGTGTTGTTACACAAGAAACTAAGGAGTTATCCGGAGGAATTCATTGGTTACTACCGCATGTACTTAGCACCTTTCGACTTACTGCTCTAGAATATACAAAGTAACTTACAAAAGAAGGATACCAAGTTACATGACTGTTGGCGTGGAAGGAAAACTTGTAGTAACATTGAGGTGCGTTTTTTAATTAAATAGATTAAGTAATTAATGGGCATGAACATACACTTAACATAACGTTAACAAAAACTAAGTTAGAATGTAAGAGCTTACATTAAAAGTTCATGTCAGTTGCCTAATCACTGTTAACATTCTTCAAACGACAAGATAGAGTCTTCATCCGGCAGTCCTGTAACTGGTGAAAAGTAAGTGATAAGACTCTGAGGTATAAGGCTTTGTGTGCTTGTCGATGTCGACGCACCTGACGGCGCAGTATTTATGGTGTCAGTAGTAATGCTGCTCTCTACACCCTTTCGCTGTAATATTTTATTAATTGCAATGTTTTTATTTGAAAGCGTAGTTTTCTTCGGTAGTCATTTATTCTAACTAAGACAAAAGAGATGTCAAAAACAAGTCATCAGGATCCTTTTGTGGTACAGCCCAAGTTGAACTATGTGTCAAAACTCTTATCAACTCTCTTTCAAATGGATCCTGAAATTTCCTTTTATTTGCTTTAGTAGAGGAAGGTTTAGCAGCCGCGGTGCACTGTCTTCATGATGCTTTTAGGCTTCATCATCCTCAAGAATAGAGCCACCATTCATATTTCCCGAGGTCCTGAAATTAAAAGAAACATTTTTGAAAAAAAAACACGTGCCACTTTGTAATGAGCAAGTATATGTGATGAGAAGTGTATATAGTAAGTCGATATTGAGTAGGTAATTAACTACCATAGCCATTGGAAATAGATTTAAATGTTACAAAACTTCAGAAGAAAGTTTCTACTTACTGCCTCAATACCATGGCTACTTGCAGGAAAGATATCTACCTATAGTAGTCATTAGGTTTTTTGTAATCGTTGTGCTGTCACTCTATTTTTTTGTAATTCTTTCAGGCTGCCACTGTATGCATCACGCATATTTTTCCACCGTTTTTGTACTTATTTTCCTGTAGGAAGGTTAAAAATAATTATTCTTACAGCTGCTCATTCAAATTCATTAATTTCCTTCAACCTGATATTGTGTTTTATACTCCTCTTATTTATAACAGGTATCTAGGGATGGGGTGCTCCATAAAGTCTTGGCGCTATGAGTTTGTACTAAGACGCTCAACTACTACATCTATAATTGAAGATACATGCAGAGAAATTTGGATCTGCGTACAACCAAAGTACATGCCAATGCCAAAGGAAAAGGATTTACAAAAAATAGCTCTGAATTTTGGGAGACCTACAAATTTTCCTCACTGCACAGGTGCCATTGATGGTAAGCATGTGCAGTTGGTGAAGCCTTGGAATAGTGAAAGTGAATTTTTTTGTCATAAACAGTTTCATTCCGTAGTGCTTATGGCAGTTGCGAATTGTGACTATTGCTTCCGATGGACGCAATGGTGATTCAGATATTTTAGAAGGAACTAACTTCAAGGAGAGCATTTTGTAATAGATGGTTAACTTTTCCAGAGGCTAAACATTTGACTAATGAACTAAATAATCAAAATGTGCCTCTCGTATCTATAGGTGATGAAGGTTTTGCTCTTGATAAACACTTGATACGGCCTTTTGCAAGAAAATCACTCACATTCTCGAGGAGGGAGTTTAATTATAAGCTGAATAGAGCAAGGCGTGTAGTAAAATGTTCGATTGGCATCCTTGCTAGCAAGTAGCGAATTTTCCACTGGGCCATAGATGTTTATATTAATCTGGCTGAAAGTATTATGAAAACTTGTTGCGTGCTGTTTAGCTTTGTGCAGAAGCATGATTGCTATCGGTTTGAAGATAGTTTAACCTCTTCTCAGGAATCAAAGGTAAAAGAGGGATAGATGACGAGGGAGGACAGATGTGGCACTTCCAAGAAATTCGTCAGCAGACATTGTTGTGCACGTGACGCTCATTGTTGTTGTAACCGGTGGTGAGATCAGTTTACTCCCAAGATTTTGTACTTTAGGAGGGGCAAATAGAGGAGAAATTTAAGAATATACCATTTCGAGATCAAAGTAAGTCAAGAAAAAGTTTTCACGATTCCTTTTCAATAGTATGTACTAGTAGGTACGCGCCTAGTAGCTTATAACTTGTATTTAGACTGTGCATTAGAAATGTTGTAGGTTATGTCGGTCGACTAATGGCTTCTTCTGATAACATCTTTGTTGAAAACGGTGGTTCGGCATCTGTCCTTACGAAAACGGACAGATGCAGCAATGCTTGCAAACCTAACAGGAGTCCATGCATTTATGTTTTACAGAAAAATGCCGAGAAAACGCATTAGGACAACAGACAGGGGAAAATGGACTGCACAACATCTATTAGAGGCAGTTAAACCAGTCAAAGAGGAAGGTTATGCTATAAGGAAAGCAGCTCGAATGAAAAATATACCAGAATGAACATTACGGAGAAGAGTTGCTACTAGCAATTTCAGGAAAGCTGGGTGTGGACCATCACCAAATGTGAGTGAAGATACAGAAAGGAAATTAGTTGCTTATATAAAGAAATTGCAATCATGTGGCTTTGCTCCCAAACCGTCAGACGTCAGGCAAATAGCTTTCAATTTAGCTGATCAGATGGGACTGAAAAACAAGTTCAACAAGGAAAAGAAACTTGCAGGGATAGATTTGTTTCTCTCATTTTTAGAATGCTATGAGGGCTAACGCATCAGAAAAACGCAAGGCTTTTTATAGCCAGAGCGATCTGAATGAATAGAGAGAAGTCAATTCTTACCCTGATCTGTTAACACAAACATTGACCGAAAAAGGGCTTTTGGATAAACCAGGTAGTATCTACAACATAGACGAAACTGGTCTATAGTTAAAGAATGAGCATGGGAAGGCTGTTGCGCAAAAAGGAAGCAGAGATGTCGATGTCATTGCTTCTGCTGAAAGAGGAGAGACAATAACAGTTATTGCATGCTGTAATGCTGAGCGAAATTTCTTACCACCTTACTGCATTTACAAAGGAGCGAATAAAAAACAAGAGGCTAATGACAACATGCCTCCAGGATCAGTTGTTGTTATGAGTAGAGAATCCACTTATGTCAACAGTGGTATTTTCATGGATTGGTTCGAAAACCATGTCCTTCCTAGAAAGGCGCCTGGCCCTGCTCTGTTTCTGTTTGATGGCCATGCCTCTCTTATGGATTGAGTCATCCTTTTAGATATAGCTGTTGAAAATGAAGTGTCGATAATTTGTTTGCCTAGCCACACGACAAACTTTTTATAGCCACTAGACTGATCATTTTTCAAGCCACTGAAATCCTACTTTAAAGAGACTTGTCATTCGTGGATTGCAGGTAATTGAAGTACAGACAGAAGTATTACAAGGCAGGTATTTTGATAGTTTCTCTACAAAGCACTGACTGATGCTGCCAGTGTCCAGACTGATGTATCCGGAATTAGAGCTACTGGAATTTTCCTGCTTGACAGAGCAGTAATTCCAAACCATGACTTTCTTTCAGATATTAATAATACTGATCTCCCAACTACTGCAGATGTCTCTAATGATCTGATTCCAGGTGAGTCATCAACATCAACATCTGAAATAAATGTGTTAAGAGAACACCCTCCAACCTGCAAACCTTGCACTAATTTGGCTACTCATCGACCTACTGATCAAGGCAGCTGCTGTGTAAATGACAACTCAGTGGCACCTCATGGAGAGACACCATCAAAATTGCTGGAAAACATTTCACCTTTATCTATACTGCCTCAGAGAAATCAATCAAAGAGAAAACAATCATCAACAAGTATAGCATACTGCGATTTTATAGCAACGAAAAGAAAGAAAATCAGCGAAAGAAGCAAGTAAGGAAAAGGTCTTGCCCACAATAATGTAGCAGCTAAAAGAAATCAAATCCCCAAAACCAGAGCGAAAGAACCGCCAAAGAGGCGTGTGTTTGAAGACTCAGTTTCAGAACAAGATGATGTTGATATTTTCCCACGCTGTAGTTCCTCCGACGAATTAAAATTCGACAACAACGAATGTGTAGAGTACGTTGAAATTTCTCAAGAATCAACATCTACCAGTAGATACATTTTGGTACTTTTAGTGCACTAATGCAATTTTTAAAAAATCTGTATTTTATACATAAAACAACAGATTTTTTAAAAATTCATTATTTTTAATTAACTAAACCGATTTTATAATGTTAACTAAATACGTATTTTTTACAATAATATAACTAATTATAATAACCAACTGATTTTTAATTCCATTTATTTCCTTTAAAATGTGATTTTAACACAATAACATACACTCCTGGAAATTGAAATAAGAACACCGTGAATTCATTGTCCCAGGAAGGGGAAACTTTATTGACACATTCCTGGGGTCAGATACATCACATGATCACACTGACAGAACCACAGGCACATAGACACAGGCAACAGAGCATGCACAATGTCGGCACTAGTACAGTGTATATCCACCTTTCGCAGCAATGCAGGCTGCTATTCTCCCATGGAGACGATCGTAGAGATGCTGGATGTAGTCCTGTGGAATGGCTTGCCATGCCATTCCCACCTGGCGCCTCAGTTGGACCAGCGTTCGTGCTGGACGTGCAGACCGCGTGAAACGACGCTTCATCCAGTTCCAAACATGCTCAATGGGGGACAGATCCAGAGATCTTGCTGGCCAGGGTAGTTGACTTACACCTTCTAGAGCACGTTGGGTGACACGGGATACATGCGGATGTGCATTGTCCTGTTGGAACAGCAAGTTCCCTTGCCGGTCTAGGAATAGTAGAACGATGGGTTCGATAACGGTTTGGATGTACCGTGCACTATTCAGTGTCCCCTCGACGATCACCAGAGGTGTATGGCCAGTGTAGGAGATCGCTCCCCACACCATGATGCCAGGTGTTGGCCCTGTGTGCCTCGGTCGTATGCAGTCCTGATTGTGGCGCTCACCTGCACGGCGCCAAACACGCTTACGACCATCATTGGCACCAAGGCAGAAGCGACTCTCATCGCTGAAGACGACACGTCTCCATTCGTCCCTCCATTCACGCCTGTCGCGACACCACTGGAGGCTGGCTGCACGATGTTGGGGCGTGAGCGGAAGACGGCCTAATGGTGTGTGGGACCGTAGCCCAGCTTCATGGAGACGGTTGCGAATGGTCCTCGCCGATACCCCAGGAGCACAGTGTCCCTAATTTGCTGGGAAGTGGTGGTGCGGTCCCCTACGGCACTGCATAGGATCCTACGGTCTTGGCGTGCATCCGTGCGTCGCTGCAGTCCGGTCCCAGGTCGACGGGCACGTGCACCTTCCGCCGACCACTGGCAACAACATCGATGTACTGTGGAGACCTCATGCCCCACGTGTTGAGCAATTCGGCGGTACGTCCACCGGCCTCCCGCATGCCCACTATATGCCCTCGCTCAAAGTCTGTCAACTGCACATACGATTCACGTCCACGCTGTTTCGGCATGCTACCAGTGTTAAAGACTGCGATGGAGCTCCGTATGCCACGGCAAACTGGCTGACACTGACAGCGGCAGTGCACAAATGCTGCGCAGCTAGCGCCATTCGACGGCCAACACCGCGATTCCTGGTGTGTCCGCTGTGCTGTGCGTGTGATCATTGCTTGTACAGCCCTCTCGCAGTGTCCGGAGCAAGTATGATGGGTCTGACACACCGGTGTCAATGTGTTCTTTTTTCCATTTCCAGGAGTGTATTTTGCATCAATTGGATCATTTACATTTGCAGTTCTTCTGTTTTTAAAACCAATATAAACTTTACTTACTTATAAAATTGTAATAAAATCTTTGTCAAAATATTTAATTGCATTACTTATCTTTGGATCTGCTTTTTTCTAAATTCAATGTAGATGTTTTATGTACTTGTTCAGTATGTTTAGTTAGATGTATCTTATTTTCAAAAATCTGCATTTATTAAATAGAAAATATCACAAAATTATAATTCTCACATAATTTAACCCAAATAAACGTAAATGACCACATATTACGTAATCAAAATTTTGTTTTCTTTCTGTATTGTAATGCAGTTCATAGTTTCCAAAATAGTTAACTAATAATTTTGGTATATTACCACCAAATGAATCAAAAATAACTTTTTTATAATTAATTTTATTGTAACAAAACAAATGAGTACTAGTATTATCAGATGTATTTAAATTTACTATACCACATTCCAATTTTAATGGTTTATTTATTAATTTACCAATCATGTATACATCATGAAGGTGTTTAATTTTTAATTGTGTAGTTAGTGTTTCTATATCAATATTAGTTAATGCATTTGGATATTTATCAGCAACTTTTTGAAATTTATTGTTTTCTTTATTCCATTACCAACTCTTTTTCCATTTCTAAGTTTTTTTGTTCTTCTAATGCTTTATCATTTTCCTTTTTGCTCAATACTGCATTTGCAATTGTTGCAGATCCTGCAGCTAATGAACCAATTGTTGCTAAATATGGTAATGCTGCTAATAAAAATGGAAGAAATCCACCTTCACGTTGAGTTAATTCTTTATCAATTTTGTTTTTTGTGAAATTTTCATTAATTTTCTTTGCAACAGAAATAGCTTATTTGACAAGTAAATGTCCATCAACTTTATTTTTTTCTTTTTTGAATATCTATTACAAATGCTTCAATTACAATTAAATATTTATCATTTACCTTTAATTTATTTGACTCTGGTTTAGTTTTACGACTAGATAGCGAAAGATAATCAATTTTGGAGTTATTCATATAAACAGTAAGAAATTTTTTAAAGAATATTTTATGTAGTTAAAAATTTAATAAAGTTTTTTTAAAGTTGTTATAAATTTATAAAGATATTTTATATGGACCAAAATTTATAAAGGATTTTTTATATAGTTTAAAAATGTATAAAGATCTTTACGTTCTTTTAATATTTAAAAAATAATTTACACTAAAATGTACAAAAAATTTTAAAGAGTTTAAAATTTTAACCATACCAACAGGATTTAAACCAGATACTTTATCTTCACTATGATGAATATAACATTTTTATTTTTACGCTCATTTATCTATTTACTTTCATTTTCATCTTCATACCTTGTTTCCTTTGTGAATAATAGCAATTGCATATTCTAGATTAAAGTCAACAAATACAGTACTTGAATTGTCTTTACATTCATCTATTGGAATAATTTCTGCATTATTTACAATAAAACTAACAATTTCTTTATTGCTTTTATCTTTAATTTTATTACATTGTTATATAAATTGTTAATATTTTGGTTGTTATTAAACTTTTTGAATAAACATACAAATGTTTTATTTTATTCCAAATCAACCATATGTAGCTAAAAGATAATTATCATTCATTAATGTTGTTTTACCACAACCACTTGGTACAATTACTGCACATCTTATAGAATTTGGTAGAAGTTTACCATATTTGTATTTTTATTTTCTGGATCTCTTACTTTAAGATTAAAATCGTTTTTTTTCATTTATTAATAATTTTTCATTTATTATAATTTTTCAGTAGAAAATGAGCCACCAACTTCAACTTAGTAATAAATCATCTGTACGTAGAAAACGATGAACTATTCCAATACATGATATTTATACTGATGATTCATAAGTTGTTTTTTATTCTACTTTTTAACACCAAATATTAGAGTAAATAATAATAAATTTCATTGTGATGGAGAAATAATAGAAATTCTTCTATGTCAATACAGATTTTGAAATGTAAAAAAAATTATACATTTGGAAAAACCACGTATACACATAAACCAGATGAAATTTTAAACCGAATATCTATTGAAAGTGATATAAAATTGTATATGGATATAGCAAATAGTATTAGAAGTGTACCTGGTTTTAATAATCAAGTTGTTCAACCTAATGAAAAAACTGTATCTTAGGATGTTCCTAAAATAATTCCTTTTGATTTAATCAATATAAATTTAATCTTACTGATGGAATGTATGTAAAACGTAATGATAATTTTCAAAGAAACTAATATTATTGGTTCGTTTAAACATAATGATGAATTTGGTGGACCAATAATTTATCAACAAAATTATCCTGTAAATGTTCCTATTTTTAATACAGTTCAACATTTGTTGTTACTATAACTCATGAAAATGATAATTTAAATGGCTTTAATGGTGCTACTGAAATGTTATTTTAGATATATCTTAATAAATTTTTCATTAATAAATTAATAATTGGTAAAACAATCATGAATAAAATAGAAAGTTATCAGTTTTGTTTATTTCGTGTTAATAAAAAACTAAAAATTATTTAAAAGTTCCTAACAAAGATACATAAATGGAAATCCATATTTGTGGTGGTTGGCTTCATCAAAATCATCCACAATTGTACAAGAAGTGTAGTATTATTAGAAATTGTGGTACAGATTTTCCAACTTATGATAGAAAAATTACATTAAAAATTCATTGATAATTATGTAACTAAATTGTTTGACTTTATAACAAAGAAAAGGAAATAATATATTATCTAGAATTGAACATCCTTTTATTTCATCAACAGTTTTGCTACATTTAACTTCATCTGTTACCGACAAAATTAGTTTAGAAGGATATATTCTAAATACAGGAAAAATAAATAGTATAAGAAAATGAAGTACTTTATACATTGTCAGTGCTTGATAGGAATTTTTAAAGATTATAAAGAAATAATATTTGAAGGTAACTTAACTGTAGTTTTTCACATAGTTCATTTTCTGGAGATGCAATTCTATGTTGGTTAGATAAAAATGTTGCTGGTGTTGAAACAACAGATACACTTCCTAAAGAAGGTAAAGTAGTTATAGAATCTTTCGAAATACATGTACCAGTTGTTAAATATGAATCAAATTACAAAGTTAAACAACAGGAAAATATTTTCAAAAAACCTTAAATTCCTAATTCCTTTCACTAACTTCAAACAAGAGAAGTTACCATATTATCTGGTAAAAACAATTATGAACATGCTATAACAAATTATTATAACTCTACAGAACGTTATGCCTTTTCTATTTTTGTTTTATTTCAAACAAATCGTAAAATAATCAGTTCATTCTTCATCATCTTTGATCATGTGAAACTAAGGAATATATATTTAAAAATAACAAAAATGAATTTTTTCCTCAAGAAATGTGGAATATTAATCCACCAAATAATTTTAAAAGCATATGATGCAGTTCTTGATTTTAAAAGAACAACTTTACTAAGATCTAATATTGATATTAATCCATTTAGTTTTACGATTAATTATCCAAGTTATGTAGTCAATATGACACGTCAAAGAATATATAACTACACAAAAAACAAGTATGAAACACTGTGCAAAGTTTTAATGATAAAATTCCAAGTGTTGCACTTTTTATGTAATTATGTACAGTAAAAAGAATCTTACTTACTGAAAATTTTTAATTATTAATTATTTAATTTTTTTGTACATAAATTAATGAAAAACTTAAAAAATTTGTAGAAGTGTTAACTTCATACATTTTTGAAACATTTTAAGAAAGATAGAAAAAACAAAAACTGAAAATTTTACTATAATTTACTTTTATTATCTAATTCATTTTATTTATTTACTTATGTTCATGATCTATTTTTTAAAAATAATGTACTTTTGTTTTAACTAATACATTTTAATTAATTTACTTTTGTTCACAACAGAACTTTTTAAAATAATTTACTTTTGTTAACTATTACATTTTAATTTACTTACATTCACATTGTGATTTTAAAAAAATAACTTACTTTTGTTGACTAATACATGTTATTGTGTTACAATCACGTTGTAAATGAAATAATGAGGTTATAAATCTGTTGGTTATTGTAATTAGGTTTCTTATTTTAAAAAGTTGGTGTTTAGTTAACATTATAAAAACAGTTTTGTTAAAACTGGATTTTTAAAAATCTCTTGTTTTACTTATAAAATACAGAATTTTTAAAAAACTGCGGAAGTGCGCTAAAATGGGTAAAAAGTATCTATGTCTACCTCTGACTGGATTCAATGTGTAGGATGTTCTAGGTGACTTCATGAATCATGCACTCTCTATGAGAACATGTGTCATTTTTGTGGATGACTTAAAAATAAACTTGAAAAATAAAAATCAAAGTGAATGTCATTTTCAATGTATGTTGCCATTGGCCATCTGTCCATCCCTTCTGCTACATCTTGCCTGCCACTTACTAATTAATTGCAATTTACAAGCGTTAGTATATCATAAGAATGTTCCTTTGTTACAAATTTTTGTAATGCGATGGTATCTATAATAAATGACAATGTTCACACCATCAGTCTTGTCTAAAGTTATTGCAATTTAAGTGATTATATATTGATAAAAATTAATTTGAAAATAATGTGCAGAGTCTGTCCTGCCTTTACCTTATAGAAAATGTAGGACTAAGAGGTAGCAATCATGGTTGTGACATAGAGATACATTTTGCAATTACTTCCACTCTGTAGATGGATCAGTTCCTTGACAAAATGTATACATTTTTGGCAAAGATAACTAGATGTCTACAGATGAGGATGTCATTCTTGTCATAAGCTGTAGTTAATAGTTGATACATTTCATTTTCACATTGTCATTTTACACTATTTGTTTTGTGCCTTAAATACATAATGCTACAAACACATTCTACATATACATACAGTATATAGTCTGCTAGCCAACAAGGGATGTGTGGCAGAGGGCGCGCTAAATTCATATCCCCCTCCCCTCCTGTTCCACTCACGGATGGAAAGAGGAAAAAACGACTGTCTGAACACCTCAGTACCTGCTCCAATACCTTTGAAAGGTGATCATTGAACGATTTGAAAGTTGGTGGTAATAATATATCCTCTACATAATCGGTGAAGATCGGATTTCGGCATTTAGTGAAGTCCCTTCCGTTTAGTGTGTCGTTTATCTGCAAGTGTACCAGTCACCAATCTTGCCGCTCTTCTTTGGACCACTCTCTTGAATCAGAGCCAACTGGTAAGGATCCCATACACACGAAGAGTACTCTAAGACTGGATGAACTAAAGTATTGTAAGCAATTTCATTTGTTGAAGGACTGCATCACTTCAGGATTCTACCAATAAACAATCTAGAGTCCGCCTTGCCCATTATTTGTGTAATCTGATCATTCCATTTAAGATCATTAATATAGTCACACCCAGACACTTGATGGATGTTTCCACTTCCAAGGACTGGGCATTTATTTCGTGCTCATACATCAATGGCGATTTTCGCCTTGTTATACACAGTAGGTTACACTTACTAATATTGAGAAATAACTGCCAGTCATTACACCACACATTTATTTTCTGCATACCCTCATTGATTTGTTCTCAACTTTCGTGTGATACTACTTTCCTGTAGACTACAGAATCATCGGCAAACAGTCTAATGCCGCTGTCCATACCAACATTCAGATTGGTTATATAAATCTTAAAAAGCAGAGGACCTATTACGCTGCCCTGGGGCACACCTGAAGTTACGCTTGTTTCTGTTGAAGTCACCCCATTCAGCACGACATACTGCTCTCTGTCGGTTAGAAAACTTTCTATCCAACAGCATATGTCATCAGATAGACCAGAAGCGCGCAGTTTTTGGAGCAAGTGAAAGTGCAGAACTGAGTCGAATTTTTTGGAAAGTCGATAAAAATGGCATCAACCTGGGAGCCGGTATCTAGAGCCTGTTGTATATCATGCACAAAGAGGGCCCGCTGTGTCTTGCATGACCGCTGTTTCCTAAAACCGCACTGGTTTATGCAGATGAGCTTCTCAGAGTCTAGAAAGATCATTATGTCTGAACACAAAATTTGTTCCATGAATCTACAACAAATCTATGTCAGTAAAATTGGCCTGTAATTATGTGCATCCTATTTTCTACCCTTTTTATAGATTTCTGTGACCTGGGCCTTCTTCAAGTCTAGTGGAACTTTCCGCTATTCCAATGATCTCTGATAGATGATGGATCAGAATGGTGCTATATTTGTAGCATAGTCAACATATAATCTTACAGGGATACTGTCTGGGCCAGATGCCTTCCTGGCGTCTAAGGATCTTAACTGATTTACATTCCCAGAACACTAACCACTATGTCAGCCATCCTTGTATTTGTGCGATAATTGAAAGGGGGAATGATGCTGCAGTCCCCTAACACAAACGAGTTTTTGAAAGCTAGATTTAGAATTTTGGCCTTCTGTTTATCATCATCCGTTACATTACCCATACTGTCAGCAAGTGGAGGTATTGAATTATTTGTAATGTTCAAAGATTTTACGTACGGCCAAAATTTTTGGGGGCTATTTTTAGATTTTGCAGATGAGATATTGCTTTCAAATTTGTTAAAAGAAACTCTCATTGATCTTCTAGAAGCTGCTTTCATTTTGCATTATTTATGTTTGTCAGCGGCACAGTGACTATGTTTAAAACGACTGTGCAATATTCTCTGATTTCTCAGCAACTTCCTGATATGTTTGTTGTACCAAAGTGGATCCTTTCCCTTCCACTATATTTTTATTAGGCACTTACTTCTCTAGCCTATGGTCGACAGTACCTTTAAATTCCAACAAAAGATGCTCAATATCTTTGTGTCCTGCGGTGAATGCTTGGAGCTGAATATGGAGGTATTCACTAATGACACTTTTATTTCCTTTCCCAAACAAGAAAACTCTACATTCACTAGAATATCATTCTGTCATACAATCCTTTGTAGTTTCCCTATTAACTTTTGAAATAAATTATTCCATAAAATCTTAAGTTTTCGATTTTTTTCAACTGTATCCTCATAACTATTATATTTTATCTTAGGCAATATTAGATTAAGATATTAGTAAGAAAAAAACCTTGTACAAATTCAGAGTATTTCTTTTTCTGACTTCATTAAAATGTTGAATATAGTCTGATAATACGTCTAAAAACAATATATTAAATCGTGCAAAATTTCAACACAATTAATTTAATTGTTTTGGCGCAGCAAGTTTGTATGCATGCCAAGCTATTAGATGGTGAAGGAAAAACAAAAATTAAATTACTTTTTTAGTAGTTGTCTATGTGAAAGTTACGCCAAATGTCATGAAACTTTGCATGCTCCTATATACAAATATGTACCTCAAAGAATGCGGGGCAAAGTGAGGACATGCGGGGACCAAGCAGCAATCGGTATTGTAATTCTAAACGGTCGAAGCTGCGTTGGTAAAGTACCGGAACTTCAAGCGCTGATAGAAAGCACCAAAGCTGAAATAGTTGTAGGTACAGAAAGCTGGCTGAAGCCAGAGATAAATTGTACCAAAATTTTTACAAATGCACATACGGTGTTTAGAAAGGATAGATTGCAAGCAACCGGTGGTGGCGTGTTTGTCGCTGTTAGTAGTAGTTTATCCTGTAGTGAAATAGAAGTCGATAGTTCTTGTAAATTATTACAGGTGGAGATTATACTCAGCAACCGAGCTAGATTAATAATTGGCTCCTTTTACCGACCTCCCGACTCAGCAGCATTAGTGAAAGAACAACTGAGAGAAAATATGGAATACATTTTGCATAAATTTTCGCAACATGTTATAGTCTTAGGTGGAGATTTCAATTTACCAGATATAGACTGGGACACTCAGATGTTTAGGACGGGTGGTAGGGACAGAGCGTCGAGTGACATTATACTGAGTGCACTATCCGAAAATTACCTCAAGCAATTAAACAGAGAACCGACTCACAGAGATAACATCTTGGACCTATTGATAACAAACAGACCCGAACGTTTCGACTCTGTAAGCGCTGAACAGGGAATCAGTGATCATAAGGCCGTAGCAGCATCCCTGAATATGGAAGTAAATAGGAATATAAAAAAGGGAGGAAGGTTTATCTGTTTAGGCAAGAGTAATAGAAGACAGATTTCAGACTACCTAACAGATCAAAACGAAAATTTCTGTTCTGACACTAACAATGTTGAGTGTTTATGGAAAAAGTTCAAGGCAATCGTAAAATGCGTTTTAGACAGGTACGTGCCGACTAAAACTGTGAGGGACAGGGAAAACCCACCGTAATTCAACAACAAAGTTAGGAAACTACTGTGAAAGCAAAGAGAGCTTCACTCCATGATTAAACACAGCCAAAATCTCTCAGACAAACAGAAGCTAAACGATGTCAAAGTTAGCGTCAGGAGGGCTATGTGTGAAGCGTTCAGTGAATTCGAAAGTAAAATTCTATGTACCGACTTGACAGAAAATCCTAGGAAGTTCTGGTCTTATCTTAAATCAGTAAGTGGCTCGAAACAATATATCCAGACACTCCGAGATGATGATGGCATTGAAACAGAGGATGACATGCGTAAAGCTGAAATACTAAACACCTTTTTGCAAAGCTGCTTCACAGAGGAAGACCGCACTGCAGTTCCTTCTCTAAATCCTCCCACAAACGAAAAAATGGCTGACATCGAAATAAGTGTCCAAGGAATAGAAAAGCAACTGGAATCACTCAACAGAGGAAAGTCCACTGGACCTAACGGGATACCAATTCGATTATACACAGAGTACGGGAAAGAACTTGCCCCCCTTATAATATCCGTGTGCCGCAAGTCTCTAGAGGAACAGAAGGTTCCAAATGATTGGAAAAGTGCAGAGGTAGTCCCAGTCTTCAAGAAGGGTCGTCGAGCAGATGCGCAAAACTATAGACCTTTATCTCTGACGTCAATCTGTTGTAGATTTTTAGAACATGTTTTTTGCTCGCGTATCATGTCGTTTCTGGAAACCCAGAATCTACTCTGTAGAAATCAACATGGATTCCGGAACCAGCGATCATGTGAGACCCATCCCGCTTTATTTGTTCATGAGACCCAGAAAATATTAGATACAGGCTCCCAGGTAGATGCCATTTCCCTTGACTTCCAGAAGGCGTTTGATACAGCTCTGCACTGTCGCCTGATAAACGAAATATCGAAATATGAGCCTACGGAATATCAGACCAGCTGTGTGGCTGGATTGAAGAGTTTTTAGCAAACAGAACACAGCATGTTGTTCTCAATGGAGAGACGTCTACAGACGTTAAAGTAACCTCTGGCATGCCACAGTGGAGTTTATGGGACCATTGCTTTTCACTATATATATATATATATATATATATATATATATATATATATATATAGTGAAAAGCATATATATATATATATATATATATATATATATATATATATATATATATATATGAACTAATAGATAGTGTCGGAAGTTCCATGCGGCTTTTCACAGATGATGCTGTAGTATACAGAGAAGTTGCAGCGTTAGAAAATTGTAGCGAAATGCAGGAAGATCTGCAGCTCATAGGCACTTGGTGCAGCGAGTGGCAACTGACCCTTAACATAGATAAATGTAATGTATTGCAAATACATAGAAAGAAGGATCCTTTATTTTATGATTATATGATAGCGGAACAATACTGTTAGCAGTTATTTCTGTAAAATATCTGTAAGTATGCATGCGGAACGATTTGAAGTGTAATGATCATATAAAATTAATTGTTGGTAAGGCGGGTGCCAGGTTGAGATTCATTGGGAGAGTCCTTAGAAAATGTAGTCCATCAACAAAGGAGGTGGCTTACAAAACACTAATTTGACCTATACTTGAGTATTGCTCATCAGTGTGGGATCCATACTAGGTCGGTTTGATGGAGGAGATAGAGAAGATCCAAAGAAGAGCGGCGCGTTTCGTCACTGGGTTATTTGGTAAGCGTGATAGCGTTACAGAGATGTTTAGCAAACTCAAGTGGCAGACTCTGCAAGAGAGGCGCTCTGCATCGCGGTGTAGCTTGCTGTCCAGGTTTCGAGTGGAAGCGTTTCTGGATGAGGTATCGAATATATTGCTTCCCCCTACTTATATCTCCCAAGGAGATCACGAATGTGAAATCAGAGGGATTCGAGCGTGCACGGAGACTTTCCGCCAGTCGTTCTTCCCACGAACCATATGCGACTGAAACAGGAAAGGGAGGTAATGACAGTGGCACGTAAAGTGCCCTCCGCCACACACCGTTGGGTGCATTGCGGAGTATAAATGTAGATGTAGTAGTATCATCTTACGTATAGCACTTTGTGCATCCAGTGATAACGAGCTCCACTTCTCAGCCCTAGCGACATCTTCACACACCTTCTTTCATGCTTCTGCCTTGAGCAGACGATCTATATAATCTTGCGATTTTTCGTTGTAGAGACAGGGATATTTCTCCACCTCAATTATTATCAGTTCACTGTCCAAATGATCCTTTGGAACGACATTCATAATGTTTACCGACATTGCCACACACAGACGAAACAGAACTTAGTTCTGTGTCCTTGTGGCTGCTGCGCGACTGGCAATAATAACAGTCCAGTGTGGCAGGGGTGCTGACGAATATGGCCGCGCAAAAAACAGGCCAGGGACCATTCGACAGCGACAGTGGTGCGCGACAATTACAGCTCAGTATGGCACCTTCCATTTGGAACATGGAGATCCATTTCTGGCGCGACAAAAATCGTTAACCTTCAATGGAGAAAATCGCGTAGTGTGGCATTAGGCTAAGGCTACGGCAAACCTAACATATAGTTATTCCTCTGAAAGCTGTGCGTGGTTTGTCCCTTCCCCTGCGCTACGTAATGAAGTCTGACCGCCCAATTTTACATCGTACGCTATTTTTTTCCGGCTGCGCCACATAAACAGGCCTGCAGTTTTGTCGACATTCATCTGCTTTATTTATTATAGGTCAGATCTGGTCTGAGAACGGGAATGCCGCTTTCTAAGTTCAGATGGAAATATAGCTATTAATTGTTCACAGTTCTGATAACTTGTTTTAATTCTGTAGTGAACGGAACTCTTCGTTTCGTCTTTTTAGTAATATTGGTAAGGTTTCCAGGTGTAAGTATTGAAGCAATCGTCTTCGTTTCCAAGTTTTATAATCGAATCATATCTAATGCATTGATATCATCGTTGACCCTGAATTACAGAATCTGATGGCTAGTTTTACGGTACGCTGTTCAGTAATGATTGACACGTTTACAAAAGATTTAAATCTCGTACAACTCGACCAAGCAAAATGTTTTCCTGAAGTGTCAATGGCGTATTTTCGATATAGAGTCAGTTGCGTGGCCTGCATGAGTGCATCATAGACGACAGTGGAAGCAGTCGGCGCAAGAAACTGCTAACCCACAACAACTTAATTTGAGATCTTCTATGTTACGTATTTGGTTAATTTCAAAAACAATCTTTCTAGCAGCACATGTGGAAAAACTTGTTATTAGCTTACAACATAATACATTGAAGCGCCAAAGAAACTAGCATAGGCATGTGTAGTCATATACAGAGATACGTAAACAGGTGGAATACGACACTGCAGTTGGCAACGCCTCTGTAAGATAGCAAGTGTCTGGCACAGTTGTTAGATCGGTAACTGCTGCTACAATGGCAAATTATACAGGCCAACGATGGAAAACCATTTTTGCTGAATATAACTTATTCTTATGTTTTAGGGAGGGAAATCTAAATATGATACTTAAAGAACTGTATCACCCATCATTTCTTCACATTTTACAGTTAAATTTATTAAATTAAGCAATTTTTAAAGAATGTAATAGCTTTTATATAGTTAAAATTATTTAAAAATAGGGTGTAATGAATGTAGATAATGTGGGTAGCACTGCAAAAAAAGATTTTCTGGCAAAAAAAGGTCGATTCTATTTTTGTGTTAACAGATGGTGTTTTGTTTACTGTCAACCTAACCTCACTTTCCCATTTCCTGTACATGCTCTCAGTACAATATCTAATTGTGGTTGCAAAAACTCTGCTGACAGTTTTGGTTATATTTGTGGTGAATTTGTAATTAAAAAACACCAATGAAACATTACAGTCTTTGTGAAAAAGGTTTATCTATCATACTTTGGATCAAGATAAATCCTGGGCGCCGCATCAGGTATGTTATGTATGTGTTAACGATCTGAGAAAATGGTCCAAAAAGGAGAAAAAATGCTTTAGATTTGCTGTTCCTATGATATAGAGGAAGCCAAGAAATCATTCTGATGGTTGCTACTTTTGCACTGTTGATATTACAGGTCATAATTCGAGAAACAAGAATTCTAACCTTCTGTCTGCCATCCAACCAGTAGGGCATGGTGTAGATCTACTGGTTCCTGAACTATCAGATGATTTAAATTCTATTCCAAGAGAAGTATTTTCTGATGTACAACCTGATTTGGATGAACCAGATGATGATGAATTCCATTTTAATGCAGAATTTTTTTCTTTCTTTCTTTCTTTCTTTCTTTCTTTCTTTCACTTACGCTATAGTCCCGCAGCATACCTCCCAGGACAGAATCAGTGTACCCTAACTGTCTGCGTCTAGTGAAAATCGTGAAACAGTGCAGATGTGTTTCAAATGACTGTGACGCGTGTAACTGAGGCGGAACGTGGGGACCAGCCCAGTATTCACCTAGCAGGTTGTGGAAAACGGCCTAAAACCAGTCTGGCTGGCACACTGGCCCTTGTCGTTAATCTGCCGGGCAGATTCGATCTGGGGCTGGCGCGCCTACCCGAGTCCAGGAAGCAGCACATTAGCACTCTTGGATACCATGGTGGGTATTGTAATACAGAAAGTCTAGATCCCAAATTGTTTACTCAGACCAAACTTAACTATTTGGTTAGAGATCTGGGCTTAACGAAAGAAAAGGCTGAATTGCTTGGCTCTAGATTAAAAGAAAAGAACTTATTGGCAGGTGGAACCAGCATACACATATATAGAAAGAGAGAGCAGCAATTTTCCAAGTTTTTTCAACAAGAAAGTGATTTAGAGTACTGCTCAGACATTCCCAGTCTTGTGAATGAGTTTGGTATTGAATACAGGAACGAAGACTGGAGGCTGTTTAGTGATTCATCTAAAACTATTTTAAAGGCTGTTTTATTACACAATGGAAACGTGTACGCATCTATACTCGTACCTGTTGGACATTCTGTACAAATGAAAGAAAGCTTTGAAAACCTAGAAATAGTGCTAAATAAAACAGGCTGTTCTGTTCATGGTTGGATGATATGTGGCTATCTAAAAGTAACATGCATGTTCCTTGGTCAGCAAGGTGGCTTTACCAAGTTTCCATGTTTCTTGTGTGAATGGGACAGTAGGGCTAGGGATTAACACTGGTGCAGAAAGAACTAGCCTGTGAGGGTGTCTTTAAAACCTGGTGAGAACATTCTACGCAAAAACCTTGTAGATTCAAAAAACATATTCCTACCACCTCTACATATAAAGTTAGGCCTAATGAAACAGTTTGTAAAGGCTCTGCCTAAAGATGGACCATGTTTTAAGTATCTCTGCCAAAAGTTTCCACACTATTCAGAAGCTAAACCAAAAGAAGACGTCTTTGTCGGATCTGAAATTAGAAAATTGATGTTTGATGTTAACTTTGAATCCACAAAGACCTTAAATGAGAAATATGCATGGGTGTTATTCAAGCAAATCATTACAAAGTTCTTTGGACATGAAAAATACCCAGAATATTGTTCTATTATAGCTATAATGTTAAAGAAGATTAAAACTTTAGGATGTTTAATGAGTCTGAAAGTTCACTTTTGAACAGTCACCTTGATTACTTCCCAGCCGATCTGGGAGATGTTAGTGAGGAGCAAGGAGAGTGTTTTCACCAATACATTTAAGTGATGGAAAAACGCTACCAAGGCCGCTGGAACACCAACATGATGGGACTACTATTGTTCACTTCACCGAGAAGTTCAGCAAGCAGCTCGTCGTAGAAAAAGCAACATAAGAAGCTTCAAAGAATAAAGAGAAGGAAAGGGCAAACCATTTCCAGCTGACAAGTGAAACCTCTATTAACACATATCATTGTTTTATGTAGCTTACTGTATATACAAACGATGCATATACCGTAACAAAGCGTTTCGTTAATTTCCCCGTTTACTGCATAGCGTAGGATTTTTATGCTGTATAGTGAAAAACATATTGCTCGAAAACAATGGGTGATATAACAATCTATGGCTAGATTTGGATTCAACTCATAAAAATCTATAATGATCAGTTATCAAAGTAAAAAACGTTTTAAAAAAGTTCCGTTGGCGTGTGTTATCAAGATTTAAGTGAGTTTGAATGTGGTGTTATAAACGGCGCATGATCGACGGGACACAATATCTCCGAGGTAGCGATCTAGTGGGGATTTTCCCGTACGACCATTTCACGAGTGTACCGTGAATATCAGGAATCAGGTAAAACACCAAATCTCCGACATCTCTGCTGTCGGAAAAAGATCCTACAAGAATGGGACCAACGACGACTGAAGAAAATTGTTCAGTGTGACAGAAGTGCAACCCTTGCGCAAACTGCTGCAGATTTCAATGCTGGGCCATGAACAAGTGTCAGCGTGCGAAACATTCAACGAAACAACATCGATATGGGCTTTCGGAGCCGAAGGCCTACTCTTGCACCCTTGATGACAGCATGACACAAAGCTTTACGCCTCGCCTGAGCCTGTCAGCGCCAACATTGGACTGTTGGTGACTGGAAACATGTTGCCTAGTCGGACGAGTCTTGTTTCAAATTGTATCGGGTGGATGGACGTGTATGGGTATGGAGACAATCTCACGAATCCATGGACCCTGTATGTCAGCAGGGGACTGTTCAAGCTCGTGGAGGCTCTGGAACGGTGTGGGGCGTGTGCAGTTGGAGTGATATGGGACCTCTGATAAGTCTACATACGACTTTGACAGGAGACACGTACGTAAGCATCCTGTCTTATCACCTGCATCCATCCACGTCCATTGTGCATTTCGACGGACTTGGGCAATTGCAGCAAGACAATACGACATCCCACACATGCTGCATTGCTACAGAGTGGCTCCAAGAACACTATTCTGTGTTTAAACACTTCCGCTGGCCACCAAACTCCCCAGACATGATCATTATTGAGCATATCTGGGATGTCTTGCAACGTGCTGTTCAGAATATATCTTCACTCCTTGTACTCTTACGGACTTGTGGACAGCTCTGCAGGATTCATGGTGTCATTTCCTTCTAGCACTATTTCAGACATTAGTCGAGTCCATGCCACGTCGTGTTGCGGCACTTCTGCGTGCTCGCGGGGGCTCTACACGATATTAGGCAGATGTATCAGTTTCTTTGCCTCTTCATTGTAGTATGGTCACATTAATCCTTACCACATTGATGGTTAGTACTTTCTTCTCAGACCCCTTCAATTCTGAGTTCTATGCGCGCGGGGGAACAGACACGAAGCATCAGCATAATCATTCTCGATTTGTTCTTCCCTCAAAAAAGTTTGTCTAGCCAACGTTGCTCCTTACATGTTTCGACGTGACTATTGAGCAATATCTTTAATATTCTGATCTTATCCGTTCTCGGCACATGTTCCTTCCATTTTCTTCCGTATTTTATTATTTTTTCACCGAGGTTAAATGCCTTCAGTTGTCTTCCAAGGTCCCCCAATAACGTACAACCCATCACACTTCTAATGTGGCTTATTTCTTAGTGTGCGAACAGAATGCACTTCCACAAAGTAAGAGTAGCACTGCCGTTACTTTGTGAAATTCTAGGAGAGCCTCTTGTCTGCTATTCCGAAAGTTCCACTTGACTGCGCCACACAAATCCGAAACAAAACTTTTGAAGTGATTTCACGATATGATGAATCGGTAACGCTGTAACTCATTGTCGCATATAATAACTTGTTGAACTGCTATACTATTTTGTTGTTTTTATCAATACTGGTCCGGATTGGCTAACTTTCTCTGAATGCCATCACTTTGGTCTTTGTTACTAAAATGTTAAAATTATATTCCCTCCTACCTTCATAAGTATCTGCAGCCTTCGTTGGAAATCGCCTTCTGAGTCCACTAAAATCGCTCGACCAACTGTAGAAACCGTTGTGTTTAAGAGTGATGTCGTTAATTTTAAAATATGTAGCAATTTTCTTTTCCCAGTCATTAATGCCATCAATAAAAAAATGAAATAGTGTGGATGACGGAGGTCACTTGTCTAATGCCATTGGTTGTCTCAGCTTGTGGGTGTCATCTAGAATTATGATATTCGTTTTCTTGTACATGCTTTCTGTTTCTTTTACAAAATGTTATGAGAGACTTATACACCAAGACGTGACTCTTTTTATTCTCACGAATGCTTGTTCATGATCAGTTTATTGATGTACATTTTACATTGCGATGTATATTGGCAAATCGTATTCTCCATGTTTTTTGTTAACTGTGCCAAAGTGAATGAACAGACTGCGCACAATCTCCCTTTGCGAAAGCCATTCTGAGTATGTTTTGAGTGCTTTGAATTACCTTACAGTGAATCACCAAAAATTAAACATTTACCTTTAGTATTGCTGTATACATATAGTATTTTCTCTTCAATAAATCGTTTTCAGTAATACCAAGACTCTTGTGTTACACATACAGGGTGAAAAGTATTTAAACCGACAAACTCTGGGAGGTTGTAGGGGACATCAAAACAAATATTTTTTCCGTAATGTCATTTTTTCCTATGGGGATTATTTAAACCGGTGGAGGCCGTATTACGCTCTTCAGTTGTTAGAGGCTATATTAAGATCTTCAGTTGTTAGAGGGCGTATTACGCTTTTCAGTTGTAGGTAACTGCTGTCCACCTGTGTCTCTAATGGAGCGATACACCTGGCGTGAATACACTGATATGGTTAGTGTGTACTACGTAGCGCACCACAACGGACGAGCTGCGCAGCGGGTTTATCAACAACAATATCCTAATCGCCGTATCCCGCATCATACGACCTTTGCTGCTGTGTACCAACATCTGCGTGAGCAGATTACCTGGACAGGGACGCCGTCGCACGGTAAGAACGTTCCAATTTGAGGAAGCTGTCTTGCAGCATGTGGAGCGGGATCCTTAATCAGCACTCGTGCAATTGCACGTAACATGGGGACGAATCCGACGAATGTAAGGACAGTCCTTCAAGAGCAATTGTTACGTCCATTTCACTTTACAGCGTGTCCACAACGTGGAACCAGATGATTATCCATCCAGAGCATTGCCAGAATTGCTGGAAGACGTCCCGCTCCATACATTAAAACGCATTTGGTTCCTACATGTGGCCGAGCGGTTCTAGACGCTACAGGCTGGAACCACGCGACCGCTACGGTGGCAGGTTCAAATCCTGCCTCGAGCATGGATGTCTGTGATGTCCTTAGGTTAGTTAGGTTTAAGTAGTTCTAAGTTCTAGGGTTCACTCCGACGTCCATGGCGAGGTCCATCTTTACAACCACGACACCATGCAGCGCGGTACAGATGGGCCCAACAACATGCCGAAGCATCACGTTCTCTTCACCGATGAGTGTCGCATATGCCTTCAACCAGACAATCGTCGGAGACGTGTTTGGAGGCTACCCGGTCAGACTGAACGCCTTAGACTCACTATCCAGCGAGTGCAGCAAGGTGGAGGTTCTCTGCTGTTTTGGAGTGGCATTATGTGGGGCCGAAGTACGCCGCTGGTTCTCATAGAAGGTGCCGTAACGGCTGTACGATATGTGAATGTCATCCTGCGATGATTAGTGCAACCATCTCGGCAGTATATTGGGCGAGGCATTCGTCTTCATGGACGACAATTCGCGCCCCATAGTGCACATCTTGTGAATGACGTCCTTCAGATTGCGACATCGCTCGACTAGAGTTGCCACGATGTTCTCCACAAATGAACCCTATTGAACATGCCTGGGATAGATTGAAAAGGGCTGTTTGTGGACGACGTGACCCACCAACCACTCTGAGGGATCTACTCAGAACTGCCGGTGAGTAGTGGGACAATGTGGACCAACAGTGCCTTGATGAACTTGTGGATAGTATGCCACGACGAATACAGGTATGCATCAACGCATGAGGACGTGCTACTGGGTATTAGAGGTATCGGTGTGTACAGCTGTCTGGACTACCATCTCTGAATGTCTCGCTGTATGGTGGTACAACACGCAATATGTGGTTTTCATGAGCAATAAAAAGAGCGGAAATGATGTTTATGTTGATCTCTATTCCAATTTTCTGTACAGGTTCCCGAACTCTCGGAACCGAGATGATGCAAAACTTTTTTGATGTGTGTATGTGCAGAAATACATAGCCAAAGTCAAAGACGTTTGTAATTTTATATCCATAAAATGCAGTTTTGCTGCTAAGAGATTCAGAAAGACTAAGAGGATGATCCGAGGCGCACTTGATCTGTGGTTGTGGTAAAATGCTTCAAAGTGTATGATAGATTGATACGTGAAATTGAAATCAGATCTCTCATATATAGCACCATTTTGTCAGGTTTTAATTTCCTGGCAAAAAACGCATTAAATGAAAACTCTATATCGTGTCTAGAAAAATGTGCAGCCTTCAAGTTCCAGCTCAAAGGGCTGATTAAGTACATTGACACGGCTTTCTGTTTAGATATCTTGCAGGTTTTTTCAAAATATATCAGCCGAAATGCTTATCCCAAAATTGAAATTATTTTAAGGATATTTTTGACAATAGCTGCAGTTCTTAGCTACAATAAGACAGTAAATCAGCTTGTTTTGCTCAAAGCAAGGAATGCAGAATACAGTTGTAATTAGAACACAGATTCTGAAATAAATGTTTTCTGAACTCTTAGTTATATCTCCTTTTATTCGTGATTGATAATTTATCGACTATCAATAATTTATGAGGAGCAAATCAAATATTTTTTATATTATAAGTAATAATAAAGTCCAATGTGATACAACGATACATTTAATTTGTTGTGTCCAACATTTCTCATGAATACATTTCATTTAAGTAATATTATTCAATAATGCTTCATTATTGTAAAGGTAGTTATAAAATTATAAAATTTGCTAAACCCGTGTGGAAAAAACTGCAGAGGAAAAAACTGGACAACGGTAATTTTATAGGTGGGCTTGGAGGGGGAGCGGGGGAGGGGGGGGGGGGGCGCAGCTTTGGCAGTTCCGCCAGGGGCCCAGTACCACCTGGGTGCAGCTCTGAGCTTGGCTGACGCAGGCGCTGTACATACTCTGAATCCTGCAATACACATCGTCAAACCATCAAACTTCCATCTTGCGCTCACCTTTAGGACTGTTCCTCATCTTCCTCTACAGGCCAATCGCGTACTACATTTACAAAGCTTACAAGGAGAGGACGCTTACTCGTTATCGCCGAATTCGTCCAAATTCATGGTACACATAGGGTGTCATGAGGTATGAAAGTGACCCAAGTGGGAACTTCAGCCGGCTGCTCTGACCGAGAGGTTCAGGCGCTTCAGTCTGGAACCGCGCGACCTCTACGGTCGCAGGTTCGAATCCTGCCTCGGGCATGGATGTATCTGATGTCGTTAGGTTGGTTAGGTTTAAGTAGTTCTAAGTTCTAGGGGACTGATGACCTCAGATGTTAAGACCCATAGTGCTCAGAGCCATTTGGGAACTTCAGGTGGCCAAGCGTTTAGGAAATACAAGGAATTATGATACGGATCTATCACCATGTGCACCGGTGTTTTGCTCAGCGGTAAGAGAACGGTTTCGTGTTGAAAGAGTCACGGGTTCGACTGCACCCAGCGGCAAATGTTTTTTCGCTTCTTGCCAACGTACAGTATCAAAGCAATTCCCCCGAAATGTACACCACTAGTGCAACCTTGAGATTTACATTTTTATCGTCAGATAAAAAAAACTAATAAAAAATGGCAAAACTGCACTTACCTCATCGAGAAAGAAGGAGAAATCACTTCACGAGAAGCTTGCGTCAAACATTCAATTATACATCACCAGCTATCCTCGCTCGTATTCAGCGATATGCTGCGTTACGCGTGGTTCGCTGCTGGACTGTGCGATGGAAGACGCTGTTTTCAGAATGTCAATCAAGTTTCTTTTTCTATTGAGAGATAAAAAACCATATTACTGCAAAAAAGCAGAGTTTATAACGTGCTCAAGATGAGGCCAAAATTATTGCTTCCCCTGTTTCTTTAATGAAATCACCGTGGTACATGTAATTGATAAATTGCAAAAGAATGGAAGCATAGATTTACATAAAAGACGTTGCCGTGTACGCGTTAACTACAATCCTTTTTTAAATGTTTGCAGTCCCCCATTTCATCCTATGCCTATACTTCTTGTGCTTATATAAATTAATAAAATAACCTATACGATGATGTCAGGAGGGTACGCATTGCCAAGGAGCAAAAAAAAAAAAAAAAAAAAAAAATTGCTACTCGGCGGAGTCGAACCTGCTAGCCTTTCAATGCGAATGGTATCTCTTACCGCCCCTTTTTTTAAAATTTTGTTCGTTATTTTTCGTTCTGTTTTTTCAGGACGGACGTCCCATGACGCTTGTTATAATTCATCATTGATCCATTACCTCTTTTTTTTTATTTCAGAGGGCAGCTAACCCTCTGACTGAGCACACTGAGCTACCGTGCCGGCACTGCGCCAAACACCGCTTCCTAAACACATTGTCACAGGGACAATTGATAAGGTGCACATGGTGATAGGTCCGTATAAAAATTCCATTTATTTCCTAAACGCTTGTCCATCTGGGGCACTTTTTTGTCTTACCAGGGGTCAGGGATTTTCTCTGCCTCGTGATGACTGGGTGTTGTGTGCTGTCCTTAGGTTAGTTAGTTTTAAGTAGTTCTAAGTTCTAGGGGACTGATGACCGTAGATGTTAAGTCCCATAGTGCTCAGAGCCATTTGTCTTACCACGCCCCACATGTACCATAAATTTGGATGAATTTGGCGATGACGAGTAGGCGTCCTCTCCTTGTTAGTCAGAGAGACAGTTGCACCAACGCTCCTTCAACTGTTAATTTTTTCTCCGTTTACTACTAGACCTCAAATTACATATTCAACAACACCCCTTTTTACGATGTCATAAAAGTGGTGCGTCGTTCGAAGTTCTCCCACTATAACTCGTCCCCTTGTGGTATGAGATCACTTCTGCTGATGAGCTTGGGTTTGACGTTCAGTTAGTCACATGTTTCACGGATCGTTTGCGCGACACAAAAATATGGAAGCAGTCAGGTTACAAACTACTGCGGCAATTCGTGTTTAGGTTTGAGTAAATGCTGCTTAGTTACAAACTGGTAAAGACAAGCAACTTGCAGCCCTCTGCCGCTAGAAGGCTCCGAAGTGTAGCATGTAACAGACGTTATGTAACGTAACAATGTCGGTGTGTGAGAAATGGCGTGCTGTAATCGAATTCGACGAGTTCGTCAAAACACGGAGCAACCTCTCCTTCAGCATGATAATGCCACACCTCACTCGAGCGCTGCGACATGTGCAACAATCTGACGTCTGAGGTTCCCTGTCACCGATAATCCTCCATACAGTCCCAAATTGGCTCCATCAGATTTTCATTTATTTCCGAAACTTAAAGAACACCTTCGAGGACTTCACCTTGACAGTGATGAAACGATGCAAGCAGGGGAGGTCGAGACTCTGTGTACAAAGTCAGTCATTCCACAGTGACGATATCAACATACTTATCTCTTGTTGGGAGAAATTAATTCGTCGCCAGGGTGACTATGTTGAGAAATAAATACGTAGACATAAATAACAAAGCTTTAGATTGTAAATAGAGTTTGTTTTATTTAAAAGCTGTAAGAGGTTTAACATGAAAACTTCGTGGGGATCACTTTTCGACTTTCAGCACGCCCTTGTAATTAAGGTTATCAACGCTAAATATACACTCCATACTTTTACATTAAGTAACAACGCAGGTAGGTCATTTCAAAGGCACACCATCTAATGTTTTTGCTGTGACATCATTAAGACGTTTTTAGTTAATGGTAACTTCAGAGAAGAGTAATGAGAGTAATTTTTTCGATTACCGTCGTCATTATGGTCAAGAGTACCTTAGCCAAAGAGTCTTGCAAATTCCACAGACAACAGCATTTTGTGCTCCAAATGGGAGGTGCGTTAATAGGATAGCAGGGCCGGTGCAAGCAGAAATAACGATCTAATCACATCCAGTGTCATGTGTCATATCCGGTGTCAGGTCACACACTTGGGCTGCTTGGTGCCCCCACTTCTTCACCCCTGGGGAACCACTGGGAATGCACCAAGGTCCCATAGGGGAATCACACAGGCCGTTGTGCTACTTTAATTCAAGGTCATGACGTAATTCTATAATACTCACGAGTCACAGAAATGTCGGGAACTACCTTTGCCTTCCCCTCCCCTCCCCTCCCCTCCCCTTCCCTTCCCTTTCCCTGTACCAATGACAACTGGTACACTCGATTGGGAGGGTTTATTCTGGAGCTGTACAGCATAGGGGGAGGATGTGGTTGATAACAATTTTACGTATCTTTGGCAGTGACAACGCCGTGCGGGGTAGCCGAGCGGTCTCAGCCGTCTTGTCACGGTCCGCGTGACTATTTTTGAGCCCGAAACATTGTCATTGTTGGCCAGTGTTACACGAAAGCTCTTTTTGGCCTGGAGGCGTTTTATTCACTGAATTTCCGAATGTGAAAATGTAATGTTTTACGACATTGTTGACTGAGATATCTCACGGGGTGGGTTCAGCTGCCTGTAGGAAAAGGTGTTCTTCCCCTGCGTACATTGGGGCCTTTCCATGTGCATATGTGAGAGTTGTGTTGTATGTGTCATTGTAAAGTACAGATGCACGAAGGGATGGGTATGTAGTGTGATCTTCATGTTTTATGATGAAAATTATGATTGTGATAATGATGAGAGAAGCATAGGCTGAAACCAGTGCCATCACATAGCCTTTTACTTTCGAATAATACCAAGGCGGCCACCGAGCTTTACGTCCCCATCCGATGGACAGATCACCATCAGCTGTGTCACAAGCCCTCACTTCATGTGATACTGCAAAGAACTTTGATGTTTAATAGAGCACTTGGGGTCAGAAAGTTTACACCACCACCTCTCCTCCCCTTGCCTGTCAAATACTGCAGCGAGAATTTGATCCACCACTAGGATTCGAAGCGGCCTACCCCCGAGTCAAGCGCCCCAACAGAGGGGTGCGCTAGCGACCTCGGTTAAGGATATGATAATCGATCCATCCAACGCCAAGAGTGTACTTGCACTCCATATTCTACGATATTTTCCCATCCTGACAATGTATGAGTGATCAAATAAGGTTCTTTGTAACACACTATATGTCGTTAATATTTATGGCCGATTACACTTTTGCAGCAGACGTTTCGCTCTCTCGGTAAATGCTCTGTGCTTTTCAGCATGAGCTATAAACACACGCATCGAATCTGCACGGAACCAAACACGCCTTTAGTTGGCCGGGGAGAGTAGCTGTGCGGGGGTGTCGGCGGGACGCATAGCAACAATCAATACTTCAAATAGGGCTGGCCTGTTGCACGTCACCTGGCCACGGCTGGAGGGGTGAGCGTGGGTGGGGCAGGTGGCTGTCTCCATGGTTACGGCTATTGAGGGCGCATCAGCGCCCGCGGAGGGAAATCTTGTCTTCCTTACAATAAATAATATATTATACACGAAGTTCGCTGCCTTGTAACGACTGACGTAGGTGTGAGTCCCTCCTTGATCACAAGTGTGAGTTTTAGAATTGCCACTACCGAGTAAATACTTCAAAATGGCAAAAAGTAATCACGGAAATGATCTGCAAATGTATTTAGGGAAAGAATATAAGACTATACAAGTAAATAATCAAGACTGTAACGTAGTGACTGCAATTTAGAATGAGTGTATGAAAAGGTGTGCTGTCTGCATGACCGAATAACGAAAAGTCTATTTTAGTTAAAGATAATTTTAGGAGCTACAGTGTGCACACGAAAGAGAGAAGCCGACCGCATTTGAATCACTATTCAGATTAGAATTATGTTGAAGTTCTTGTTTGGTCTGTGAAAAAATTCATGCAAAATGAGCAGCAAATTTTCTAAGTTAAATTTATAAGGTAATGTGTTACACACCAGATATACAGCGTCAGGAACTTTGTTGATTCTTAGGAGTAAGACTTGCACGGTAACCCGGCCGCGGTGGTCTCGCGGTTCTAGGCGCGCAGTCCGGAACCGTGCGACTGCTACGGTCGCAGGTTCGAATCCTGCCTCGGGCGTGGATGTGTGTGATGTCCTTAGGTTAGTTAGGTTTAAGTAGTTCTAAGTTCTAAGGGACTGATGACCACAGCAGTTGAGTCCCATAGTGCTCAGAGCCATTTCAACCATTTGAAATAGCACGGTAAAAAGAAAAAACAACGCCGCAGTGAGGGACTTTTCTTTTCTTGCAAAACATCACTTCATTTATGAAGTAATACAAACAGAAAATACTACATACGAGGGTTGGAACTTTAATAGTGGCAACTATTTAGTTACAGCTCGGACAAAACAGATACGTGTTTCATAGTTTCACTGAAGTCACCAGCGTTGTGTATAGCCCGTTGCCAGAGATATGGCAACCATATCGGCAGTATATTGGCGAGGCATTTGTCTTCATGGAGGCAAATTCGCTCATCCGTCGTGCACATACTGTGAATGACTTCCTTCAGGATAACGACATTGTTGGGATAGAGTGGCCAGCATATTCTCCAGACATGAACCCTATGATCTACGGCGAATGGCTGTTGAGGAGTGGGACAATCTGGACCAACAGTGCCTTGATGAACTTGTGGATAGTATGCCACGACAGGGTATTAGAGGTACCAGTGTCTACAGGAATCTGGACAACTACCTCTGAAGGTCTCGCTGTATGGTGGTACAATATGCAATGTGTGGTTTTCATTAGCAATGAAAAGGGCGGAAATGACGTTTATGTTGATCTCTATACTAACTCCAAGTTCTGGAACTCTCGGAACCCAGGTGATGCAAAACTTTTTTTGATGCGTGTGTAGATTTATTATTAGTCCCTTCAAAACTTTAAACACTTGAAAACAGATAGAGTTCAGGAAACCTTAAACAAATTTTGATAACCAGCATTAAAGAATATTATTAATTTTACAACTCTGATTGGGGACAGTAAAATAATTTTGACAGTAAAGAATACGTATTAAGAGTTCCAAGAAGCTTCAAGTATGTCCTTTTCTCCATAAAATAATTACACCTCGTAGTTTCACAAATGGCTGACTCGAGTAATCGCTCAAGACAATCAATTAAACAACAGATATAATCCTTGCGATTCCATTCACAACCAGGGGATAAACAGCAGTACTTATTTGAGGGGGGAGGGGGAGAATGGCTTATGCGCCACGATATTGGTTTTAGTCTTACAAATGGTAGGTCCTGCAGTGCACTTGCTGACATTTCTCTTTACAATAGTCCAAGTCTTGGCCTTTCTGGTTAGAATAATTGATACCTCTAACACAAACCTGTTAGTACCAGGCATACAAAAGAAGTCGATTAATTAAAATGTTTAGTAACGGCAATCCCACGCACACACACACACACACACACACACACACACACACACACACACACACACACACACACACAATTAGCAATGAAAAGCAATTACAAGTATTGGAATTATCTCTTGGCATTAAACGCCCCAAACCCACTTAATTTAATCTTTTAATTCAGCTATCTATGAAAGAAGCAAATACATGATTGCTGTATCTGATACCAAGTTACGAACCCATCAATCTGAATGTCTTCCAGAGAGTCAAGTAAGAAGTAACTACTTGACCATTGCGGGCAAGAGCACTCGACTTTATAAACAATTACGGATCAACAGCAGTGCAAACAGTTGGAGCCATTACTCGTATTCCACACACACACTTATTTAGTCAACAGCTACTTCATAAATACCTCCTCGGTTTACGAGAAGCAACAGGGTCAGTCCACTTAGTCGTACTAGTATTATAAACAATCCAGTGATCATCCGCCCACCTAATCTATACGTAATGGTTGAGTAAAAGGTACTCTTTAAAGCACACAATATCTAATGTACAGCAAAACAACAACAACAGCACATGATAATACTTTAAATACGCACACCGTACTAAACTACAGCCAACTGAAGTTAAGCCACTTCTTAACGAGCAAGAGAAACTTGAACAGTACAACATAGGCAAATTACCAGTATTAAATCACTTAGACCAACCAGCTGTTTCATAACATACACGCTCAGCAGAGCAATCAGGTCACAGAACAGTACACATATGCACTACTGGCCATTAAAATTGCTGCACCACGAAGATGACGTGAAACAGACGAGAAATTTAATCGACAGGAAGAAGATGCTGTGATATGCAAATGATTAACTTTTCAGAGCATTCACACAATTTTGGCGCCGGTGGCGACACCCACAACGTGCTGACATGAGGAAAGTTTCCAACCGATTTCTCATATACAAACAGCAGTAGACCGGCGTTGCCTGGTGAAACGTTCTTGTGATGCCTCGTGTAAGGAGGAGAAATGCGTACCATCACGTTTCCGATTTTGATAAAGATCGGATTGTAGCCTATCGCGATTGCGGTTTATCGTATCGCGACATTGCTGCTCACGTCGATCGAGATCCAATAACTGTAGCAGAATATGGAATCGGTGGATTCAGGAAGGTAATACGGATGACAGGCATCTTATCCGCATGGCTGTAACCGATCGTGCAGCCACGTCTCGATCCCTGAGTCAACAGATGGGGACGCTTGCAAGACAACAACCATCTGCACGAACAGTTGGACGACGTTTCCAGCAGCATGGACTATCAGCTTGCAGACCATGGCTGTGGTTACCCTTGACGCTGCATCACAGACAGGAGCGCCTGCGATGGTGTACTCAACGACGAACCTGGGTGCACGAATGGCAAAACGTCATTTTTTTTTGGATGAATCCAGTTTCTGTTTACAGCATCATGATGGTCGCATCCGTGTCTGGCGACATCACGATGAACGCACATTGGAAGCGTGTATTCGTCATCGCCATACTGGCGTATCACCCAGTGTGATGGTATGGGGTGCCATTGGTTACAGGTCTCGGAACCTCTTGTTCGCATTGATGGCACTTTGAACAGTGGACGTTACGTTTCAGATGTGTTACGACCCGTGGCAATACCCTTCATTCGATCCCTGCGAAACCCTACATTTCAGCAGGATAATGCATGACCGCATGTTGCAGGTCCTGTACGGGCCTTTCTGGATACAGAAAATGTGCGACTGCTGCCCTGGCCAACACATTCTCCCGATCTCTCACCAATTGAAAACGTCTGGTCAGTGGTGGCCGAGCAACTGGTTCGTCACAATATGCCAGTCACTACTCTTGATTAACTGTTTTATCGTGTTGAAGCTGCACGGGCAACTGTACCTGTACAAGCCATCCAAGCTCTATTTGACTCAATGCCCAGGCGTATCGAGGCCGTTATTACGGCCAGAGGTGGTTGTTTTGGGTACTGATTTCTCAGGATCTATGCACCCAAATCGGTTAAAATGTAATCACATGTCAGTTCTAGTATAATATATTTGTCCAATGAATATCCGTTTATCATCTGCATTTCTTCTTGGTGTAGCAATTTTAATGGCCAGTAGTGTATCAATTACCATACAATATTGTCCCACAAAGTCAAATAATGAATTATTTCTATGTTTTTGTGGGCATGTGTGTGTGTGAGGAGGTTGGGGAGGGAAGGAGCATGGTCTTGAGGAAGGAGAAGAGGGGTGGCAGGCGAGAGGGATCAAGAATCATGTTAAATTAAGCGTCCAATCAAAATGTCAAATGGATCCGGTTTGAGAATATGCAGGACTAATATAATCGCGGATAATTCCTAAAGGTCGGGCAGTAAGGGTGCTAGTAGTGACTATAGCGCCACAGCTGGGTATAAGGTGGAGGGGTTGTCTGCATACCAGTTCTTATTGGGTACAGCACCTAGGGTTAAATTCGGCTGAATCGGGTCAAAATTTGTTAAAATGTAAATAAAAGTCACATTTTCATATGATCAAATTTTGGAAATTTGTGGTAAGTTCCTACGGGACCAAACTACTGAAGTCATTGGTCCCGTGACCACACTACGTGAACGTTGTTCATAGTTTCACAAAATTAATCTGAAGAAAGAGAGACATGCTCATATTCGCATTCTTCAAGTAAGGCGAATCGGGTTATAAATCCGGCGAATAGGGTCAGTATAAAAATGTATGCATCACATTAAAATAGCAACACATTTTCCACAAATAAACCTCTTCTTTCCCACCGAACCAACACAGTTCTTATGGTACCATTCCCTAGCATTGCCTTGACACTGAATCCAGTCACCAAATTTCGCCGATATTGGATCGCTGTATTGCTCTTGTAGAGTTCACAAGACGTGTCATTACCGTCATATGTTTCTTCGGAGGATTCTGATGAACCTGGTGTTTCTTTTAACTGTTGGGCTAGAATGGCATTTTTCTGTTCTTCTCCAATCTTTTTTTATTGTTGCATTTGTATTTCCTGGGGATGTAAATGGTAGTGCTTTCTTTTTCCTGACAGAAGAGTTTGCTGTAGTCTTCTTTGGAGACGGCAATGAAATGAAACAGAAGACTTTGGCGTGTCACTGTTTGGCCTGTCATAAACTGTGCTAGTGGACGCAGACTGAAGCTCAGTTTCCTACGGTGTGTTTTCTTGTTCTCGACAATATACTAGCCGATAAGAACTCATGTTCAGCCACCGCGTTTTCATCGAACAGAAAAACGCCATTTGAACGAAGTCCTTTTTCTGCAATCGTTGGTGTTATTGCTCTCATCCATGCAACCTTGAAAATGTTTCCAAATGTGACCTTGTTGATATTCATTGTCCCTCTTGTGTTACGAATGACGTTCATACACTCACTGTCATAATATGAATTTAGTGGCTTAAAAAAGGACCTGTAGACGGTGAGTTGTGTGGCTTGGTAGGCTTATCGTGTATGTTATTTTCTTTGCAAAATTAGATCGCTTCTGAAGTTTTATGAGACACATGACCACCCACAAGTAAAATGCAGTGCCCAGGAACCCAGTGTGATCAGAGGCGCTGACTTATAAATAATAATTTAGATGAAAAACTTTTTAAGCCTTTTAGAGTCATATGATCAACATTACAGCCCTGAAACCTGGACTCTCGATAACTCGACACTCCGCAAAACTCGACAAGCCTCACATTTTTTGCCTTTTAAAAAAGAAACAAATTATAAACACATACGACATTTTCGTAAATATCTAATTTAATTTACAGTAATAATAATGCTTATAGACTATTACAGAGCAGTGAATACATAGCTCTGAAAAGACTAAAATTATATTTAAATAAATCCTATACTATCATTAAAATATAAAACATAAAATATTACTTTTGCACAGTAATATCAATTCGATTAATAAGTGAAATAGCTAATTTAAGGTTGTAAGTAGGCTTTTTAGGTTTTTATATTGGTAACAACATGTAGCGCTCTATATGAAAATCACTGACTGTGCTGTGTGCAGTCTGAGGCTGGTCGGCATTGTTGCAATATTCGCCATTGTGGTGCTGGGCTGTTGGCTGTTAACAGCGCGTAGCGTTGCGCAGTTGGAGGCGAGCCGCCAGCAGTAGTGGATGTGGGGAAGTGAGATGGCGGATTTTTGAGAATGGATAATCTGGAGGTGTGTCCATCAGAAACAGTACATTTGTAAGAATGGATGTCATGAATTGCTATATATATATATATATATATATATATATATATATATATATTGACTATTAAGGTAAATACATTGTTTGTTCTCTATTAAAATATTTCATTTGCTAACTATGCCTATCAGTAGTTAGTGCCTTCCGTAGTTTGAATCTTTTATTTAGCTGGCAGTAGTGGCGCTCGCTGTACTGCACTAGTTCGAGTAACGAAGATTTTTGTGAGGTAAGTGATTTGTGAAAGGTATAGGTTAATGTTAGTCAGGGCCATTCTTTTGTAGGGATTTTTGAAAGTCAGATTGCGTTGCGCTAAAAATATTGTGTGTCAGTTTAAGCACAGTCATGTATAATTTTTCTAAGGGAACGTTTCATATGTCGACTCTTAGCCGAGGATACCTCATTGGAATCTTCTGATTTTTTCTTGTAGTTTGTGTAATTTGTGCAGCCTTTGTTTATTTCTAGCACGTAATTGTAGAGAGAATTTCCTTTGTAGTTGTAGTTTTTCATTCTTGTACAGTAAAACAGTTGTGGCATGCATGTAGATTTGCACCAAGAATTTCGCAGCTGCTCTTCCAATTAACGAGATATTATTTTCAATGTTATGTTAATGTATTTTCTTATTTTACTCTTCAAATTGTGGTTTTCTGTGTTGTCGTGTGAAATATTGTGAAATGGCGTGCGAAAAACATAATACTATGCTCCAAAGTAAACTGAGAAATGACCGTGAAGACGAAAGCAGTGTGTTAGCGCCACTGAATAATGAATTAACTAATGTTCAAAGTAGTAATTTGGTAACTGTGCATAGGGAAATGGAGGGGCTGCAAATAATGGTGTAGGCAGTGAAACAATTAGTGAACAGGGAAGCATTATCGATCGATCGGTCGGCAACAGCTCGCCTCAAGAATCCGAAATGACAGGACACAATCTTGCAAATACTCTAGATTCAGGTTTTGCGTCCTCACCGTTTTCTCAAATAAGTCAAGACACATTTCTGCTTGTCAAAATGTGATTGTTGCCGGTGCAAATGCACTGCCTAAAAGCATAGAGGAACAGATTCCAGACACTAATACATTATTATTGCAATTAATGCAACAAGTGAAACAAAATCAGAGACAAACACAACAACAGTTAGACACAATGGAACAAAATCAGAGACAAACACAGAAAAAGCTTCAAAAGTTAGACACAATGGAACAAAAGCTTCAAAAGTTAGACTGAGTGGAACATACGCTTGAACAAACACGTGAAAATTTAACTACTGAGTTACATAAAATCCAGTCGAAATGTCAAAAAGTCTGTAATGACGTGAAAACACAAATTTGTGAGCATTTCCAACCTATTTTTTCGCGGCACGAAAATACATTACAGAATCACGAATTAGCCATAAAAGAACTGCAAACTATTCTTCATGAAAGTCATGAGACCTTGCAAGCTAAAATTGACTCAGTTGCATCTACCGATTCGGTTACTCATCTTGCAAAAACTCAGGAAAACTTAAAGGACACAGTAGATACGATTTACACACATATGGACACTCTGAAATTTGGTTCAGAAAAACACACTGAGGAAATAAGTACACTATCGGAGAAAGTAGCCGAACTTTCGGATCAGTTTACTAACTTATCTGCAAAGGTAGATGATGGTCTGAATGACATAAGACCTGTAGCCATCACTGACACAGAAGAGTATGAACAAATTAAGAAATTCAAACAAAATCAGAATCAAATTAATAAGCAACACCAAAGAGAAATCCGGGAAGTACAAGATCAGTTCGCACAAGTAATACAAGAATTACATATTTCAGAGGACTCTCGCGCTCCAACACGGGAAGAGGGACTTAGAAATACGGAACAGCCACAAAATAATAACACGGGGTACTTCGGAAATTATGAAAGAAATTGGCAAGGTGCACCGAATTTTGAGATGGAACCGCCGAAACGAAGTAACAATGACCGATATGCGACTCGCCGACATGATAATTTTGACTATTAGCTGTTTATTACTACACGTAAATTCAAAACATTTAAGAATTCTGGCAACAACATTCATCCACAAGCGTGGCTTCATCAGTTCTCTCATTGTTTTCCTCCCAACTGGTCATTAGAGCACAGATTAGAGTTTATGTGTGGCTATTTTGAGAATGAACCAGCTGTAAGAATGCGATCGGTCATTCACGATTGTCACAGTGAAGGAGAATTTTATCATGCCTTCCTCTCAGCATATTGGTCTCAAGCTACACAAGACCGAGTAATACATAGCATCATAATGATGAAACATTTCGAACAATCTGAATTTTCCAGTCTTGTGAAATATTTTGAAGACATGTTGCACAAGAATCAGTACCTGTCAAACCCACACAGCACCTAAGAGCTCATCCGCATTTACTTAATCAAATTACTTGAACATTTACGACATATTATTTTGGCAGGACGGTGCAAAGGCGACATTGAAGCTTTTCAGAGACTTTTACAAGAATTAGAAATTGAAACAGACAGTCGCAGGACGCGAAACCAGGAGAACAACAATTACAGGTCACATCCGTCACAATACCGTGACGACAGAAATAATAACTGGACACGACAAGGCTATTCTTACAACGCAAGTCGTGACCAAAACAGACACCACCCGTATGACAACCGTTGGCAGAGTAATAATAATTACAGGGAAAGATCACCTCTCCACAGTAATGAATATGACAGAGACAATCATAGAAACAGACAATATGGCGACCAGGACTATTATTATCACAGGAGACAGAATGACTTCAGACGCAACGGTCCACCGTGAAGTGATAATTCAGGGAGAAATTCTCCACCACTTAACCGGCAAGAAAGGAACTACCGACATGACGACAGACGATATAATCATAACGGGAGACCTGAATTGCATCAGAACTGGCGAGATTCAAACAGAGCAAGGCACTCTCGACAAGGTGAATTTGTAGAAGTTAGGTCTCCTAATCCTAATAACAACGCGCATCAACAAAGAGACAGACAATGACTCGCTCCGCAGGCAGCTACGTGCGCCGGCTGGCTCAGCGAAAAATAACCTAGACGCTAACCTTGAGAAAAATTTTAGCATTCCTTACCGACGTATACAACATGATAATTACTTTGAAGTTGAAACTCTGCACACTAGAAAGGGTGAAGGATTGCACCACATTTCACATGTAAAACCGTTTGTTGAGAGATAATATGTTTTTTTTAACTTAGTCTTTGCTATAAAATTTTTCACTTTACATTACTAGTATGCTTTGTCAGACTTAGAATCTGTTAACATGCAACAATGTTTGAAATTAAATATCCAGTCAAGAACCAAGAGAACTTATTTAAACAGAAATTACGAATGCATTGTTATAGTGAACAGACGACATAGTGTTGCTATTTGTACATTCTTGCTTGTTAGTTGCACGATTACGTAACGACTATCAGGCTTGCATACTTAGAACATACACTGGCACTGCTAATGAGATTTTAATGCGTCATTTTGGTTTACTTGAAAATACATTCTGGATTTAAAATACTTTCTGAGAGGTACCAGATGACACAGTGGTTAGTTTCTTTGACAGCTACACGACTATATCACGACGCTACTAAAATGTGACACAGTTTACATTGTTGCTTTTGCGGTGTATCTGTTTTATATCTGCACAGTATTTCTGAATTCTTCTGGAAAGGAAAACATGTTTTAGTAGTAATTTTGTGGTATAGCTACAATGAGACAGCCTTTTCTGTAGCACAACATTACGTTACAGTACAGTACTTACTTCATCACAGCAATAAGCGTAACAACTACGATATCTATACACACAGCAATTCACTTAGTTTATTACGAGGTAAGTACATTGACTTCTACAGAACTTTGCTTACGGACGACGATAATTACGACACTTGGCACATTTTTTACCCTTAAGTAATGACAGAGATTGTCGTACAACAAGACGCACAGTTTAGCGCTACAGTACACGTATTTGAGTGATTGATTTTGTACTTAAAACATTTATATTTAAAGATTTTCAAATTACAAAGATACAAAGGTTTTCCGTGATACATTTCATTCCATTGCTGTAATCTGTAATACCTGAGGGTATAATTACATTAATCCTCAGGGGGGTACACGCCTACTTTGTGTACAATGTGTCTGGCAAGCACAAGGAGCCCTAGCTAATATGGTATTTGCTTATACACCTTTACACATCGGTACCATATTTCTCTAACACAGAATTACACAGCTACCTGGTTATTTAACAGAGAAACAAACATTTTTTTTACTACGTCAGTGACAGATGTTTACGCAACTACACAGTTGGATAACTTCACACTTATGAAACTGTATTTTGTATGTACTTTGTGAACTATTCATATTTTTTCAGAGCCATTGTGATACTATGAGAGCTTTGAATGATGTATTTGGTATGAGATCATGATTTCTAAAGTACGTGTGAGGTAGATGACACTGTTGAAATGAGCAGAGAATTATTTTTAGGTTTTGAAGTTATTGCAGAAAGCTACGACGTTTTTGAGATTTGACTGAGGTGTTGTGATGTTATTATTACGACGACGATGTGTATTATTCTGTTGAGGAATGTTTATTATATGTATTTATTATGATGAAATACTGAAAAAGTGTCGACGAATATGTATATGTGTAATAAGGTAAGGAATAATGAGTAGTGGTTAGGGACTCTGATTTGTGGAAAAGGATGTCGGAAACCAAGAATCGTACTTTAAGAGTTATGAAATGTGTGTAAATGCGTGAATGTATCACAATGCCGACGAATATTTTTTGGACACTGTTATATAATAGGATTTTGTTTCTACAGATTTGCAACGCAAATTCTCGACCTGTGAAATTTTTATATGAGACTGTCACTGTAGCGCAAACTGGTGTCGTAAATATTTCGGTAGGAAAGTTAAGTGACCACCTTCACGTAATGCGTCGTGGGCACCCAGTTGCGCGACAGTCGCCTGGAAAAAAAGCCATTAGTGTGTGCCTTTCAGAGGTACAGGTGGAGAAAAAAGGAGGCCATTATCCTCGCTATTGACATTTCTTTGTAGAAAGCATCGCAAATATGACACACTCAAACTTGAAAATATATGATTACACTGTGGAGCTCTTTATTTATGATATTTACTAAAATGCTTAATAAAATGATGAGAAACATTTTAGATCTATTGTCTTTGTAGTTGAGAGATTGCTCATTTTGTTTAATATCTAGTACTAGCTCCACTGCAGCACTGGTTACAATAAAATTTAATAGACGTACTAATATAGGTATTTTATGCCTACAGATCCAGTAAATAATAACTTTATGATCTACTTAAAAAACGAAGGAGCACAAAAAGATATTTCCCTTCACAGGAATTGCATACATAATTTTCTTTTCAAGTACTTGGTAATTTATTTCATAGAATAAGTTGTGGTGCACCATTTAATTACATAGACATTAAGATGTGAATAGACATTTCCCTTATGTGCATTCTTGTCTTTAGTGTAATGTTTTTTCTGCTTGTGTGTTTTTCATGTTTAGGTATAAGGTATTACACTTACTGCTGCTTGCTTTGCCAATTTGCATTTTTTGTCATTGCTGTTTGTATTAATTGTTTTGTGCTGCTGCATTGCCTCGTCCCTTAGTTTATGCATCTGAGCTCAGTAGATTTAAGTTAGCTTAAGAAGGGGTAGACTATATAAGAGAATGAGTTGCGATGAATTGGAAGAAACACACTGAGACATCATACGAAAAAAGTACAGAAAGCAGGTATAGATAGGACTTTTTGGAAATAATGAAGAACGAAGGTAATCTCCGAGAAGTAAAGAAAGTTTTGTTTGCAAAATACTGCAGTAAAACAAACCTCGTCCTTTCCTTGTGTTATCCCACTATGTGTTTGTGTACCCTTGGGTATTTGTGTTCTTCCTGTCTTTATGTGTTTATCTGAGGTGAGTTACGTAGTACAATTTTTGTGATAATATGTTATTTACTTTGTAAAGATGTTTAGACATTATTTATTCTGTTCTGTTTTAATGCTCATGTGTAAAATTGATGTTTCAAAAGTTATTCTGATCATTTATGTTTTTACTTATGTCATAATTCCTGTCACACTGATGTATATGTTTATTTCTATTCTTTTGTAAAGCCCCTATTACTACAAATGTTATCTGTATTGTTATGTTCTTTAATGATGTATTTTGTACCTTTGTTATTGTATTCTTATGTTATAAAATTGTAATTGACACCAGTTCATCAAATTAAGTAACTTGTAAGTTACGTTTCACTGCACACGTTTCTGTTGGTCATAGTATATGGACAATATGTGAGAAGTTGGGACTGTTAGTGCTTGCACATGTGTTGATAATTCAGCAAAGGACTGGATAACAGCTTTGCTGGTTCTAAGACATTTCAAAAAAATTTTTTGTGAGTGCACAAGTGGTAGTTTATGGACTTGCTATATTGTCCGCAAAACTCTTCGATGATGATTGTGCACCTGCACAGTCGCAACAGATGGTTGCTGGCCATCTCTACAAGGACTACAGTGAGTCTGCATCTTTGATGACTCACCAATACCATTATTTCTACAAGGCCACACTGGGTCTACAACTCTGGTGGCCCACCAATACCGTAATCTCTAACAAGACTACAGTGGTCTGTTCTGTGATGACCTACCTACCAATATTCTTCAAAACTTCGACTGACTCTGCGGTGGATTTGCTCTGTTGTGGCCCATCACCTGTCAGCATGTGAAGAGTCAGCACTGTCTTTCTGTTGGAACGACAACACTACTTCTTCAAGGCTGCATGGAAATCCACTACTTCCGTGTGCATTTTCTTTTACTGCTCAGACTTTGAGAAAAAAACTAATATTTTACTGTGATGAACGATCAGGACTGTCTTTATGGACTGTGAGAAAATTTTAGCTTTTGACCAACTTTGTATCAATAAGTGTGTTCATTTGATTTCTTTGTTATTGTAATTATGCAAAAATTTTCCAAATCTGTATTGGCCACTGCGCAAAACAACTTCTAAAACTTTTTGTGGGGAGCATGGGGGCTATGTAAGTACGCTGTTTAGGTTTTTATATTGGTAACAACATGTAGCGCTCTATATGAAAATCACTGACTGTGGTGCTGTGTGCAGTCTGAGGCTGGTCGGCATTGTTGCAATATTCGCCATTGTGGTGCTGGGCTGTTGGCTGTTAACAGCGCGTAGCGTTGCGCAGTTGGAGGCGAGCCGCCAGCAGTGGTGGATGTGGGGAAGTGAGATGGCGGATTTTTGAGAATGGATAATCTGGAGGTGTGTCCATCAGAAACAGTACATTTGTAAGAATGGATGTCATGAACTGCTATATATATATTATGACTATTAAGGTAAATACATTGTTTGTTCTCTATTAAAATATTTCATTTGCTAACTATGCCTATCAGTAGTTAGTGCGTTCCGTAGTTTGAATCTTTTATTTAGCTGGCAGTAGTGGCGCTCGCTGTACTGCACTAGTTCGAGTAACGAAGATTTTTGTGAGGTAAGTGATTTGTGAAAGGTATAGGTTAATGTTAGTCAGGGCCATTCTTTTGTAGGGATTTTTGAAAGTCAGATTGCGTTGCGCTAAAAATATTGTGTGTCAGTTTAAGCAGAGTCATGTATAATTTTTCTAAGGGGACATTTCAAGGTTACTTTGAATAAGGCTCAGGGTTCATTAAATAAAAACAATATCTCAAAGTTAATGCTGTAATACAGTTAATAAACTTATACTTTCAGACAAAAAGTATGTAAATAGCTGGTTTTAATTGGGTCTTACACCGTAAAAATATTTAAGTATTTGAAAATAACTGTAGTAATATAGTACTACGGTAGTAAACTAGTACTAATATTCTAAACTGAAAATTTAACATTATTTATGTATTTAATTCTATATTTTATCAAGATTTGTAATATTGCTCTAAATGTCATTATTAAGGCTATAATGTCTTTAAAAAGGTGCAAATGTGGACCGTCTGAATGGATTACTGAATATGAAGTGGTTGATGACTGGTCGGTTATCCAATTCATCCAAAACATCTCGGTGGGCATGAAAAACAGCCAAGTTATTCAATCGCTTCTGTCCCATTGTTGATCGGACATATGACTTCAGACATCTAAAGGCGCTAAATGACCGCTCTGCTGTTGCTGTCGTCATTGGAACTACCTGTAGATGCTAAATGCACTTCACTACTTCACATAACATTCCTCTAACTGCAGGCTCTTGTGTAATGTACTTTCTTACATCACGCATGTCTTTTTTATTAGCGATATCGGATAGCATAATATGAATATTACTGAAGTGTAAGTGCAGTCTCTCAATGTCTAGGACATTTTTGAAAAAGTAAATTGATTTTTCCAAATTTGTTTCACCTCTGTTTACCAAAATCAAGCATCCTTGTTCAAATGCAATGACCTGTGTGAGTCCAGTTGAAGCAAACCGCTCAGAAATGCAAGATTGCACCTTTTCACAAACTTCAATGTAAATAGCTTTGCAGTATTCCTTTGGGGTTTTGAAAGTATGTGGTGAGTTAGTTTCGTTGTTTTCATACTTCTTTGGTATACGTCAATTCCGAGGAAGCGAAGGAACATCAGCTTGTGAAGGTTTTCCTTTTAAACACAATTCCCAGAAGTGTTCGAAACTATCACGCCTTCCATTCAACATACAAATCAAGCCCTCATTTATTTTTTTCCAAATCAGGAACACTTCGATGAGGGCAGTGAATTTTTTCATTGACATCCTTTACCGCCTTCATTTCATGGCAATAAAGACGTAAAAAGAAATAAGTTTTTAATTGTAACATTGACTCAAGGTAGCCTGCACATTTGTAACATGCCTCTGTTTTGTCCTCTGCAGAAAATATTGCAAAAAACTCTAGAAGTTCTTCAAAGTTTTTCAATATTCTCAAGATACTAGAAGCTCACATAGTCCATCGAGTCGGGCAAAGGGGCTGTAGACCAGTTTGCTCGTTGGCGATCTCACAGCGTGTGCTTCTGAAAAGTCCCATCCTTTTGTTGGATTCCCTTATGGTGTTTGTGAAGTCCTTGGCTACGACAATAATATCACTCATAGATATAAGATGGCGGAGACTGTCTACAACTGCCAAGTCTAAACTGTGAGCCTGGCAGTGCACATAACGTGCTTTAGGTTGTGTATCCAAAACTCTACCCTTCCAAACGAATTTTTGAGGCGGCTAGAGGCCCCCCAGGCCCCATGGAGTCGGCACCTGTGAGTGTGATCGAAAATGTTTCAGCCATTTGAGGAATGCTTCTTCATTAACCCATCCGGAATCTGTCATTGTTTCAGGGACCCATTTGGAAAGCCGTCATGAAATTCAGGTAAAAATCTTTTACCATTAAGTATGTCGATAGGAGGGATAAAGTTTCCTGCGGCAGTAGCACAAGCTAAAATGGTGGCAAGCTCTCCTCTTACTACAGACATCTGTACATAAGCAGCTTTGCTCCCTTTTGCAGCAAAGCCTTTTCTTGTGAATTTGTTGTTCATTTGGCAAACTGATTTATCTGGAGAATCTTTTCCATTTTGCATTTGTCTTTGTAGACAGGAAATTATTTATTTGGAAGTTAGTGGTAAGTTTCTACGGGACTAAACTGCTGAGGTAATCGGTCCCTAGGCTTACACGCTACTTAATCTAACTTAAACTAACTTATGTTTAGGACAACGCACGCATCCATGCCCGGGGGAGGACTCGAACCTCCGACGAGGGGAGCCGAAGGCGCCTCAAATAGCTCGGCTACAGACAGGAATGTTACACCCCCAAAAACTTCCGCTGCATAGCGCTGACTCCTACCCTCCCGGTAAACTTTAATCGCATTTTGCAGGTGATCCTCGGTCCACAAAGTAACAGAGTTTCTTTTATATTATCCCATCTACAATAACAAGACAACAAAATAATACAAGACTTAAAAAGTATAATAATTGCAATGAATCGAAGTAAAAGTATTGACCCTTTTCACCCAGACTGTATTGACCCGATTCGACGAAAGCGCAGATTATCTTTCCCTACATTGGTAGTGTTGCGGAAGCTTATTTACGCGCCAGTAACACCATAACCTCCTCACTAGTATATAAACTTATTGTGTAACGAATACTTAACAAATTACTAAACGAATTATCAGGGATATATTAATCTGAATCCGAAACTACTGCTGGCCGGTGTGGCCGAGCGGTTCTAGGCGCTTCAGTCTGGTACCGTGCGACCGCTACGGTCGCACGTTCGAATCCTGCCTCGGGCATGGATGTGTGTGATGTCCTTAGGTTAGTTAGGTTTAAGTATTTCTAAGTTCTAGGGAACTGATGACCTCAGATGTTGAGTCCCATAGTGCTCAGAGTCAAAGGAAAACAAGCAGAAAACAAGAGCCGAAGCTACTTTCAAATGTGTGTGAAATGTTATGGGACTTAACTGTTAAGGTCATCAGTCCCTAAGCTTACATACTACTTAACCTAAATCATCCTAAGGACAAACACACACACCCATGCCCGAAGCAGGACTCGAACCTCCGCCGGGACCAGCCGCACAGTCCATGACTGCAGCGCCCTAGACCGCTGGGCTAATCCCGCGTGGTGAAGCTACTTTACAAAGTAGAACATTTTCAGAACTTGCCACAAACAGCACAAATTTTTACACAACATCGAACACACCTGACAATGTTTTCCACTTTCTAACTCATACACCGAGTTCGAAAAGTCGCCGCCATGTGGCAGCACTTCCTACACCACTTCGTATGTGACGATTACGTCCGAATTTGTAAAATTTACCCAATTCCTCTCCCGACTCGATTCGGCCGCCCTTACAGTATTCAGTACGTTGTAGTTTCATTGACTGTATTAGTACATTCTACTGTGAAATCTCCATGCTGAGCAACAGTATGAGACAACGTCGGTATTTTGGTTACTTTCTTCCCCCATACTTTCAAGACCAACCTGTATTACTGATTTTTAAACTTCGTAATATACACTGAAACGCCAAAGAAACTAGTATAGGCATGCGTATTTATATACAGAAATATGTAAAGAGGCAGAATACGGCTCTACCTCTATATAAGACAACAAGTGTCTGGCGCAGTTACTAGATCGGTTACTGCTGCTACAATGGCATGTTATCAACATTGAAGTGAGTTTGAACACGGTGTTATAGTCGGGGGCTCTGGCGATAGGACACAGGATTTCCGAGGAAGCGATGAAGTGGGCATTTTCCCGTACAACCATTTCATGAGTGTGCCGTGAATATCAGGAATCGGGTAAAACATCAAATCTCCGACATCGCTGCGGCCGGAAAAAGACCCTTCAAGAACGGAACCAACGACACTGGAGAGAATCGTTCAATGTGACAGAAGTGCAACCATTCCACAAGTTGCTGCAGATTTCAGCGCTGGGCCATCAACAAGCATCAGCGTGCGAACCATTCAACGGAACATCATCGATACAGCCGAAGGCCCACTCGTGTACCCTTGACTACACGACACAAAGCTTTACGCCTCTCCTGGGCCCGTCAGCACCGACACTGGACGGTTGATGACTGGAAACATGTTGCCTGGTTGGACAAGTCTCGTTTCATATTGTATCTAGCGGATGGACGTGTACGGACAGGGAGATAACCTCATCAATTCATGGGCCCTGCATGCCAGTAGGGGACTGTTCAAACTGGTAGAAGATCTGTAATGGTGTGGGGCGTGTGCAGCTGGAGTGACATGTAACCTCACACGTGTAAATACTACTGTGACAGGTGTCACCTACGTAAGCATCTTTTCTGATCATCTGCATCCATTCATGTCCATTGTGCATTCCGACGGATTTGGGCAATTCCAACAGGACAATGCGACACCCCACACGTCCAGAAGTGCTACAGAGTGACTCTAGGAACACTCTACTGGGTGGCTGGCCACAAAACTCCCCAGACATGAACATTATTGAGCATATCTGGGATGCCTTGCAACGTGCTGTCCAGAAGCGATCACCCCCCCCCCCCCCCTTGCTCTGACGGATTTATGGACAGCCCTGCAGGATTCATGATGTCAATTCCGTCCAGAACTACTTTAGATATTATTCGAGTCAATGCCACGTCGTGTTGCGGCACTTCTGCGTGCCCATGTGACCCTACACGGTATTAGGCAGGTGTTCAGTTTCTTTCGCTCTTCAGTGTATTAATATATCGCAATCTCTAAACTACTTTTAAATAACTTAAGGATGTGCATTTACTTTCGCCCAGTCTTCTACAGCAACGTCCTTTATTCGATCTAATTTCAGGCGTATCAGAATTCTCAGCTAAGGACTGGCCGATATTTGTTGCTGGTATACACTATATGATAGAATGTTTTGTTAGTGAATATTATAGAGTGTGTCCACCCTTCTCCTTTATGACGACTTTAACTCTACTAGGGACTCTTTCAATGAAGCGTGACAATGGTTTCGAAGGAATGGCAGCCCTTTCTTTTTCAAGATCAAAAACCAGAGTAGTTGGTGATGTTGGACGCTGGGGCATGGAGCAAAGCCAACGTCTTAACTCATTCCCGTGGTAAAACTTCCTTGCAGATTAAAACTATGTGCCGGACCGAGATTCGATCTCGGGACCTTTGCCTTTAGCGGGCAAGTGCTCTACCATCTCAGCTACCCAAGCACGGCTCACGCCCTTCCTCACGGCTTTACTTCTGTCTGTACCTCGTCTCCTACCTTCCAAACTTTACAGAAGCTCTCGTGCGAACCTTGCAGAACTAGCACCCCTGAAAGGAAGGATATTGCGGAGACATGGCTCAGCCACAACCTGGGGGATGTTTCCAGAATGAGATTTTCACTCTGCAGCGGAGAGTGCGCTGATATGAAACTTCGTGGCAGATTAAAACTCATTCTGGAATCATTGCAGTAGTGTTACATTCGGTTCAAATCGGGACTCTGGACAGACTAGTCCATTTCATTAATGTTATCGTCCACAGATCATAGCCTTATAGACTTTGGGTTATGATGCAGTGCATTGTCTTGCTGATGCAAACCATCAACGTCTCTAAACTGTTCTTCTACAGTACACAGAACACACTGCTGTTAAATGTGTTCCTATCTTTCCGCATTTGCCGTTTTCCTAAGCACAATAAGGAGACCAAAACGTAACCACAAAAACTACCTCACAAAGAAAGACCGCCTTCTCGATACGTCACTGATCGCACTATACATGAGGCAGGGAACGTTCTCAAAGCATTCGTACAATTCAAACCCTACCATCGGATTTCTTCATATAACGTGATTCATCACTACAGATCACTGCGTTCCAGTCACCCACTGTCAAGTGACGACGTCTTTACACCACCTCAAATGTGGCTTGGGACTGATTACAAGAGTGGCTTACGAGAAGCTACCCGACCATGGTACCTCAATTCTTTTTAGCTCCCTACACCGAGTCATTGCGCAAGTTGGCCTGATGGTAGCACTTTAGAGCACTGATTTCGTACGTTTTTTACAACCACATTCCACAATTCTTGACAGTCCCTTTCTGTCAGTGCATGAGGTCTGCCTGGTCTAGTTTTAGCTGTGGTTGTTCCTTCACGTTTCAACTCGACAGTCACATCTACTTGGACAGCCTTAGAAGAGTTGATATGTTCCTGATGGATTCCTCAGGTGACATTTAGTGACTGGTCAGATAATTTTGATCAGATAGTGTACTATAGTAATTGCTGTCAGTTCTTCACTGGTCAGATACTGTTTTTCTCAGTCATGACAATGTACACTCCTGGTCGCTTCTGCCTTGGTGCCAATGATAGTCGTATGCGTGTTTGGCGCCGTGCAGGTGAGCGCCACAATCAGGACTGCATACGACCGAGGCACACAGGGCCAACACCCGGCATCATGGTGTGGGGAGCGATCTCCTACACTGGCCGTACACCTCTGGAGATCGTCGAGGGGACACTGAATAGTGCACGGTACATCCAAACCGTCATCGAACTCATCGTTCTACCATTCCTAGACCGGCAAGGGAACTTGCTGTTCCAACAGGACAATGCACGTCCGCATGTATCCCGTGCCACCCAACGTGCTCTAGAAGGTGTAAGTCAACTACCCTGGCCAGCAAGATCTCCGGATCTGTCCCCCATTGAGCATGTTTGGGACTGGATGAAGCGTCGTCTCACGCGGTCTGCACGTCCAGCACGAACGCTGGTCCAACTGAGGCGCCAGGTGGAAATGGCATGGCAAGCCATTCCACAGGACTACATCCAGCATCTCTACGATCGTCTCCATGGGAGAATAGCAGCCTGCATTGCTGCGAAAGGTGGATATACACTGTACTAGTGCCGACATTGTGCATGCTCTGTTGCCTGTGTCTATGTGCCTGTGGTTCTGTCAGTGTGGTCATGTGATGTATCTGACCCCAGGAATGTGTCAATAAAGTTTCCCCTTCCTGGGACAATGAATTCACGGTGTTCTTATTTCAATTTCCAGGAGTGTATTTAATTTTTGGGAAGTGACGATGAGAGTGTCATTTTCGTGAAATTTTAAATATGGAGCATTGTTATGTTTAGCGATGCACCCATACAGGAAGTGTCAGGTACGTATTTGATACAATTATATGACGTAATTTGTGCGGTTCCCTCAAACGCCCGTTAAAACGAAGTATTGAGGCATTTCGGTTTATATTATGTACGAGGGCGGTTCAGAAAGTAAGTTCCGATCGGTGGTGAAATGGAAACCACTCTGAAAATCCGATGAAGTTTTACACAGATGTACTTGGTAATGTCTCTAGTATCCCCGTCGATCGCAGCACGTCACTCTTTTTAATTCTGAGAGCGTAGTGAGCACGAAAAACTGCCAGAAAATAATGTCCCTCGCCAAGTATGAGGACCTGGTGTGAGATTTCGCCTGATGTCCTGTAGCCCACATAACATAACTGTCATGCATTTCGTTCTTCATGACAATTCTCGGCCGCACTCTGTAGGGGCGATATAGATCCTCCTGCAGCGTTTTCGATGGGAAGTGTTTGACCATCCACAATACAGTCCGTAATTTGCTCCTCCTGAGCTGAAATGAACCGCTAGCTATGAGGATCACATTTTGGCACAGACAACGAGCTGTAGACGAGCGTAGAGAATTGGCGGAAAGCAAAGGCGGCTGCCTTCTATGACGTGAGTATTGAAAAGTTGGTACAACGCTACGACATATGCCTAAGTCGGAGCGGCGGCTACGTAGAAAAGCAGCTGTAAGGTGTAACTAAGTATTGCAAACAAACATTTTTGATTTTCGCAGTGGTTTCCGTTTCGCGAACGATCGGAACTTTCTTTCTGAATAGCCCCTGTACACGAGTTTTCCGCTTTGAGATCGTATTACTAGTAGCGATTTCTGTGGTGGTGTTTACTTCCTGCATATCTAAGGAGAAATACAGACGAGAATCAGCAGTACACATGATCAAGAGCTGCGCTACAGACTATGTGGGCCACGCGTGGTTATGTACGTCATTCCCCCATTTCCTGGCCTTTGTCAGAAAGTTCCAATAGACTGCACAAAACAGTTCTGAATCATCTTAACGGTTTGCATAGTACGTGTCTTTTTCGTAGTAGAAACTCTTTCTCAATGCTTTATTCACTCCAGGAAATCACTATGTACCATCTGTGTCACAGAGGTAAAGTTCTCAGCAGCGGGAGCTGTGTCTCCAGTCGTGAGCGGACAATGCTTCTTACGAACATTGTTCAGTTTGCCAACAAGCCTCGATGGATCATTCATGCTTCATCCATACGAATGTTGCCACTTCATGGAAGGCGGATGGTCAGCAAAGTGGCGTACGTCACAGCTAAAGGTAAACCATTATCGTGAGACGCAAAACGTTAAAATTCTGTCATAGTGAACGCTGATGACCACTATCAACAAATTACTCCTCGTAGATACCCCGAGGAGAAGGCAACGTAAGTGCCCCCTGCCATTTTGAACGCAACTAAGATGGCTGTATCGACTCAAATAGCACGCAACCACCTCCATAGGACAATCTTTGCCTTTAAAGGTCTTTACGAAAAATAGCATTCTTACAACGACTGCATGAAGGAGGTAGGCAAGAGAATATCGCGAATGAAAACTGCAATAATGGGTCTTCACCGACGAGTATAGGATTAGTCTGACACCTAATGATCAACTTTGGAGTCTGGTAGGCATCAATGACCGTCTTATAGTTCCAGCATTGAGTTGGATCAGTCGTGTTTTGGGCGATAACATGTATGGATGTTTGAATCCACTCATCGCTATCGAGGGTAAATTGAGTGACTTGCAGTATTGGGAATGGATCCAACCACCTGATGTCCAGCACTTCAACATTTCGGTGATGGACTCACCTTACAAAACAATGCAAAAGCATACATCTCCCCCCAGGAGTCGGGAGGCTGCCGAATGGAGTGGTCTGCGGTATCTGCAGACATAAATACGATTGACCATACTTGGGAGCCGCTGAAACTAGTACGAGGTGCATTCAAGTTCTAAGGCCTCTGGTTTTTTTTTCTCCGGACTGGAAAGAGATAGAAACATGCGCATTGTTTTAAAATGAGGCCGCGTTCATTGTCAATACGTCCCAGAGATGGCAGCACCGTACGGCAGACGGAATTTTACCGCCAGCGGCAAGAATGAGAACTGTTTTAAATACTTAAAATGGCGACGTTTTCCTTACTTGAACAGCGTGCAATCATTCGTTTTCTGAATTTGCGTGGTGTGAAACCAATTGAAATTCATCGACAGTTGAAGGAGACACGTGGTGATGGAGTTATGGATGTGTCGAAAGTGCGTTTGTGGGTGCGATAGTTTAATGAAGGCAGAACATCGTGTGACAACAAACCGAAACAACCTCGGGCTCGCACAAGCCGGTCTGACAACATGATCGAGAAAGTGGAAAGAATTGTTTTGGGGAATCGCCGAATGACTGTTGAAGAGATCGCCTACAGAGTTGTCATTTCTGTGGGTTCTGTGAACACAATCCTGCATGGCGACCTGAAAATGCGAAAAGTATCATCCAGGTGGGTGCCACGAATGCTGACGGATGACCACGTGGCTGCCCGTGTGGCATGTTGCCAAGCAATGTTGACGTGCAACGACAGCATGAATGGGACTTTCTTTTCGTCGGTTGTGACGATGGATGAGAAGTGGATGCCATTTTTCAATACAAAAACAAAGCGCCAGTCAGCTCAATGGAAGCACACAGATTCACCGCCACCAAAAAAATTTCGGGTAACCACCAGTGCTGAAAAAACGATAGTGTCCATGTTCTGGGACAGCGAGGGCGTAATCCTTACCCATTGCGTTCCAAAGGGCACTACGGTAGCAGGTGCATCCTACGAAAATGTTTTCAAGAACAAATTCCTTCCTGTGCTGCAACAAAAACGTCCAGGAAGGGCTGTGCGTGTGCTGTTTCACCAAGACAACACACCCGCACATTGAGCTAACGTTACGCAACAGTTTCTTCGTGATAACAACTTTGAAGTGATTCCTCATGCTCCCTACTCACCTGAACTGGCTCCTAGTGACTTTTGGCTTTTTCCAACAATGAAAGACACTCTCCGTGGCCGCACATTCACCAACCGTGCTGCTATTGCCTCAGCGATTTTCCAGTGGTCAAAACAGACTTCTAAAGAAGCCTTCGCCACTGCCATGGAATCATGGTGTCAGCGTTGTGAAAAATGTATACGTCTGCAGGGCGATTACGTCGAGAAGTAACTCCAGTTTCATCGATTTCGGGTGAGTAGTTAATCAGAAAAAAAAAATCGGAAGCCATAGAACTTGAATGCACCTCGTAGCGCGTCATCGCAGGAACCCTCCTCTCGCACCGAATGCCGCCAGAAGAGCCGTCGAAGAATGGGAGAGGCTTGAGCACCAATCCCTGTTCCCTTCAGATCTAAGCACAGAGACGCTCCCAGGTATCTGCTGGTGCACACCGCGCCTGGAGAAATCATTTGCAATCAGTAAAGATATATCAGACCAACAGTACAAGCATTCATCAGTCATCCTCAAGACATACAATGACAGAAATGGAAGCTGATAGAGCATAAGACACCAGACCTGTATTTACGAAACTTTGGGGAGATGTTCATCACATAACGGGTTTTAAGTGATTGAACATTCATCAACATCAGTATGAGGTGCGACCCTCACATGCACAAATACACTCTTGTATTCCGAATGTCATCTTGAGGAATTTCGTGCCATGCTTTGAGACTTTCTGTCGCAATTCTTGAAGACTGCTGGCTGGAAGTGGCTAAAAAAGTATACATCTTCCCATTGCATCCCAGACGCTCTTTACGAATGACAAATCACAACCCAGACATACAAATGGATGGGTTATTCGAGTGAACCAAGTATTTCATTTGGTACCCTGGTCATGAAAGGTATGCCACCTCTTGGCGAGCAAATAGACTCCTTTCAATAATTCCTAAATCAACCGTCTGATCCTAGCCAAGAGCTCCCCCCCACATGATGATTTCAGGAGATTGCGAGTTGTGGCTCTCGAGAATCGCCACTTCCTATGACCTCTCAGCAGCTCGTCTACTGACAAATCGGCGTCTGATAGCCACAAAAAGAAGTGAAACTCATTGCTGAACACCAAAGAATGTCACTCAATGCCCCATTTGAATCTCGCTGTTGACGATGATACTGCTTCCCTGTGTCCATCTCGTGATCGCTCCTTCTGCAGCCATTGCATTGTCTGTGCTATCTGTCGGTATAATATTCCCTTGTCTACATGTCATCTTTCCCGAAGTCCTAAAGAGATCAATAAACTAAGCGTGCCTTCATCAGCGCATGTTGTGTCGCGACTTCCACCTGGGAAGTTTCAGTAACGTTTGTCACATCAAATAGCATTCTTGTACTCACATCATTCTTCATCTGCACAAAATATTTTTGTCAATACTGAAAATAAAGGAACAATGCTTTTTTCTTTTCAATTTTGAATAGTACCAGGATACTTCGTAGTCACAGGACAAATCACTGATCATAATCTTAGTTGTGTCAGAGAACGATGTACATCAGAATAATCTATTTTCAGTCAAAACGGTTGCAGATTCGAACTGATGTTGAGAATCTCATAAGCAACATCTGATAGCCTGTTTACCATTTATAACTAGTTATCTGTACAGCCAAAGTCCAACATTCTATCACACATCTGAACTACTTAAAGAGAAGGAAAGTAGTTGATGAAAATAAATTGAACCAGAGATGAGGGAAGGATAGAGGTGAAAGAGCGAATAAGGCTGGGAAGGGCAAAGTACTATCCAACTATAAACTAATGTCAACCTCTTTTGACTAAAAGAGGTTACTAGTATTGGCGAAAAAATCATAAAGTGATTAGTTAGATACTGCTAGGCATTAGTAATTGTGTCTGATGCAGTTATTGTTGGAGCTGCACATCGTGAAAAGCAATCCACTAATCGCAGTCCATGGCTCCATACCCATAGCGCTGCAGCATCTTCGGCACTCGTTTTCGGACTCTGCAAAACTGTCCTCCTTCGTTCTGGCAGTGTTCTCGCTGGTCTTCATGCTTTGGAACGTTTGGTGTCATCCACCGGACGAGACTGTCACTCTCTGCTTTGTACACTCTATGGAGCTATTGATGTGTGGCGCTGTCTTCCCTTTCTCTGGCGAAGTGCGCACCAAGCCAGGACTGGTACTCAGAAAAACTCAGGAGTCGCCATCTTGGTACACATGGGAAAGTCATGCTTTCCATACCTAGTACTGATGTCAGTCATAATTTACTTGTTTCCCCTGATGCTGGGTAGACAGTGATGGAGTGCTGTTACTCATTACAAAAGTTCATGGTCTCTTCTTCTCTAAAGCTTAAGTAACACTACCCAGGAAAATATGTCTGATAGTCTGCCCAGAACATTACATGCTTCTATATAACGTAAAATATCATACCGACTGCGACCTCTTAAAAGGCCTTTTTCTGCAATACCTGTCAACATTTGATGGAGGCACTCACTAACTAAGATGGGACAAGGGCGGCATTAGTGGAATTTGTTAGTGCAGGTTGTCTACATGAGAGGCAAGTATACATTTAGGGGAAAACCTGCTGTTCTCCTTTGACTGACAGGTCCTTAACCTATTGTTCTGCTAAGAGAATTAAGAACCCCAGGGGATAATCCATCCTTTTGATTGACAGGTTATGATCCCCTGTGGATAATCCCTCCTTTTGATTGACAAGTTCTGAAACTACTGTTTCCTCATCTCTCCCCCTCCTCCACCATCCGCTCTACCTCCTCTTCCATCCCTCTGGGAACTCCCCTCTTCGATAAAAGCACACTTTTGATATCAGTTTGATTGACTAACTCATTAAATCGATCAATTAATTAAATCCACCACCTGGGAAACCTCCCAGCACTCCCCCTCCCAGAAATTGGTAGGAAAAAGACTCATTTGATAGGCCATTTAGCGGGAAATCGACTAAAGTGTGCGCAATATATTGTTCAAACAATTTAGTAAATGTGTGGAATATCGTTTATTTAAACAATTTATTGCATTCAAGGCGGTGTATGAAATATAGGTTATTTATTTAGATAAATAATTTGTTAGGAAATCGATTGCAGTGTATGGAGCATTGTTTCAACAATTTAGATAATATGTGGAATATTGTTTATTTAAACAATTTACGTGTTACCAGACAATGTTGGGAAAAAAGTTCATTTATTTAGTTAAAGAATTTGTCAGGAAACTGACTGCAGCATATGGAATACTGTTTTTTTAAAAAATTTACAGAATACAAGATGGTGTATGGAATATAGTTTATTTAAAGAATTTGTCAGTAAATCGGCCACAGTATGAAATACTTAAACAAATGCTGCGCTTTTTTATTCTGAGCCCGCTTGGAAACGCTGAGTAGGCTTAGTTTATATTTGCTGCCAGAGTCAGGGATGTTAAGGCTCTTATTATTAATCTCCCTCAGCTTTCAAAGCACACTGGTGTCCTGGTGTCCAAGCACAGATGGGAAAATCCGAACTATTACACTTCTGAAAGTACATGACAGGTTTCGAAACCCACTGTCACTTTCTGCACATGGACAAATTACTAGAATTTCAGCGGCATTTTTTTTTTTTTTTTGGTAGCTTCGAGAAACATACAGCAGTTATGTTGCACTGACAGTGCAAAAGTGGTCTACAGATCATGAAAGGATCTATCGTCAGGGCACTGCACAAAGGCTGAAACCGCCCAGTGTCCTAATTACATATCACGATAGTAAACACCGCCGAGCAAGGACCACATATTGGCATCCTTTGATCTCGAGGCCTCCAAACAAAGCATCAGGTGGCGGAATTCTGTTGATCGTGAAATACCAGACTCGTTTCATGTTTCTGTCTTTCTCATGAAGCCACTCCCAGACTGTCTGTGTGACCAAACGTTTCGAAACATTCAGATGGACGTTTGCATCTCTCCTCAGAATACAGCGTTCCTATTGGCTGATGCTGGAGACAAAGGGAGAGCTCATGCAATTCCGATATCAAAAATAGAGTGAAATAAGCCATTTGCATTACCCTTTCAAATTAACTGCTTAACAATTTACAGGAGTCAAATAGCTCGCTTTAAACACTCACCTTCACCTTACTATGATCCTTCTTCGTAATAAAACATGTTTCCAAAGTTTGAGCATCACACACAAACATTATGCAAACCAAGTAATAGCATTTCCACAAGATTTAGATTGTGGCGCTAAATATATCCGAGATCTTGCACGCAGCAGCATTTGAGTGCACAAACACCCTCCTCCACCACAACGTTCATCTAAACGTATCTCATGAAAAAAGAATCCTACTGATCATATAAATTAGTGATCGCGAGGTGCGCGCCGTTCACCGTCTACAGTGTAGCCCCCGTCCGCACCGCCCGGGAGAGGGACTCACAACCGAACGCATTACAACTATCAGTAACAATAAATTGATCAATCGGGGATCTGACGTCGCGGCTGGCTTTTTCAAGCACTACAGTCGACAGAGATAGTCATCAATTAGGAATCTGATGCCGTGATTGGGATTTTTCGAGTAGAATAGAATTCCTAGATTGGTTCTCTCCGATACATCCGGCTGAAGGAGGATGAGAATGGTTCTAGTGCGCGATAGGATAAAGACAACAGCAAATATCACCGCAAGTCAGAGTGCACTGCGACGTATTTAGAAGCTCTAAACACGACACACTTAAATCACGGTCAAATCCGTAGTGGTATTAGTTGTCGCGGCTAGATGTCGGAGATAGCCCCCATGTACACCGTCAGCGATAAAGAAGTCGGTGAAAATTACCGCTGCACCCGCTGGCGCAGTCGTGGACGCACATGTATGACAGAGTGCTTCACCCCCTGCTATGGAGAACATCCGGGGATGATTGGAGCGGTAGGAATTCGAATGTCATCAATTGTAAGTAGGCTGTTTAGGTTTTTATGTTGGTAACGCCACGTAGCGCTCTGTATGAAAATCACTGACTGTGCTGTGTGCAGTCTGAGGCTGGTTTGCGTTGTTGGAATATTTGCTATTGTAGTGTTGGGCAGTTGGATATGAACAGCGCGTAGCGTTGCGCAGTGGGAGGTGAGCCGCCAGCAGTGGTGGATATGGGGAGAGAAATGGCAAAGTTTTGAGAGCGAACGATCTGGACGCGTGTCCGTCAGAAAAAGGAAATTTGTAAGTCTGAATGTCATGAACTGAATGACTTTTGACCACTATTAAGGTAAATACATTGTTTCTTCTCTATCAAAATCTTTCATTTGCTAACTATGCCTATTAGTAGTTAGTGGCTTGAGTAGTTAGAATTCTTTATTTAGCTGGCAGTATTGGCGCTCGCTGTATTTGCAGTAGTTCGAGTAAAGAAGATTTTTGTGAGGTAAGTGATTCGTGAAAGGTATGGGTTATTGTTAGCCAGGGCCATTCTTTGGTAGGGATTATTGGAAGTCAGATAGCGTTGCGCTAAAAATATTGTGTGTCAGTTTAGTGTTGATCAAAATAAGTAAAGAGAGAAATGTCTTAGTACGTTCAGTTATGCTCAGCTGTTTGAAAATTAAATGACGTAAGGGATTTACCAGCCCAGTAATTCATTTAAAATTTTTCTAAGGGGATATTTGAAATGTCGACTCTTAGCCTAGGATATCTCACTGGAATCTTCTGATGTTTTCTTGTAGTTTGTGTAATTAGTGTAGCTATTGTTTATTGCTAGAGCGTAATTGTAGTTGTAGTTTCTCATTGTTGTACAGTAAAACAGTTGTGGCATGCATATAGATTTGCACCAAGTATTTCGCAGCTGCGCTTGCAATTAACTATATATTATTTTCAGTTCTATGTTAATGCGTTTTCTTATTTTTCCTCTTCAGATTGTGCTTTTCATGTTATCATGTCAAATACGTGATAATTATGACTTGTGAAAAACGTGACGCTAGGCTCCAAAGTAAATTGAGAAATGATAGTGACGACGAGCGTAGCTTGTCAGCACCACCGTGTAATGAATTAACAGACATTCAAAGTAGTAATTTGGTAACTGTGCATAGGGAAATGGAGCGAGCGGCAAATAATGGTGTAGACAGTGAAACAATTAGTGAACAGGGAAGCATTATCGATCGATCGGTCGGCAACAGCTCGCCTCAGGATTCCGAAATGAGAGGACACAATCTTGCAAATACTGTAGATTCAGGTTTTGCGTCCTCACCGTTTTCTCAAATAAGTCAAGACACAAGTAAAGACACATTGTTGTAGTGCTCAGCAACGACACATCAAGAGAGGAAATAGTAAATGGCGTTTTGCTGAAACTTACTGAATAGTTTTGCACAAATAGGTTAACATTGAGCTTTTAAAAAGTACTGTACTTCCAGAGCCAGTTCTGTGCTGTCAAAAATATCCCACCTCCTATTAACCCAGTATCCCAAGAACTAATAAAAAGGGTAGAAATTGTATGTTCTTAGGTGTGCATGTAGATTAAACTTAAATTTAAAAAAAACATATACTAGATCTGCTAAAATATTTAGGTTTTGTGACAGTTGCCATAAGATTAATTGCCAACTTTGGGGATAGAGTAGTCAGTACATTAACGTAGTTTAGATCTTTCCACTCATTTATGTTTCATGTGATGTTATTCTGCGGTAAGCGATACTAATAATATTGTTGCTGTCTCATATAGGTTTATTGCAAATTAATCCATAATACATTTAACTCTCACTGCATATCAACATGAAAGTATTAATAACTCCACAAATGATTACTCTGAAAATAATAATAGTAATAAAATAATAACAAAAACAATAAAATATTTACAGAAAGTTAAAGCACACAGTTTCTGGCATCCCAGTGTTATTTTCAGAAACACATAATGAGCCAAAACCCTGCTATATTCAAAAACGTTTTATACAATGTCATTTTTTGTGTTACAAACTTATTTCAGTTCCATGCTCGTTATCAGGCTATTTTCATAGCACATTGTTAATGCACTCACTGTCTGATACCTTTGTAAGGTGCCCCTCACTGTTCAATACCTTTGTAAGGTGCCCCTATTTTCCGATATGAGAGCATTTTATTTTATTTCCAGTTTTGCTATTTCACATATGTGAAGTAAATGTAGTAGCGCTGCAGTATGTATAGAGTAAGGAGTGAGTCGTAGGTTCCCATGCTGGCTAGCAGAAGTGGTTGGCCATCTGACACTTTCAGAGCCAATGGGATGAGACGCCAATGTTAAAATTTATCATAGTATGAAAAATTTAAAAACTAAAAATTTTTGTGTGGAGCAACATATAGAAGAATGTGTGTGTGAGCTTAAACTAAATAATGGTACTTATATACTTGTAGGTGTGTATACTTCCTCATTGGGAAATATTTAGTTATTTTTGAAAAACTTGGATTTTTTGTTGTGCTATATGTCAGGCAGAGGGAAGCAAATTATAGTTTGTGGTGATATCAATGCAGATTTACTGATAAAGTCCAGTAGAAACCTTGACCTTGAAATATTACTTGGTTCTTTCACTTTGACATCACTAATTGATTTTCCTACTTGGGTAGTACAGGAAAGCAGCATGCTGATAGATAATGTTTTTAAGACCAAGATAAATTTTCTGTTAAGAATGGTCTGTCTGATCGTGATGCAAAGCTAGATACAGTATATGACATAACTCAAAGAGTAATTCAATACAGTCCTCCAAAATAGTGTGTTCAATTAACGATTTAAGAATTGCAGATTTCAGAGAAAGCTTGCAACAATTGGATTGGGATGAGGTGTACAGGGAAACTGAGGATACTTTAAAATTTGACCTATTTCATGATACTTTTGTGAATATATCTGAAAATAGTAACGCTAAGAAAACAGTGAAATATAATTATAAGAAACTGTCAAAAAACCATGGCTTACTAAAGGGATAAAAATTCTAGTAAACAGAAAAGAAAAGTGTATCTTACAGCTAGAAGGAGTAATAATCCAGAAACAGTGAAACATTACTAAAAAGTTCAGAAGTGTGTACATTACACTTGACATAATCACCTCTGACAATAAAATTAAAACAATTTGGAATATTGTTAAAAGGGAACCAGGGCAACTCAGTGGGACAGTGCACAAATGTTTTAATTCAAATCTAACTGAAGAAATGCAGAAGGTTGAAATTAACAGTACAGATAGTCTCCAAAAATCAGCAGAGACCTCTAACTGGGGAGGCGTCAAGAATGTTGTTGCATGGGGTTTAGTCTTGGGTCCCTTTTGTTCTTCATATATATTAATGGTTTGCCACTCTATATTCATGACAATGCAAACCTAGTTATTTTTGCTGATGATACGAGTATAGTAATCATACCCAACAAACAAGAATCAGCTGACGAAATTGTAAATAATGTCTTTCAGAAAATTATTGAGTGGTTTACTGCAAATGGACTCTCATGAAATTTTGAGAAAACACAGTGCATACAATTTTGTACAGTAAATGGCATAACACCACAGATATACATAGACTTTGAACAGAAGTCTTTTGCTAAGGCAGAATATTAAAAATTACTGGGTGTGTGCACTAATAAGAAATTGAATTGGAAGAAACACACGATAATCTGCTGACGTGGTTAGGATAATAAAGCATCTTTGAATATAGCAGCGTTTAGGCTAACTAAACATGTAAAAATTGTAAATTTTGCAGTTGAGACAGAGCTTGTGGCTGTTGCCAGTAGAATGGTGTTATGGTACAGTTATAATTTTTAACCTAATGTGTGTTGTTACACTCATTTTTATGAAGACAGGAATTAATTGAAATATTTTTAAAAAGAAACACCTGGTAAGATTTATGATGTCTTTCACTTCCAAAAGAAAGTACCTGATAAACTCAGTTTCACTAGTGAGTTATGAAAAACATTTAAGTTATTAACGCATTAAGTATGACTGCAGCGTAAAGGTACCTGATGAATCTGACATCTGACATCTGGCATTCTGTTATTTCAGAACTGATATTTTTAAAAAACATCAAAACATCAATAGTTTATGAATATTAATAGCAGATAACACAAACTTTTTACTACTGTGAAACACTTCAGATGGCTGAGCTTTTTTGATCTGTGATGACAGTGGAATTTAGATTTATGTCAGTAAACCCATACTTTTGGTGAAGGGGATGAAGTCGACTACGTGACACTACAGGTATCCTGTAAGAGGAAACGAAATAATAATTTGGTACCAGTTCTTACACACAAAAAATGCAATGTAAGAAAATAATATTGTCACTGTAACTATCAATGACTTTTGTTGTATACTTACTATGACGGCTCTCTTAAATTATAACAAGTTGTGTATTTCACTTCAAATGCTCCTCCTCTTAATTTATTTTCTGTTCACCTCCAGCAAACCTGAAACAAAAATATTCATATAAAATCAAGATACTGACTTTATACGAAAAACTTGTAGTAACTAAATGTCTTGTTTACTTCCATAAATGGTTCCTATAAAAAAGGAACACATAGCTAGCGTGGGTTAGTGTTCGTCGAGGTGCAAGTTGTGCTTGTGCCAATGTGCTTGTGTTTTCTACAAGAAGGTCTTTTGGTCAAAATCTAAGATGTATAGCAGTCTTTTCAGTGTGCCTTTATGCGACTCAGTGTCTTCTATATACGGTGCATGGCACTGTTTCTCTAATGTACTCGTATTCAGTGTTGAGTATAATATAAAATTTAAATCTGAAATGTGTAGTGTTTGAGAATAGGCCAACATTTTAAAGGTGAGAAATTAAGGGGAGTTAGAACATTAAAAAAATTCCACATTTTCGGATTTTATATATTTTATAATAAAATTTGCAATTTTCCGAATAAAATTATATATATATATATTTTTAAACTCACATGGGAAATATTTTATTTTATATTTTAAATATAATATACACAACTTGAAAATGTTAAAATTTTTACGTGCATTACTTCAAGATCTAATAAAATCGGTAATTTTTTTATATAGAAGGCTGTGGATTTCTGTGTTATAAAGATAAAATTACGTATTTGTATTGGTAGAACTGTCAAAAATAGTATCGCATTGTATCATAGTATAAACACGTGTTGTATGTCGAAGAGCTAAGTTTTTCTGAGGAAAAGTGACGAATAGATTGATAAATCTCTCAAAAAGTAAAGTATGACACCAAAACGATGTGTTTTTAAGAAACTTGGGTTTATTGGTAATAAATTTTCGAATAAAGGGAAACACTGTGTTCAACATGTGGCATATGAAGTTACAGACAACGAAATACAGGCAAACCCATCAATATTAGTTCCTTGAAGATAAAAATAAAACGTTGTGATACACAGTTTTCTCAAAACGAAAGTGATGTAAATGGTAGGTTACGTTACATTCTGATAGGTTTACACAGCCTAGCAAGGGTGTTAGGTGAATGTGTGTGTCATGAAATATGTGGAGGGCCAGTTACTTTACATGACGACAGTGAGGTGTCAAATGGACTACCCAGGAAACTTATCATTAATTGTGCCAGTTGTAACTATACGCATTCATTTTGGAATTATGATAAGTGTAAGATAATTATTTTGAAGCAAATAGGTGGTTTTATGGATTGCGAGCTATTGGCAAAGGACGTACTGCAGCAGAAACAATGTCTGCCATGATGAATATGCCACGCCCACCTTGTCAAATCGACAAGTATGCAGGATTTATTGGAGCTGCTATGGAATCTGTTGCATGATAGTCAATGAAGTGTGCTGCAAACGAAGCTGTTGAAAAAAATGATGGTATGACTGACATACCAGTAGCTTTTGATGGCATTTGGCTGAAGCGCGGCTACAGTTCGGAGAATTCTGTTGCTACAGTGACCGGCGTGGATACTGGAAAGGTAAGAGATTTCCACATTTTAACCAAACACTGTTATAAGTGTAATCAGGGAATGAAGAAGGGCATATATGTGACAGAAATTTTGAAGCAACAAGTGGTGGTACAGAGGACTCTGCAGCTATTGAAATTTTTAGTCGATCTGTGAAGGAAAGGGGAGTGTGTTACACTAAGTTCTTAGGTAAGACTCAAAAACATATAACAGTGAAGTTGCCGCTCAGCCTTATGTTGAGAAGATTATCACAAAACTGGAATGTGTTGGTGATGTCCAGAAACGGAAGGGCAACATGTTGAGGAAGTTGAAACCGTTTGATATACAGGAAACTTTATGATGGTAAAACCATAAGAGGCAGGCTAACAGACAAAATGATTGATGAACTACAGCAGTTTTATGGGATGGCCATTAGAAATAATACTGAGGATTTGTTAAATATGAAGCAGGCATTATGGGCCACCTTGTTTCACAAACTGTCAACTGATGAAAAATCAGTACACCACCTTTACCCTCCTTGACCTGATTTTTTGGTGCTATTACTGCAATGCCCAGTACTCAAATATTTCATACAGCCATAAACATTCCATCCCAGCAGCAGTCATGGATATCATAATACCTATTTACAGAGACTTGGCAAATCCTGAATTACTGAAGAAGTATCTGCATGGTCAGGCTCAAAATCCCAATGAGTCGTTCAGTAATCTTATATGGACTCGCTTACAAAAAAATGTTTTTGTTGGAATGAAGACACTAAGCTGGGGGTCAGTGAAGCTGTTATTACTTTTGATGATGGCAACATAGGTAGGGTGAAAGTGCTACAGCGTATGGAAATTAATCCTGGCGCAAACTGCATCAGAGAACTTGAATGGATGGACAAGGTTCGCATTGACAAAGCAGAATGTGCAGCACAGTTGGCCACTAAGGAGTCCAAAAAGAATAAAAAACTTGCAAAAAGATCAAGAGGATGATATACAGTATGGTTCAGGGTGCTTCTGAGAGCCTAAAAATAAAAAAACTAAGCATATATTAAGTGAGTTACAGTCTTTTGAAACTTTAGAAGCTGTTCCTGAAAATTTACATATTCTGTTGCATTTTTCCCTAAATCTCAGAAACCACTTCGAGTAGAGTAATCAAATTTTCATGGAGCAATACCATACATATTCTGAGTCTACTGAACTAAAAGAAGAACATAATGTTATGTATAATTAAAATTATTTACGATAACGTACAAAAAAGCACCAAAAATTTTAACTGTGTAGTTAAAAAATTGTATTTGCAAAATCAGTGACTGAAATGCAATTATTGTACTTCAGTAGACTCAGAACATACAGTTTAATGTCCAGTAAAAGTTTCACGTCAATGGCTACAGTGGTTCCTAAAGACAACAATACACAAAATTTAACATTGTCAGGATAGGGCGTTCCAACTCGCCTTAAAGTGAATTAGGTTAGTTAGGTTTAAGTAGTTCTAAGTCCTAGGGGACTGATAACCACAGAAGTTGAATCCTATAGTACTCAGAGCCATTTGAACCATTTTTTGAATTTGCAGGGAGGTGAAACATAAGTAAAACAGTATGACTAATCTGCCAAGGCCAAGTGATTAAGAGGACAGTAGAACAGAAAAAAGTATGTGAGGACAACACAAAAGGGAAGAGTAAAGGCGAATAAAAAGGAAAGAGATATGGAAGATGGCATTCTACAATGGAGTTGCACATTACCTAATGGGCAGTGAAACACATAGAAGTCAGTCAGCAATAATCAAACTGTTAGACTTCTCTGTCACAAGTTTGTAATAATATCTGCTATTTTTCGTATTGACCTCTTTGACCTAGCCTTTTCCTTGGCAGCTAAATGTCAATATTTTACAAGTGACTTGAAGTCTTTATTTAAAGAAAATCATCTACGCTTTTCTTGCAGAACTCTTTTTCTTAGCCTGTATAAAACTGAAAAATACCTGTTAAATACCACCAAAAAAATGCACTGCCACTGACTGATCTCAAAATTAGCTACAATGGATAACTGACAGACAGTGAATTTGTTGCTGTAGTTACATATGGTTCACATGTACTGGGAGATAACGCAAATGTGTGACTTTTTAAAAAAAAGGATTTACTGGCAAAGAAAATGGAAAGAACAGTAATCGATCACAAAACCTGTCATTTTAGTACAGCAGATCTATATTTCAACTATAACATCGTCATCTTCAGTATTAAAAATAGCATTGCAAAACAGGATAATAAGGAACAAATATAAGATAGTTGACAATGTATCATAAAAGCAAACATCAGCACTACACAGTTACACACACACACTCCAGACACACTGCTGGCCATCCAAAGTGCAACAACAAGAAGGGCTGGAGGTATCACAGGCAAACTGATTTGGGAGGTAACACATTTTACAAAGATCACATGACTGAAAATACAGCCCAATGTGAAGTTATAAAGACGATGAAATCAGCACTGTGTGTTACCACCATTTCCGTTTATAACTGCCGCTACATGCCTTGGCATTGAATCAAACAGGCTCTGAATGTGTTGGGGGTATAGCAGTCCATGCTGTTTCCACATATTTCCAAAGCTGATCTAGTGTAGCAGTGGATAAATGTATCCCAGGCCAGGCGCTCCAAACCATCGAAAAAACGTTTTCGATGGGCGAGAGATCAGGAGGACAGGGAGGCTGAGGTAGCAGTGCGGGCAATGAAAAAGTCCTGAAAATTGCATGCCACATGTGGTCACCCATTATCCTGTTGCAATGTAGCTGTCAGCAAGCTCTGAATGTATCAGAGGACAACAGGCTTCCACATTTCAGAGATGTGACGCTGGCTGGTTAGTGTAGTGGCAATGCATACTAGGGCGTGGTGGGAGTGGAATTCAGTACTACCCCAAACCTTAATATCGGGCACAGGACCAGTATGGCAATGCAGAAGGCAACAGTTCGAGAATGTCTCACAGTGTCTCCAGACTCTAATTCGGGGATAAATGGGATTTGCCAAAAAAACAAAGTTATTCCATTCAGTTGTCCATGTCCGTCGTTCATCATATCATTGCAGGCACAATTACCTGTGGCGTTGACTCAGTGGTAAATGCAGCAGTGGATGCCTTGTGGACAGCCTCCTCTACCGCAAACAACATTGAATGGTACACGTGGACCCTGTTTGTTGTGCAACATACTGAATTTGTTGCCACATGATTATGATGTGGCAGAGTGATACATCAATGTCTTGAGGGCAATATGCCTATCAACATGTCTAAGAGTGCGATGAGGTGGGTGCAATCAGTCCCATCGATTTGTGATTCCTCCTGTATCCAGCAATTACAGATCTGCAGCACAGTTGCTTGGTTCCGACCGACACGATCACTGACTTCTCTGAAATATTCTTCCTCGGCAGAACTCCAAAATATGCTCGAAAGACACTTGCCGTCTTGTGCAAGGTATACTGAAGCAGCTTACGCAAATAAACAACACCAAAGAACAATTCCAGCATGTCCACACAGTTGTCTGTTCCCCCTTTGTATAGCGCTTGCAGGTGGTACTACTGACAGCCATAATGTGTGCCTGCACTGAAATGCTAATCCTGTGCATCCCTCACTACCACAAATGCATGCTGCAAATTTCAGCTGATTTGGATGCTTCCGTCCGTGTGTTGCATTTTGGGTGGCCAGCAGTGTGTTTGGTGTGTATGTTTATACAAAAAAGAGAAATATTGCTAGCAAAAATCTAAAAAAAGTTTCCACCAATTTACTTCAGATTTCTAATAAATGTCCGGACAGAAACTGGCTACTTATATTTAGGGGTAAACGTTGTTAGCAAAGATCTTGAAACGTTCTATGGATATAGGCCACATGGGAGTATGTTGTTAACAAATATCTCGAGAAGTTCTTGACCAATTTACTTCATATTTTTAAATGATAAAATATGTATAGAATCTATAAAGGCAAATTTTTTAGGTAAACACTCAAAAATTTCGTGGCTTATGTACTTCAAATAGTTACAAAATACGCTAATAACTGCATGGACAGGTGCGTATATATATATATATATATATATATATATATATATATATATATATATATATATATATATATATATATATATATATGTGTGTGTGTGTGTGTGTGTGTTTGTGTGTGTTCTTGATTCGTATTTTTACTTCACACACTAGTAAAAAATTTGGACAGACACTGGCTAAATATTTTTTTAATATTCATGGTATCCAAAAAAGGACAGCACCAAACTTTATGAACAGGTCCCTTACACAGAAATATGTAAAAAGAATCTAGCAAGAATGGATTTCAAAATACATATCTTAAGAGCTATCAACACTTGTTCACTTTTGTTAGTGTGAAACACATCTACTGAACAAGTGCTCATAGCTGTTAAGGTATACATTTTAGACCCAACAATTACTGGACTTTTTCATTGTTTTGGTCCGTACGATCTCTCCCCAAAATATGAAAATTAAAGAGCTTGCAATAGTAGAGCTGTGTTTCATATTACCCAGATGAAAAAGTTTCTAATTTTCCTTAAGGTATGTGCTTTAGAGCCCTTATTTACGTTATAGCCCTTATTTACGACTTTTTTTCTTTTTTGGTGTAAGGAACTTGCCGCTACGCTTTCTCACTGTTTTTTTTTTTTGGGGCTTCCCATTATAAACTTCTAGGTCTCAGAGAGGGGAGTGAGTAAATAGTATTTTGAACAGGAACCCATGTCCGGAAATTTATCGTTTCCTTGCTACGCTGTTTGGAAACATGTCTGCTAGGAAGGTTTACAACAGGGTAGTCATGGTGGGAGGTGATTACATCAGATAGGTTGATGTCATTTGACGACCATCCTACCTCTCTCACCTGGTTCGAGCCTCATTCATATGTCTCCATGTGTTCTAGCAACATGGATTTTATGGATGCCTTAGTTTACGCCCAGAGGAGACACACCATGTTTGATTGTACTATTGCCATTGCTTTAAATTGTAAATATTTTGCTACATTAATTTAACATTGCACTTTTCGTGTTACATGGAACTGTAAATGGATCTTCTTCCATTGGTCTGAAATGCAAAAACTATGGCAGACTGTCCTGTACGTACTGTCATTGAATGAGATATACTTATGGTCATGGACGTATATATAGGAGGGGTTCAGGTAGTCTGAACACCGTTTCCAGCCACCCCCTTATCTTGCGCAGAAAACGCGAATATTACCCGAATATCCACTTTGTGAAACCCCATGTCCCAAGTTAGTAGTCATGCACCACAGTTGGTTGAGATAGCAACAAACCATAGAGTTGTGATGCAACAAACGATAGCTGTGCCCTGAACTGGGGTTTCTCTTCCCCCCCCCCCCCGCTCCCCACCACCACACCCCTCCCGCACACCCTCCCACCCCATCACTTTGCGCGCCACGGACTGAAGGCAGTCGGATGCGTAGCTTCCTTTGGGCAATCAACAATTAACGGCGAAAGTTTCGGGCGTCGTGAATCAGCCGAGCTTAATCTTCACGTGTGTGTGTTTGACTACTCACGTTTGAAAAAACTATGAAATGGACAAATCAGAAATCTCTCTTGGTCTTTTATCCTAAAAATAGAGACCGAATTCTCATGAACTTGTTTCAAAAGAAAGTGGCGTGGTTCCACATGATGCGGAATCCCACCATGAAGAATTAGTGGCAGCGGGCCCATCCAGAAAACCTGACAATGAAGCAAACAAAAGTGAGCTTCTTATTTACCACTGAAGGTTTATTTGATTTTGAACCGTAACTCTGTAAGAAAAAAGCTTATTTCTCCATTACCTTTTCATCTGATCTGTTGTTTATAGGTATTTCAAGTTGTAATGATTAGTTTTTCGAGTATTGTGCAGAGTAGTTTGTTTTGTGATTGTAATTTGGTTGTGGTAAGAAGATGGATTGTTATATTATGGACATAGACATTGGAGTTTAGTCTTTAATTACAAGCGAGTGAGTTAGAGAAAAATTTTTCTTATTTATTTCTGCGTTTGGCTACATGAGACAATTTGGTTTTTATGTTCAATAGCTATTTTTATGTATGATTGCAGCAAGAGCAGTGTGGGTTTTGGTGTCTATGAATGTGGCTGCTCACTTCGAAATTCCTGATACCTTAGACTGGCGTTAATGAAATTTTAATAGTTTATAGGCACATGTATTGCTAGAATAAATCTCAGCTTACAGAATTTTTCAATCATCAGAAAAGGTTTTATAATTTTTCTAAAGTAACCTTTTCTCATCCCAATACAAACGTATAACTGAAACTATGGGTTTGCTTTGAAGCTCTTTTTAGTGGTAATCTTGAAACTAATGAGACTGTACAGTGTGATACGGATTTTATAAAGAGTAATATTAAAGATTCGTTGTGTGAACACTGGACCGTGGTGAAGCAGCTCCATGCTTTCTGCGTCAGGGGCTCTGCATAAGAATGCTGAGTGGTTGGTGGCTGAAAACTATCAGTGAAAAACTTACAGGCAAGTTAGAAGATAATCAGTCCAACTTTCCTTGAGAGATGACACTTGAGCTGTGCGCTATGCAGAGATGGAAGGGGTAAGAACCTTTAGAGTTGTGAATTTTGTGTGGGTGGGGGAAGATCTTCAGTCCTGAAGCTGGTGATACGTTCTGACCACCTGCTGTGATTAGAATGATGAGCAGAAACAACAATGTATCTTGACAGTGAATTGCAACGATATTCACTGTAAGACGTCAGGATGGCTGGTCAGCATGGGAGGCCAGAATGGCTGGCCAAGTTGGTGGGGAAAGTCAGAAAAGGGACAACAGCCAACCCAGCTTAAGAGGGGGCCGGTCGGTGGAGACAGCCAGAACAGGCACGGCAGACAGTCCCACTTGAGCGGCAAACATCCGGTGCCTTCCAAGAAAGAGGAATCGTGTGATGGCTGACTTCCGCAGCCACAGCGTTTATTTGCATAGCTAAAAAATTACGCAGTTGTGTAGAAAGAAGAAGTATTATAACTGAAGCCAATACCCGCACAGAATCATTCATGACACGTAAGAAGCTGTGTATCTTGAATTCACGCGTTCATTATAGCATTGCAAAGCTGTATGACTTCTAGTTCATGAGTAACACAGCTTTTTATAACTGCCACTTGACCAATATACTAAGCTAAACTATTGATAAATGAATACAGCTACACCCTTCCCTGATGAGCCAAATTCTAGCACTTAGACACTGTGAATGCATAGTAACTTGGTTTACATGAAACTCAAATGATATGAGAGTAAAGATGATGCTAATTAATACGATTAAAATTAATCAGACCTCAAAGTAATTCACAGAAACTCGTAGCATGACATCAGCTTGTGTACTATCCCAATGAAACAAATAGAAATGAGCGTTTGGCGTCATTGGCCGGGAGGCCCCTTGCGGGGCAGGTCCGGCAGCCTTGGTCCATTCCAAGAGCTGCGAGCGCAGCTGAGTCTCCGAAGCACCCCCGGCTCCCACCGCTCTGCTATTCCGACTCAGACGCCCATAAGCTGAAGGCTGCACACACGGGAATCTTTGGAAGATGTGTTTGCAACACTGCTTCTAAGAGGTGAATATTGCAGAATACTTTTATAAGCAGGATTTGATCATAGGTATTTACACTCCTGGAAATTGAAATAAGAACACCGTGAATTCATTGTCCCAGGAAGGGGAAACTTTATTGACACATTCCTGGGGTCAGATACATCACATGATCACACTGACAGAACCACAGGCACATAGACACAAGCAACAGAGCATGCACAATGTCGGCACTAGTACAGTGTGTATCCACCTTTCGCAGCAATGCAGGCTGCTATTCTCCCATGGAGACGATCGTAGAGATGCTGGTTGTAGTCCTGTGGAACGGCTTGCCATGCCATTTCCACCTGGCGCCTCAGTTGGACCAGCGTTCGTGCTGTACGTACAGACCGCGTGAGACGACGCTTCATCCACTCCCAAACATGCTCAATGGGGGACAGATCCGGAGATCTTGCTGGCCAGGGTAGTTGACTTACACCTTCTAGAGCACGTTGGGTGGCACGGGATACATGCGGACGTGCATTGTCCTGTTGGAACAGCAAGTTCCCTTGCCGGCCTAGGAATGGTAGAATGATGGGTTCGATGACGGTTTGGATGTACCGTGCACTATTCAGTGTCCCCTCGACGATCACCAGAGGTGTACGGCCAGTGTAGGAGATCGCTCCCCACATCATGATGCCGGGTGTTTGCCCTGTGTGCCTCGGTCGTATGCAGTCCTGATTGTGGAGCTCACCTGCACGGCGCCAAACACGCATACGACCATCATTGGCACCAAGGCAGAAGCGACTCTCATCGCTGAAGACGACTCGTCTCGATTCGTCCCTCCATTCACGCCTGTCGCGACACCACTGGAGGCGGGCTGCACGATGTTGGGGCGTGAGAGGAAGACGGCCTAACGGTGTGCGGGACCGTAGCCCAGCTTCATGGAGACGGTTGCGAATGGTCCTCGCCGATACCCCAGGAGCAACAGTGTCCCTAATTTGCTGGGAAGTGGCGGTGCGGTCCCCTACGGCACTGCGTAGGATCCTACGGTCTTGGCGTGCATCCGTGCGTCGCTGCGGTCCGGTCCCAGGTCGACGGGTACGTGCACCTTTCGCCGACCACTGGCGACAACATCGATGTACTGTGGAGACCTCACGCCCCACGTGTTGAGCGATTCGGCGGTACGTCCACCCGGCCTCCCGCATGCCCACTATACGCCCTCGCTCAAAGTCCGTCAACCGCACATACGGTTCACGTCCACGCTGTCGCGGCATGGTACCAGTGTTAAAGACTGCGATGGAGCTCCGTATGCCACGGCAAACTGGCTGACACTGACGGCGGCGGTGCACAAATGCTGCGCAGTTAGCGCCATTCGACGGCCAACACCGCGGTTCCTGGTGTGTCCGCTGTGCCATGCGTGTGATCATTGCTTGTACAGCCCTCTCGCAGTGTCCGGAGCAAGTATGGTGGGTCTGACACACCGGTGTCAATGTGTTCTTTTTTTCCATTTCTAGGAGTGTATTTTCATCTTTTTATTTTTCTACGAAAGCAATATCTTTTGTTACAAGATTAAATATTAGTCAATATGGTAAGCAAAACCATAAAAAATTTTACATACAGATATTTAAAATTACTTTGTGATGTTTATTAATTTATACATTTTATATTTTAGAATATGTAATATATCATCGGCATTTACATCATCGGCAAATGTGGTTACAGATAAAGTCAAACGTATGGAGTTACTTACACAGATTATAATCTGTTAAACCCAAGAATCTCAAATGTTGGCGGAACTATTACAGTTTCATAACAGAAAAAAAGTTCTCACACGTGTTGAAGGAAACACTAATTAAACATTAGCGGATCGTCTGTGCAGTCTAGGACATTGCTCCTGGTGTAACATTTTATAAAAGAATGGTTAAACTCCTGGACTGAAGAAACTGGTCGTTGAATGGGGTGTTACACTGAACATCTATAAACTCAAGCTGGAAGTAATGAGGTACATTAGCAACCGGACACGAGAGCGGGCTGACAAATATATCGAAAACTGTGTTCAGTCGTGTATTGTTCTAGAAGTTCTTTGAGAATGGATGGGTGACCGTTGCTCTAGTGCGTTGTCCTAAAGTAGAAAAAGTACCAGGACTCGAATTATGTAACAGTCGTGACGTAATCGCATATCGCATATTTCAGAGTTGTGAAGTCTACAACAGACACATGGGAAAATCGTATTACATGTCTAGCCCACAACTGACTGCCATAAGTTAAGGGAAATGTTCCATGTCATGAATGTAAAGCTGCTTTTTCCATAGGACTCCTTTTGTTTGATAGCATCAATCTGGTCTGCCATATCTGTTACCGGATGATTATCCTCTTCCATAGAGATTTTTATCGACTTCAAATAATTGGTGATGTTGACAACAAAGGATTTTGTTACATTCTGCTAACAGATAAATGAGATTTTTCTCTAACGTCTTCTATGTCTTCAGTTCAGCCATCATTCACTGTCGTTCATCAGAAAACAAGAGCATCTTATCGTATTTGTCGACAAGTGCGTATACGCAATAGTATTCCTAATGGAAAACGGAAATCATTTTTAAAGAGAGTAGTATTGACAGCAAATTGCTTCGCGTGTGAAAAACCGACTGTTTCTCTCTGGTGGCTTCCAACTGCAACCTTTATTTTCATCTTTCTCCTCTCCTGTCAGCCCTACTCGCTCCTCCGCTTGGAGCGCTGGGCAGGAGCATGGCCAGAGCACTCTAGGTGGTGGGGCGTTATTTGGCCGGACCTGTAGTACAACCTTTAACCATTTTCTAAATATAATTAATATTAATTTTAAATGACAATTATGTGTCAAATTATGTATGATGATTGTGGAGTGAAACAGTGCTTTATGTAAATCGGCCATAATCCAAATATCATGTATGTTACCTATGAACTATGTGTGTCACAATATCGAATAGCAGAGTGTCTTCCTTTTTGATGTAGCACTGTCATTTATATGCATATGTTTCTTCATGTGCTATTCATTCTAAACTAGCGTATGACGGCACCACTCAAATGACCATTGCCACATGCAGTCATCATCAATGATGTTTTTATTGATAACTTTTATGATAATCATGTTAGATTGATTTGCAAGGTGAGAGTAATCAGCGTGAGAAGACGCTCATGGTGATATGCTTTACGGGAAATGAAATCCACGTAATTGTTGATGATGATAATTTTAACAGTTCAGAAACAAGTCGTGAAAATGAAAGATGTGGTCTGGATTCCGAGCTTTGAAATAGATAGCCCCGGAGCGCCTATGGGTCTTTTGGTTTGGCAGCATACACTGGAGACGGACAATGCTGGCTCGCAGTTTTCATAACGTTTTGACGCGAGTAGGATTTGGTTTTCCTGAGCAGTTCAGCCGCGCTCTTCCAACGTTGGAGGGTGTCGTTATCACACTGCTTTCATATGTTGGGTTGTATATCGGAATGACCGTTAACGAAAAGTAATGAAAATAACTGAGGGAGGTTCCGCGTCCGATTTCGTTGGGATTTGGACTTTGAGATTACAATTGGGTTAGTGGAATTGGAATGTATGCCACTCTGCCACATAGTTCGCTACCTTACGCGACTTCGCAGCACTCACTGCACTTTCGAACATTCAGCTTGAGGCGGAACAGACATGCTTGTAATAATCTCACGTTAAGGCCATTATCATATATGAGTTAGTTTCTTTTTTGGCAATACAGTATCTCAGTTTTAATCAATTTCTATACCGTGCTAGAGTACGTTATTCAGTCATCTGCCCATCTATTTTTTTCAAATGGGTTACAAGCGTTTTATCGATTATTTATTTTTATTTGCAATATTGCCTGACTTCATTTATGTGTGATTGATGCTTGCCTGTAAAACCTATCGAGTGAACAGTGGATTCTGTGACTAGGGTAAAAAGCAGTGTGGCGTTCATTCCACCCTTCAGCTACAGGAGTAAGTAAAAATGGATGACACAATATGTCGGCAATATTGCTTGTAGAGAGTACCACTGTATTCAACTCGGTTTAATCTTAAGCAACATAGAAAGAAATCTCACTGATTTCGTGTTAGTTCTCCAAGTACGTTCCTTCTAAAATGCCTGTTTTGAGGTGTAGGAATTTACAGCATTAGTAGGATCAAGTTGCAAAAATTCTTCTATGTAAAACTTGGTTTTGATTAATTCACACTGCACAAGACGAATTACAAAAATTTTTAAGACCAATGTTACCAAAATGTTAACATTGCCCTTCCACATAATACTGTTGGAATCCTTGTACATAAAAAAGAAAGCAGACTTTATCTGTGTTGAACGGGGAATTATGAACAATTCATATGAAAAATGAATACAAATTATATAAAGATATGAAACGTATTTTATTATAGTACAACCGTCGTCATTTCTTTAAGAAGAGCTATACAGCTATTTCTATTGCCAATTTTGTGGCGCTTATTCTGGGTGATCTCGCCAATAAAACTCAAAGCACATTAATGCTGGATGTTAATAGAGGACCTGTACGACTGTCACATTTACAGTCAGTTACAGTCCAGTCATGGGCATTATTTTTGACACAGGCCGCCCGGAACAGGTATGCTCTACCCTGTGAGAGAGTCACATGTATTTAGTGTATGTGTGTCAGAGACATATTCGTAAGACAAAAATATTCATGATAAAGTAACACACTGTGGTTTATCGATCATTGCTCTAACTAGCTGTACACAAACAAAAATTGATGCATGTTATTCTAGTGTTTAATATTAATTCTTATCTTTCTTTTACTGTCAGAGTGGATTTATCTGTGTCTGTGTCCATGATTTATGATACTGGGAGGTATGTTAGTCATCCACCAATGAATGATCAGGAAAACAGGACATCTGTCAAGTTGATGTTTACATAGGGATTGCAGTACCTCGTCTCGATTTTATGACCCGAGATGCGGCAGGGGAATGGGGTATGTCACACAAACTTTTGTTCGTCCAGAGGAGGGCGCAGAAACAGGACAGACGTGCTTCATCATCATCACACATGAGTTGGAAGTCTTCTGGTGACTGAGAGGTTTGCTGTTAACGATCGCACGTAGATAATGCTCTAAGTCGCACACACACAGAACACACAGTTGTATTTGAGTTCAACGCAGGTAATGCCACACCATTGATACACCCAGACAGAACAACGACAAAAATGGTTAAATGACCTGCAGCAACATCTCCCTCTTTCTAGAATGTATCACAGTCTACCAATCAATCATACTCCATTACAAGCCCATCTCAACAGACCACTCCATCACCTTTCTGTCATCCTTTAATGAAGATGCAAATCTGTTTAGAGGCAGATGGGTCTCTTTTTTCCAGGGAAGCATCAAAGACTGCTCAACTCGCAAGTATCACTATTATCTCAATAGCAATACTGTATAATGTTTTCAAACAGCGACTATTTGTTAGCCGACACTGCAAGTTTGTGACTGGCGGAAAGTACAGAGAAGCATATTGCAAATACTGTTTGTTATGGTTTAAAACACCTCATCAGTCCTGCACAGGGTCAAAGATGTAATTCATTCTGTAGTTGTATGTTGCTCTTTAGCTAAGGACACATAGCATCCAGCCTTTCGCCATCTGGTAACATGCATTGGCTGCTACGTAACACAACACCGGTAGAGCCTGAGAAGTAGTGACGAGCTTGGGCATGCATTAATCCTAGGCACACTTCTTGTTGTGCAAGAAATACCTCAGCCATTCTCTCTGTGGCACACCAACCACGCCACGTGAAGTCGACAGCAGACCTGAAGCCACACTGCCTTCCTCCTCGGGCCATCCATGACAAATGCACAGATACACAGAAAGGAGAGCAAACGCACTGCATCTGTAGAATATGTGATTGGATGCATTTCAGTACAGTGCTATACTATACTGTCCACCAGAAAAAAATAGTGCATTTTCGATAGGTGTTGACTGCTGTACTACCTACACTTACAAGCAGTTTTAGAATATGTGGCGATAAGTGATGTCATAATCGCATGGCCACAAGTGACATAAAATTACGAAAAGATTGACGGAAAAATACGTATAAAATGCGGGCAAATAAGCCGAAATGTCGGAGTACTTGCACGTCTTTTGCTTGGTCCAGGACATTTCTTGTATGTGAAAGTAAGAAGAAGAATACGAGAAAAAGTTGACATGGAAGCACCAGGAATCAGGGAAACAGTCCTTTTTTTTTCTTCGACAGTGATACAATGGGTGGAATAGAATGTTTAACGCGCTTCACCATCAAATGTGGAGTAATATGCCGGATCACAAGCCCAAATTTGACCCCAAAGTTATTGGCAACCACGTTACAGATTTTTATAAAGTGTCCTTAGCTAAAGAGCGTTGCATTATCAGCTGTGGGACTGCAATATACAACTACAGAATGAATAGCATGTTTGATCCTGTGCAGGGCTGATTAAATGTTTTAAACACTAACAAACAGTATTTACAATGAGCTTCTCTATACTCTCCGCCAATCACAACCTTGCAGTGTCAGCTAACAAACAGTTATTGGTTCAAATGGCTCTGAGCACTATGGGACTTAATATCTGTGGTCATCAGTCCCCTAGAACTTAGAACTACTTAAACCTAACTAACCTAAGGACATCACACACATCCATGCCAGAGGCAGGATTCGAACCTGCGACCGTAGGGGTCACGCGGTTCCAAACTGAAGCACCTAGAACCGCACGGCCACATCGGACGGCAAAAAGTTATTGTATGGCACCATTCTACTGTATGTCTATTAAGGTAACAGTGACACATGCGAGTTGACTGCTATCTTTGATGTATTCCTGGAAGAAAGAGAGCCCTCTGTCTCTAAACTGAGTTGCATCTACCTTAAAGGATGACAGAAAGTGATGGAGTGATCGGTTAAGATGTGCTTGTAACAAGGCAGACCGATGAAGTATTCTAGAGAAAGAGGGAGATGTTGAAGCAGGTCATTGAACCATTTTTCCGTTGTTCTATCGGGGTGTATCAGTTTTGTGGCATAACATGCATTCAACTCCTATAATATTGCGCGTTCTTTGTGCAGGTGTCTTAGAACACTATCTACCTGTGTTCCTTAACAGCAAACCTCTCAGGCATCAGAGGACTTCAGACTCATGTGGGATTATGATAAAACATGTCCACTTTGTTTTGGCACCCTCGTCTACGCCGGCCGCGGTGATCTCGCGGTTCTAGGCGCGCAGTCCGGAACCGTGCGACTGCTACGGTCGCAGGTTCGAATCCTGCCTCGGGCATGGATGTGTGTGATGTCCTTAGGTTAGTTAGGTTTAAGTAGTTCTAAGTTCTAGGGGACTGATGACCACAGCAGTTGAGTCCCATAGTGCTCAGAGCCCTCCTCTACATAACCGGAGATCTATGTGATGAAATCCATTCCCCCGCCACATCTTGGGTCGTAAAATCAACGCTTCAGTTTCATAACAACGGTGATTCTAAGTTAGTGGCAGGTGTTGTGTATACATCTGCCTGACAGATGTCCTGTTTATGGAGTTAGTGGTGGCATGGTGTGCAATTGCACATGTCAACGCTGCTGCTACGCATTTGTCTGTTTCCTTCTAAGAGGCACTCTCCATTAATGACGATCATTTCATACAGGACTCATGCAAGCATAGTATAATTTCTCAACTGTGATCGAATGTAAACAGTGAACGCTATGCACCTTTGGAAAGTTATATTGTGCTTGTATGACAAAGACAGTACATGTTTTTTCTTTCGTGTAGATGGAAGTGGTTTTATCTTCTTACAGTTGGTCACCATAATGAGGGAGATAAAAGAGTTGCGGGGTGAATGTATGTCAGATGCTGAACATTTATTAAAGTGCATGTGTTTATGTTCTTCAATCATTTCTGTCTCTTACCAGTACCGTCTTGGTACTGACACCACACACTAGAACAATACTTCACAATTGAAAGCACAGTTGATATATGTAAGATGCTGCAAACTCCATCTGTCTAGAGCTTTATCATGCATAAAACGACACGTTTTCTTCTTCTTAACCGTCTGTTATATCATCACAATGCTTTCATATATAGTACATGCAGATAAGGGGTGCTAATTTCCTTAACATCCACGCATCTGGAGAGATTTTGTGCACTTGGATGGGTGCAGAACAGTCTTCGCTGAACAGCAGTTAAAGACTCGTCTCACTCTGTTTCTTGACAAGACGTGGAATGTAGCAGTCTACTTCTGGTCAGCTGCAAATTAAATCGTTGGCAGTGCTGTAATGAGAGTTGGTCAAAGACAATGGTAGATGATCTTTTAATCTGTAACTTTATTCTAAGGATGCGAGAATGCTCTGTAACAGCCATCCATATAGGGAAAGATGGACAATCGTAATCATAAATTCTGCTTTGTGATCAAAGTGCTACACATATGTAGATCGGTATAGGACACTATCCAGTATACTTTGGTGTATATCTTCGAGAATTAACAATGAAGGACATACTGCACAGTCATCTATCTACATTCACAATCTAGAATATGGCACTCACAAGGTAGTGGAGGGGTAGTTTAGCGATGATATACAAATTGGGAAGCATGCAGGTGTGTCACTGGTTGGCGTTGAAATGGCATAAAAACTGGTAAATTTGCTAAAATTGATCGCATTATCAAGTGTAACGCATATTACAGTACCTCGATGGTGTCTTTTCCATCCCATCCGTCCCCTGGTATGCTGTTGATTACCACATAATGATTGACTGGCATCGCTTGTTTGAGACAGAGAAAGAGTACTGGTGGATGACTAGCACTGAAATAGTGTCTGCAATTCAGTTTAGAACCTGACACAGGCCTCAAAGTCATGGTGGAAAAAACAAAATGCGTGGTGGTGTGCAAAGCTGTAGTCATACACTGCTTGGATGTGTTACAGCAGCAAAAAAATAATGTATCAAAGAACAAAAAAGGAACATCTCTTGCAGCTGATAGTCTGTGGGGTATGGTTCTCATACAGGGGATGAATGCCTGTGTATTTAATAATTTAATAGGATCGCCACATATGCTCAATGTCAGCACACAGATATATATATATATATATATATATATATATATATATATATATATATATATATATATAAAATAACGACGATAGAGACAATGTTTGGGTGACAGACATGACTGCACTGTGAGAGACGCAGATCTCCTTTGGAATGCAGTACCTCTGTGTAGCTTGGACACACACTGCAATGCAGTAGCAAAATCCTCGTCCTTCTCCCAGTTCCTATAACTGCTTGTACTGTGTTTTTCTACTGCTACCTCGTGTTGCAGGAGAAAGCTTTGTTGGCAATGGCCTTACACATCGCAAACAGTTAGCAGAGCTAAGACAACATGTTTCCATTTCCACCGAGTGGTCAAATATGGTCCTGTCGCATTAACTAAGCTCACCCTATTTCTATATGGGTTGCAGAAGATGGTAGATATAGTGCTCAGTTCCAACTTAAACTGGTACGATCACATGGAAAAAGCTCCAAGGATTGGCAGGAGGGGGGGGGGGGGGGGGCAAGAGACTGAGGAACAGTTACAAAATGCTGAGGGACTGTCTAAAAAATTATGTTAGAGTTTTACTATAATACAGTTTCAAAAAAAGGTGACTCGTTTCGAGATATGATAGTGCCACCAATATGATTCATTAGTCACTGTAATCATTAAAAGATATCTCCATACGGACCAATGCAGGTATGTGATTGAATGGGAAGACTTGATTCCAAATCGCAGACAGCATTTCTACCAGAAAGCGTAACACTGTAGGTCTGAAAAACCAGTGTATTGGTCATGGGAGTTTGGACATTTCTTATGAAATCAGTCTAGTGTTACATTTTTTAAAGTGATACCACACCATCTACTGTATCTGATCATTCTCAATCAACCATCATCTTCCCTCTCCTATAACGCAGTGGGTATATTGCAGAACCTTTGATAAGGCAAGGGGATAGAATGTGTTACAAATACTGTCTGTTAGCGTGAGAAATATCTAACGGCGGCATGAGGAAGTTGTAAATATCTGCTTACTACAACATTCCTTAGCCGAATTACTTTCTGAATTTGGTGATTTTATTACAAGCCTACACCGCCGGCGACATGCTCCCACACTTTTGGTCTGTTAATAAACACCCCAGCAAACACTGTCTGCATTCCATGCACGGTATTTGTGTGGAAAACCACTTCATTCATAGGTAGTGCCGTATCTCGATTTATAAAGATTGTATAGTTTTTAACATGGATATCGTTAGTGATACTTGTATATACTGGTAGAACCAAGACCACTTTTTATGCAGGGTGGCAGAAACATAACCAATACAATCGTGATTTTAACAGCTGGTCGCTTATAGGACGATTAAATCTCTCTTCCTAAGACACACACATACCACACACATGTCCACTCATCGCGGATTTTCGCTCAGTATTGTTTGGTGTCACCAGCATGCAGTTACTTAGTTGGGTGTGTGTGACAGATTCACTATGAGCAGCAGGCTTATGTGGACTGTGATCAGTGTTCTGATATGTGCAAAGAAATTGACTGTCTTAAGGAAGGTATGGATTTGACATGGAAAACTGTGATTTCAACACATCAATAGCTGTAAGTGGATCAAATATTCTTTTACGTTGAAAATTATGTCCAGTCATAGGAAGAATATAGACATTTGTATTTCCACAGCCACTGCCATCACGAAGCAGTATTTCCGATACTTCGCTTATTGTTGAATGTCTTCAGATTGAGGCTGCAGTCGTTAATATTTAATTGTAAGTACCAGTGATTAATATGTGGCTGGTTTCCTAGGACGATTCTGAGTGGATGCTGGGGTCCTGTGGCCAGATTTACTGACATTTTTGCTTACGGTTGGAGCTGCCCAGACTGGAGAGGTTGGAGTACAAAAATGCACCTGACCTGTGTCGCACTCTGGCAGGTGAATGGTAAACTAATACTCAGTATGTGTTAGGCAGCCTTCATGATCAAGTATGTTCTCCGTGGAATTTTGAGAAGATTCAATATGGACATGTGTTTGCACTGGGCAATTATTCCTTCCCATGTAGACTGACTGGTTGACTGCTTCTACACATTTCCCATCTTTATTTGGTTGACAGAATATCAGTTGCGGTGCATGCTGTGTGCATCTAGAGGGTGAAAAACAGGTGGAAGAAACATTTTCTGCTTCTCCAGACATGAGAAGCGCCTTAGTTGATTTTTTTTTAAGTACAAGGATGATTTGAAATCTGTTATATCATTGTCATAGGTATTTGTTAAAAAATACAAGTGGAACTAACAGTCTCCCCTATTTTTTTCGAGTTTCCACTTAAGGATCCTCACAGATCTGCTAAGTTTCTATTTACTTAGTAGTTTGCAGCATGTCCCACCTCGCTAAAATTTTGGGTTTCTCGAGATATATACACTCCTGGAAATTGAAATAAGAACACCGTGAATTCATTGTCCCAGGAAGGGGAAACTTTATTGACACATTCCTGGGGTCAGATACATCACATGATCACACTGACAGAACCACAGGCACATAGACACAGGCAACAGAGCATGCACAATGTCGGCACTAGTACAGTGTATATCCACCTTTCGCAGCAATGCAGGCTGCTATTCTCCCATGGAGACGATCGTAGAGATGCTGGATGTAGTCCTGTGGAACGGCTTGCCATGCCATTTCCACCTGGCGCTTCAGTTGGACCAGCGTTCGTGCTGGACGTGCAGACCGCGTGAGACGACGCTTCATCCAGTCCCAAACATGCTCGATGGGGGACAGATCCGCAGATCTTGCTGGCCAGGGTAGTTGACTTACACCTTCTAGAGCACGTTGGGTGGCACGGGATACATGCGGACGTGCATTGTCCTGTTGGAACAGCAAGTTCCCTTGCCGGTCTAGGAATGGTAGAACGATGGTTTCGATGACGGTTTGGATGTACCGTGCACTATTCAGTGTCCCCTCGACGATCAACAGAGGTGTACGGCCAGTGTAGGAGATCGCTCCCCACACCATGATGCCGGGTGTTGGCCCTGTATTTTTCGGTCGTATGCAGTCCTGATTGTGGCGCTCACCTGCACGGCGCCAAACACGCATACGACCATCATTGGTACCAAGGCAGAAGCGACTTTCATCGCTGAAGACGACACGTCTCCATTCGTCCCTCCATTCACGCCTATCGTGACACCACTGGAGGCGGGCTGCACGATGTTGGGGCGTGAGCGGAAGACGGCCTAACGGTGTGCGGGACCGTAGCCCAGCTTCATGGAGACGGTTGCGAATGGTCCTCGCCGATACCCCAGGAGCAACAGTGTCCCTAATTTGCTGGGAAGTGGCGGTGCGGTCCCCTACGGCACTGCGTAGGATCCTACGGTCTTGGCGTGCATCCGTGCGTCGCTGCGGTCCGGTCCCAGGTCGACGGGCACGTGCACCTTCCGCCGACCACTGGCGACAACATCGATGTACTGTGGAGACCTCACGCCCCACGTGTTGAGCAATTCGGCGGTACGTCCACCAGGCCTCCCGCATTCCCACTATACGCCCTCGCTCAAAGTCCGTCAACTGCACATACGGTTCACGTCCACGCTGTCGCGGCATGCTACCAGTGTTAAAGACTGCGATGGAGCTCCGTATGCCACGGCAAACTGGCTGACACTGACGGCGGCGGTGCACAAATGCTGCGCAGCTAGCGCCATTCGACGGCCAACACCGCGGTTCCTGGTGTGTCCGCTGTGCCGTGCGTGTGATCATTGCTTGTACAGCCCTCTCGCAGTGTCCGGAGCAAGTATGGTGGGTCTCACACACCGGTGTCAATGTGTTCTTTTTTCCATTTCCAGGAGTGTATTTTCCACTCTTTATCTTCGCAAATATACTGTGCATGTGATCGGTACCATACTGCTATACGGCTAATATCGAGAACTATCGCATAAATGGTATGATATCTGGTAAACCATGGGAAACTACATATGTTCTCGTAATCCCATAGTCTGGAGATGGCTGTAGAAAGAATGGTAGCAAGCAAGGAAGCAAGTCAGGGCTGCAAACAATAATGCATTTGTGCCAGAGGAGCTAGCCCATTACCAGTTCAGAAAGTGACCACTATCCGTGGATGGTGCAGGCAATTATCTTGTGACCGTTGACCGCGGTGGATGGCCGACCGACCTTGTGGGAAATATCTAGATCTGCAACTATATATATGATGAATATGCTTACGTTTTTGGGATCTGTCAGTATTCGCGGTATATGTACGAGTGTTCGGTGGTCGATAGCTGCATAAAGAATGCAGAAGTAACAATTTTGTATGGTGAAGGATGCGAATTGTGTTTACTAGATCGGTACTGTTTGATGATAGAATCGTTTGTGGTGATATAGCTCGGTTGGAGGGCGGTTTCACACCAAAGAATTCAAGCTTTCCTCAACAGTAGCAGAGCAGTGTAATTGAGGAAGTGTTTTTGGCGGTAGTTTCCGTATTTCAAGATCTTAAGACCACTTTTTCAGGGTTTAACTATCAGTGCAATATGATTGGTGTATGTTTTTTTCGATCTGTACAAAAGAGTTTTGCCGCTGAAAGTCTCTTAATTTGTCCGTCTACAGAAAATGGCAGACAGTGCTACCACAACAGCAGTAGTAGCAGTTTGGCTGATGAGTTCAGTAGGAACCAATCAGAATGCTGCATTCACAGGAAGTCCCACGATGTAAGAATCACATGACATCCTTTGTGCAGGGCATAGGAGCCTCTACAAATTGGTTTCAACAAGAGAGGGGCAAGGTATCTATGGAAAGTTCCATGACCTCTGAGAGTCATGCAATGTCTTCTTTGTTTGTTTGTTTGAGTGTTCAGAGATAAGTCCAAGCAGATTATCCTCCTTTGGTTTGGACAGGCGGGATGCTGTCCCTCCTCCCACTGTCGTGGCTTTAGAGCATCTCTAGGCCAGAACTATCGGACATTGAAAATTCACCGAAAATACCAACCATTTTGCTCGTCTGTAGGACACTGCTTCGAATTCTGATTGTGTTCTTCTCATGATCTGTTGTGGGATTCGAAATATGTCATGAACTGGTAACTGTTCTTGTTTTCCCACCTGTACTTAAACACCAGTGTGTGCTTCGAGAAGTGAGGAAAAAGGAAAATAACATCCCTGACTCCAGCAGCAAACATAAACTAAGCCCACTCAGTATTTCAGAAAAGTCACGAACACCACACTAGCTCTCTCTCTCTCTCTCTCTCTCTCTCTCTCTCTCTCTCTCTCTCTGGCAGTGCATTCAAACAAGCAGCGAAAACTCGAAAAGTGCTGAGTGTCCAGTTTTTAGAGTTACAGAGAGATATTTATTTCGACTTCCAAATGTGTAAAATAGTATATTGCAGCTGATATCGGTTTTGGAATCTATTTCCTACAGATGAAGTGTCTCAGGCCGGTTTCACAAGTGTGCACCTATCGTTTTAGAGTCTGTGTTCAAGTGTGACGGTAGAGTGTGGCATTTCCCACAAAAGGGCGCAAAGTGTCTCAGGGATGGCTTCACAAGTGCGCTGCAATCTCTTTTTGCAGAGTCCATGTTCAAGTGTGGTGATGGTGGTATTCCTCGGAATAAAACGTGTAATTACATCTCAAATTGCTTAAATATTCTTGCGTCATCTGCAAAGCTCTCTCTCTTTGTGCAGTGGGACATTTAGTTCGTTTGACATCTTCAAGTTATGTGCAATATATGACAATATTCCGCACATTGCTTAAACACTCCTGAAAGAGTTCATGTTCAATGACAACAGCTATCCGTGCACCAGGGGTGAGAAGAGGAAAGCTGCGGGTATTTCCAGTGGAAAAGGGAGACTTAGTGCAGCCGCCCTGCAGCTACCATGTTCCAGCACGTGGCCTCTACCAGCAGATGTGGAGACTCCAGGGTGAATGTCTTGCCTCTTGCACTTCGGAAGACTGACAGGATTTTTATCGAATGATCTTCAGTTACAGAACACGCATTTATCAGCATGAGTTATGAAGTGTAACTTAGCCATATCCTGCTACATCTTCATTATTTGATGAAGCGTATTCATCTCCTTCATATATTCATCAAATATAATTCCTTTCCAAACATTATGTAGGTGGCTACAGACACACTCCTCAGTTGCATGATTACAGCTAACATACCCATCGAACTCACCCTTCTCCCGCACATACATCTCATCCATTGAACACATAGTACACATAGTAAACAAGTACATCTGTCCTCCCAGTCCAGCAGCTAGACACACGGATTATGTTACAGGAAGGGAGGGTAAGGAAGGAGGAAGGGCCAACAGTGCCCTCTGGCGATGGTGTTGTGAAGTAAGTCAGTTGGACTCCAGACCTCTAGGTGCACACATTGGAGGAGCTACTGTCAATGACAAGTCAAATCGTTTAAATAAACAATGCATAAAAAATACTTACGTCCATCCTATCCGGCAGCCCAGCACAGATTGAGTCCTTTTCCCGCCAATTTCCTGATGGGGAATGGTCATGAGAGGACGAGGTAGGAGAGGAAGGGGGGGGGGGGGGTTGAGTTAGGTTAGTGGACGTAGCCCAATTGACTTATTTTCCCACCAAAATTTCAAATTCGCGTCATGACATCACTGCGACGTTGCCTCATCTATACCTGTCATCTCGCATCCACCATCTTGAATAAATCTAGCAACAAGAAGAGTGGGGCGATACGCAGGTTATCGCACTACTCAGGATACCTATTCAGGAATTCAAAATGAAATTATTGAACTTTGTGGTGATACCATTCAGTCACAAGTCCTTAAAATGCTCATAGAAGTAGGTTTTTTTTACTGTACTGGCTGATGAAACAGGAGACATAGCACGATGAGAGGAACTAGAGTTGTGTTTATGATAGTAAATTCCTCATCTGGAAAATCGATCACCAGGGCGGATTTTCTTGAATTTATTTACATAGAAGATATTTCTGCTCAAGTACTAGCAACAATGATTATAACGCACCTCATATCTTATAACTTGTACATGAACAAATTTATTGGGCAAGGCTCTGATGGCACTGCAGTGATGAGCGGCTTGTTACGAAGTGTGAGATCAATACTTGCAGAGTGATACCAAAAAGCGCATTTCATACACTGTGTGGTGCATGCTCTTAATTTAGTTCTAGCTCATTCATGTGAGATACGTATGAAACGGAACTGTATCGGAACTATAAAAAGTGCAGTAAACTTTTCTCGACAATCTCCACTTGGAAACAACATTTTGAAAAAAGTTAGAGAACAAATTAACTCTTCTCGAATCGTTTTTTACTCTTTTATTGAACACGTGGTTACAGAACTCAATGCTCGTTTTAAACCACATGAAGAAACGATCGAAGGGATTCACATGCTTTTCCCTGAGAAAACTACACTACTAGCCATTAAAATTGCTACACCACGAAGATGACGTGCTACAGAGGCGAAATTTAACCGACAGGAAGAAGATGCTGTGAGATGCAAATGATTAGCTTTTCAGAGCATTCACACAAGCATCGCGCCGGTGGCGACACCTACAACGTGCTCACATGAGGAAAATTTCCAACCGATTTCTCATACACAAACAGCAGTTGACCGGCGTTGCCTGATGAAACGTTGTTGTGATGCCTCGTGTAAGGAGGAGAAATGCGTACCATCACGTTTCCGAGTTTGATAAAGGTCGGATTGTAGCCTATCGCGATTGCGTTTATCGTATCGCGACACTGCTGCTCGCGCTGGTCGAGATCCAATGACTGTTAGCAGAATATGGAATCGGTGGGTTCAGGAGGGTCATACGGAACGCTGTGCTGGGTCCCAACGCCAGTCGAGATGACAGGCATCTTATCGGAATGGCTGTAACGGATCGTAAGGGTAACCGCAGCCATGGTCTCCGAGCTGATAGTCCATGCTGCTGCAAACGTTCCCATCTGTTGACTCAGGGATCGACACGTGGCTGCATCACAGACAGGAGCGTCTGCGATGGTGTACTCAACGACGAACCTTGGTGCACGAATAGCAAAAGGTTATTTTTTCGGATGAATCCAGGTTCTGTTTACAGCAGCTGCAAAATTGATCTTGCAGTGAAAGGTTAGACGGTACGCCAACGTGAGTAACTTAGTAGTGGAGTTACTTGCATCACTAAACAAAAGCATGTCTTCCAGTCCAGACAATTTACCAAATAGGTTCCTTTCAGGCTATGCGGATGCAATCGCCCCATACTTAACATCTACAGTTTGGTTAGAAGACGCTTGTGAGGAACGGTGTCGAAAGCCTTCTGGAAATCTAAAAATATGGAATCCATTTGACATCCCCTGTCGATAGCACTTATTACTTCATGAGTATAAAGAGCTAGTTGTGTTTCACTAAACAAAAGCATGTCTTCCAGTCCAGACAATTTACCAAATAGGTTCCTTTCAGGCTATGCGGATGCAATCGCCCCATACTTAACATCTACATCTATGTGATTACTCTGCTATTCACAATAAAGTGCCTGGCAGATGGTTCAATGAACCACCTTCATGCTGTCTCTCTACCGTTCCACTCTCGAACGGCACGCGTGAAATACGAGCACTTAAATTTTTCTGTGCGAGCCCTGATTTCTCTTATTTTATCGTGTTGGTCACTTCCCCCTATGTCGGTGGGTGCCAACAGAATGTTTTCGCAATAGGAGGTAAAAATTGGCGATTGAAATTTCATGAGAATTTCCCGTCGCAACGAAAATCGACTTTGTTTTAATGACTGCCACTCCAATTCACGTATCATGTCTGTGACACTATCTCCCTTATTTCATGATAATACAAAACGAGCTGCTCTTCTTTGTATTTTTTCGATGTCATCTGTAAGTCCCATCTGATGCGGATCGCACACCGCACAGCAGTACTCCAGAATAGGACGGACAACAGTAGTGTAAGTAGTCTCTTTGTTAGATCTGTTGCACCTTCTAAGTGTTTTGCCAATGAATCGCAGTCTTTGGTTTGCTCTACCCACAATATTATTTATGTGATCGTCCCAATTTAGGTTATTTGTAATTGTAATCCCTAAGTATTTAGTTGAATTTACAGCCCTCAGATTTGTGTGACTTAACGCGTAATCAAAATTTAGCTGATTTCTTTTAGTACTCATGTGAATAACTTCACACTTTTCTTTATTCAGGGTCAATTGCCACTTTTCGCACCATACAGATATCTTATCTAAATCATTTTGCAAGTCGTTTCGATCGTCTGATGACTTTAGAAGACGGTAAATGACAGCATCATCTGCAAACAATCTAGGACAGCTACTCAGATTGTCTCCTATGTCGTTAATATAGATCAGGAACACTAGAGGGCCTATAACACTTCCTTGGGGAACGCCGGATATTACTTCTGTTTTACGCGATGACTTTCCATTATTACTACGAACTGTGACCTTTCTGACAGGAAATCACGAATCCAGTCGCACAACTGAGGCGATATTCCGTAGGCGCGCAGTTTGGTTAGAAGACGCTTGTGAGGAACGGTGTCGAAAGCCTTCTGGAAATCTAAAAATATGGAATCCATTTGACATCCCCTGTCGATAGCACTTATTACTTCATGAGTATAAAGAGCTAGTTGTGTTTCACAAGAACGATATTTTCTGAATCCTTGCTCACAATATGTCAATAAATTGTTTTCTTCGAGGTACTTCATAATGTTCGAATACAGTATATGCTCTAAGACCCTACTGCAAATCGACGTTAGTAGTATAGGCCTGTAATTCAGCGGATTCTCCTACTTCCGTTTTTGAATATTGGTGTGGCTTGAGCAATTTTCCAGTCTTTAGGTGCGGATCTTTGTATGAGCGAGTGGTTGTATATAATTGCTAAATATGGAGGTATTTTATCAGCATACTCTGAGAGGAACTTGACTGGTATACAATGCGGACCGATGGCATTGCCTTTATTAACTGATTTAAGCTGCTTTGTACACCGAGGATACCTACTTATATGTTTCTCATCTTGGCAGTTGTCCTTGATTGGAATTCAGGAATATTTACTTCGTCTTCTTTGATAAAGGAGTTTCGGAAAACCGTGTTTAATAACTCTGCTTTAGTGGCACTGTCATCAGTGACTTCACCGTTGTTATCGCGCAGTGAAGGTATTGACTGCGTCTTGTCACTCTTGTGCTTTATGTATGACCAGAATCTTTTTGGGTTTTCTGCCAGATTTCGAGACAGAATTTCGTTGTGGAAATTATTAAAAGCATCTCGCATTGAAGTACGCCCTATATTTCGAACTTCTGTAAAACTTTGCCAATCTTGGGGCTTTTGCGTTCTTTTAAATTTGGCATGCTTTTTTCGATGCTTCTGCAAACAACGATCTGACCCGTTTTGTGCATCATGGGGGATCAGTACCATCACTTTTTAATTTATGTGGTATATATCTCTCTTGAAAACATTCCACAACTTTTCTACATTTACATGATCAGATCGGAAGGAGTGAAGACTGTCTCCTAAAAAGGCGTTAAGAGCATTTTTATCAGCTTTTTCAAATATATATACTTTGCGTTTCTTTTTGATGGTTGTAGGTGTTACGGTATTCAGCCTAGCAGCAGCTGCCTTGTGGTCGCTAATCCCTGTTTTAATCACAACACTCACTATTTGTCCTGGATTGTTTGTTGCTAAAAGGTCAAGTATGCTTTCGCGCAACCATTTACGCTTCGAGTGGGCTCATGAACTAATTGTTCAAAAATTTTCTCAGAAAGCATTCAGTACAATTTCGGATGATGTTTTATGCCCGCCGCCGGCTTTAAACGTATACTCCACCACCAATTGTATTTAATCTATCCTTTCTGAACACTGTGCGATCGACTGAAAAAATTTCGGCTGAACTTATTTCCGGCCTTAGCCAGCTCTCTGTACCTACAACTATTTGAGCTTCAGTGCTTTCGATTAGGGCTTCGACCTCTGGTTCCTTCCCAACACAGCTACGACAATTTAAAGCTACAATATCAATCGTTTCTACTACTACTTTATAGTGTTTTACCTGCCCACTTTTAGACGGACGCCCCTCCTGTGGTTCCCTGAGACAGTCTAACCTAAAAAAAAAAAAAAAACGCCCAGTCCCTTCTACACAGCCCCGCTACCCGTGTAGCCGCCTCCTGTGTGTAGTGGACTCCTGACCTATTAAGCGGAACCCGGAAATTCACCACCCAATGGCACAAGTCAGGAATCTGCAGCCTACACTGTCACAGAACCGCCTAAGCCTCTTGATTCAGACCCTCCACTCGGCTCTACACCAAAGTACCACAGTCGGTTCTATCGACGATGCTGCAGATGGTGAGCTCAGCCTTAATCTCGGAAGCAAGACTGGCAGTCTTTACCATTTCCGCAAGCCGCCCGAAACCAGACAGAATCTGCTCAGATCCAAAGCGACACACATCATTAGCGCCGACATGAGCCACAACCTGCAGCTGGCTGCACCCTGTACTCTTCATGGCATCCAGAAGCACCCTTTCCACATCCGGAATGACTACCCACGGAATACACGCGGAGTGCACACTGGCTTCCTTCCCCTCCTTGGCAGCCATGGTCCTAAGGGGCCCCATTACGCGCCAACGTTGGAGCTCCCAACTACCAGCAAACCCACCCTCTGTGAATGCCCAGACCTTGCGGGCCGAGAAGCTTCCTCTGGAACAGAGAGGACGACTGCATCCGGCTGAGAGACATCATCAGCCACAGATAACGCCCAAAACCTGTTCGTCGAACGAGCCTGGGAGGCCCTACGATCGGCCCCTTGGAAAGATTTTCGGTGCCTGCCAGACTTTGGAATCATCTCCCACTCGGCGACAGGTGAGGGGACAACCTCAGTTCAGGCAGTATCCGGGGAGGTCACAGCAGTGGACCGATCAAAGGACACGTGGGACGTGCTCAATGTCCCTCGCTTCCCCGCGTCCGATCCCCCACAGTGAAGCCCCTTGGCAGCAACCTCAAGCAGTGTGACGGAAGCCAACGCAGCCTGAAGCTGTGAGCGAAGGGTTGCCAGCTCAGCTCGCATCTGTACACAACAAACAAACAGAAGCCTGCACGATACGAGAGTCCATATAACGGTCGATAGCAACGGCGGCAGTTTACACTACACTATTATAGAAATAAAAGGTTGTGCCTAGTAAGCACTCAAACACGCAAGAAATTACAAAAGTAAACTAGTAACTACACAGATAACTGAAAATAAGTCGCTCCTGTTTGAAGCACGTAAAAATATGTAACAAGCGAACGGTGTACTCGCCTTATTAGTAGCAGGAACTAGCGGTCCGCTCTCGCTGATGGTCTAACTGACACTGTATAACAATCATATACAAGCGTTCGCTCGACGAAAGATCCGTACCCAAAGATGGAAAGTTGTATAGGTCACGCCATGATTCAAAAAAGGTAATAGGAGTAATATTATGTTCGAACATTATGAATGACCTCAAAGAAGACGGTCTATCGACATACAGTCAACTCGGATATAGAAAACATCGTTCTTGTGAAACACAACTAGGTCTTTACATACACAAAGTGTTGAGTGCTACTGACAAGGGATTTCCACAAGGCTTTTGACACTATATCACACAAGCGGCTCGTAGTGAAATTGTGTGCTTACGGAATATTATCTCAGTTGTGTGACTGCATTCGTTATTTCCTGTCTGAGAGGTCACAGTTCGTAGTTATTGATGGAAAGCCATCGAGTAAAACAGAAGTGATTTCTGGCGTTCCCCAAGGAAGTGTTACAGGCTCTCTGCTGTTCCTTATCTATATAAACGATTTGGGAGACAATCTGAGCAGCTGTCTTAGGTTGTTTACAGATGACGTTGTCGTTTACCGTCTAGTAAAGCCATCAGAATATCAAAACAAATTGCAAAAAGATTTAGAAAAGATATCTGTATGGTGCGAAAATTGGCAGTTGATAGTAAATAATAAAAAGTGTGAGGTCATCCTCATGAGTGCTACAAGGAATCTGTTGAACTTCGGTTACACAATAAATCAGTCAAATATAAAGTCAGTAAATCCAACTAAATACCTAGGAATTACAATTACGAACAACTTAAATTGGAAAGAACACAAAAAATGTTGTGGGTAAGGTAAATCAAAGAATGCATTTTATTGACAGAACACTTAGAAAATGTAACAGATCTACTAAAGAGACACTGCCTACACTATGCTTGCGCATCCTATTTTAGAATGCTGCTGCACTGTGCGGGATCCTTACCAAATAGGATTGAAAGAGTACATCGAGAAAGTTCAAAGATGAGGAGCACATTTTGTACTATCACGAAATAGGGGAGAGTGTGTCACTGATATGATACAGGATTTCGGGTGGACATCAAGACAGAGGCATTTTTCGGTGAGGTGGAATCATCTCACGAAATTTCAATTGCTAACTTTCTCTTCCGAATGCGAAAATATATTGTTGACTCCGACCTACATAGGGAGAGCCGCTCACGAAATTTCAATCACCAACTTTCTCCTCCGAATGCGAAAATGTTTTTTTGACACCGACCTACATAGGGAGAAACTCATAACAGAATAAGGGAAATCAGAGCCTGCACAGACAGATATACATGTTCGTTTTTACCACAAACTGTTTGAGATTGAAATAACAAAGAATTGCTGTTAAGGTGGTCCAATGTACTCTGTGCCAGGCACTTAAGTGAGATTTGCACAGTGTAGATGTATAGTGTAGATAGACTGCTAACTTCAGAGACTGGTTCCGTTCTACATTTGTTCCTGTTGTTCATATATGTTTCGAGGGAAAGGCTTACCTGAAAGATATCTTCATCAAGCGTACCATAGCAATATGCTTAATAACTGAACATGAGATTTCCCAATTGGGCTATTATTTATTTAAGCTTTTCTTTAGTTCCACAACCGCATTTGGCTTTTTAAGAAATTATCCAGTGATTGGCTGTAAAGAAACGCATGCTAAATTTTGATTTCTTCCTTAAGATGAAGTTTTTTCCCTTTTTTGTATTGACTTGAAAATAATCCAATTGCATTTACAATCCATCTCATACATAACAAATATTTGTCCCAAAACATTTATCATAAACTTTAAATCCTCCACTCTCCAAAGACATGGAAAACATACGAGGCATATTCACAAAGTAAGGTCCTATTTGGCGTGAAATGGAAACCACTGTGAAAATCCGAAGGAACTTTGCACGGAGGTGTTGGGAGTGTCTTTAGTGTGCCTGACAATCACTTCACATCGCTCTCTTAAGTTCAGACTGCAAAATGATCACAGAAATTCCTGAAACAACAGAGTTTCTCGCCAAGTATGTGGATCTGGTGAGAGATTTCGCCTGAGGCTGTGCAGCCCACAAAACATAAATGTCATATATTTCTTTCTTCAAGGCAATTTTCAGACGCATTCTATGGGGCAATGAAGCTCCTGCAGCATTTTCGATGGGAAATGTTTGATCACCCACAATACAGCCCTTGATTAGCTCCCTGTGATGTTCATCTCTGCTCACATGAACCACTGGCTATGAAGACAACATGTTGGCACAAACAACAAAAGGCAGACCAGCGTAGAGAACTGGTGGAAAGTGCAGGTGGCTGATTTCTGTGATGAGGATACTGGAAAGTTTTTACAACACTACAACAAATGTCTAAGTCAAGCGACAACTATTTAGAGAGGTAGCTGGAGGTTGTGGCTAACTCTTCCAAATAAGAACTTTTCGATTTTCACTGTGGTTTCCATTCCGCAACTGATCCGACCTTACTTTCGGAGCAGCCATCGTAAAATTATAGAAGAAACCAAAATTTTTATTCATATAAAAATCAACCACATAAACTTAAGTAACAAAATGAGTTACAAAATACAAGGCATCTCAACACCCCTCGTTTTTATTCTCTGGTCAATGTTTTATCTTTGCACTTTTCCTATCGTATGTGCACCAATTAACTGTCAAAACACAAACAGCTAAATTTGTAAATCAAATCAAATGGAAAAAACAAAATGTGAATACACTGTCATTTTAAGCGTATGGCAGCTTCTCTAGGAAAGTCCTCTTAATTTATTTTCACATCATTATGTTCCCATTTCGTACTGGTAATAAAATGTGTTTTTCTGTACAGTTAATCACTGTAATGGCTTAAACAGGCAAAAAAACTTGTGAAACAAAGAAAAAGTTAAAATAATTATCAGCCTGAGCTGAAAAATACTATATTCATTTACCTAAGAGAATTGTTGATTAACTAGACAATGCACCTGGTCATCCTGGAGCAGTTGACAATAATTTTTGTGAGTACCTTAAATTACGTCACTAGTATGGCCAATGGACAAAAAATGCTAGCAGCTGCGAAACAATATTACCTATCAAATATCATGAAACAGCTTGTTCAAGAAGGCTCAGATAGCCTCAGTTACCAGTAACTCCGGAATGTGCTTGGTGCAATTCACAATACCACGTGGCTGTAATTAAACTTTCCCCATTTAACACATTATAGCATGGAAACTATTTACTGCACGAGTACCAAACTTAGTAGCATTAATGTCAAGAGTATGAGGTGCATGACTTTCATCTGTCACAGCGCAACTGTCCAGTTCCAATTATGGCCACCAGGTGCAATGATCAGTCATCGTTATTCACAGTCTCAAACACATGACCAGTCACAGTGCACTTCTTGATGTGTCAACATGAGCTTGGACAAAAGGAACAGGGTATTATTGGTGAAGTTCTACTATCAAAACAACAGTAATCCTGACCCTACGTTTTGAGAATATCACTGGCTGAAAGGATTACAGAAGGGTCCTCTTTCTCCGCCTGCTGTACGGAGCACGATGAAAAAGTTTGAATTAACTGGAGAACTGAATGTAACTCTGGGAGGAGGGCGATGACCGGTTGTGGATGAAATTGCTATTGCTATGACATACAACGCTGCAGGCAATTCTGGCCCACTGTACAGAAGGTTCTTCAAACCATTCTCAAATGGTATTCGTACGAGATCCATATCATACAGCAGCTTGCACCACAGGATGCAGAACGACATGTTCACTTCACTCTTCACTTTCCCACAAGGATTGGAGTTTACGAGGGCTGGACCATCCTATGGACAGAAAAAGCTCATTTTTCTCTGATGAGTGGGGTGAACACACAGAATTGCTGAGTGTGAGGATCTTCACCTCAGGCCACTATGTATGAAGTTCGTCTGTATGGCGAATGTGTCACGGTATTTTGTGGGTTCACAGCTATATTTGTCATGGGCCCATTCTGTTTTCAACAGGTTGGCACTAAAGGACCAAAGATGTGCAGCGTGGCTGGCCAGCATTATTGCGATATGCTTCGCCTCATGTCATAACTACCCTACAGGAGAGAGATGCATTGAATTCAACAGGTTTCGTGCAAGATGTCGGTCCACCACTCATGAGGTTCACCTGCTTCTCCGAAAAACATTTGGAAACAACTGAATTATTAGCTGATTGTTTCCAAATGCTAGGCTGACACGATCACCTGATCTCACTCCCTGTGATTTCTGGTTGTGGGGCTACCTGAAGCACAGGGTTTACCAGGGGAACATTCACATGTGCTGATCTGAAGCATAGCATATCAAGAGAGGTAGCTCGCATACCTACGGACATGCTTTGTTCTGCTGTGCAGAATGCATTCATGTACTTACAGGCTCTTTTGGGCACTGATGGGCGCCATATTCAGCCCCTTTTGTAGCAGTAATGGTACTGGTATGTAGTGTTATGATGTACCATAGCAGCACATTAAAAGTGTTTCAGATGAATTAATTCTGCATTATTTCTCTTCCCCATGTCCTTGACATTAATGGTACCAAGTTTGGTACTCATACAGCAATTAGTTTCCATGTTATAATGTCTCAAATAGGGAAAGTTTAATTATAACCACAAGGTATTTGTAAGGTTTGAGACAATGTTAACAAAACGACCACTGTTTGCTTGTGGAAGAAAACTGAAACACTTTCTGCTGTCAGTGGCTTTGAAGATTCTATGTAGCGACGAATGAGATACTGGGACCGATGAAAAAGGTTTTTTGTGAAGGCGTACAGTGGATGATGAAAAATCCAGGAATGGTTAACTGGTGATGGCTGTGAACCAGGATTTGGGGAGCTGCGTGATGTGGATATAGTGAACAAGTGTGTCCAATAGAGGAAGACAGCAAACATTAGGTGATCAAGAAAACAGAAAAAGACAAAACTGGATGTGTAGTTCTTAAAAGTAAGCTCAAGGTGAATGATATGGAATATTGTGCAACACATCTAGTTTTGTAAATAAGTTGTCAGTATCTGGCAAGTACCATATAAGTAATGCAGTGGGCTTTTACATGTGGTGTGTAGCACGTTTTGTGACTGCAGTAAATAGCAATTTTTGGTAAAATGTTTATTTTATGATATCTATATTTTCCTGTTATCTCTGCAGTCTTGGATTGTCTGTTACCTGGATCATTATGAGCATACTATATTTAATTTTACCTTATATAGCTATTCCTAGCATTCACCTTTTCATTTAGCAAAGAAATAAGAAATAATAATAATAATAATAATAATAATAATAATAATATTAATAACAATATGAAACTCTCACAAATTTATAGAAATAGATTTCCTCTTGTAAAAGGAAGTGGGAAAGTTTTAAACACAGGGTCTTCTGAATGTAAGACAAAAATTTAATTCATGAATGCAAGCCAGGTGGTACATAGAAAAATTAGAAATCAAAACTACACCAATGTTTTGCACAGGCATCTGAGATATACTATACAATTACAGTGTAGTAAAAAGCAATAACTGGAGATATCAGTTATGCATGTATATAAATATCTTGTCTGCAGTGCAACCTATTTAGTTAATTTACATTGATGCATGTGCTTGAATTCAAGGATACAGACAAATATAACCAAAAATGGAAGGGAAATTATTTTTTTATAACAAACAGCTCTGCCATTTTCTCTATTGTCTGCAAGATAAGGTACAATTCACCAGACCTTGCATGCACTACTGCATGCATAACCAAAAATGGAAGGGAAATTATTTTTTTTATAACAAACAGCTCTGCCATTTTCTCTATTGTCTGCAAGATAAGGTACAATTCACCAGACCTTGCATGCACTACTGCTACACTTAAATGCAAGTTCAAAATGGTCACATTGATTCCAAATTCCATCTGTACCTAGTATGTACTGTATGTACTGTAATAGACCACTGGGGATACAATGATCGATAGTGAAACCTGTGTCGGTCTTGATACCAACTGGGAGTGTGAGACAACCAGTGGGATGACACACAACAATACAGAAGTTACAAAACTCAAATTAATTCTGCAAAACTGAGTATATTTAACTCTGTGGGTAGAAGGGCACTTATAGTTAGATTTTTGACTTATAGTCATACCACTCATACTGATTTATATTGTGAGATGTTGCAAAAAATTACACAAAATTAATAGTTGGGAACATTGTACTCAGAATTTTCCATCTTGGAGAATTTAAATGCATGGATCACAAGATGAAAACAAGTGACTGTACTTCTAAAGCAATGTCACATTTTAGTGGGTAAAGAAGTAAAAACAAAGTGCAAACAAAATTAAAAATGCAGTGCATTTCTTCCAAAATGAGTTCAACGTCTCTCTTGAAAATCAGTCATGTGTGTTACCTAGCTCGTTGAAACTCGATACAAAACTCTATTTTCAAAAATTGCTATTTCACACAATTCTAGAAACAGTTTATAAAAATACCCAATACAGGAGAGGACCATGTGACAATGTTTAGCTACACATGACATATCCTCCTTTAAAGTATGTTTTACAGTATTCAAACAAGAAGTCTTTCATGACTCACAAAATTACCTGAGGTGGATTTTTGAGTCTCAAATGAATTGAGAGCTCAAGAAGCTATCACAAATATAGCTGACATCAGATGCTTCATACTAGTTTTTTCACTCCTATTTTGTGTACAATGGTACTACTCTCTCTCTCTCTCTCTCTCTCTCTCTCTCTCTCTCTCTCTCTCTTCCTCTCTTTTACATTGTGCTGGCTGACTATGTAGTAGCTGGGACAATGTGCAGCAATACATGTTACAAGAGAGAAAGAGAGAGATAGATAGGGGGAGAGAGAGAGAGAGAGAGAGAGAGAGAGAGAGAGAGAGAGAGAGCTTCTCTTTTTTGTTTTCCCACCTCCAAAAGGAAAGAGAGAGATAGATAGGGGGAGGGGGGGGGAGAGAGAGAGAGAGAGAGAGAGAGAGAGAGAGAGAGAGAGAGAGAGAGAGAGAGAGAGAGAGCGTCTCTTTTTTGTTTTCCCACCTCCAAAAGGAATTTGTCCAAAAGCTAGCTATGTTTTCTCTCTTGTGTATGCACCGAACGAGGTGGCGCTGTGGTTAGACACTGGACTCGCATTTGGGAGGGTGACGGTTCAATCCCGCGTCCGACCGTCCTGATTTAGGTTTTCCGTGATTTCCCTAAATTGCTCCAGGCAAATGCCGGGATGGTTCCTTTTCAAGGGCACGGCCGACTTCCTTCTCCATCCTTCCCTAATCCAATGAGACCGATGACCTCGCTGTCTGGTCTCCTTCCCCAAACCAACCAACCAACCAATCTTGTGTATCTACCTACATGGATACTCTGCAACTGACACTTGAAAGGGGCACTGCAATCTTTGAGGTTATGAAGTAGTGATACTTTACTGCTTACTCATTGACTTCTGGAATGTTTGATGCTGAGTGCACTTTTTCTCTGGAGGGGACATTGTCTTGCTATTTAACAACAACAATGGTCCAGCACATTATCTATGTGATGCTTTCAATTTATATAGCTTGTAACTAATCTCTAGGTCTTTGGTTTAATCAACAACCTTTAAATTGTGATTTATCATGTAGCCAAAATTTAACAGATTGTTTTAGTATTCATTGCATGGCCTTACACTTTACTGTTGGGGTCAATTGCTGCTTTTTGCACCCTGCATATATCTTGCCTTTATGTGTTTTGACAGCTCAATGCCAGTACTATTGCGTGAGATTTTAGCTTCACCCCTTAAATTATTTACATTCCACCAGGACTTTCCATTACCATATTTAAATAGTAATTTGTTCATCTTAGGTATCATAGCTGTTGACAAATTCTGATTACTCCTAGTAGAAGAAACCAACAAAACTGATAGGAATGTGTTTACATTTTTTACATGACCAGTACTAGTACTGGGCTATTTTCCACTGTTTTGGCAACCATTGGCAGGGTAAGAATATGATCCAAGATGCAATACAATCTAAAAATCCAGTCATTAAAAGGTACTTAGAAATATAACTATTAATTACTGAAAGACAGGAAATGGAAAAAAGATAAATATATTAAATAAATAAAAATAAAAGCCTATTTTGATGGTTTTTGTTCAAGAACTGGTTTCTGTTCATAAGAGTTATCCAATCAGAAATCTAGTTATGATATTGAGACATCATTAGCGGAGGAGGACAGGCAATTTCAAAGATCATCAGCAAAGCTGCTGATGAAATTAAATGGGGCACATGCTCCATTTTGGCTGGATCTCCATTTACAGAGTTTTACACAACTTCAGCACAAAGGACTCTCACATTTACTAATTGCAAGCATGTTGAACAATGTCTGTTTATGGTTAACAATTAACAAATTTGACAACATTTGGCTGCCTCTGTCACCTATAGCTCCACTCACCTTTAGCAGTGACCCTCTCCCTCCCTTCATTGTCCTCAGCACCATTACAATTTACTGGCCAAGCATGTAACGTGGTGCAAGACTGGTGTGATGTTCATTGTCATCTTTCTCACCTGTCCCAACAACATGATTTTGCAATAGCACAGCATTACCTTACCACAGAATGCTGTGTGATGTATGAGAAGAGAATGAGTATATCCTCAGTTTCATTCTCCTGGGACTGTGTGATAAAAGAGGTGAATAACTATCAACTTTCCAGTTAAGTACAGTCTAGCGCCCCACATCTGCAGCTATTATAATTTCAATAGTTTGACCAGAACGTATTGAAGGGCCCACCTAGTAACCAACTTCAGTTTGGCTCATGGTCACAGTGACACTCAGCAACAGCACCCAGAGCACATGCGAAAGGCCACTGCTCTGTTTGCAGAAGGGGCTCTGGAAACCCTGCTACCATGCACTTGGGAGTGACTCTAACACACACACATTACTACTGAATGGCGCCTCCCTCAGAAAGGTGCCACAGTGTGGACACTGGCAGGTGCTACTTGTCAGCAGTAACCTGCAGCAACCACCTGAAATGTCAAGCATTTGTTTCAAAGGAATTCTGTGGAATTTGCACAATGTGATCTGCTGGCAGATCCAGTTGCCACATATTCATCGTATCTCAAAAATCTTGGAATTCTTACACCTACTAACCAATCAATCCACTTCTTATTGGTATTTATTGCTACTGATGAAAATAAGTTTCATGGGATTTATACAAACACAACGAAACATAGAAAAATAACATTCAGGCTTTGCCTCCCTGTCTAGAACTAACAGCAGAGTTCACTATTCCAGTGCAAACATCTCCAATACAAAAACAAGAAACTGAAAATATCAATAAATTGAAAACAAAATAAAAATAGTATATTACTATTTTTGATTGACTAGATTGAATTATTGAATTATCCTGTTAGCTGTGTGACAAATATTAATGACAACTGTAAATGAATATGTTGTGCCACAAACTGACAAATATTGTAGTTGCCAGATGGAAGTTAGCTGTCAGTAGAGAAGACATCACCTACTTAATGTTTGACAAAATGGAGGTACCACATACTTTTTTTTCTCTGAAGTGGTGGTATTTGTAATAATTTTAGCTTAGCTATTCACAAGTAAATGTAAATCAGTCATCAAACTGAAAACTAGTTAGAACAAAGAAGTGCTTTTATAGACCACAGATTGGTAGAGGCAGAAGGAGTGGATGAGGCTTAAGAAGAGGAAGCTGAATTTCTACATGCCTCACATATCTGCAGTTCATGATAAGTCACACAGGTTTGCAGTAGCCTCTTACAGTGCAACTAATAGCATACAATAATCTCTTTCAGCCACAGTAGATGTTAAATATGCCTCAATAATTAAGGATTCTTCCAGGTGGTGAAGCTCTGCTGGTAAGATAAGAATGGTACATTCTAGTAGTCTGAACATTAGCAGGTAGGTTCATTCCTACAAGTTACTGCGACGTTACAGTTAACCACCCGTAAACTGTAGAGGCAAAATTACCCGGCATTTATCTCCTCAGGACAGAAATGGAACCAGTTTCTCGAAACAACTCGGAAAACAGTCTAGATTCAACTAATTTATTAATGAAAATTCTAGTTACCAGACTGGAGAGAACTGTGGAAGTTCTCTGGTCCGGGAGCAACTGGGGACTTATTTTGGAATAGGATCCTACATTGACAATAAATATCTGCAATAGCAGTTCTGATAAAATTAATTATGTTGACATGGCTGTTTCATAGAATGCTCAGCCACACAACAACAGCAGTGGGTTGAGCTGTGGCTGCTAGGAGTGACAATTGAGAACCAAATGAGCAAATCAAATCAAGGCATTTTGATGTGCTCATGTTTTGTGGCAAGCAAGTCCTGACTCATGTTACAAATTCAGAATCACCAATTGGTTCACACATATCTGCTATGATGGAATTCAGCCTAACACATTGTTTAGCCTCTATATTTACATGTTTCACCTGGCCATTGGTCCCTATCATGACTTCCCTGCATGAGCATAAGCATTACTGGTCAGTGGGCTTTGAGTTAGCCTGTGACTCAAGCATCCTTGCACTTTGAAAGTTAGAATTTAAAGAGGGATATCACTTGAAATAAAAAGCATAAAAATGAAAACAAAAATAGTGTGTTTAGAGGATTCAGTGTAATTTACTAGGCATGGTCTTATTGGGGGTGGTATGCCATTGCCTCCCTCTGACCTTTGAACTGACTTAGCTGACCAATTAAAGGGGTAACTACAGTTGATTTTGGATTCTAAACTAGAGTGTCACTTATTTTTCCCATCAACAAACATCACTAGAGGTGAAAGCAGTGATGATTGACGGATTAAAATCTTAGGACTGGCTAAGAATCAAGCTCCAGAACTTTGGATTCATCATCTGGAACTTAACCACACCATTTATAGCAATTTAACAACAGTTATTACTTTTTTAAAATTGTAACAGATGCTTCTCATTGTTATTGTGTACCTTGGTCTAGGGAATGTGATCAGTTAAAGAATAATCCAACAGACACATACTAATAATTTAAAATTACATGTTTTTGCAATGTAAATACACTGTCTTGTTATTGTTGCATGCAAACATCTAGTCACCAGCACAGACTGAACATACTACACAAGAGCTGCATAAGATGTAGTGTACCTCAAATGCATGATTATTTCTACGTACAGTCCATCCTCAATGAAATTTCTAAAGCAATTAACTCTGAAACACGATTGGTGTTTAATTTCACCAGATCTGTACAGTAACATTATTAAATAGTCGTAGCAAATGGACTGTAGGAGCAGAGGAACGACACTTACTATTATTGTCTCAACTTGAATCCTTCAAACAAATATCTTTATGTTTCCATTAATATTTACACCCCTCGGTCTGCAGTACAGTACAGCTGCACCAACAAACCTGTTTTGTAGATGGCGCTATTCCCACACATATAGTGAATAAACCTCTGGGTTTTGAAGTTGTAAGAGGGAAACATCAGATACACTGAAATGGAGCTGTGCCCAGGCCATTTCATTGGTTATAGCAACAGCTCACAGTAAACATATCAAGTAATTTAATTCTGGTCTGGCACAAATTCAGTTATCATAGGTAAATCATATAGAAGTAAGAAAACAAATCTATAATTTCAATATAGGTATATAACTTACCGATTTTTGTAATCTTGCAGTTTGGCAATACCATCATTTAGTTCTGCCACACTTTGTTCGAGTATTGAAATTCCCATAAGACAGCATTTTTGTATTTCTTTTTCTATAAGTTCATCAACCTGGAAGAAAAGTTATGATTAACAAATCTGCAAATGAAAAATACTTATGATAAGTACTGAACATTAATGTTTTTACTGAAAAATCACCTAAAATATGCCACACATGAGATAAAGAGGTGTTTACATAACTTTTGAAGAACAGAAGAAGAAAATGCAGACAATAAATGCAAGAAAAATAAATGTACTGAAAAGTAAAGCCTCTGAATTTTTTATCTGAAACTCTAAATAAAACGAATGTTGTTAACACTCTACATCCTTATTCATCATTTCTACATATTTGCAGCCTTCTGCCACTAGAAAGGCTCCAAACTGTAATGTATAACACAACAATGCAGAACGTTAACTGTTGCTACATGGGAAACAGCGTGCTGTAATCGAGTTTCGAGTAGTTCATCCACACATGGAGCACTCTCTCCTTCAGCATGACAATGCCAGAACACACACAACCAATTCTGTTCTAACAGGGACCAGAACGGTCGCAGGGTCCATGTGATGGAAAGCGCAGCGGGACCTGCAGAGCAGCCGGTGAACAACAACACAATGGGAAAGGACAGACACGACCAACAAAGGACAGAATGAACAACAACAAGAGTCACAAGAAAACCTAACAACCACGTCCACTCACACACAGAACAAGAACGTGAAGAATCTGTCTAAGATGAGGCGATGTGTCCAGAGACGTATGCAAGATTAGACTAGCTGGCTCAGCAAGAGGCAGGTACTTAAAAACTTCATTGGGGGCGCCGCTATTGGCCACTGGAACCACATGTTCCACTGTGGCACCCTCACACTAAATGCGAGCCAGGAGGCGCCCGCCACCATAGCTTATGGCGTGATGGTGCAAAGACCTTTTGCGGTCTTCGATGTCCATGACGTCTGGCGGGGATTCAAATTCTGCAGCACACGGTACCAGATCCCTTCCCCCTGAAATTTGCGCGTAGAGGCGGAAACGTCCCGAACGATGCTGAGGTGGGAGGCAGGCTCATTAAGCGCTTTTGGTGGGGAGGAAGGGATGCCCGAGGTATCAATGGCAGCCGATCCAGAGTCCAGGGTGGGGGAGCGTGCCGCCGATCCACCCATAGGTGGAGAGGGCTGGCGGCAGGCCCGTGGGGAGACGGCAACCAGGAGCAGGGACGGTGACTCGAGCACCATGTCCACACCTGAAGGAGGTAGGGAAAGAGGTGGCAGCAAGAGTCCCGTAGTGGCATGCATGCGGTGCTGATTATGATGGTGGTGCTCCGACCCTGTTGACGTCTGCACTGACATCACACTCTTCCCATGGGCCGCGATGACTGTGGCCGATGTTCTACCCACCTTGCGCCGATACTCGAGAACCCACACCGCCGTGCCAGGGGCATACTGCTGCAAAGACTGGGAGTGGGGGTGGGAGGAGGACGGCATCAGCAAATGGAGCAGGGTCCACGGCTGTCACCCATGAAGGAGCCTGCCGGATTGCGTCCATCAATTGGTGTAGTGTGATAGGTGCTCAAAAACAGGGTGAGGGCCGACGTGGTTGGAGATGTATAGACCGCCTTAGTCAACTGGTGTTTAAAAGTGAGATCAAGCCTCTCCGCCATGCCATTGGAAGAAGGGTGGAAAGGGGGGCTATGGATATGTTTGATACTACTGGCCTGACAGAAGTTGTGGAAGGAGGACACCATGAATTGGGGACCATTATCAGAGACCAACATGTGTGGCAGGCCCTCAATGGTGAGAACCTGGGCCAGGGTCATGAGTGGAGCCTCCTTGCTGGTGGATGCCATGCGGACAGTATATGGGTACTTGGATTAGGCATCAATGATGAGTAACTACATGGACCCCAAAAAACAGGCCCACAAAATTGATATGGATGCGATCCCAGGGCTGGCGAGGCACAGGCCATGGTGCAAATGACTGAGGGCAGCTTGCCTGGTGACGCGCACAGACACTGCACCCACAGACCAGGCGCTCAATATCGCCATCGATGCCAGGCCAATACACGTGCCAGTGAGCCAAACCTTTTATACGGGACATACCCCAGCGCCCGAGGTGTAACAAACCAAGCACCCGAAGCCGCAATTCTGGAGGGATGACCATCTGACGGGCAGCCGACTCCGTTGCCAACAGAAGGACATCATCAACCACAGAGAGCCTGTGGGACAGATGGCGCCAGAGGCTGAAATCAGACTGCATCCAACGAGGACATGGGAACGGTCACCTGTGGACCACGTAGTTGAGAGCCTGCCGTAAGACAGGGTCATGGTGGGTAGCCGCAGTTATGTGAGCAGCCATAAGAGGCAGACAGTCCAGTGCATCCCGGAAGGCAGAATCAATGTAAAAGCAGAGGACCTCCTATTGGTCAACAAAGGCAGGATCAGGGCCTGCTGGGATACGTGGCAAAGCGTCTGCGTTAGCATGGTGGGCAGTGGGCTTATATCGGATGGTGTAAGCATAATTATGTAAAAACAATGACCAGCACTGGAGATGTTGAGCCGTCCACTCTAGAAGGTAAAAGTGGGGCCCAAAAAGTGTAACCAAGGGTTTATGGTCTGTCAGGAGGGCGAACTTTGCCCCAAAGAGATAGGTGTGAAATTTTTGGACAGCAAACACAATCACCAGAGCGTCCTTTTCAATCTGGGAGTAGTTCCGTTGTGCTGGGGTCAACATCTTAGATGCATAAGCGATGGGCTGTTTGGAGCCATCGGCATCCCGGTGCGCAAGGATGGCCCCAATGCCATATGCCAACGCATCAGCCGCCACAACCAAGGGGTGGTCCAGAGAAAAGGGAGTAAGGCAAGGAGTGGACTTCAGCATCACCTCTAAATGGAAAAAAGCCTGGTCACAGGCAGGAGTCCAATAAGAAGGTACCCCTTTAAGACACAAGTGATTGAGGGGTTGAACAACTGAGGCAGCGTAGGCAAGAACTTTAAGTAATAAGTAACTATGGCCAAAAACACCTGGAGTTCATATTAGTCCTTGGGATGAGGAAGGGCCTCAATGGCCGCGACATTACGACCCAAATTGTGAATGCCATCTTTGCTAAGCCAGTGGCTTAAGTATTCCACTTCTGGTTGAGAAAAACAACACTTGTCCAGCTGACAGCATAAACCAGCAGACCGCAGAGCATGAAATGAGGCGCTGAGGTTTTGCAAATGTTCCTGGTAAGAACGCCAGGTGACCAAGTTGTCATGCAGATAATTCACACAGGCAGGGATAGGATGTGTAAGCTGCTCCAGGAATTGCTAGAAAATGGCCGGCACCAGAAACCAAAGGGAAGGTGCTTGTACTTATACAATCCAAAAGGCATGTTGACAACAATGATGTTCTGAGATTCGGCATCCAAGGCCTCAGCCAGGTCGATCTTTGAAAAATACTCTCCTATGACAAGCTTGGCACGAAGGTCTTCCTTGCAGGGAATGGGGTAAGTGTCAACGAGGGACTGAGCATTGACTGTAGCGCCGAAGTCCCCACACAGCCAAAGGGACCCATTGGGTTTCTGTATGACCACCAGTGGTGTCACCCATGCACTGTAAGTTACAGGATCCGGCATGCCAGTGGCCTGGAGCTGATCAAGTTCCTGGTTGACCACTGGCTGTAAGGACACCGGAAGGGGCCGGCCCCAGAAAAAGCGAGGCTGTGCATCTGGCTGAAAGCTGGAAGCACATCCGAGATCCGTTGCAAAGAATGATGAAAAGCGAAGCACAGATCGTCCAAGTCCTGAAAAGGAACAGCCATGGAAACGACCTTAACTTCGTAGGAAATTGAAAAGCCTAACAGTTGAAATGCATCCTGGCCAAAAATATTTGAAGCCAATGGATGGTCGATGACAAAGAGGGTAAGGAGCTGGGGAACATGCTTGTATGTTGCCTGGACGACGAACTGCCTCCAAAAGAGAATGGAACCGTCTCCATAGGTGACCAAATGGCGAGAGGGAGGTGACAACGCATGAGAGCCCATTTGGGTATATGTCGCCATATTAATCAGGGAGATGGTGGCCCCATTGTTGATCTGAAAACTGACATCCTCAGTGAAAATGCGGAGTGTGAGGAAAAACTTCTGTGTTGACGGGTTGTCCTGTGGGACGACTGATTGCAGAGCATGGAATGTATCTTGAGGCCCAGGAGGGGCAGGATTGGAGCGAGATGAGTGACTACGACAAACTGATTGGACATGCCCTCCTTGTTACACAGCGAGCATGTTTTCCAGGGGTGGGGACAATCAGCCTGAAGGTGCTGATGCCATAGAGGCGTCGGACGTGGAGTCCCAACGGCACTGGCCTCTGTCGGCCAGTCCACAGCGACATCGCGAGGGTGGAACCCGCTGTGAAGCCGCCAACTGCGGTTGCGGCATAAGATGCTCGTTAGCTGCTTCAGGAATTTCAAAGGAGTGGGCAATGGGGAGAATCTCTTCCAAGGAGGGAGTGTCGAGTTTCAATGCCACAGTATGGAGCTCAGGATTGGGAGCCAACTGAACCACCACATCCCAGATCAGGCGGTCCACGTACAAAGCCTTACATTGCTGATTGGTGCATGTGAAATCGGATTGACGGCTGAGACCCTGCAAGTCCATGACCCAGGAATGATACGAATGACCAGCCTGTTTATGGTACTGGTGGAACTCCAGCCAAGAGGCGACCACACAGTAGCACTGGGCATAATGGTTTGCCAGCAAAAGGCATATCTCCTGGGAAGAGAGAGCCACAGGCTCAGACAATGGTGCCAACTTGCGGAGAAAAAGAACGTGTTTGGGGAGGCCCAAGACAAAAACAATGACCACTGCAAGAAGTTGTCCGTGACTTGAAAATCTGTGAAATGTTGTTTCAGCCAGTGTAAGTAAGTTACCAAGTCCTCTTTAGCGTCATTAAAGGGTGGAATCGATAGCGAACGTGGGAAAGCATAAGACACCCGAGGACTCTCGAGCTGTTGTGGTAATACGTCCCGGGCATCGACTTCGTCCGTTAGCAACTGCAGCGACTTTTTTAAGATGTCTAACTGGAGCTGCTGCTGCTTCTGCTGCATGAGTTGCTGCTGTTGCTCCAGCAGACAGACCAACTTCACCTCCATACCAACAATGACCACCATTTACCTCGTCCCCAAAATGTTGTAATGGCGACTGGAACGGTCGCGGATTGAAGTGACAGAAAGCGCGGTGGGACCCGCAGATCGGCCCATGAATAACAACACTATGGGAGAGGACAGACACGACCAACAGACAGAATGAACAACAAGATCGAAACAACGGAGTCACAAGAAAACCTAACAATCACGTCCACTCATACACAACTCAAGAAAGTGAAGAAACTGTCTAAGGTGAGGTGATGTGTCCAGAGATGTATGCAAGATTTAGCTGGCTGAGCAAGAGGCAGGCGCTTAAATACTCTATTGGGGGCGCGGCTATTGGCCGCTGGAACCACGTGTTCCACTGTGGCACCCTCATGCTAAATGCGGGCCAGGAGGCGCACGCCACCACAGCTTATGGCGCGATGGTGCAGAGACCTCTAGGGGTCTTCGATGTTCATGACGTCTGGCGAGGATTCAAATTCTGTGGCGCGTGGTACCAGAAATTCGACATCTTCAACAATCCAACTCCTTGGTTTCACTGTTATTGATCGTCGCACATAGAGTCACAACTTGGCTGCTCTATCCAATTTTCATCTGTTTCCAAGACTTAAAGAACAGCTTCAATGACTTCACTTTAATAATGATGAAAGCAGTGCAAGCAGAAGTGAGGTTGTGGCTCTACCAACAAAGTGAAACATTCTATAGTGATGCTACCAACAAATTGGTCTCTCAATGGGAGAAATATGTTTGTTGCAAGAATGACTGTTGAGAAATGAATATGTAGATACGAAGACTAAAGATGTAGAGGGTTAGAATCAATTGATTTACTTAAAAACCTTAAAGTATTTTCACATGAAAAGTTCAGAGGAATTACTTTTCAGCATGTCCTCACAGACCAAAGGAATATCCAGCTTTTAGGCAGAGAGTTGACATGTCATTATTTCTTTCTATGATAGTATAGTTGACAAATCAGTTAATGACTTGTCTTGGCATTGCCTGAAAGGGTTTCATCCCAATTATCACAAGGGGGAGTAATAATTGTTAGCTGCATGCCTGAAAACAGACAGTATCTGTCTTTCCTTAGGGAAACTTCATGAATTACAATAGGATCCAGATATTGAATAAGATTGGATAAGGGATGTAAAATGAACTGCATTCAGGTACAAATACACTCCTGGAAATTGAAATAAGAACACCGTGAATTCATTGTCCCAGGAACGGGAAACTTTATTGACACATTCCTGGGGTCAGATACATCACATGATCACACTGACAGAACCACAGGCACATAGACACAGGCAACAGAGCATGCACAATGTCGGCACTAGTACAGTGTATATCCACCTTTTGGAGCAATGCAGGCTGCTATTCTCCCATGGAGACGATCGTAGAGATGCTGGATGTAGTCCTGTGGAACGGCTTGCCATGCCATTTCCACCTGGCGCTTCAGTTGGACCAGCGTTCGTGCTGGATGTGCAGACCGCGTGAAACGACGCTTCATCCAGTCCCAAACATGCTCAATGGGGGACAGATCCGGAGATCTTACTGGCCAGGGTAGTTGACTTACACCTTCTAGAGCACGTTGGGTGGCACGGGATACATGCGGACGTGCATTGTCCTGTTGGAACAGCAAGTTCCCTTGCCGGTCTAGGAAAGGTAGAACGATGGGTTCAATGACGGTTTGGATGTACCGTGCACTATTCAGTGTCCCCTCGACGATCACCAGAGGTGTACGGCCAGTGTAGGAGATCGCTCCCCACACCATGATGCCGGGTGTTGGCCCTGTGTGCCTCGGTCGTATGCAGTCCTGATTGTGGCGCTCACCTGCACGGCGCCAAACACGCATACGACCATCATTGGCACCAAGGCAGAAGCGACTCTCATCGCTGAAGACGACACGTCTCCATTCGTCCCTCCATTCACGCCTGTCGCGACACCACTGGAGGCGGGCTGCACGATGTTGGGGCGTGAGCGGAAGACGGCCTAACGGTGTGCGGGACCGTAGCCCAGCTTCATGGAGACGGTTGTGAATGGTCCTCGCCGATACCCCAGGAGCCACAGTGTCCCTAATTTGCTGGGAAGTGGCGGTGCGGTCCCCTACGGCACTGCGTAGGATCCTACGGTCTTGGCGTGCATCCGTGCGTCGTTGTGGTCCGGTCCCAAGTCGACGGGCACGTGCACCTTCCGCCGACCACTGGCGACAACATCGATGTACTGTGGAGACCTCGCGCCCCACGTGTTGAGCAATTCGGCGGTACGTCCACCCGGCCTCCCGCATGCCCACTATACGCCCTCGCTCAAAGTCCGTCAACTGCACATACGGTTCACGTCCACGCTGTCGCGGCATGCTACTAGTGTTTAAGACTGCGATGGAGCTCCGTATGCCACGGCAAACTGGCTGACACTGACGGCGGCGGTGCACAAATGCTGCGCAGCTAGCGCCATTCGACGGCCAACACCGCGGTTCCTGGTGTGTCCGCTGCGCCGTGCGTGTGATCATTGCTTGTACAGCCCTCTCGCAGTGTCCGGAGCAAGTATGGTGGGTCTGACACACCGGTGTCAATGTGTTCTTTTTTCCATTTCCAGGAGTGTATTTATTAACATGATTTACTAAATATTACACAGTACCAAATTTTGACACAAGTACAAGAGTAGAGCTAAAAAACCAAAGTACATATGCAAACTTCTTGCAGCACATAAGAAAGATGTTGATTGTTTTAACTCTGGACAAGTGTATTTGTATGAGCTTCAAACACATCTGAGTACACAGCATACGAGGGGGGATCAAAAAAATAACCGGAATTTCTTTCTAGAAAGTATATACATTACTGTTTTCAAATACAATCTTAATCTCCTTCGAAGTACTCTCCATTAGCATTAATACACTTGTCCCAACGTTCATTCCAGTGTTCGAAGCACCTTTTAAATTCGTCCTCTTTGGTACCTGCTAGCACTTTCATGACATTGCGTTTTACATCTTTCGCATCCGCAAAACGCTTCCCTCTTCCCTCTCAAGTCTCTTTTCATCCTCGGGAATAGGAAGAAATCCGAGGGTGCTAAATCAGGGCGCGTGGGTCAAGGTAGTCGTCTTCGTTGAGGCCAAAACCTGGCGAATGCTGAGAGCTGTGTGTGTGAGACCGTTGTCGTGATGCAGGAACCACACTCCATAAGCCGGACATTTTCTTGACAAACTTCTGCGAAGCCATTTCATGACCTCTAAATAGAATAGTTGGTTTACTGTCTGGTTTTCAGGAACAAATTCAGAATGTACGATCCCTTTGATGTAAAAAAACCACATCAACATCGTTTTCACATTCTATTTCACTTGTCGAGCTTTTTTTGGTCGAGGTGAGCCAGGTGACTTCCATTGTGATGACTGTTGTTTACTTTCTGGATCGTACCCATAGCACTATGACTCATCACTTGTAATGATTTTGTTGAAAAAATGTGGATCATCTTTGAATGCGTCCTTGATTTTGAGACAGTCTGAAATGCGACGATCCCTTTGATCTCCGATAAAAAGCTTCGGCACGAATTTTGCTGGCACTCTTCGCATCCCCAAATCAATGTTCAAGATGCGCTGAATTGAGCTCCAGGACAACCCGGACACATTCTCCAGTTGGTCGATTGTCCTGCGTCGATCTTCACTGATGATATCACTGATTTTGTCTACGTTGTCTTTGCTTCGAGAAGTTGAAGGTCGACTGTAACAGGCCTGATCTTCTATCACCATTTATCCATTTTTAAACCGAAAAGACTATTCGTACACTAGCGCTTTACTAAGAGCATGGTCTTTGCAGGCTGGCTGAATCATAGCTACAGTTTCTGCTGCGTTCTTGCCGAGCAAGAAACAAAACTTCACTGCCGCACGTTGTTAGTAAGAACTAGCCATTTCCTCGCGTCACATCTACACTGTACGCACACTCAAAGAACTGCCAAAGAAACCAAAATTCTCACGGTTGGGTGATGCTGTGTGGCAGAATGACTCAGCAGAGCTCCTACTACAACCCTCTGGAGGCGAAACATGTTACTACAAGTACACGATGTGCAGCACAACGATTCCAATTACTTTTGGGTTCCCCTTCGTAGATACCAGAAGCAAAGATCAATGGACACACACTGGGAGAGACTTCATGCGTGAAGTTCATTGGTACCCACATGGATAATAAACTGAGGCGGCAACAATATGTGGATAAGTTAAATGAAGAAGCTCAGTTCGGCCTGCTTTGCACTCTGAAACCTCTCCCAATGTGTTGATCTGCATACAGAATTGCTAGCATATTTTCAGTTCTATCCTATGCTATAATCTTCAGGGACATTGCAGCTAAGGTGAAAAAATACTACTTACTTCAAAAAATGGCTCTGAGAACTATGGGACTTAACATCTGAGGTCATCAGTCCCCTAGAAATCAGAACTACTTAAACCTAACTAACCTAAGGACATCACACACATCCACACCCGAGGCAGGGTTCGAACCTGCGACCGTAGCGGCCACACGGTTCCAGACAGAGGCATACTGACAATCCTTCTTTCCACGTACAATACGAGACTGGAATAGAAGGGAGAACCGATAGCGGTACTCAGGGTACCCTCTGCCACACACCGTCGGGTGGCTTGCGGAGTATGGATGTAGATGTTTTGTAGATACCTAGAACCGCTCGGCCACTCTGGCCGCCAATACTATTTACTCTACAGAGGCACATAGTAAGAATACAATGTGATGTTGATATTCTTCCACGTACATGACAGTACATATACCCCATAATCAGGTTTTGGTTAATAACAAGAGTGAACTTAGAATGAACACAGCTGTTTACAAATGCAATAACTGAAGTAGAAATAATTTCTATAAGGACTAAATGTATCTCTCTAGGATTCAAAAAGAAGTACTATACTCTGGGGCAAAACATCTCCAGGAGGTTATCAGGCAGGAAATATAAAACCCACAAATATTTAAACACAAAGTAAAAGAATACCACCTAAGCCACTCCTACAATTTACGTGAGTTCAGGAATATACACTCTTACATCTCCGATGATATATGTATCAGATAGCTTCTAACATTGACAGTATTCCTGAACCTTAATAAAACTGACAAACAGGGATAGATGCCTGACTGGAAATGGAGGAAAACAGGTCCTATGAACATGTGTCCAGAATGCATTGTTGGCATGGTAGATGTTGTGGATGAATGGAAGTTCCTCTGACCACATGCCAAGTGTTCCTTGAGTGTTGCAGGTTATGTGGTTCACACCACATACTGTAAGTGGCAGAATGGTCAAGTATTCATGTTGAGAAGCCAAGATGGTGTTTCTGTATGTATGGCCAAGCAGATGGAAACTGTCAAGAAGCTGTACCCTGTACTCAAACAAGTACTCTCACAGACTCCAATTAAATCACATTTAAGTGCCTGGCAGAGGGTTCATCGAACCACCTTCACAACAATTTTCTACTATTCCTATCTCGCACAGAAAAAACTCCTATATCTTTCCATGCAAGCTCTGATTTTCTTTATTTTATTAGATCGTTTCTCCCTATGTAAGTTGGTATCAACAAAATATTTTCGCATTCAGAGGAGAAAGTTGGTGATTGAAATACCGTGAGAGGATTCCGCTGCAACGAAAAATGGATTTCTTTTAATGGTGTCCACCCCAAATCCTGCATTTCAGTGACACTGCCTTATTTTGCGATAATACAAAATGTGCTGCCTTTCCTTGAACTTTCTCAATGTACTCTGTCAATCCTATCTGGTAAGTTTCCCAAATCATGCAGCAGTATTCTAAAAGAGGTCCGACAAGCGTAGTGTAGGCAGTCTCTTCAGTAGCTCTGTTACAGTTTGTACGTTTCTTGCTAAATAACACACAGGCTTTGTCTAGCCTTTCCCCCAACATTTTGTGTGTGTTCCTTACAATTTAAGTTGACTATAATTGTAATTTCTAGGTATTTAGTTGAATTTATGGCCTTTAGATTTGACTGATTTATCGTGTAACCAAAGTTTAATGGATTCCTTTTAGCACTTGTGTGGATGACCTCATACTTTTCGTTATTTAAGGTCAACTTACAATTTTTGTACCATACAGATATCTTTCTTAAATTCTTTTGCAATTTGTTTTGTTCTTCTGATGGCTTTACTAGTTGATAAACGGCAGCATCATCTGCAAACAACCTAAGACAGCGCTCAGATAAATCATTTATCTAGATAAGAAACAGAAAAGGGCCTATAACACTACCTTGGGGAACGCCAGAAATCATTTCTGTTTTACTCAGTCACTTCCTATTAATTACTATGAACTGTGACCTCTCAGACAGGAAATCATGAAGCCAGTTACATAACTGAGACGATATTCCATTAGCATGCAATTTCACTACAAGCTACTTGTGTCGTACAGTGTCAAAAGCCTTCTGGAAATCTAGAAATATGGAATCAATTTGAAATCTCTTGTCAACAGCTCTCAACAATTCTAGCCCTTTTTGGTAATTTATGTGACCATGGGCCCTTTCAGACAGATGAAAAATGCAGGGAGGCGGCAGACTGTGCGTACAGCAGATTTGGAGGACCAGGTTGTATAGGGTATTGAGATGAATCTTAGTATTAGCTCCAGGCAAATGGCCCACAAGCACGATGTATGCCAAAGTAAGATGCAACAGGTGAATGAGTGCACTGCATCCCATGGAGGCCACTTTCAACATCTGTTGTAAGGTGGATGCACTGTACTACGTTCCAGGATGATTAGTTCTTGTTGCACACGCACTGTCTCATTTCTGGACACATGTTTATAAGAACTTTTTCCTCCATTTCCAGTCAGGAATCTGTCCCTGGAGTTTATCGGTTTTATCAATGTTCACCCTGTATAGACAGTTAATAGTGCTCTATGTAATGTTAAAATGCTTCGTTTGAAGTGTTAGATAATAGCAGCTTAGAAGTGTATAAGGTGAGTCTCTTGCCAGTCTATGAGGTACGATCTTGTGTGGTGGTGTCGAAGTGAAAGTGGAGCTTTCACCCTTGGTATCTGGTTGACAGCCAGCTGTGATCTGGAAAATAATACCTAACACTGATTAAATGTGTACCTAGGATACATCTTAAGAAGGGATTGAAAGTTCCAAAATCAATCACGTAATAACTTTTTAAAATCATTGCTGCTGCCACAGATTATTTTATTTATAATTACAAACAGTTGAAACTCCAGGATGGAATAAAAACTGTATTATGAAAAGGGCAGATGGGGTGCTCCTCACCACATTGAGTTGCAGACAGGTATACTGAAAGAACTGTTACACACTGAGCTTTCAGTCAAAGCCTTCTTCAGAAAAAAAAAGAAAACACACACATACATATTTGCACAAGCAGGCATACCTCAAGCACACAAGACCACTATCTCTAACTGCTCTGGCGACACTGCAACTTTTGTATTGAATGAAAGCAGGAATCTGTGGTGGGGCAAGGAAGGGGAGGGATAGCAGGCTATGAGTGATGGGAGAGAAGAGCGCTATCTGGTGGAGCAAGCAGGAATTGAAATGCATTGGGAGGGGGGAGGGGAGGACAGGGAACAGAAAAGAAAAGGAGCAGAAAGGAAAAAAACTGATGGGTGTGTTGGCAGAGAGCAATGCACGGCGAGGGTGAGAGGATGTAATCTGGGAGTAAGTGATAGGACAGAGAGGGCAGAACTATTGGGTGGAGGGTGTTGGCCCTTACATTATTGTAGGTTGAGGCCAGGTTAATCTCAGAAGCAAAGAATGTGTTTTAAGGGTAGCTATCATCCGTGCAGTTCAGAAAAGCACGTGGGTGGACAGGAGGATACAGATGGCCCAGTTTGTGAAGCAGTCATTGAAATCAAGCATTTTATGTACAGCTGCATGTTGGCCATAGGGTGGCCCACTTTGCTCTTGCGACAGTCTGGCAGTGGCAATTCATTCTGGTGGACAGCTGGTTGGTAGTCATAGCAACACAAAAAGGTGTGCAACGATTGCAGCTGAGCTGGTATATGACATGGCTTCTTTTGGTTGGCTCAGTCCTTGATGGTGGATCTTCTCCCAAGTTCACAAGTCCGCACTCCGAAGTATTTCTATCTCTCGCAACCACGTGCAAACCCCTCCACACTCCAAGGCTTTCCCGCGACTGTGAGTCCCTCGCGACGTACCGTCCCAGAACTTCACGTGTCGTCTACGACTGCCCAGGCCTGCCTCCTGCTCAGAACTACCTCGTGTCCTCTCTGGGAACTCACTTCCATCCAGTCTCCCCATTCACAAGCGCTATGATTGGCTAGAGCACTCGCGTCATGTCTTCATGCCAACGCAGTCACAAACATAATGAAACATATTCCAAATACTGGATTTACATTTAAATACTTAAAATTAAATAAATATTCCAACGGCTGGACGATAAACACACTCTAACACACCTTATTAAATACATAAACAATTAAACATATATTAAAAGAAAAGATGCAAAAGGTAGGCCAGTAGCATAATGACTAGGTACTTTATAAAACACAGTAACTATTTAACCAATTTCTTTATGAACAGCATATATCGGATATTAACAAAGACATGGATGAATCAATATATTTATAAGCATGCTGCTACCGTTTTTTCGTATAACTGTGGAGTAATTATGGCCTGACGCCATCAATAGTAATTGGCCACTTTGACCTCCAACACCTCATGTACTTTTCAAGTTACATGTCTGTAATTTATACCAATTTAGGTTAACACTAACAGCTTTCTAAAGACACGGCGATCGACAAATCGGATGAAGCGTTAATATTTTGGAAATTCGTTGCTGGGTGTTACTTGTATAATTTACCGCCAGATACTAAACTTTAAACTAATAAAGGTATTGAAAATCTGATTACACCACTAGAATCTCGGTGCAAATAATAGTAATGCACATGTTTCTTTTTGAGGTATCATGATTCATCTGCTATTATTAATTTCTGTACAAACTGTGAAATGTCTGCCATTAAGGTTTCACAAAGTCCGCCATCTTTGGCGCTCCTGGCAAAGACATCTCCTTCATTGACACAAAGTACCAACCTCACCACAGCGGAATTCCCAGCCACACAGGTGGTCGATGCGCTGGGGCTACCCCTCTCGTCCGGCTAATGTTTGCCACCACATGTTTGCTTCCGGGACCTGGCATTGATGAGCGTCCTGTGCGCCGCCCCTATTCCGAATATATGATATTTCCAGGGTGCCACAACTCGCCCATGACCTCACAAGGGGGAACAGAAAGAAGCAAAATCGTACATAAATAAGGAGCACTGTAAAGGACTCATTATCGTACACTTGGTACTGTTGATGGCTATGGAAAAGGGGGTTACATTAAAACAGTCTTGAGGGGCACCATTCTCCTGCTCAAATCAACCAGACAGCATGTTACCAATTCGGTCCTAAAAAAACCTGAGACAGGAAAGACCATATGAAGATTGGAAGGTGGCCATGAAAGCCCCATTCATGCAGCTGTGTGAGAATACAGAGTCTCCAAGTAGTATTGTGTGTGTTATTTATATTGAAGAAAATGACGATACAGTTAAGCTTACAGAGGAAAGCCTGCTGAATAGCCGCCTCTGCGAGGGTCAGGTCGTCGGCAGTGGACCAAAATCTTCAGAACCCACACTGAGAGCGGCTAAGAAGTTGACTGGTTTCTAACAACCAGACCAGATAACAGTTAACCTGTCTCTTCATGGTCTTTCCTACACAGCTCGTTAAGGCAATGTTCTGATAACTACTGGGACATGTGCGGTCCCTTCCTGGTCTGAGGAGAGGTATCAGAATTTCATCCCTTCACGAGTTGTGGAAGTTACCTGTCTGCCATATTACATTAAAACATCCGAGGAGGATTTCTTTTGACGTCGCTGGCAAATGTCGAAGCATGCAGTACCAGATGTGGTCGTGACTGGGTGCAGTGTCATAATTCTCAGTCTGTGTCGATTTGAGCTCCCACATGGAACAACGGGAGTTGTAGGCCTCAGAATTGTTGGACCTAAAGCCCAATTTTTCCCTCTCTACAGTCATATGGTAGCTATGAAACACCGGATCCTGGCTTGCACTGGCAGTAGTTTGTGCAAAATGCTAAGCCACCATCTGAGCAATGTCTCTGGTGATGTCTGGAGGCACCCCTGTTTCAACTCTGCAACTATTGGTAATCATCTGTGTTTATAAGAAATCGTCCATACTTTTGTGCAGAAAGTGGAACAGTTCAAAGAGTCCAGGAACTCTTGACATAACCACTTCTTTTGCTCTCTTTAATGACACAGCGAGCCTCGGCTCTCGTGATTCAAAAGGTGGTGAGATTGTCCACTGTTGGGTGGCATTTAAACCATCATAGAGCTGCATGCCTGTCCCAGATGGCTGAATGGCACTTGTCTGTCCACCAAGGTACAGGTTGCCTCTTATGAGGGCTGAAAGACTTTGGTATGGATAGGTCAGCAGCATGATGGATCACGTTCCTGGACATTGTCACAGTGTTCAAACACAGCCAACTGGCTGAACAACATCCACTTATCCCTGCCAGTCATCCATGTTGGTGGCTTCTGTTCCAGCAACACACCATTCAGTAGGTGAATAAAGATGGGAAAGTGGTCGCTGGAATGATTTTCGTCAATGACAGTGAACAGAGTCGGCGAAGGCTGGAGAGCAGAGAGATAGGTCGATGGTGACCCAGTAGCATCACAGAAATGAGTCTGAGTACCAGTGTTTAGAGGTTGAGCCCACAGGACATGATGGGCATTGAAGTCTACCAGGAGCAGAACTAGTCAAGGGAGTTGTTCCATACAATATGTGAGAGCCTCAGAGTCTCCTGCATCCAGTGGAGGCAAATAAAGAGGGGAAACTGTAAGCCTCTGACATGCATGAATTTCAAATGGAACTGCTTGCAGGTCAGTATCCACGGGAAAGCAGAAGAGTGGGACCAATTACTGACAAACATGGCGACCCCTAATTTGCCCCTTGACCCAGTCATGTCATCCTTGAGATACAGCATATAGCCCCACAGTATATGAGCACCAGATGCTTTTAAATGTGTTTCCTGTAAACACAAGCACAGGGGGCGTTGCTGTGCTAGAAGTTTCAGTTCCTCCACATGTGTCCTGAATCAATTCATGTTCCACTGTATAATGGGAGCCATCTATCAGGGTGGTAGTACCCTCACCTTGATCTTTTGACAAGGAGGTGAACCCACAATGGGTGGAGACTCAGTTCTGTGTCAACATGATCACCCTAGTGCAACATCAACTTCCGTAACATTTCTCCAACTCCAGGCTCTTGTGTAATGTACTTCCTTACAACAAGCATGTTTTTTTAAGACCAGCTGTTTTTTATTAGTGATATTGGCTAACATATTCATGTGTAAGCACAGTCTCTCAATGTCTACGTCATTTTTGTAAAACTCAGTTGATTTTTCTAAATTAGTTTCACCTCTGTTTACTAAAATCAAGCGTTGAAATTAAATGACCTATGTGAGTCCAGTTGAAGCAAACCGCTCAGTAATGCAAGATTGCACTATTTCACAAACGTCAATGTAAATAACTCTGTAGTATTCCTTTGGGGTTTTGAAAGTGTGCAGTGAGCTAGTTTCGTTGTTTTCATACTTCTTTGGTATACATCAATTCCAAGGAAGCAAAGGGTCATCAACTTGTGAAGCTTTTTCTTTTAAACACAATTCCCAAGTGTTTAAAACTATCACGCCTTCCATTCAGTATACAAATGAAGCCCTTACATATTTTTTCCATATCGGCAACACTTAGATGAGGGCACTGAATTTTTTCATTGCCATCCTCTACTGGAATCACTGCATGGCAATAAAGACATAAAAAGAAATAAGTCTTGAATTGTAACATTGAATCAAGGTAGACTGTACATTTGTAACCTGCCTCTGTTTTCTCCTCTGCAGAAAATGTTTCAAAAATCTCTAGAAGTTCTTCAAAGTTTCTCAATATTCTCAAGGTACTAGAAGCTCACATAGTCCATCAAGTCAGGCAAAGAGGTCGTAGACTAGCTCGCTTGTTAGTGCTCAGACAGCGTATGCTTCTGAAAAGTTCCATCCTTTTGTTGGGTCCCCTTACGGTGTTTATTAAGTCCTTGGCTACAGCCATAATATCCCCCACAGATGTAAGATGGTGAGGACTGTCTACAACTGCCAAGTTTAAACTGTGAGCGGTGCAGTGCACATAATGTGCTTTTGGTTGTGTATCGAAAACTAACTTTGTTATTACTTTGAACTTACCTCTCATATTCGAGGCACCATTATAGAACTGTCTTCTTAAGTTATCCGCTGACAAAACAAGACGATAAAAACGTCTTTTAAAGGACTAAACAGAGTTTGTGGTTTAGTGTTGAGGGTCTCGTATAAGCCAATAAAGTCTTTGTTGATTATTAATGAAGCATCGAGAGTATGAATACAAAATGACACTTGTTCATGAATTGAAGAATCACTTGTTTCTTCAGCCATGATAGAAAAATGTTGTCTTCTTGATTGACGTCAATACCTTTCTCAACAAAGACTTTCCTAGTAGATCAATGATATCGTTTTGAATATTGTGGGACATCCACTTATACCCTGAACGCCTGAACCAATCTTTAAACTCAGCTATGTCATTCTTTAGTAGTTCCAACAATTAAAAAAATATATGTGTTTATCTCTACATGCCTTCCAATTGCTAATCCTTGTTGGTATAGAAATTGCAAAGCAGTAAAAATTGTCTCAAGAGCTAACTGGCCTTTCTTCATATCACTATCTAACAGTTCATTCAATTGGGAGGCCACACTTCAGTTAGTGACAGAATTTAGTTTCAGAACACCTTCTTTATGCATAAACGTTTTTCCATGGAGACGGAATTTTTTCAAATCCTTTTTCCAGTTAGAAAACCCTACAGATGTAAATGCATCTATTTTTTAAGAAAATTGTAATAGATTTTTAGCATCTGCCTCTTTGCAGGTTTTGCAAAAAAAAAAAAAAATTGGTAGATGCTTCATATTCTAGCCATGTATATTTGATCAACCGAGACTTCTAAAATAATCCTCTCTTACCGGATTGTTCAGGTTTTGGCAGTGAATGGTTTCCGCCTGAAGATGACGAAGCAACTGATGACACAATAATTGTTGGAGGTTGACTTTAGCTTCCAAGCATGCCTTTTTGGTAACAAATTTATCCATTGCAAACTTGATTCACGATACACTAAGAGACGAAAGTAAACGAATAAAATATAGTCATATAAAATAGTTCACTAGACACTAAAGTCGGAACACTAAAAGTGCCTGCAGCATGCACTGAACACACTGAATGACTGCAACAGCAGGGTGGGCTTTATATAGCCACAATGTCGTAATGTCTTTATGCGTCAAGGTGATGCGAGGCAGAGGGTTCCAGGCATTTCTGCTCCAGTTCTTTGTAAGTTGCTGCGACCGCAGTGCTAGCCCAGTGGCATGAGACTTTACCTGAATGTTCACACACTGCGACAAATTCTAAGTGTGCCTGCAGCATCGCAACACCATCATCATTCACACCACTCGTTTTCAGTTAACGTGGTTACTGCCATAATAACTATTTGTTTTAACTCATTACTGAATGTATTTTAAAAGGTAACTACCGTCGAACAAGGACAATAAAAAATTCCAACATAATTTTGTGATTTTACAAAGCATAATATAACCAATATTTTTCTTTAATTATTGGGAGGGCTCTGCCCCCAAACGAATTTTTGATGGGGCTGGGGCTCCCTCAGGTCCCCTGGAGTCAGCACCTGTGATCGCACCTGAAGAAGATTCGAGATGCGACAGATAGAATGACATTGACATCATCAGAGTGTGTATCTGCTGTCTCCTTCAGCAGGCAAGACTTTGATTTCGATTTTTTGGTCTGAGGCGACTTTGGAGCCACAACCTCAGAAGAGACAAGGAGTGTAGCAATGCTAGGCGGTGCACAAGACTTGACCTATGGAGGGATAGGAAGGTTCATAATGTCAGCAACCACAACCTTTTCTGAAGTTAGAGGGAGAGGGGCAGGTTCCAAAGGAACTGCAGCAGCACATGTGCATTAACAAACGCAGGTGCTAGTGCTTACATTAGCAACCTCTGTTTGTGTAGCGGCATTAGATTTCAGGATAGGCTGTTTCAGAATGGAAGAAAAGGAGGCAGCGAATGTGGGTAGCTGCACAGACTTGTATAACTTCTTGGCTTCACCATATAGGTTGAGCTTTGTCGTTTTGATCTCCTGGATCTTCCGCTCCTCAAGGAAAACTCTGCAGTCCCTGCTCCAGACAGGGTGAGTCCCAAAGCAGCCGACAAACTTTTGAGGAGAGGAGCAACCAACTCCCTCCAGAGCGACTTTACCAAATTTCCTGCAAGTGGCTTCTCCCTCACAGCCAAGAGCAGTGTGCCCAAAATGCTGGCATTTAAAACACCACGTTGGATTTGGGTAACAAGGACGTACACTGAGGCGTAGCAAACCTGCCTTCACATGCTCTGGTAGTTTGGTACTGTTAAATGTAAGGATAAACGAGTCTGATTTTACGAGATTGCCATCCATCCATTCCACAATGTGTTGCACGTCGACAACCCCTTCTTGGGACAATTTTGCTTCAGTTCTTCTCCAGGAATGTCAACTAGTTACCTGCAAGTCACAACACTTTTGCTGTAGTTAGAGGCGTTGTGCAATTCAGTTTCTATCGCATACTCCCTGAGGCACTGAGCATTCTGAAGTTTCCTGACCTGTTGGGAGCTAGATCCTTCAACCAACAGAGTCCCACTTCGCAACTGCTTGACAGATTTTAAGGTGAAAATAATGCCTTCTAAGCCTTTCTGTATGTAAAATGGCGAAACTTTCAAAACTCCCCTCTTTTCCTTTAACTATAAGAAACACATTCTCCAAAGTGGCATGCATTCTGTTACTACTGACAATCAGGACTGGCTGCATGAGCTCTCTTGTAGACTGGGTGTTGGTACCTGCCAGTGGCCCACCCTTTCCACTGGGAGGGGGTGAAGAACATTTCAGAGGATCCATTTTGGTCCCACATGGTGCTAGAAAAATAAAGGTCCACTCAGACAGAGCCCTGTGTGCCTGAGTAAGCCTTATACAACTGAGGTGTGGCAGGTTTCCCTGAGGTTGCCCACTAATGACTATTCCACTTCAACAACCGAGCATCCCATCAGCGCGCATCACACCTTGAGATTGAAGGCTTTTTATAGAGGTTTATTCTGTCCTCGCAACCTAGGCGGTCAAGCCAAGAGCCCTCTACCCTGAGACACACAACATTCCACCACCACACCACACAGTAGTCATTGAAGCATGCCCAGAGCTTATGGTGACAGAGGACTGGTGGTGCTTACCAGTCCCTGGCTCAGGAAACGTGGGGTCGCCAAGCCCATACTCAGCAAACAAATGCTGAGCCTCTGTGGGCGCCGGGAGTGGAAAGGGAGAAGGGAAAGGAGACAGGAGAAATGGGAAAAAACTTGCAGGTGGCCAGAATAGAAGGTCTGTGTAGAGCCGGAGAGGGAGCATGGAAGGGGACAGGTAGGTCAAGGAGGGCACAACTGTGAAGGTTGAAGCTGGTGAGGTGGGTTACATGAACAAAGGATATGTTGTAGGGAGAGTGCCCATCTGTGCAATTCATAAAAACTGGTGTTGGTAGGAAGTATCCAGATGGCACAGGGTGTGAAGCAGACATTGAAGTGAAGCACATTGCCTTTGTAAATCATACGGGTGCTTTCAAGGGTAGTCAGAGACAGTGGTAATCTGTGTGTGTGTGTGTGTGTGTGTGTGTGTGTGTGTGTGTGTGTGTGTGTGTGTGTGTGTGTGTGTGTGTACTGCTTGAGTGCATGTCTGTGTCTTTTTTTTATTTCCAAAGAAAGTCTTTTGGCCGAACACTTTCATGATTAGCAATCTTCCCATTGTCTCTGTCTATAACTCATCACCACATTCATGTGGTGAGTAGCAATGTATCCTTTTCATAATATTGTGATTTATAATTACTAACCCTATATAGCTGCATTACCACCATCCTCTACAATGGATAGCCAAGATTATGGGAATTGTGTGGCTTATGCACATACATTTTGTGCCACATACCCTCGAAACCTATGAAGTACTTCAATCCATGCCACAAAGACTCACTACTGTATTGCATACCAAAGGTGAACCAACATGCTATTAAGAAGGTGGTGATAATGTTTTGGCTCTTCAGTCTATATCACTCATTTTTCCCAATGGAACATTTGAACATGAAACTCATCATTTCTGCTTTTGCTTTGCTACTGTCAGCTTCTGTTCCTAGGTCATCCATGTGTGTCTGGATACTAACTTTCATGCCAGTGACAGCCTTTGTACACAATCAGAATTTCTTTGGGTTTAGGGAATCTTCCAATGAGATTCTGCTATGTTGGGTACTGAATGCTGCACACATCGCCCCCTTGACAGCCAAATGCATTTCATTCAGCATCTCTCAATCTACAACTGGTAAGTGGTACTACGATCGACAATGGCATGCCATAGGAAATCGTACCCCTTACGCATCACTGGTTCTCTCAAACTTTCTGTGACAAGTGTGTGTTTTTTTCCAACATGAGCACCGTCTCGTCGTTTTATGTTCAACTACGCTAAGCATTAAAAGTTATGCACTGTAATGACAGGAAGTCATTGTTAGGGTTGCACAAAAATTATTTAAGCAGTTTCCTGATGTGACATAATATGAGCCTGGATGTATTCCATTAACTGGTAAGGCAACAATGAGTAATGATACTATTTATTTGTGGAGGATGTGAATAACTACACACAAAATCAGTGAATCTAGCTGTATTGACGTTTTCAGCTAGTAGCATCAATTGTCATTACAGTATTACTTGAACAGTTACGAATGCCACCATGGACTGTCAGAGCAATACACTTTTTTTGGGAAACTCATACAGAAATGGGCAAACTTCAGCGTGGAGTGGAAATTTAACTATTAATGTAAGCATGGCTGGATCTAGGCATTGTAAGCAAGTGTGTTATTTGCATATTCAATAAACAAAGTAAAATGACATAGGTTTCAAAGCAACATTTCTCAACCTTAATAGGAGGATCTTTAAAATTGATTAAGTAAAGAGGGACATATCGTTTTAGGTAACGCAGTCACACTTCAAAACGAAGTAGAGTCTTTCTGTCACCCAAGTGTGACAGCCACAAATAATAATTTGAAATGAATAATGAGGAAAAAAGGGGGGATGGGGAAGTTAAAGCCCTGTAGTTTGTTTTACAGCTACTATGCACCAATCACTATTTCTGTAGTAGTTTCTTTACAGTGACCGTACACCATGGGGTGCCATAACATGAACTGTTACATTATGTACATATCTATCCATCGTCAACTATTCTTCTAAACTTGAGCTACTGCTGCTCTACATGCTCCTGCCCAGAGGTAAGTGTTCTGATGGTTGTTTGGAGTTAAGGGACTAAACAGTGAGGTCATCAATCTCTTGGTCCAAGGGTAGTTCATCTGGAGTTAGTGACGTCCATCAGGAAAGTTTTCTGGTGGTGAAAGCACATTAGCGTATTAAAATCGAGTTACAGGTGGCAATACCGATGCCAGAGCCGAGAAACAATGTATGGAGAAGTATATACAGATGTGAGAAAAAATCTATGTGTGAAGCATACGACAACTACTACCATCATTAGTAAAACATTTGGTTGAGATGCCAGGAAAAGTATGGTGCTAGGTAAAATCGCTAAGCAAGTGTGAGGCTCCACGTGATCAGCCTGGTGTGGCAGTTGAAGATAGGCGAAGTTTTCAATTTCACATTTATGAAATCACTTACCCAGGAGAATCGTACAAATATCCCATCGTTTGACCACATGGATGACATACTAATAAGCATGTATGACACAGAGAAATGACGACTGAAAGAGTTGAAAATAAATACTTCTCCAGGTCTGGATGGAATCCCAATTCATATTTACAAAGAGTACGCTACAGCATTGTCCCTTACTTAAATTGCATTTATCGTGAATCTTTCATCCAGTGTGAATCCCCAAGGGATTGGAAAAAAACGAAGGTGACTCTTGCATACAAGAAAGATAAAAGAACAGACCTGCAAAATTACAGAACAGTATCCCTAACACCGATCTGCTGTGGAGTCCCTGAACGTACTTTTGGTATGAATATAACAAATTTCCTTGAGGCTAAGAAGCTTATGGCCACAGATCAGCATGGTTTTAGAAAGCATTCCTTACCCTTTACTCACAAGATACACTGCGAACTATGGATGAAGGGCAACAAGCAAATTCTATATTTCTAGATTTCCGGAACGCATTTGACACTATGAGCAACTTCAGACTGTTAATGAGGGTAAGAGCATATGGAATAGGTTACCAGAAATGAGAGTAGCTTGAAAACTTCATAAGTAACAGAACCCAGTACCTTGTCCTTGATGGTCAGTGTTCATCAAAGGCAAGGGCATCGGCAGGACTGCCCCAGGGCAGCATGACAGGACCACTGTTATTTTCTGTATACATAAATGATATGTCCGACAGTGTGGACAGCAATCTGTGGTTGTTTGCTGACGGTATTGTGGTGTATGGGAAGGTATCAAAGTTGAGTGACTACAGTAGAATAAAAAATTTCTAGTTGGTGTAATGAGTGGCAGCTAGCTCAAACTGTAGAAAAATGTTAATTTAAAGTGGATAAGTAGGGAAAAATAAACATGTAATGTTTGGATACAGCATTAGTAGTGTTCTGCTTGACACAGTCATGTTGTTTAAGTATCTGGGCATAAAGTTGCAAACTGATATGAAATGGAATGAGCATAAGAGGATTGTGGTACCGGAGGTGAGTGGTCAACTTCGGTTTATTGGAAGAATTTTAGGGAAGTGTGGTTCATAAAGAAGACCACATAGATGACGCTAGTGTGACCTATTCTCGAGTACTGCTCAAGTGCTTAGGATTACCAGATCAGATTAAAGGAAGACATCGAAGCAATTCAATGATGGGCTACTATGTCTGTTACCAGTAGGTTTAATTAACTGGCAAGTATTGCAGAGATGCTTTGCGAACTAAAATTGAGATCCCTGGAGGAAAGACTATGTTCTTTTTGGGGAATGACACTGAGAAAATTTAGAGAATTGGCATTTAAAGAAGATTACAGAACGATTCTACTGCCATGAACATACATTTTGTGTAATGACCACGAAGATGAGATACAAGCAATTAGGGCTCATATGGAAGCATACACTCAATTGTTTTTCCCTTGTTCTATTTGTGAGCGGAACAGTGCAGGAAATGACTTGTAGTAGTAGTACAGGATATCCTCTGTCATGACCGTGTGGTGGTATGTGGAGTATTATGCAGGTCAGGACTGTATGTAGGTCACAGTACGTGAAGGGTCCCAAACTGCTCATTATAACAATAGAAACCCCAAACGCATCTCACACCTACCAACCTGATGAAGGGCAAAGACAGTTAAGAGCAAAGAATGTCTTGTAATCAGGAAACTCAGAACAGTAAAAGTGAAAAGGCTAAAGGGGTAACAAGTTCGTGGAACCCTCCATCGGTAATGCTGGCATTCAGTATGGTGTTGCCCGCCCCCCCCCCCCCCCCCCTAGCCTTGATGAAAGCTTCCACTCTCGCAGGCATACGTTCAATCAGGTGCTGTAAGGTTTCTTGGGGAATGGCAGCCCATTCTTCATGGAGTGCTGCATTGACGAGAGGTGTCGATGTCGGTCGGTGAGGCTTGCCACGAAGATGGTATTCCAAAACATCCCAAAGGTGTTCTATATGATTCAGGTCAGGACTCTGTGCAGGCCAGTCCATTACAGGGATGTTATTGTCGTGTAACCATTCCACCACAGGCTGTGCATTACGATCAGGTACTCAATCGTGCTGAAAGATGCAACCGCCATTCCCGAATTGCTCTTCAGCAGTGGGAAGCAAGAAGGTACTTAAAACATCAATGTAGGCCTGTGTTGCGACAGTGCCACATAAAACAGCAAGTGGTGCAAGCCCCCTCCATGAAAAAAATGACCACACCATGAAACCAACACCTCTGAATTTTACTCTTGGAACTACACACGCTGGCAGAAGACATTCACTGCGAGTTTGCCATACCAACACCCTGCCATTGGATCGCCACATCGCGTACCGTAATTCGTCACTCCAGACAATGTTTTTCGACTGTTCAATCCTCTAATGTTTACGCTCCTTACACCATGCAAGAGGTCGTTTGGCATTTATCGGCGTGATGTGTGGTTTATGAGCAGCCTCTCGATCATGAATTCCAAATTTTCTCACCTCCCACCTAACTGTCACAGTACTTGCAGTGATTCCTGATGCAGTTAGGAATTCCTGGGTTATGGTCTGGATAGATGTCTGCCTATTAGACAGTACAACCATCTTCAACTGTCGGCAGTCTCTGTCAGTCAACAGACAAGGTCGGCCTGTACACTTTTGTGCTGCATATGTCCCTTCACGTTTCCATTTCACTATCAGATTTGAAAAAGTGGACCTACGGTTGTTTAGGAATGTGGAAATCTCACGTAGAGACGTATGACACAATTGACACCCAATCACCTGACCACGTTCGGTGTGCTCTCTCACGATGTCTAAAGACTGCTGAGCTCGCTGATATGGGTTACCTGTCAGTAGGTGGCAGCACAATGCACCTAATATGAAAAACGTATGTTTTTTGGGGGTGTCTGGATACTTTTGATCGCATAGTGTAGGTATTTGCGTACAGAAGCAAGCAGACGTAGATGAAACGGGACATGTTTGCTTGTTGGTTTTTCCCTGTTTGTACTTGACAAAAATTCTCGAAAATGTCTGGCTATAGGAAGACGAATTTCGATGTCAGAGATGGGCATCCACATCATAGCCCTTGTTGCAGAGAGGATGGAGCCAACTCTGCCCCAAGATGAATCACAAATTCTATTTCTTTTTTCTACATACAGAGCACAGACACTGAAGCATACAAAATCCTATAAACGATGAAAAATCATTTTAAAACATTTTTACAGTCTGCTCATGGTCATTTTGTAGCTTTGTAACCGAGAATCACTCCTACTGACCCCTCCTCACCCCACCCCCATATCTACTCATATATTATTAAACCACTATCAGAGAACCCACAACCAGCATCAGGTTGCCTACTTAACGGCTTCCAGGGGCTACAAAAATTTGATTTTTAATATTTGGCTCAGATACTGATACTTCAGCTTAAAATGGAGTGCAACTTTCCAAGAACATATTCATCTAGTGTTTTATAACGAGACTACTTAGCAACTTCCAACTAACTTTAAGCATAATTTCAAACTTTTCCTCACTTGCATGTTTCTAGGAAAAATGTAGCACATTAACTCATTCGTAAAATAATCAGATGTTTGAAGCTGTTCTGTGTATGGGAGTTAGATTTTTTAAGGAATTGAGGGTTTTCTGGTTCTTGTTGTGATCTATGACAACACTTGGTTTTTGCACAAAGCCAATCTTGCTTCTCACTTCCTTTAAATGCATCGTCACAGGATGTGCAGCTCTTCACGTTCTCTCTCTTTGAAGAGAGACATCCAACTGATGTGCAGAATGTGAAGTGCCTTCTGTGCAGTGCAATGTTTTAAAATATTTCACACAGAAAACAATATGTAATAATGTGGAAATCAAATTTTCATCTAGTCTTTAATACATTATATTCCACTTTATTTTTGTCCATTAATAAAAATCAAGAAATAAATTATTTAACAAGTGTGCAAGGTATGTGGCATAACTGCGCCGACCAGCGTTATGGAATTACCCACGGAGACACAGGAGAGTTCACAAAAAATATCCACTTACCCCCTATAAGTAAAGTAAAGTAGTCACCAATCAAGTAAAGTAGTAGTCAGTGGTTTAGTAGGCATGGTCCCGTTCAAGGTGCTATGTCCTTGCCTTCCTATTGCCTTTGAAATAACTGACCCAGCTAGTTGTAAGGGGAGCTACTAACCACTGACACCCACCTACAAACATTCAATTAAGCCTGTAACTGCTCTGGATGTGTTAACGCGCGCCTTTTTACTTGTCCCTGTGGGCTCTGAACGTATTTACACCCGCCACCAGTCCGTCTACCTGGTACCCTGAACGTGTTTACGAGCGCCGCCTTAAGCCGTCGGCACACGGACCGTGCATCCGAACGTTGAGCGTTGTGTGTGCCGAGTTTCTGACGTCATAGCGTGGAATAGCACGCTCGGGAGTCTTTCCGAACGTGCAGAGCAATATCTGGCATGTCAGATATTCTGAGCGTGCGTCTGATCATTGACTAATGAGATGGCACAACGCTACCTACGTCACACAGACGCCGCCTCCCTTCAGTACAGAGTTGTGAGGCGCCATACTGGCATTCATTTCAAGCCTATATGTATAGATGCCGTTTCTGAGCATCAGCAAATTGAGAATCACTGCAAAATCCATTGTAAACTGTGTGATTCGTTCCAAAAAAATGAGAAACATCATATTCGTGGCAAAGGAATTATTGTAACTTGCGTATTATGAGAGTAGGCTATTTGAAGGCACTGACACACTGAAGATCCACCCAAAATGCATTGTTATTGGTACAATTTGTTTTAATTAAATTTCAATTAGTAACATATCTACGATTACGGTTTTCAGCAGGGGGTAACTAAATATGATTAGTGAAAGAACCTGTGATGTCGGTTTAGCGTAATACGTAGGGTTTCAATCCTGAAATAAGTTGTTGGTTGGGGGGAGGGGGGTGAAGGGAGGGGGGGGGGGGTTCGCGTCTTACATTTCCAAATTTTTTTCCCCTAACATTCGCGTTTCTATTAGGTTATGATACTTCATTATTAGTTTAATATAAACAAGTATATACTATAATATTTGATGTTATGCAAACGTAAGTTCAGCTTTCCTTGAGGGGTGACTGACTGGCTTACTCTACAGCACAGCTTGCGCTACTTGTATAACGATATTTAGCTCCTTTTTCTTTTACGCTTCGTATTTCACATGTTGCAAAGATTCTGCTACTGGGTAGGAACAGTGATCAAGTAAGACTGACCTTGGGGTTTTACTAAAATGTGGAAATGATGAAATAATGTTTATCTTATGTGGAGAAGTATTCCAAATTTGTAACGCACTGTTTGTAATGGAACTTTTTATGCCTGTGTCCTTATTGATGGTACTTTCCTTTTTGTGGACGATGGAAGAAATGTGCGTTTTAATAGAGCTAACGTAGGAATTTTACGTGCGCCCGTTGAGTGAACAGTGTGATTTACGAACTAGAAACATACCTCAACTGCCACCGGAGTGCGTTGCGTTCGCGTATACCACGTAGGGGCCCACGTACCGTATGCGCAAGTCGCATCGTTCCTGAGCGTTCAGCAGCACGTTGAGCTTGGCACGTTCAACGTTAACGTTCGACAGCGTGGTCCGTGTGCCGCCGGCGTAAGTGTCACCTGTGTGCTCATGACGTGCTGAGATGGGCTGCCGCTTCTTTCCCCTGTGGCCTCTGGCCGCGTTAACGCGCCCAGCCATATATTCGTGCCGAGCGCCTAGTAGCTCCTCAGCGTTTTGCCGGCACGGTTGAAGTCTCGTGAGCGTTTGCTGCTGTGTTCCTGTGTTGCAGTTTTCGTCTGTGCATTTACTGACTGTTGACCCCATTACCGTTTTGAGAAGAAAATGATACGCTAAGGTGATTGTACAGACAAAGAAATCATCGAACTTTTCACTAGAAGAGACAGAATAAGAGCATTCTCGTTTGTCCAGATGGAAAGAAACGGGTTTTCAGGAACTGCATTCCTTCGTCGCTGTTTGTATGCTAATGGCTCGTGTGAAAAAGCTGAAAATCAGTGACTACTGGTCTACAGACATATTCTAGAACACTCCTGTTTACCCCTAAATTATGCCCAGACACCGGTTTCTGTTAATTTTAAGAATGCTCCACTTCAGTGACAACTCTGTCAGCAATGAAGGAGACAGGTTATTTAAAATTAGGTATATTGTTGATAAAATTCGCGCAACATTTCGTAGCACATTTCATCCATATGAAAAGCTCTGCATTGACGAAGGCCTCTTGTTGTTCAAAGGGCGATTATCGTTCAATCAGTACATTCCCTCCAAAAGAAGTAGGTTTGGAATAAAAACATTTGTGCTATGCGACTGCCAGAAAGGTTACAGGCTGGATTTCATTGTTTACACGGGCACAAATACTGCAATTGACTTCCACAATCTGGGGAAAAGTGTCGACATACTACCAACATTAATGAAACCATTTTTAGGAAGGGGACATATGATCTATGTCGATAATTGGTACTAAAACCAAGACCTGTTCCTTTGGCTCCGTAACCATGGAACAAACGAATGTGGTACTGTTCGCAGAAACAGACGCAAAATGCCAAAATTAGAAAACAAACTAAAACGAGGAGAAATACAGTTTATGTCCACTGACACAATCCTTGCCATGAAATGGTGTGAAAAAAGATAAGTATGGATGCTGGACACCTTTAATAGTGCAGAAATGGTTGAGATGGAAAAGACAAACAGAAATATAGGGGAAAGATTAAGGAAACCACATTGTGTTGCAGATTACAAGAGTATGGGTGCGGTTGACCGCTGTGACATGCTGCTGAGTTCAGTGCAGTCAATACGAAATCCTATCAAGTGGAACAAAAAGTCCTTTTCCACGTACTGGATCTGTGTATTTTAAATGCCCATGCTCTCCACAGAGTAGTAACAGGACGAAAAATGCAACTAGGGGAATTTCGTTTGTGTCTGGTAAGAGAGCTTGTTGAAACTTACGCAAAATAACGGAGGAAAGCTGGCAGAGGAAGGCGCTCTGAAGACGAGAATCCTCTAAGATTTACTGGGAGATGGAAAACTCTAAGAAACTTACGCCAATGCGTCGATGCACAGTATACTCGAAGCAGAAAGTGCGCCGAGAAACGAGGTACAAATGTAGAGCATGCAACATACCACTATGTGTAGTGCCATGTTTTGAGGCCTACGACGCTAAACAAAACTATTAACCGTCTGTAATCACTTAGAAGAGAAGAAGCGACATTAATAACTTTCTAAAAGTAAAGGATAACAAAAAGGAAAAAAATATAAAAAATACAAAAATTGTATGCAAAACAAAATAAAAACAAAAAAATATATTTTTAACTTCTCCAGTGCCCGTCCAAAGCCCGGATCAAAAAGAAGGATGAGGAATATGTTCAGACGGTGTAAAAGGGACTCCAACACTTCTAATTTCTGACTTTGAAGCCATTTTACAGAATTGTTAATGCACTCTCAAAAAACACGAACTGCATTTTTCAGATATCATTAAATCTATGCCATACGTTTAGCATAAAATTAAAACAAGCATAGTGCTAGATTGCTGATTTAAACAAACATCACGTTTGTTTGCATGGCCATCTTCCGCAGCAGCTCTGACAATTAATTATTGTTAGCACTGATCTCTTAATCGTACTGCAATTAATGAAGAAGAATTTCACACTAGACGCGTTTCGCTTTTATTTACAAAGCATCTTCTGTGTTCACTGGTTTTCCTGCTTCATGTCAACCTCTGCTAATGAATAGAAGGAAAGCAATGGTGCGCAAAGGATGTAGACATGAAGCAGGAAAACCAGTGAATACAGAAAGTACTTTGTAAATAAAAGCGAAACGCGTCTGGTGTGAAATTCTTTTTCATTAATTGCAGTAAGCTTAAGACGGCAAAGCAAACAATAATTAATTCTACATACAGTTTATTATAGTGGTTCTTAGCAACACAAGCAGTTTCAATGCACATCATGTGTGTCCAGTATTTCATCTACAGATTCACAGTCGTGGAAAAAGTATCGAGATACATCGCGTCTCAGTGATCACACGCAGAAGGTGAGACAGCCGTGGACGCCCTGTATCGAGAAATATTCAGCACAGATCGTGCTTGGCCAAGCGGCGAGCTCAGCCGCAGGCAACGGTCCGTGGGGAAAGCCGTTAGCACAGCTACCAGGATTAAGCGGCCTCAACGGCGCGCTCCACCCTGCTAGACGGATGCACGGCTGCAGGAGCCAAAGGGTTAAGGAAGGTAGATGGTAAACTTACAACACTTGTGCAACGAGGATGTCCTATATTACACACAAACCAATTTTAGTTTCATCTATTTTGTACGTGAATAACAAAGTTTTATCCTTCACAAGATGGGCAAATTTCATTGATAAGTCACAACAAATTTATGACATAGTGAAATTAACGTGTATGTCAAAGAAGGGGACTGACTTGTCATGCTTCGGTTGTTGTCTTCAGTCCATCGACTGTGTACCTCGTTCATTTTTGTGTAACTACTGCAACCTACATCCATTTCAATTTGCTAAATGTAGTCAAATCTTGTACTCCCTCTACAATATTAACATTTCCACCTCCCCCCACCAAACTGGCAATTTCTTGACACCTCAGGATTATCAACATGTATCTTCTTTTAGTCCAATTGTACCACAAAGTAATTTTCTGTTCAACTCAGTTCAGAGCCTCCTATCTGATGCAGCCATCTAATCTTCAGCATTTTCCTGTGGCATCACATTTAAAAAACTCCTGTACTCTTTTTGTGTTAACTTTATAAAACAAGTTTCATTGTTCTAGCAAGTTGGACTTCAGACATATACCTTTAGGAAAGGATTCCTAAGACTAATGTTATGAAATTTACCTTATTCTGAAATGCTTTTCTTGCTAATGCCATGTACTCTACTTTGGCATCCAAGCCAAAGGACACCTGTCAGTTTGGGTACAATAATGTAAATCATAATCTCTGCTTGCACCCCACAAACAAGGCTAGCAGTCTTTATGACTTCCATCAGCTGCCAGTATCGACTGAAGATGGCCTCAAAACTATAGCAACAGGCATCGCCAGTGCCGACATGATCCAGAACTTACAGATGATTGCTCCCTGTATCCTCGATAGATACATGTAGGGCTGCCTGCACATTTCAGATGAGGCCCCACTTAGTTCCAGCTCTGGACACTATTTTCTAAGGGGCTCCATAACATGTCTAACATTGGAGCTCCTGATACCTAGCAATGCTCTCCCCATGTACCTGCTTGAACTCTGCTGGAGGAGTGGCCACTTGTCCACTCACAGGGTGAAGGGGCAAAACCAGATATTGAATCCCCATTCACTTGATGGTGAGTGCAGATCTTCTGTATTGGGTACACTATAAGGTGCTAGGTAGCACAGCCTGTGAGTAAACCAAGTGATATCTGACATGTCCCACGCAATGTGCCAGATTATCCACTGCCATTAAACTTGAGGTGGCAGCCAGCCTATAGTTGACCATGGGGCAAAGAAGTCTTCAGCTATTTGCAAACTGCAGCCAGCTTCAATCTGTACACAGCATGCTCACATTCATTCATCCAACTATCACTAATTTAAGAATTATACTATAAAAACACATACATAAAACTATGTAAGTTGCTGCTCTTCTGGTGGGGAGAAAACTGCTAAATAACTAGATAAGACAAGATAAAAAATGTTGTCAACAGGAATGTAGCCACCATCAAATTCCAGACTGCTATGTAATAAAGAAATGCAGACTGCAGTGTTATGGGAATATTATGAGAATGGGTGAGGAAAGACCAGCCAGGAAATATGGTGTTCCAAGACAAAAGACCATGTGGAAGGATTAGAAAACACTGAATAAATCAAGTGAAATCAGATGTGGAAGAGGGAACACCTTCAGAAACAGAAGATCAATTAAAACAAGTGGAAATGGTGAGTGCTTTTACACCACACCTGAGAAGCTGGAGCTGGGAAATGATGCTGATGACCCCCAAAAGATCTCAATGACTCTGAGAGATTGTCACCTACACACAAATTTTTCTCACAGTATCATATCTCATCTTTGTTTACTTCCTCTTCTATTTCCACTATACTATCTTTGAATCTGTTTCCTTTGTGTAGTCTCATACCTTCTTTTCACCTTTCAGCATTCCTTTCTTTGCTTAATACTGGATTGCCATTCAAGCTCTTTATACTTGCTTCTCTTTCCCCATACAATTTCTTTGATTTTTGTAGGGGCAGCACCTGTCTTTCCCATCATGCATGCTATTGCAACTTTTTGCACCTAATCATTCCTTCTTTGTCATTTTGCACACACTGTTGATTTTTTTAATTCCCTTTTGCCTTCATCATAACTCATAACAACTAGTAGTTCTTTCAATACATCCATACATCATCTGCTCAATGTCCCACCTTTCTGTATTTATTTAGTTTCAATTAGCAGTCCATAACCAATTAATTGGGCCCAGGAAATGACTTGGGGACGGGGGGTGGGGTCTCTGCAGACACCATGAGACTCTGGCATAAAATGGGGGTGATACATGATTACAAGAACCCAGCAAGAAAGTTCTCACAGCCTCTGTCACCTCAATTCTCCAAACTTCCTACCTACACGTGGTGCCCCTGTTAAGCTGAGCAACTCAGCAGAAGGTTGGGTAACCAACCCCAGTGGGAAACTGAGTCGGTGAGCAGATAGGAGTTGGAGGACAGTGGATGGCAACAGAGAAAACCCCATGGCTTCGCTCAGCTCAAAATTTTCTGGAGTTTCAAGTTCCCCGATCGGATCTCCGAGGGGAACCAGGTTGAAAGGAGCTTCATGAAGAGTAATATGGTGCAAAGAGAAGCACTCTGCATAGGAACATGGAATGTAAGATCCATGTATCAAGGAAAACAGGACATAGTGAAAAGAGAAATGGAGAAAATTAACATTGACATATTGGGAATAAGTGAAATGAGATGGACTGGCATGAGAGAATTTGCTTCAGATGGCCATATGGTGTATTATTCTGGACATGATAACAACAGAAGTAATGGAGTAGCCTTCATAGTTAGTGATAAAGTGAGAAAAGCTGTAATGGGATGCAAATATAAAAATGATAGAATGATGTCCATCAGACTTCAAGGTCAGCCCCTCAACATCACAGTAATTCAAGTTTATGCGCCAACAACCGATGCTGAAAAGGAAATTATTGACCAGTTCTATGGAGATTTACAAGAATTACTACTGTCAACACCAAAAAAGGATATTGTGTTCATAGTTGGAGATTGGAATGCAAAAGTGGGAAATCAAGCTGCAGAACTATAACAGGGAAATATGGTTTTGGTACAACAAATGAAGCAGGACAGAGACACCTAGAAATCTCCAAGAAAATTCATTGATAATTACTAATACACTGTTTTAACTACCTAAACAACACCTATATACCTGTACTTCGGCAGATGGCCAACACCGGAACCAAATTGATTAAATACTTTGTAATCAGAGGTGGAAGAGCGCAGTTCAGTCAGCTACAAGAAGACCTGGGGCTGACTGCGTATCAGATAATGTGTTCCTGATTGCAAAATTTCGGCTGAAACTTCAGAATGAAGCAAAAAGTATCCCAACTTGCAGATGCAACCTTAACTCTATACCACCCGACTACACTGTAGAGGTGCAAAACAGATTGAATGTATTAGAACTGGAGGACAAAAGCTCACAAGAGATGTGGACAGAAGTAGCTAATACTGTCAAGGAGGCCGCAGAGAAACACATTCCCAAGAAAAGGAACAGCAAGAAGGCTAAATGGCTATCAGTTGAGACACTACAAGTTGCATAAGAATAAAGGAAAGGAAAAATCAAGGTAGATCAGCTATGTTTGAATTAAACAAAGATTTTCAGAAATTAGGTAGAAAAGATTAAAATATATTCTTTAATGAACAGTGCAACGAAGTTGAAGATAGTAATGGAATGAGGAAGAAAAGAGATGTTTATAAGAAAATTAGAGAAATTAAAGGAAAATTCCAAGCAAAAATTGGAATGATAAAAGATAGAAACGGGAAAAATCTGAGTGAAGCAGAGGATGATAAGGAAAGATGGGCAGAATATGTAGAAGACCTATACAAGAAAGAACAACAAAATGACAGGGCTCCTACTGCTGATGTTAATGTTAATTTAGAACTAGAGCCAGGTATTTTGGAGAGTGAAATCCAGTGGGCCCTTGAAAATATGGCTGATAACAAAACTAGAGGACATGATGAAATACCAGCAGACTTGTTTAAAGTCACTGGAAAGATGCAGTGAAAGTGCTGCACTCAATATGTCAAAAAAAAACATGGATCACACAGCAGTGGCCAGAGGTCTGGAAAAGATCAGTATTCACCCCCATTCCAAAGAAGAGAAGTTCTAAAGAATGCTCAGATTACCGAACAATCGCACTTATCTCACATGCTAGCAAAGTCATGTTGAAAATCTTACAAAACAGACTTCGCCAATATCTAGATCGAGAGCTACCAGAAGAACAAGCTGGATTTAGGAAAGGAAGAGGAACTAGAGATCAACATTCGGTGGATGGTGGAAAAAGTAAGAGAATTCCAGAGAGATGTGAACCTCTGCTTTATTGACTATGCCAAAGCCTTTGACTGCGTCGATCACAACAAATTATGGAACACACTGAAAAACATGGGTTTGTACCTTGACCAAGAAGCCATGGTGAGAACTATGTATGGAACAACGAAATGGATAAGGATTCAGAAAGGTGTCCGGCAATTCTGCATACTGTCACCATACTTATTCAATCTGTATGCAGAACACATTATGAGGAATGCAAGGCTAGATGATGGAGAAACAGGAATTAAAATAGGTGAAATAAATGTAATCAACCTCAGGTACGTGGATGATACGATCCTGTTGGCAGATAGTGAAGAAGAATTGGGAACACTCTTGCTGAAGGTGAAAGATGAAAGTGAAAAGGCCGGGATTAGGCTGAATGTGAAGAAAAAGAAAATTATGGCAAGTACACCTACCAATTCGTGGGATATTGCAGGAGAAACCATGGAGGTAGTGACCACATTCAGTTATCTCGGTTCCCAGACCTCTGCTGATGGCAACTGCAGCCATGAAATCTGGAGACGCCTGTTGCTCAGTAGACAGGCAATGTCAAACCTTGACAAGGTTATAAGGTCCAGAGGTATAACACTAGCAACAAAGATCTGTATTGTGAGGGCTATGGTCTTTCCAGTGGTGATGTATGGATGTGAGACCTGGACCATTAGAAAGGCTGAACGGCGAAGAATTGACTCCTTCAAATTATGGAGTTGAAGGAAACTTCTTAGAGTTCCATGGACTGCAAAGAGAACCAACAGATCAATATTGGAGCAAATAAAACCAGATTTCTCCCTGGAAGGTCTAATGCTAAAAGAAAAGCTGATCTACTTTGGACACAATGTGAAGGCATGCCTCACTGGGGGAAAAAAAAAGAAAAAAAATTAATACTGGGGAAGACTGAAGGAACTAGAAGAAGAGGATGTCAGAGGATGAGATGGATCGATGGCATCACAGAAGCAATGTGTTCCAACCTGGAAGGTCTACGGGAGATAGTGCAAGACAGGAAAAAGTGGCGTGATGTGGTTCATGGGGTCATGAAGAGTCGGAACTGACTAAATGAATAGAGAGAGAGAGAGAGAGAGAGAGAGAGAGAGAGAGAGAGAGAGAGAGAGAGAGAACCAATTAACTATGGTTAGGCTCTTTACCTGTCTTGTCTGGCAGTTTAAAATCAACTTTTGAAACCTCTATCTGAACGTCTTGCAGGATTCTTTCATGTATATACCCTACTTTCAAAATTCTTGAGTTCCAACTACTTTGAAAGCTCTCAGACTTCTCCTGTTTGCCAGAAAAAGCACATGCGCTAATGGTGTCAGTCTGAGCTGAAACTTAAAATCATTTCTGATACTGATTGGCAGTTTGTGGCACAACAGGCACAGCTCTAACAAAGTATGAAGGTGCTTCAGTATGTGATCCAACTCATTTTCTTCTCAGGGCAGGATTGTTTTATTCACAGTTGAAATACTACACATTATTCCCCAATTGTATGGCTATAAACCGTGTTTTTCATGTTAATCTCCTTCCAATTCTACGGCCTTACACTACCTTCATGTGGAAGCCTGTTTGCCACCATGGTTTGCTCTACTGGTCTGCATCTCAACTATGTTCTTGCTGCATCAATAACTTCCCCATCATTTCTTTACTGCTTGTTGTGGAGTCAGTCCTTCACTGGGTCAAAGAGATGGAAGTTAGAAGATGCAAAATCCAAGCATTATGATGGATGAGGAAGAACAATCCCACTAAGTTTTGTGATCTCCTCCTGGATGCACAGACTTGCATGTGGCCTCGTATCATCGTGGAGAAGGAGAACTGCATTCACATTTTAGTGGCCACAAACGTGCTGCAATCATTTCTTCAGTTCCCTATGAGTCTCACAGTAGATGTTGTAGTTGATCATTTGACCACAAGAGAGGAGATAATAATTCCTACAAAATCCCACAATACTATAGCCTTGACTATCTGCCGAGGGTACTGTTCCCAACTACTTTTTTGAAGAAGACAATATGTGGTGCCACTCCATAAATTGCAGTTTTGTTTCAGGTTCAATGTGGTGAAGCCATGTTTCACTGCCTGTGACAATGTTTGATGAGAAATTGTCACCATTAGTGTCATAATGAGCAAAAACTCAGTACACATGTTCCTTCTTTCCTCTTTATGTGCCTCAATTAGGCTTTGAAGAACCCAGTTGGCACAAACCTTTGAATACATTAACTGGTGGGCACGTGTGTCAGCTCCAACAACACGGATGTCATGCCAAGCCCTGAGTGTCACAATTGTTATTTGTTAATGACATCAAATGTACTGAATCACATAAAGTGGTAGCTATATAATAAATAAAACCGAAACAATGGCTGCAGGTGTTCCATTTTATTACATACTCGAGTAAGAGAGTCCGCACATTGCATCACTACAGGCCTTCCAGTTGTGTGGGGCCAGCCTGCACATGAGAGATTCGATAGATACATAGTTTAACTAAAATCAGATAAAATAAAGCTGAGGGGTGACATGGCCACTCTGAAGGTGACAGCAATCCGAAGTTATACACTACTGGCCATTAAAATTGCTACACCACGAAGATGATGTGCTAAAGACACGAAATTTAATGACAGGAAGAAGATGCTGTGATATGCAAATGATTAGCTTTACAGAGCATTCACACAAGGTTGGCGCTGGTGGTAACATCTACAATGTGCTGACATGAGGAAATTTTCCAACTGATTTCTCATACAGAAACAGCAGTTGACCGGCGTTGCCTGGTGAAACATTGTTGTGATGGCTTGTGTAAGGAGGAGAAATGTGTACCATCACGTTTCCGACTTTGATAAAGGTCGCATTGTAGCCTATCGCGATTACGGTTTATCGTACTGCGACATTGCTGCTCGCGTTGGTCAAGATCCAATGACTGTTAGGAGAATATGGAATCGGTGGGTTCAGGAGAGTATATGGAACACTGTGCTGGATCCCAACAGCCTCGTATTACTAGCAGTCAAGATGACAGGCATCTTATCCGCATGGCTGTAATGGATTGTGCAGCCACGTCTCAATCCCTGAGTCAACAGATGGGGGCGATTGCAAGACAACAACCATCTGCACGAACAGTTTGATAATGTTTGCAGCAGCTTGGACTATCAGCTTGAAGACCATGACTGCATCACAGACAGGAGCGCCAGCAATGGTGTACTCAACGACAAACCTGGTTGCACTAATGGCAAAACGCCATTTTTTCAGATGATTCCAGGTTCTGTTTACAGCATCATGATGGTCACATCCGTGTTTGGCAACATCACGGTGAACGCACATTGGAATCATGTATTCGTCATAGCCATACTGGCTTATCACCCGGCATGATGGTATGGGGTGCCATTGGTTACACGTCTCGGTTACCTCTTGTTCATATTGACGGCACTTTGAACAGTGGACGTTACATAACCCAAAACCAGTCTATGTCCAGAACTAAGAATTTGCAGTGAAATAGCTACACTGAATGACAGCAATGTCAAGAACCCTGCTGTGATGGAGACAGCAGAACTAGCACCACTGCTGTGTAGACAATGCTATTTGTAAACACATGTAACATTGACCATGTGCCTCATAATGTGTGTGTGTGTGTGTGTGTGTGTGTGTGTGTGTGTGTGTGTGTGTGTGAGAGAGAGAGAGAGAGAGAGAGAGAGAGAGAATGCATAAGGGGGGGGGGGGGGGGAGGTAGGGTGTTTCATTATCTATGTTTGATGAATGATTTAAATTAGTATTGGAGACATATAAAAAAATAGAGGCACAATACCACAGAAATTTCTTTCTCTTACATTCTATAGAGCATTCACCTAGATGGGGCATTTTTAACAAAGCTGTTTTTGAAGATTATGCAGTTCATACTTTATTTCTTTCTCAAGACTATAACAACATTCTATCTCAACATGAGAAACTCCAGGTGCATCACTGTTCTCAAACTGAAACGTCTCGAGATCCAGATTAGGATCCTCAACATAACATAAAAATTGCAGGGGCCTTTGGATGATTTTCAAATAAAAATAGAACAATAAATACAGAAATAGTGTTGGTAGCTCACTATGTTTAGAAAGATTGTAGGAAATGCCAGAAAAAACAGTCTACAAACATTTAATACTCTTTATTAGTGTATCCTGCCACTGTCCAGTACAGAATGCCACAACTTGGCCAAGGAATTCTGCTGTCTCAGGTGTTGTTCATTCCCAGGATTACTGACGGAGTGTGGCATCAGTTGACAGTTGCTTCGTGACACAACCTCCTCCGCCAGTGGTGCTACTTTGTTGTCAGCAGCCGCAGCAAGGCCCCTCGTGTTGTGGCAGCATGTTCCTCACCTCCTCACAGTGTCGGGAGGCAACTGACCAGTGACTTAGCACTGATGCCCGACACCAGTGCTGGTGGTTGTTGCTGCTATCCTGGGCCAGTGTTGGTCCACTGCAGCAGCAATTCCATGATCAAACAGCTTTAGGGCAGGTTGCCCAGATGTACATGTGAACTGTGGTCCTAGATCAGCATCCAATATGGTGGTCAGATGACACAGCCCCATGGTAGTAGAGCTGTGGTACTGACAGAAGTGATTTTAGAACAACTAGCTTGGGTATATATACTTATCTGTGCTATGCATGTTCGGCCTATGTTAAGCCTTTTGGCACATCCCTTAAACACTTCAGCAGCTGCCAGTATGGAAAAGCTTCTCACACCTTACTGCTTGAGTACTGCTGTACTATTTCCAGTGAATATTAGGCAGGGCCACTCCACAACATTGCAATGGCTACATTATATTTCATAAAGCACAAGACCTGTGTTCGCCAGTGGATGGTGCTGCTGTCATCCTCTCTTTCTAGCTTCATTTATTTATGAGCAAATACGATTGGTGCACTTCATTGCCCTCTCCAACAGCAGGATCCAGTCCCTTGGATCTCCTGAAAACTATCTTCCATTCATTCACTCTAAAGCAACAAGCTCTCTGGTAGCTGGCCTAAATGCACCTATTTTGCTTTCAGCTCAGTTTCAGTCTCACCACTATTATTTTCTTATGCACTGCTTATCCTAAGCTCCGATAGTTTCTTCTTGGCCTCGTCGGGCCCATCCACAATCTGCTTAACCTGCATTTACAATTTGCTCTGTTGCCTCCTATGGTCTAGGAATCTAGTCCACTGGCATTTAAACAGCAGTTGGTTCTGTCCATCATTTCACTTCTTGTACATTAAAATAAAGACTACGCATAACACTGTAAGTGTTGCTCTGGCACACCATGACAATAGTGAACGGGGTCCCCTTTTGGTACTAGTCATGTCATTGTATCACTCTACAGGCTCCATAAGCATCCCCACAAAGATTCATCCCAAATGCTTGTTAATAAGTTCTAAGTATGGAATGAATTAACTCTGGTCTCTAAGTCTGATTTAAGATAGTAAAATTCATGTCTGGTAGCACCTTTACAGGCTCCTCTGACAATACAACTAAGGCTGAGAAATGCTCAGTTTTGTCATTCCTGAGATTGTGGCAAGTAGTCAGAGGGTAGGTCCCACAACTTCACGACATCCCATTTATCACTAATGCACTCCTGTTCCTCTCTATCCTTTCTGCTGCACTACTCAAGGAACTGGCTACTGCTATTATTTTATCGTAAATAGAGTACAACCAGCGTGCCTCAGCCCGCTGGAAGTGCAACTCATGCCTGAGTACTTCTTTCATACAATCTTTCCCTCTTTTTCTGTCCCAACAATAATTTCAATGCACACACTTTCTGGTCTTCCCTCACAATGCTGGTTGGACAAACTGTGATCTTCCCCCACAGCACATCTGCAACTCTGCTTCTTTCACTTCTGCATACCTGATTTTATTATCCGTAATTGACAACTGCTGCATCTTTACATGGACAAACTTCTTCAGCAGTCCCCATTTGACTGGATACACATCAAACAAGAGCAAAGGGATTTTTATTACCCTTTCCACCCCCTCAAAAACCCTACTGCAATCCATTTCGCTTGAACTACAACAATATATTACACTTATACAAAAGAAACCATACACTTTTTCTTATCCTCTAGGTCTTAACACATAAGAGATCCCTCGCCTCTGCTCGTTTGCATCTACCTGCTCGTCTTCCACATCTTCCTTTTCCTTCCTTCATTTTCCCAGTTACACAACTGGAATAAGCTTTGGACTCCTCTGAAAACGTTTCAGTCGTCCCGTATGTAAAATCGTCATCATAGATGACTAGATCTCAATGTTTCCTGATGACACAATTTCTACATCATCATATCCCTGATACCCCATAATGAATTTTTTCATCATCCCTTTCAGAGTAAAAGGAGGCCAACATGACCCACTGCAGCACTCTTGCTGTGCAGCTTACCGCACACTCATGTACACAAAACTACAATTTCTTACAAAACTGTTTATAACTGTCATCCATCCTCTGTACTGCTTGCCACTCCATAAGTTCATTACCTTCTTTCTGTGATCCCATCACTTTTTTACTTTATTCATCCTCATTTCCATGATTTTCCCCAGGTCTGTATCACAATATATCTCACTCAACTGTACAGCCATTGCATCAGTCTACTAGATGTATGCTTCAAACCCAGCAACCATTTCAACACTACGTGATCCATTATGACTCTATACCTCCTCCCACAGAAATAACACACAGTAAGGGATTCCATACATACATAAGATTCAACATTTCTTTTTCTGTTCTAGAGTAATTCTTTTCCACTGTATTCATATGTCTCAATGCATAGGCTACTGTATGTTCCACACACTCAACTTCTGGAGTCAACACACAACCAAGTGCACTGTTGGACACATCACATGACAGAATAAACCCCTTGAAATTAGGAAACACCAAAACTGCACTTACCATCAAATCTTCTTTCAGTTTCTCAAATGCTTGCTGACAACACAGACTCTGAACATTTCTTCTAATTGTGTTAATATCCACAAATCTTTTTACAAACCTCCCATAATAATTTGCAACTTCAAGAAATGATTGCAGTTTCTTCACCAATTCAGGCATAGGAAATTCATGCATGGCCTTCGCTGACCTCGGCTCTATCTTAACCCATCTTTACTAATTATGCGACAAAGATATGCCACCTCTTCTAACACAAAATCACATTTCAGTGTCAAATTAGTGGCCCTAAATCTCAAGAATACCTCCTGTCTGTGCTGCTCTATGTCACTCACAAATTTCATCCTGCAATATCGTACACCGACACTCTTTTAAACCTCTTAGGACCCCATCCAACAATCGCTGAAGCATGACAGGTGTGTTTTTCAATCCAAAATGCTTCCTCCTGAACTGATAATGTCCCCATAGTGAATAAAATGCTATCTTGGGCTGGTCCTCCAGCACTAATTCTAGAAACATATTTCTACTGACTCCAATGGTCTGACATCCCTAATCGGCATAACCTATACTGTGATGGGTTCCACTGTTTCTGTTTCACCACATCTCTACTGGCAATGACAAATGTGTCCTGTGTCTCACAACATCCTGCAATTCTTCTCTCCCACTAATCCTTCCATCGCACAATTCATCTCTGTATATGCCTTCAAAGCACCTAATTTCACTGCAAATGCCCATAGATGGACTTTGGGTTCCCTGCAGCATTTAACATGTTTTTCCCTGATCCACTACCCCTGAAACTACTGCTGTCATTATATTGACACCTGCCTTTACTTCGATTGTTTTGTGGCTGGCGACATTGCCTCCACATGCCCTGTCCGCCCTTATATCAGCTAAAAATACTCCATGCCTGCCTTCTAATCTGGTCAACAATCAGTTTCCTTGCATTCTACTGCTAACCTAATGGCTGCACACAAATAAACCAGAACTTCTGTCTGAACTGTCTTCACTCACTCTGAAGGTAAACCCCTTAAAAATGCACCAAGCACCCTTTGCTGAGCCTCCTGTAATATTACTCCAGCCACTACTGCATCCTACCCAACTCTTAAGTACAAGGTTTGTTCAAAAAATTCTGGAACTTGGTATGTCTCTTGCTGGATCAAGCGAAGCATTGTCTGCAAATTTTCTATTATCTCATCTATCATTGCAAATCTTCATTATTCCAATGGGGTTTTCAGTTTTGGAGATAAAAAGAAATCCACAGGGGCAAGCTAGGTCTGGAGAGTACAGAGGTTGAGGCAGCACAGTGATTTCATTTTCTGTGAAATAGTCATGCCCCAACAGGGATGAATGTGAGGGTGTGTTATTGTGATGAAAGAGCTATGAATTGTCTTGTCACATTTCAGGCTGTTTTCTTCTGGCATTTTCTTGTAGGTGTCGTAATACATCCCAATAGTACCACTGATTAACAGTTTGCCCTGTGGCACGAATTCATGATGAACTAAGCCTCCAAAGTGAAAGAAAACTATCAGCATGGGTTTGACATTTGATCTGACCTGGTGAGCTGTTTTGGATCTTGGAGAATCTTTCACAATCCACTGTGAACATTGAATCTTGGCTTCAACACCTTAGGCCCATGTCTCATCACCGGTTATGATTCTCTTAAGGTACACCTTTCTCTCATTTGTGCACTGCAAAAGCTCTTTACAGACTGTGAAGCAATGGTCTTTCTCCTTGTGACCTGTGGGACGAACTTGGCAGCAACACAATGGAGTCTGAGATGCTGTATCAGGATTTCATGACATGATCCAACTGAAATGTTAATATTACCTTCTTCTGCAATCTCTTGGACAGTCAGTCTTTGATTGGTACCCACAATTTTGTTCATATCCTTGACATGAGCATCATTGGTAGATGTTGAAAACTGTCCTGAATGAGGGCCATTTTTAATTTCTGTCCAACCATTTTTAAACTGTGTGCACCATTCGTAACACCGAGTATGGCTTAAGCACTCATCATCGTAGGCTTCTTGCATCATTTGGTGCCTTTTTGTGAAGCTTTTTTTGAGTTTTTAATAAAATTTAATGCAGGCACATTGCTCCTCTAAGTCTGCCATGTTAAAATTCGCAAACTGTGCGACATGACATTCTACTCAATCAAACATGGAACAATAACTAACAGACATACAACAATGAAACTTCTGGCAGTTACACATTACGCACAGGCATGAGCAGGGATGCCAATTGTATTTTGCTCCAACACATCATTGGCACAAAATTACGATTAAAAGCTCCACATCAGTCCAACCTTTCTGCCAAATTCTTAAGAACACAAACAAATGTTTGCTCATGCTTGGTCGATTTAGCAGAAGAAGGCGCAACTAGAGATGCAACTGACAGATCTACACCCCACTGTGGTGATTGAGCTTCCAATAGACCATGCATCTCTCTATTAACTACTGTTAATTGTGGTAACTTTTCCAACAACATATGCACTGGCTTTGTCAGTGACACTCCTTGCGTCTCTGTTGCTGCCATATCATTGCTTGTATCTTTACTCATTCTGTAAAACCAATCAATTATAAACACAACAGAACAAAGGATAACAACTTAAATCTTACACTTAATCATTAGCCATTTTCATCCCTGTCTTTATCTAGCCATGTGCCCATAATGTTTGCATATGAAGTGTAACACTGCTACTGACTGTACATAGTGCTGAATAATACAGCAGGAAATTGCACTGCTTACATCTGACAGGTACTAACAAATCCTGTTTACCATTACCTCTAAAGCCTGGTACATCCACAGATACCTCACTTTTAACCCAACTAACTCAACACATAGTGTGGTAGTCAAGCTCTTTCCATGACAAATACACTCTCCACAATACACAATCAAATCTCTTGACTCACAACATAGGCTGTAGGTTTGGACATCATGCTGAAAAGACATCGCACTGCTCTGACACCACATATACAGATGATGGCAGCCGGATATGGTGGAATGGACACCAGGTAATGCAAGAGAAATTGTCTACAAATACTTAATTCTATTTATCACTGCATCTTGCTGCACCCCAGTCAAGGTCGGCAGAGACTTGGATGAGGAATTCTGCTACCTTTGGTCTTACTGGTGCCCAGGATTGCTGATGGAGTATGGCATCACGACACAATCTCCTCTGCCAGTGGTAATACTTCATGCTCAGTAGCCCCTGCAAGGTCCCTTGTGAGGCAGCAGTGTGTTCCTTGCCTCGTCTGCCAACAGTGTCTGAAGGTGGCTGATGTGATGTAGTGGGCAATGGCAAACTGCCCACCAACTGGTGGTTGCAGCTGCTACTCTGCAAATGCACTGGCTCCAGGACTGAACAGCTTCAGGGAGGGCTCATCCAGCATTTATGCAAATTGTGGTCCTTAATCAGCATCCTTTACAGTGGCCTTGTGATACAGCACCATTGTGGTACAACTATGGTACTGTCAGAAGTTATTTTAGTACAAATGGTTTGTGTATACATACTTTTCTGTGCTGCAAATGTTTGGCCTGTACTACATCTTTTGGTTCATACTTTAAGCACTTTGTCAGCCGCCAGTGTATAAAGGCTTGTGACACCTTGCTACTTGAGTGATGCAGCAATAACTATTTAACACAGTGCCAGACAGGTCCCTCACAACACTGCAGTGACTACATTTTATTTTATGTAGAACAACACCCATGCTTGTCTGTGACTGACACTGTTGCAATCCACTTTTACAACCGAACATGGTTTGTGCACTACAATACATTAGAATTTTCCACTGCAAAACACAAAACTGTGTAAGGATTGTGAATTCTATCATAATGGATTAAAGCATTTCCTCACATCTGCACCTGCCTCAACAAACAATACTCACGCATTCCATCAGCTGTATGTCGCACACAAATTTATTAAAATACCTGTCAAACAAACCTCTTTTTTAAGTTTTGATGTTTTTCCAACTTTTGTGGATGATGTTTCCTTCCATGATGAACGTGACTGCTCATCTACATTTGTTATCTCTTTCAGTTCCACAGTCATTTCCTGTCCCTCTGGTCCCTGAATCTCTGTTTCTCTTTTATTGTTAGACTCCTCTGAAAAAAAAAAAAAAAGCAAATTAAGTTACTAAATAACACACACACACACACACACACACACACACACACACACACACACACACACACACACACACACACACACACAGTAGTCTCCAGGTGCTGAGGCACAACTGCAACTGCATCAGAGATGATGAGTAGCAATCTAGGCTGGCGTGGGTGGTGAAGGTAAAGAAGAGGCATGGGGCATGGATAGCAGGAAAGAGGTGATGAATATGCTAATGCTGTCTGTGATGGGACTGTCCAAGGGCACGGTGGGGAACAGGACAGAGTTGCTAGGCTAACAATGTCAGTGTTGGAGGGCTGTGCTGGCTGTGGGGAGGGATGTAAAGTGTGTAGTACTGGGGTGAGCGCATGGAAAGGGATAGACAAGTGGGGGACAGGCACTAACATATGTTGAGGCCAGGGAGGTTACAGGAATTAAGGATATGTTGCAGGGAGATTTCCCATCTGTGCAATTCAGAAAAGCTGTTGCTGTTGGGAAGGATCCAGATCATACAGGCTGCGAAGCAGTCGTTGAACTGAAGCAGATCGTGTAAACAAAGCTTGTTAGTTGTGCCTGTATAGAATGTGGCACAGTGGGTGCAGCTGAATTGGTAGATCACATGGCTGTTTTCACAGAAGGCTCCACCTTTGATGAGGTAGGAGTGGCTGCCCAACCCCACGACATCTGGACGTGGTTTCCCCTTGGTTTCGCCATGTATTAAAGACACTCACCACAGCACTCCTTGAACACCTGACAAGTCATGCAGTTTCCACAATGCTCATGCTGAGCCTCCAGGCCACCACAATCTTCCCCCAGTCAAACCCAGATAGACTGTGCGTCTTCGCCATTCTGCACACGGACAGCACACTCACTGATATTACATGCACTTTGTGTCTGACTAGTAGTCATTCCTCAGCAGCTGATGCTGCTATTGCCTGGATAGGTTTATACTGATAGAACATCAGTAGTCATAATGTTCTGGCTGATCAGTGTACATAACAGAGTGTATATAGCTAAAATATGCTGCCCTCGTGACCTTTCATAACTAATATGAGGAAGTATTCTTAAAGCAAAAGCATCTCTTGACACTGAAGTATGTGAGGTTTTCAGTCTGAGTGAAGACACTATCTATTCTCTGTATATTCTGCTTGTTACTGAAGGTCACTGTACACTCGACTGGCTCTTTACAACTACAGCGAAACTAGATAATGTGGGTCTTGCAAGAATCTACAACAGGTTGCCAGTTGACAGCAGAACAGGAAATTCCAAAGTACAATAAATCTTCATTAGTCACCACTCCTACAATTTATAAGAATATTTGGACTCCGTGATATAAATTTTGGTGAACACTAATGTTCATATTAAACAAGCTTTGAATTTTTCAGGTATACTGGTCTCTGATAACAGTATAGTAACATAAATGTCTAGTATGAAGTAATAGATAAATCGGCATCCAAATTAGGGAACAGTGGATTTTTCACTGGAGCCATTTTTCTCCTCAAACAAATATATGAAGTAATCTAAAAATATTACAAATAACTGGGGGTCTACATGGATGTGGATATCTGCACACATTTCCACATTAACAGTTTGTTGCATATAAAAGCTTGTGGGAATGGATACTGATGGGCCCATCTGCGGATATCCTTAAATTATGGCATTCATATGTAAAATGTTACAAAAACTGTGTATGAAATTTCTTTTCAGCAACAGTCATTTAACATCAAATAGGAACAAAAATGTTTTATGATACTTTTGCATGCAGAAATTAATCAATTTAAATTTGATATGACTGAAACTGAAGCACGTCCACCCATAAATTCGCAACAAAGCTTCATAGCCGCCAAGTGCGGACTTCAGTAGATGAAAATTGTTCTGAATGCACTGAAGGACTTTATGAAACATTAATATCCATTAATGACCATCAAAGACTTACAGAAATGTGAGTACACTAACACTAGTCACAATCTGTTGTTAGTACGCTTTAGAGAACTAGCCCACAGTGGATTCTTCTCATTGTTGATAAATAACATGACTTGTTTCAGACCCTGAAGACTCTGCTTCATGACAGGACTTACATAACAATTAAACAAATGATTATTCCATCATCTGCAACATTGATTATTTACAACAATGAGCCTTAAAAATCATTCAGTTGGCACAGAATAGATTTAATATGAATGTTTTGAGTCCTGATTATTATTTCACAGGGTCAAGTGACTGCAATGAAGCCACCATGAAGCTTGCAAATAGGTACAGAGAAAGAAATAGAGATGGAGATAAGAGCACCAGGACAACTGAAAGTGGATACTGCAGTCTGTGTAAGTTTACTATGAAATGGAAGAATAATCAGTTGCCTTACAGCCTACTGGGTGAACAGGACAGCTACAATATGAAAATAAATATGGCTCAAATAGAAGAAAAGGCATCCAGTTCTTCAACTGTACTTTTAGCAACATCTAATAATTAAATAAAATTGTTAGAATGTATAAAGCTTCAGAAAGTTACTTCCTCCTTCACCAACTTATCTACCTAAGCTTCCTGCTAATGTAAACAGCAAAACATGATGCAAGTACAATGGAAGAAAAACAAAAAACAAAAACAAAAATGGGATCAGGTAGCTATCACAGAGACGGAAAGACTAATTTAAAATAGAAAAAATGCTGAATACAAAAAACTATCTGGAACATCTTTTACTAAAGAATTTGGTAACAAACAACTGGAAGCAACAGCAGTACAAAGAAAATGGAATCAAAAAAACAAATTATGATGGCTAGTTGACACAAAGGAGGACATTGAAGTTGCTGTTGACCAGTGGCAACTACAAAAATGGCATACAGACAGAAGATTAATACTCATAAGTTTACATCCATCCAACTAATAGAAGAAAGTCAAACTAAAAGTGCATGGAAACTAGACTGATAGACTGGCTTAACAATTTTTGGGAAAAAAAAGGATGGTAAAACTAACACTAACAGGTGGTTCTACATGACTGTTAAGGAGTCAAACAATATGATAGCAAACCAGGCCTCAGCCTACAGTAAATTACTGACCCACATGTCCCACCCGCCAGTTTCCACCCTCTCATCCCATCACCTCCTTCCTTTTCACATTCCCTCACCCTCTTTGTGTGCCACCCTCTGTGAATATATTTCCTTGTCCTTTCCCCTTCCCTGCTCATTTCCTTTTCTGCTCCACATCCCCCCCCCCTCCCCACCACCTGACTCTGCACCTGGCAATCTCTAGTCCCTGCATGCCCCGCCAGACAGCACTCTCTCTCCTCCCACCCATACCCTGCTATCCCACTGACTACAGATTGCTTTTCACACAAGAACTATAATGTGTCTTTTTGTCATGCCTGTCTGCAACTCATGATGTCATCTTTACTTTGAGCGGCAATATATCCTTTTCCTGATATTGTTAATAATAAAGAACGTAAGACAGAAGATTATATTCAGTGAAATGAATCAAATTCAGGTAGATAATAATGAAAATAAAGATTTTCTGGATGTTACACCATATGAGTTGTATAAAGTCATTTGAGGAAGTCACCAGTAGATGGTGTTTCACTAGAGGTGATTGAAGTTGAAGGAAAAACACTACAGTAGGAACCTACAAAGTTATTTAGTTATTTACAGAATGCCTGTACAGCAAGGTAAAGGACCCCCCCCCCCCCCCCCCCAACACACACACACACACATACACTTGAAGAATCTACTATATTTCCCAAGAATGGAGACAGACACTATATAAGAAACTGACCAATCAGTTTTATCTCCAAAATGTAAGCCATATTCACAAATTCAATGAAGAAGGCTTCAGAATTTGATCTAGCACAATGGATTATATGATAGGTAACAACACATGATACTTTGAATTGGATTGTGACTGTATCTCATCACATGAAAAATTTCATTCTTGCTATGGCCAGGTTACCACTTCATCTTGCCAATTACTATGTACTGGCCAGCATGAATGAGTCTATCAGTCTGAAGTGGAGCACTTGATGTTTTTGAACTTCTTTCCTGGGAGTGTCAATATTTGTGTATGCAATACTATAATTATTCATCTATTCCACAACATTCACATTAATTCAGAATGACAACATATTCCACACTATACCAACTGCAATAATAATGATGTATGCTCAGCAGTCTTATTCAGTGTTTAGTTTAGTTTCAAGTAACGCTTATCCAATGTATAACTGCTTATAAATATTCAATCATAATAATCCCCTCATGAACCATGGACCTTGCCGCTGGTGGGGAGGCTTGCGTGCCTCAGCGATACAGATGACCGTACCGTAGGTGCAACCACAACGGAGGGGTATCTGTTGAGAGGCCAGACAAATGTGTGGTTCCTGAAGAGGGGCAGAAGCCTTATTAGTAGTTGCAGGGGCAACAGTCTGGATGATTGACTGATCTGGCCTTGTAACAATACCAAAACGGCCTTGTCGTGCTGCTACTGCGAACGGCTGAAAGCAAGGGGAAACTACAGCCGTAATTTTTCCCGAGGGCATGCAGCTTTACTGTATGGTTAGCAGTAAAGGAAACAAAAGAAAAATTTGGAGTAAATATTAAAATCCATGGAGAAAACTTTGAGGTTTGTCGATGACATTGTAATTCTGTCAGAGACAGTAAAGGACTTGGAAGAGCAGTTGAACGTAATGGACAGTGTCTTGAAAGGAGGATATAAGATGAACATCAAAAAAAGCAAAACGAGGATAATGGAATGTAGTCGAATTAAGTCGGGTGATGCTAAGGGAATTAGATTAGGAAATGAGACACTTAACGTAGAAAAAAAAGAGTTTTGCTATTTGGGGAGCAAAATAACTGATGATGGTCGAAGTAGAGAAGATATAAAATGTAGACTGGCAATGGCAAGGAAAGCGTTTATGAAGAAGAGAAATGTGTCAACATCGAGTATAGATTTAAGTGTCAGGAAGTCGTTTCTGAAACTATTTTTATTGAGTGTAGCCACGTACGGAAGTGAAACATGGACAATAAATAGTTTGGACAGGAAGAGAATAGAAGCTTTCGAAATGTGGTGCTACAGAAGAATGCTGAAGATTAGATGGGTAGATCACATAACTAATGAGGAGGTATTGAACAGAATTGGGGAGAAGAGGAGTTTGTGGCACAACTTGACGAGAAGAAGGGACCGGTCGGTAGGACATGTTCAGAGGCATCAAGGGATCACAAATTTAGCATTGGAGGGTAGTGTGGAGGGTAAAAATCATAGAGGGAGACCAAGAGATGAATACACCAAGCAGATTCAGAAGGATGTAGGTTGCAGTAGGTGCTAGGAGACGAAGAAACTTGGACAGGATAGGGTAGCAAGGAGAGCTGCATCAAACCAGTCTCAGGACTGGAGACCACAACGACAACAATAATGGTAAAAATAGCTACACTGATGGCATCATTTAATGGTATCTCACAATGAAAAGGTGTCTAATTTATTGTTCCATGCACTAATCAGCATAAAAACATACAAAAACACTTCATGACCCCTTATTTTTAAGTGTATTAGACAGTTTTATGTGGAAAATACTGGACTGGCAACATGCAGAATGTATCCCTAAATTCAAGTCATTTGGAACATCTAAAAGGCAGTATACAGAAAGTCCTAGTAACAGGACAGCAAAAATCCCATTGTCACATTCAATGATCACCATGGACATCAAAGCAGGTGAGTGGCGCGATGCAATGACACTGACACCTCTGCTATGTCAAATGGGCACACAAAGAAGGCAACATGAAGACACTACATAGCATTAAAACCCCTACAATCTGTAAAGTCAAGCTTAATATTATTATAAGTATTTATTGCCTTGTATATCTTAACTGACTGTAAAACAAGTCAAGATTTAATTCTTGAAATGTTATGGTAGTAGAAATGCACAGTTGTTTAGCAATATACCACTCTTTAAAAAATCATACTCCATGTGTGAAACAGCTTCAAATGTATGATTACTTCACAAATGAGTTAATGTGTTAAATATTTGACATTAATTGTGTAAAACCTTTGTTGATGAAGATAGAAAACCCTAATTGTGGTAATTTTATTACTTTCAGATTATGTAGCCAAATACTAATAACAAAAAGTCAAAACCAAAACTGGGTGAATACTGTCTGGGCAGTTTGTACTCCATTTTAAGAAAATCTAGTTTTTCACACATGTCAATGTTTGAGACGTCATAACTCCAGAACTGTGTATCATACAATTATACTTTTGCAGGTACATTCAGTGGTATAAGTGGATATACTGTCTGCAAAACGTGTTGCAAATACTCCACAATTGATAAACTCATTTCTCTTTTTATTATTTTCTGTGTGTATGTGGGGAAGGGGGGGGGGGGTGGCAGGGGAGGAGGATGACAGTGAGAAAAAGTTTCTGGTGTAAAGTTTGTTGGATGTGAACTGGCTAAGTGCTCTCATTCACAAATACTTGATGAATGTAACCTCAGTAATTTGCATGCTGTTACATTGCCTCGCGACAATATACACAGTTTCTAACTTCAATACTTGCCTTCTAATGTTAAAATTTTAATGTAATATTATGCCTCTTAATGAGTAGCTTATGTCAGCATTCGGACAATAATTATAGGAAATACTGAAACTAAAACTTTTTGTTTCTCCTAGAAGCCATTAGAGAGGCAGCCTGCAATGGGTGCTTGTGCCATTTTAGCCATATATTAAGAAAGGTTAAGAATCAAGACATCAGTGTAATGTTCCATGTCCAGCACTAACTTTTCAAAGTAGGGGAACGTTTGGTTCAGTTCATGAAGGTTTCTTCTACTATCTTTCTATTTATCTTTCCATACTTCTACTTTTAGTCTCATTGTGTTCTTGGATAAAAGTTTTTTTTTCTATATCTATAAGTTATTTTCAAATAAACAGACTTTCTGTTTTTGTTAATTCTTTCATCAAAATTTTGTATTCACAATTCAGTATGTGTGTTAAGACAACAAGCCAAACGTTAAGTAATAAATGAAATGAATTCACCTTGTATGCAATATAATAATGAAGAAAACAAAACAAAAATCTATCTGTATCAGCTTAACTACTGCAATACATATTAAAAGAATGACACAGTAGCAAAAATAACAGACAGACAGGATGGTTGGACAGTACTTACCCTTCAGCAGGTGAAATTCCAGTAGTGTCAATATGAGCAAAAATGTTAAAAACATTAGTTATAACTTTTGGAACTGTTAGAGGTATAGGTTAGGAAGGAGTGGCAGCTCACTCAGTGAGACCCACAGTTTGTGTGTTCCTGACTGAATGTGAGGGACATTAATGTACATAATCTATGTGCCATTTACATAATATTATACATGGTCCAGTCACATGAATGTGACCACGACCAATGTTTGATGGCAACAAGCAATAACCACTCACTGACAGCAGGTGGTAGCACTAGCAGCTGAGGCCACATAAAGTGTGCCTGGGGGACTCAGACAACAGTGCAGTTGTTGTCATAATGCAGAAACAGAGCATGTTATCTATCATCCAAAAGAGCATGAACATTGGCTTTAGGACCAAGGCTGGAAGCATTTCCAAAATGGTTAAGTTTGTGAACTGTTCAAGTACCACTGCGGTTAAAGTATACCTTGCATTGCAAACTGGCATATCCAAAACTGGTGCTGAGACAACTGTGGTGCACCATGGGCCAAAGATAACATGGGTGAATGACTGCTGCACTGATGTGTACCGGTGAATTGACATGCAACTGCTGAGCAACTGACCACCAGATGAACCACATGACTACCAGCATCCTCTCCTCAATGTCCATGTATGGATCTCCACAATAGGAGCCTGATCCATGCACACACCCTGAATGCTGCTCATTCACTACAAAGTCTTGAATCTAGATGCCAATGCCGCTACTGTATATCCTCTGGATGGGTACAGGTGGCCTTTCCAGATTAATCACATTTTATACTCCATTTTACACTATGGCTGTTGGTGTATGTACGGTCCTCCAACAAACGTCGGAGAACACAAGGGGTAGCATTATGCTGTGGGGAATGTTTTTACAGCATTCCCTGGATGATCACCGCCATCCTGGAAGGCCCATTGCATTAACAAAAGTATACATCTATCCTTGGAGACCACATCCATGCCAACATGCTGTTTGTTTTCTCCTTGGCATCAGGGCATCTACCAGCATGTGAATACAGTGTGTCACACAGCTGCCAGTGGACGTTCATGGTTCAAAGAGAGCCAGGATTAGTTTCACTTACTCCCCTGCCATCAAACTCCCTGAATTTAAACCCAATTCAGAATTCTTTGGGACCATCTCAATCGGGCTGTTCATGCCACAGATCCTAAACAAAGAAATCTAGTACAGCTGGCTAACGCACTGGAGTCGTCTGACTCCATATCCATGTAAGTAGCTTCCAGAACCTCACCGACTTTTATTGCACATCCGTGCTGCAGAAAGTAGTTATTCAGGCACATTAATGTGACTGGACAATGTACTTCGGTACTAGTTGAAATAAGCAGTATGTATACAATTTCCCTTTTTGTTGTACAGCTAATACAGTTAATATCCACTTTTATTAGTCTCACTACAGCCACTTGTGAGAAGAATATTGATTTTACTTACCAAGTAAATGTAATTCAGTTTTTGTATTTTCAATTTGGGCTTCCATTTCTTTTTTTCCATTTTTCGTTTTGTCTGTTGTCAACAGTGGTGTATCCTCTTTATAATATAACTTTCTCTCCATTACTTTTGGCATCTAGAATAAAAGTGTGTGAAAAATATTTTATTACCTATAAAGAAACACACATTCAAATTCTCTTGTGAAAACATCCCATAAATCAGAATGCTATAGTTCAGCACCAAACAGTTGTAAAAAATTAGAACAAAGTATTCTGCAACTGAGAATTTCATGTAGGTAGGTCAAATTGAGGGCAGACATTATGTGCTAAGATTCATTTCACATCACACATGTAATACCTTTCTAATCTGAGTGGTTTCATTTACAAAAAATAAATAAAATGAAAATTAAGGGCATGTGCCCTAAATTATTTAATAATTAAAATGTTATTTATTTAATAAAAAGGCTGCAAAATGTAATGCCACTAGTTCATCCCTTCAGCTTCTAGTTTTCTCTCATACTGAGAGAGTTACAGAGCGAATAGTCAATGACAACTCTGGAGAGATGGTGGAAAGTCCATCTTACTACTATTATTTTTTTCATTTACCAATATTTTTATTTCTCATGGGCCTGCAGCATTGTAAATCTGTTGTAAATACTTTTAACCAATGACACTGCTGTGATAGTATTTTATTGAGCTGTTCTTATGGCTATGGGCTAATTTCGACACCATGGGCATTTTCAAGGTATCTGCAAAACATATAAGTTGTTGGTGCATAACTCTTGTATGTTTTCATTAGGTATACATTGTGTTACAATTTCAACATTACAATTTGAATGTACTTACAACCTAGCACATTGTTATAGCTTGTGCTGCCAAAATTTATTATATATTAATAAGTTGATGGAGTTTTATTAATCACACATCAAGCAACAGAAATTAAAGTAGATAAAGCGAACAGCCTTGTCATAATGAAACATAATGATTACATAAATAAAATACAGATTTTTTTGCATGTGACAATATCACATAAATAAACAAAAACTCAACTAGCAAACATACTGCCAAAAACGAAAAATGTAATAAAGGCCCAGAACACAATCCACGCCGATTTTAAGGAAAAGAAATACATCTCCATGAACCCAAGAACACCCCCCCCCCCCTATTACATGGAAAACCTAAGATCCAAAAACCTCAAATTTCTATATGTCCTGTAGTCAACTGTGTAGATAGTCCAACATACCTTATCATCAGAAAATTGAACGATATGTTAAATAAATACTACACTTACCAAAATTGTTGTACAATAAAAATTCCAACAATATCTAAGATATAAAAATGCCTCAACTATGCACCTACATAACAACAACACTTCACCTGGAGTAGGCTGCCTATGTACTATTTTTTGGAGGGTGTGTAGATAAACATGAATTCGGCACTGTTTTTGGGATTAATGACAAAGTAGAAAATTTGGTTCAACAATTTAAAGCTGTTACCAAAAGAATATCCTATACAGTACTTGTAAACCAAGTGTCAGAATCACACTTATTTTTGTTCAAACCCTGACAGAAGATAAAACAGATGAGGAAGAGTTTGATGACCAACTGGAAAACATAACTGAGAACACACAGACTAGAAATACCAAGATAATCTGGGAGATTTTAACACAAAAGCAAGAAAAGGATGATAGAAAGGTGCGGATTGCATGACAAGAATGATCAGTGGATGATTAACTTAGCTGTCTCAAAGAAACTGCACGTAAAATCTTAAACATTGCTGCAATTCTGCAACTGCATAAATTTGAAGAAGTTGAAAAAAATCAACCAAACAGTTGCAAACCAAAGGTTTATTTAGCCCTTGACGTAGGCTTCAAAATTTATAAAAAATATATTCTTAAGAAGAAGTGGGCCTTGTTACATCAAATGGCAGTAAATTAGATTAGCTGAAGCCAAGTGACTCATGTCATATATAAAATGTATATAAAAACCAGAAAGGTCACATTCCATGGCTCTTAAGATAGCAGCCAGGTTACGCTCATCATACGCCAGAATAAATCCACAACTGTATTTGCTCACTGGCAAAGGCTCTTGTCTATATAAAATTATAATAGGAGTCCAAAGATTAAATATTTTCATAACATAATTATTTATCATGGAAGAGACAAAGGCCAATGAGACATATTACATCTTGATGGTCCAAAGTGGCTCACAGAGTCATCAATATCAGGAGGCCGACTGTGCATCAGGCCTTTACCTTGATGCATGTAGACTTAAACTGATGTACATCTGTGTGTATAGGAAGAAGAAGAAAGGGGCAACAGAACCTGCTTTGAATGTTGGGAAACCACGAGAAATTACAATTAAAGCTCAATATACTTTATAAATCAAAAACCATTTTGAGGCCCTAGAAAATCTAGAAGCAAGAGAGAATGTACAGGAAAAGTGGAAGAAATAAAGGCCAGAGTACTAAGAGTAGTGAAGAATACTTTGGGAAGAAAAATGAGAATGAAGAGGAGAGGATGGTTCAATTAGACAAGTCAGAAGGAAGATGTGGGAGGAGTGGCTGGGTGACAGGAAGAATCAGAAGAAAAGGAAACATTTTCTTGATGCCAGATTGCAGACGAAGTGAACAGAGCTAAGCAGTCTATTAGAAAAAGTTGCGGCAGAGAGCCACAAAAGAATTCAAGACAATTTTTCCAACACATAAAAAATCACAAAAATGGACTTCAGAGTCCAATCTATTACATTAAAGATAAGAACAGAAACTTGATAAATGACCAGGAAAGAATTGTACGCAGATGGCATTAATACTTCTCAGAACTCTTCAGTTGTCCAGACCCAGATGAGATGCTACCTGCAGACCACAATCAAAAAAGGCAGAAACAACACGGCCTCAGAGGTGGGGGCAGAATAATTGGAGAATTAATCAAAGTGGGAGGTCAGAGCTTGCACTTAGAAATATATCAACTGGTCCAGTTGAAATGAAAGAATGAGACACTGCCAGAAGAATGGAAATTGGTCATAATATGCCTATTATACATGAGGGGAAAGAAAATGGACTGAGGAAACTATAGAGATGTCAGTATGCTTAATGTAACCTACAATGTAGTGTCTGTCATTATCTTTGGAAAATTACAACCATTCATAGAGAACAACATACAGTAATACCAAGCTGGCATTCAACCAAAACAATCAACAATATATCACATTTTCACCCTAAGACAATTGTCTGAGAAACACTTGAGAAAGTGACAAATATATCCATAGCCTATTCATCGATTTTCAATGTGTGTACAATAGTATCTATAGGAATAACCTAAAAATGTACTGCATGGTTTCAGAATCCCTGAGAAGCTACTGAGAACTGTGCAAACTTGTATGATTGGATCAAGGGCAGCACTGTGTTTCTGAGAGTCACGTCAGAAAGATTAGAGAGAGACAGGTTTCAGACAAGTGGATATTCTCTCATATGTTCTGTTCAATATCATCTTAAAACAAATAATAAGGGAACTGCAGGCAATAAGGACAGGCTAGAGTACAGATGGGTGGTAATTTCAATTGCCTCCAATATGCAGATAATAAAGTACTGCTAAGTGAGTCAATCCACGAATTGTAAGAAATGTACCAAAAAGTGACAACAGTGCACAGAAGATTGGGCTAAAGGTGGATCAAGACAAAATGGGGATCATCCAATTAGAAAGAAGGTTCAAGGGAGTTTACCAGTTCAAATACATGCAATCTTAGTTTACCAGCAACAACAGCATAGAAATGGACGTCAAAGAAAGAACAGCTTTTGGAATGAAATGCACGTTATCATTCAGGGAGACACTCAACTCAAATTTAGTACCAGTGAATACTAAGATGAGAATCTATAACACACCAATAGGCCCTGTAGGCATGTACGGTTCTGAAACCTGGAACATGACAACATGCATAAAGGAAAAACTATTAATATTTGACAGAAGAGCAATGAGGAAAATATGGGGACCAATTGTAGATAAAGGGAAATGGAGAAGGAGCATGGATGAGGAAGTCTACCACTCAATGCCACAACCAACAATACTACAGAAGCAGAAGAGCAAAAGAATACAGTGGGCTGGCCATGTATCCCAGATGGCAGAAGAAAGACAGGCAAAGAAAGCATCTGAGTGAAAACCAAACACCAGATGGCCCACAGGAAGACCAAGGAAATGCTGGATGGGTGACCTGGCAGTCCTAAAGACACCTGGAGGAACTGTGCACAAAACAGAAAGGAATGGAGGCAGTTTGTGGAAGGAGCATGTGGTCTGCGAGCCCTGTGATTGCTGGATATCCATATATGTACGTAAGTATGAATATATCAACATACCAATAAATGAAGCAATTGATATCATAGAAAATAACATACGAAAATATTGAAAATTGCCAATCTCAGGAATACAAGAAACAACAGAACTAGTAAAACTGGTACTCAACCAGAACTATTTAGAATTTAAAAACAAATTATACAATCAGAAAGATGGAGTCACAATGGGGCGTAGCACTGCAGGTAACTTCGCCAACACTTTACTCGAAACCTTTGGACAAAAATTAGTTAGCCCCGCAAACATGGCTATTAAGAAAATCATACACTAATTTCGTTAAGTAGATGACACACTGCTACACAGACATACAACACATCAATGGTATACTAAAAAATCTACACACAAACATTAAATTCACCCTAGAACTAGAAAATAACAACGCAATTAAATTCCTAGACTTAATAAACACAACGAGTATGTATTCGAAATTTATAGGAAACATATTACTCATGCTCATGAAACATATTACTCATGCTCTTGCCTTCCCAGAATACACAAAAATGCATAATTCCACACCATGATGGACAGTTAACAAAGTTTGCATTATAAAATTTCGCAATAAAAAAAGAACTAGCAACTCTCACATACATAGGATACACAAGCAAACTTTAACCCCACTATAATAGACCACCTATCTGAAAAATACACAAAGCCAGCACACAACCAAATACACGATGACATAAAATTGGCAAGGGAAACAAACAACAAGCTAAAATTCACCTACATACCACAAACATATATAGAAGTCATGGCTGACAAACTGAACACTATATTTAAGAAAACCAATGTATGGTTTGCGTTTTGCACAGCACACGACATCAAAACACAAGTCCGATATGGAAAAACAAAACCACCAATCCAAACATACGCCGGTGTGTATAAAATCAATTGTGACGACTGTGAAAATTTCTACGTATACCAAACGTAAAGAAGCTTCAACACAGTTATCAAGAAAACATCTAAATTTACTGGAAAAAATAAAAATTTACATTCGTAGGCGCAAATACCCGAACAAAATCTAATATCAATAAACTGAATTAAGACATAAAATTACATCGACAACTTTACCGTAATCACAGAAAACGATCCCGGAAAGTAACGTATGCTCAGATAAATTCCACCAGTAAATACACAGGCTCCTTGTCAGTAAACAAAACAATGTTTGTGCACACAGATCAATACACAGCCGGAACGTCTGTCGTCTGCTAATCAATAAAATAACAAACCAGAGATGTAACCATAGTAAATCTTTAATGCAGAGATATACCACAGAACAACAGTTGCGACACTTAGCCTCAGTGCTGTTGCCTACTGCGCCAGCATCGCGCCAATCGGCCAGTCAGTAAATGTGTTGAGTTCGGCGCGACCGTGAAAGCGAATAGTAGTTTTATATTTTGCTTTGTACAATTGTTTTTACCAACGGGAGCGTATGCAGCGCAATAAACTGTAGCAATAAGAAATATATCGCCAGTATTCGCATTCAAACTACGTGTGTGTTAATGATTAATGTTTCGCTTCAGGAGCAGAAAAGGACTAGTGAATAGCAGACGAGAAGATCTTAAGAAAAACGACCCTGTTTACTTTTTCATGTAATGCTAAGTTTTCTTCCCTACAATTCGAATAAAACCAGTTCATGAATGCAGACAATAATAAACTCGTATGGAATGCAGAGCCCACACTGTTTGACATCCCAAATAAGCCTCCTCAACTCATGACAAGGAGGATACTGCCACGAAGCTTCGACAATTCGTCTAAAACTGTAAAATAGTCCTACGGTGCAGAAGCAGCCATTTAAACTTCATATCTCAGTGCCAGATTCAACTGAATCGTCATCACAGACCTGCTTTGACGATGAAGTGGTTAGCTTAAGTGCAGCTATTTGTGTTTCGCAAAAGCGCGTGGAGTGTCAGGATATGCAGATCGCTAGACTTCACGCAAAACTATTACGGGGCCTATAATTTTAAGTACAGACAGCAACAGAAACTGTATCAGAAGTATGAAGTGAAGGATAAACAAATTTTGAGGACTATAGGATCGCGGTATTTAAAAACAGATGCCCTTGACTTGTTAATCCAGATTAGGATGCCACTGAAGGAAAAACGTGCTGCAAGATTGACAGACGAAAATAAGCTGTTTGCTCTAAATTTATTTTATCACAGCCTCTCAGGCATACAGGTTTTGTCAGAATGTTTTATGCTTCGATCAGGGCATACATTACAAAGATATGTGGGAGGCAGACAAATGAAATGGGTGGAAGTGACAACGTAGTCCACTTTTTAAAGCAGAAGGTACAGCATTTTTCCAACTCTGATAAACTAGTGAATATGTCACTGAATAAAATGTCTCTAAAGGCATATGACAGCATTTCTGACAGTGTTATTGGCTTTGAGAACTTGGGATTAACAAGCACTACATATTGCTCCCACTGTTGGCTGTTGCTTGTCCCACTTAGGATAATATAAACATGAAGGTCGTATTAGTGCAACAGGTGACAATGACTATCGTTTTTGGAAACATCTATGTCTTCCGATATTACACAAACACTCGGAGGATATAAAACAATTCAAATATTTCTTAAATCACGTAGAAAAGGAATACAAAACAAACATGCTTACGACGCATCTGACCTTCTCCTTTATCGCCACTTGGAGCGATAGTGTCGCTCCAGCAGTGAAACTGTAGCGACTTTCACAGCAGTGAGTGTCGCGCCTGTTATGTTAGACTCTGAACACACCAAAGTCTAATAAATACAGTCGCGACACACTCTGGAGCGAAAGTTGTTACTGTTTGATACCTGCAAGATCTGGAACCGCCGGAACGATATTAGCGCTCCAAGCGATGATGAAACAGTCACAGAGTCATGAGGACAACGTTTGTTTTTCACTATTTTATACTCAATTAACGGTAGAATTGTTATATTTGTGCGTTTCAAGCGTTAGTAAGTTACAGACAGACTGGAATTATCACGAAACACATCTAAAACAGCCAAATCACACTGATTCAGTGTCATAAGCTATAACTCATTAATGAAGAAATACTTTCGAATTTGTCTATATTTGCAGCTTATTCCACACAAAACAAGAGAAGCATATATTTGTGTTGTCTGTTGTTATTATAGTAGGCACTTTTCTTGACAGTTAAAAATTTTTTACGGACTCCAACGATTCGCCCTTTCTTATACTTCACCCGACTTTCTAATACACGAAAAATTTTAAAAATGTAATTACTTTTTCATGAAAAGCGAATGTGTTAAAGATTCTTGCCAAGTTATGATTTTGTAATATTTGTTTCAGAAGAGCTAGATTTAGCAATAATTGTGGAATTTGTTTCCCGTATGCTGACAAACAGCCTTATGCTTTTGAGGATCTATTATCATTTCTGTGTGGTTTTCCCTTAAGCTACATTGTGGTGGTTCATTTGGTACATTGAATAGTGTAGGTATTATATTCCATGTAGGTTTCCTAAGTTACACATTCACTGATGTGGCTGATAGTGTAGCGAACAAAACTCTGCTTTGTTGGATAGATGTATGACATCTTTGTTATTAAAGGAAGCAGACATTATTCAGTAAATGTCTGTATTTTACACAAGTATCTTAAATAACCGGTCCTGCAATTCACCATTTCATATTTCCCATCATCCTTAGGAAACTAAATAAACACAAATATGGCGTAATTTTTTAGTCATTGTTGATTTCTGTGACACTTTATATCCAATCTTTTGTAAAAACCGTGTTACAAGTCAATACAAACGTTGGTATTTGAACTCCTCCAATAGTGTATTCAGAAGCTTCACTCGCTGGCTGCTTAGGGTTCTGTTATCGCTGGAGGTAACGAAAGATGAGATGGAGCGTCATGAGTGTTATGTTAGACTGTGGACATTCTGTCCGCAAGATAATATATAGAGTATGTGTATGTATAGAGTGAGCTAAGTCCTCTGCCACAGCCTCCTAAACAGTCTCCTTCTTGAAGGATGCCGTGCTACTGTGCATGTTCTCTACATCAAACCAGGCTAGTCATGTGATTTTAGGATGGCACTGGTTGTCTACAGTTTGTGGTAATAGCGAAACTTAAATATTATACGTATTAGCCTTGTTTTATATACTATTCTGCAAGTTTTATTTTCAGTAATATCTATGGTGCAGCATTGTTGTTCCTATAGATGTAAAGAGAAGTATGTGAAAGGAGGACCAGTTTATTTTCGTAAGTGTGTACGACAAATGTCTAATTGTAAATGTCATATTTATATGAGGCACTTTATCTGCTAAAAAACATCGGCACAGCATTATAAACTCATGTATTGCACAGAAAATTTGACACGTTGCTTTTAGTCTCTGGTATTTGTATAACATAGTGAAATTAGTAAGTCAAATTGGTATTTGCTCGTATGAGTGGCTTCACACTTTTGTGGAGCCTGTATCTGACAGAAGCGAGATCGACAGATTCACAGTTTGGAGACAGTGGTCAGATCATACGTACCTTGTGCTTGCTCAAAATAATCGCAAGCCATTGTTAAATGATCTGCAAATAATCTGAGGGACATGCTTTGCTTATACCAGAAAGAAATTAATGGCTGAAGCGAACTGCATTCAGCACATTGTATCTCTTTGCCATGATCTGCTGAGCTCGCAGTTCCAGCTAGCTTTTCTGAAACAAATATTACAAAATTATAATTTATGTACAACCAATAATTGCAGGGATAACTTTTAATTATAAATGACAACAAGAATATAACAGTTTTTAACGTATCTAATTAAAAATGAAATCTATATCCACTATGGAAATACTTACCCAAAATAAGTCAGCTCAGTTTGAGGGAAAAAGTGTGGATGTTCAGTAAGTTAAGAGGAGCTTCACTCCTAGATTTTCCTAAATCATATGAATTTGCAGTTCATACATTTTTGTAATATTTTTCGTAGGCAATGTAAAATATTTTTTGATAAAAGAGCACATTCACACAAGAAAAACGCTTTGCAGTAATCCAGACAGAAAAAGAGATGACATGGATCTTATTGCCACGTGTATACGAGACAAGTGGTAGACAAATTTACATGTGTGCTTCAGTAAACTGTCAGTTAGTGTACACATATTGGTGCTATGCTCATATGCAGATAAAATTTATACATGACAATCTGTTTAATTTGCTCTAGTTTATGCAAGTTTTCAAACCCTTATGTGTATCTAAATATTTCTGCATGAGACAGTTTCCTATCGACAATATGAATCAGTAAAACAGAAAACCTAGAACAATATTGTTGGCAGTCACTTTTTATATTAGCCTACTCTAAGATTTCAGCATTGATCTTCTATTTTTTATTTTTTTGTGCATAGTATATGGTTTTACTTTTCTGATGAGATGGCAGAAAATTGTTATAGATATTTTAACTGTCCATAAAAATCAGTGAAGTAAGCAAAGAAAAATTTAAAATTATAATGGGCAAGCAGGTGGTGGAAATCGTTTACTGTATTTACTGTAACAGTTTCATGGTTCTAAATGAATTGTTTCTTTGTGACACTTTGACGCCATCTACAGTGTCATTGTAATGTAATTAGTTATAACACAAATGATGTTCTCCATGTAATGCTTCAATGCCCTCTTAAAAACTTGAAGCTATTGTGTAGCTATCTTGAGGGCTTCAACAAAACTTCTGGAAAACATTCATTAATTTGAGTTGAGTTTAAAAAAATTGTCTTTCCATTGCAATGTTTGATTATTAGTTGTGTGGAGTATGCTTACTTTTAAATATTTGATATTACTTTTGTACTCAAATTAGTGACAATTACATTTATACATGTGACAAATGAAAACAGTGATTTACATAAAGATACACACTACTTGACTTTATAAGTTGATACATAGTGAATTATTGGCAAGCAAACAATTGTTCTTTTTTTGTTAAGAGTTCTTTCAATTGACTTTATAACAAATGGTGAACAGATCACTCAATTTTGTTTCGTTTATGGAAATGTACAGAGTTTTGAGTGGTCTTTTGCTTATGCAATGCTATGCAGACCCCATGAATCCAGATGGTAGATGGGTTTACAGTTAATTGGTGAGACATTTTGGTTTCATGGAGGTTTGTTATTGCTTCGACATTCGAGGTGCCACTCAACCTGTAGCTGGGCAGTTGGCATTGGGAATGCGCCAGTACATGAGTGGATCAGTTGTCATAGTTTGCATTGACATCTGACAATCAGTGATACACAGGCATGCTACACTAATGTTACCAATCCCTCCATTCACATCTGAATTTGATTATGAGAAGATGAAACAGCAGCATCAGTTGTATGACAATGGTTGTGAACCGCTAATCTGCCAACACAAATATCATTGTTAAACTGTTTATGAGGTAAGATACTGATGAGATCATGATCTGTAGGTGTGGGGACTAGTGTTCTACACAGATTCAAAGTTGGTATTGGCTCATGTCAGTGGATTCATAAAATACATCTTTCAAACTAAATCGGTTAGTTTTGTTGCTTCAGCAGTTGATTATTTAATGTTTTCACTTTAAAATAAACTAATTTATGTGTGTACATGAGTGTTTTGTCCTATATACATTGTCACGTGAATACAGATAAGTGGTTTAAATTCAAAAAGACACTTAACACCACACTCTCACAACCAGTACCTGTAGCAGAGAGCAGTATTGGCGGTGGCAATTTACACCAGAGATCTCTCACAGTTTTACTACATATGCATTGGTGCAAGCGTTGTAGAATTTGTGTCTGCAGTTGCAGCATATTAGCGATTCACAGGCTACTGTGATTTCGACTTCATCTGCCGTTTCTATTCATGACATCTGAGCAGAGGTGTGTAACTTTTAGAATAGATGATCATGTTTTTTTAATTTCACTATCCTGGCTTGTTTCACTTCTGTAACACAGGTTGTCATATTAAAATATCTTGGCTGTGCATTTTTTTCTCTAAGTGCATTTCCTATTTACACTGTCTGTGCATTTACACACTACACTTTGATTTTTGTGAGGAACTAGTGCCGTTTTCGTTATTCACTGTAGAGGTTTTTGTATCTACTACAATGATAGGATACAGTTTGTTTCCTTGAATCTGAATATTCACATATTTATAGTTCTTCAGGTGTGGAATATTTCGGTCAGATACTTTTGTCTTGGCCTAATTCTCTACATGCTAGATATATTTCCATGAAAAAGGTTAGGACACAGGTTCTGCATACCAGCCAATAGTGTCATACAAAGCTCCTATCAGTATGAAACAGAAAAATCAGAATGTCAGCAAAACCAAATGTCACATGTCTTACCTTTGCCTATGATACCATGGATACACATACATACACAAATAAATGCAATGAAATTGTAGAAAAAGGAACAAGTCATATCTTGTATCTAACATAGTTTAATGACAATTGGCAATCTTAGGGCCGATTGTATAAAGCATTTAACCTTAGGTTAAGAGAGAAAATGACCTTAGTTCAATCTCAACCTGGAAATCTGCTTTGTATAAACCTTAATTCTACATCATCATCTCATCCCCATCAACAAGCAAGTCGCCAATGTTGCGTCAACTAAAAAGACTTGCACCAGGTGACCGGTCTACCCGACGAGAGGTCCTACCCACACTACATTTCATTTCATCATATTTGATGAAAATGCTCAGTTCAATGTCAGGTTCACCTCTGATTTGTCAGCTTATAGTGTAGTAGCAGTACGATTCATCGCTTTTGTTTCCAGCTCGTACCAGCTGAAATAATAAAAAGGTTGTGATTAAAAAATTGTGGCAAGCAAATATCTGACTACGGCATTCCCCGCCGCCGATGCTCAAAATACTTTTTTTCGATCTGGAAGGTTAGGTTAAGGAGATTACTGGCGAATGTGTGTTCTTAATAATCAATGTCATAACAGCCCTTGGGAGACAACTCGTAATTTATGTGATTGGTTCAAAAACATTTGTGGTAAGGTCTTATGTGACCAAACTACTAAGGTCATTGGTCCCTAAGATTAAGCACTACTAATTGTAACTTAGACTAAATTACACTAAGAACAACACACACACCCATGACTGAGGGAGGACTCGAACCTCCAACGGGGTAGCCTCCCGTATCGTGACAAGACGCCTCAGACAGTGCGGCATGTTTAGTTCAGAGGCATTTTATAGACACTCAGCAGCAGAGTAAGAAAGGAATTTTGAAAGCAGCCAATAACGATTTAACATAACTTGTATGTGTTCTCTTTCAAGGAGCAATAACTATGCAATTCGTATTGAATTTTTAACTACTGAACACGTCCTTACGCTGCTATGACAATTCCACGTTCGTTAGTAAATAGAACATGAGCAAGAATGTTGCAGTACACGATCATCCCGTTTCATGGCGATAGTCGATGTTCCCCATTGCAAGAAAGGGTGTCATCACAGCTCGACCGCTCAAGACAAACATGTCCACATACTGTAAGAGTAGTGGCGTCTCCTGTAGCTGCTGCGATAGTAGCGTTATTAGAACTGTAGACAAGGTGTATATTAGTGTCAAATTATGTTCTTCATGTTCAACAGCACAATCGCCTGCATATATATTATTGTATTACGACCCGTTAAGGAACAAGTACACTGTTATGATTGCTGTGAAGTATTCAATACCCTTCACGCTTATATAATAACTTTACAGGTATATTTCAGTCCACGCACACAAGCACATTGAAGTAATTACACAGTTCATGGAAAACTCGTTTTTAAATGTTTACAGACGATCGCTTTCTGAATAACCTTGTTTTAATCAGGCACATTATATATTTTTTGTTATATACCCTAGATATTTCGTAGATTTCGAAATTTCAGTATTTTCTCAATAGTGGCTTGTAGAATACAGAAATTTAGTGAGAAGCTAATCCCACAGGTGATAGGAGGAGGATAGCTATACGAGATATCAGCCTGAATACAGAAAAGCAGATTCTGGATGACCAACAGGTTGGACAACAATTTTAATTACTAATATTTATAAGAAGAATTCGTTTCTGAGAGAGGAAATGTCTAGCTAGGTATCTCAGTGTTAGGCCCAATTGTGGCATTATTAAAATACAGTAAACTTCAAGTGTCGCTAAACAAAGACAGTGAAGGAGCCACACTGAGCCACATATGTTCGTTTAGTAATGTGATAAGTACATCAGTCTATTCTTAGATATAATTTAGCTGTGACCTCAATGTTCACTATGAGCATAATCGTTTTCCATTTTCGATCTAGTCATATTTACTGTCAGCCAATTAGTGCAGAGATGTTCGTAGTTTTAACTACAGTGAATGCATCAGGATGGCCTCCAGATTTTTCCATCTCTTAGTGGTAGTAATCTGCAGTACTGTCATAAGCCACCACACTTCATTAGTTTGCAGCATGAAAAGTGGCTGAGAGTCAATCGGAATGAGCTGCAGCGTCAAAATAGTAAGAGACTGCGCTATCTGATCAGAGGCATCTGGATACCCTTGTGTAATACAAAAATGAACATTGTTGGTTGGTTGGTTGATTGGGGTTGAAGGGACCAATCAGAAAGGTCATCAGCCTCTTGTTTCAAAGTTGGTCCATTTGGACTGATTTACATCTCAGAAGAGTCATAACAATAAAAGGTCAAAGGCTAAAAAACGTACAAGTGCAGCCGCATTGTCAATGGTGAAAACAAAAGTAGAGAAGTTAGCAAGTGGGCAACCCCAAGGATATGCTAGGGGCAGGAAATATACCACCTCTGATGCAGTACAGACAAGACCACCTGCTATTCAAAAGGGTTCAACGGATAGAATGTAAAAGTGCATATTGTAAAAGGAAACTAATCAAGTCTAAAAAACGATAAAAACAGAGGAAAAGGGAGAGAAAAGAGGATCTTGGCCAGGGAGGGGAGTCAGGAATCTATGAACACAGCTTATAGTGGGAGACACTCCAACCGTCACCACCCTGCCCCAATGAAGAGGGAGATTAAAAACCTCAGAACTGAAAGTAAAAACCACTTTCACGGAGAAAACTGAGAACCAGTTCAACAATCTGGAAATCGTCTGCCAATATTAAAGGTAAAGTGCAGGGAAATGTGTACCTAGTACACAGAGCCAAAAGAAGGGGGCATTCCACCAAAATGTGGGCTACTGACTGGAAGGCTCCACAACCACAAAGTGGGGGTTGATCATTATGCATAATAAAAACCATGGGTCAGCCTGGTATGGCTGATGTGGAGATGGCACAGGGTGGTCAAGTCCTTTAGGGAGAGGTGGAAGGAAGAATGCCACGGGACAGGTGCCGCCTTAATCGCATGAAGTTTATTAGACAGGGAGGTAGCCTCCCAAGAGCTGACCCATGATTGTGCGAAGTGGAACTTGATATGAAGCCGTAAATCCGCCGCAGGAGGGGTGACAGAGAAGGGGTGGGGGTAAGTGACTGCTCCCCCAGCCAAACGATAAGCAAGTTCATTACCTGGAATACCCACATGGCCAGGGACCCCATGGAAATCAATGGAACTAGCAGCATGGTGAAGATCAGCGAGACGGTCATGGTTGGCCAAGACCAAGGGATGGCCGGAGAAACACCTGGCAATAACCTGAAGGCCACTGGTTGAGTCCATACATAACAATACGCATTTGAGTTGTGACTGTTTAATAATGGTAAGGGCTTGGGAAATTGGCATCAATTCCACAGTAAATACCCCACATGCAGTTGGCAGGAGATGATTTTCCATGCCAACAGAGGACGTTAAGGCATTTCCCGCACCATCAACAGATTTAGAGCCATTGATGTAAAAAACAAGAGCATCCCAAAACACCCATAAAATTCGGCGGAAAAAACAACGGAACACCATCAGGGGAACAGAATCTGTCGGACCTCTGTGGGGATCCATCTGATTCTGGGGCTGAGGAACTAACCAAGGGGAGGGGGGTGTTGGGGAGGGAACATGGGAGACAGGACAAAGAAGGAAGCTGCAAATCACAGCGAACAGACACAAGGCAGGGCCCAACCGGTAAACCTGCCCTAGGGCAGGAATCAGGTGGGCGACGTTCTTGGTCTGGGAACAGGATAGAATAGGAAGAATGAGTGGGAGAGGAATGGACAGCGACTGCATAAGAAACCAGAAGCTGGGGTCCCAACTTCAACCAGGAGACCATCAATGGGGCTAGTAGGGAAGGCACCGGTGGCCAAATCGAGACCACGATGGTGGACCGTATCCAGGAGGTGCAGTGTGGAACGAACAGCTGAACCATAAACTGGACAACCATAGTCCAAGTGAGACAGCACTAAAGCCCAGTAAAGGTGGAAAAGAGTGGAACGATCCGCACCCCAAGGGGTGTGGGGAAGGAAGCGAAGAACACTGAGTTTACAGAAACATCCTATCTTCAGAAGTCGGGTATGTGGCAGCCAAGTGAGCTTGTTGTCGTAAAGAAGACACAGGAAACGAAACTGTGGGGCCACATGTACTTGTTGTGCATCGAGGTAGAGCTCCGGATTAGGGTTGACCGTACTACAGCAACAGAAGTGGACTACCTGCGAGCCGGCCGTGGTGGCTGTGCGGTTCTAGGCACTTCAGTCCGGAACCGCGGGACTGCTATGGTCGCAGGTTCGAATCCTGCCTCAGGCATGGATGTGTGTGATGTCCTTAGGTTAGTTAGGTTTAAGTACTTCTAAGTTCTAGTGGACTGATGACCTTAGAAGTTAAGTTCCCATAGTCCTCCGAGCCATTTGAACCACAACCCAAATGCAGAAATCATCCACATACAGTGTAGGGGTGTGCAATGGAGGCCACAAGTCCACCTATAGCAATGAGGAAAAGAAGTACACTCAATATGGAACCTTGTGGGATGCCATTCTCCTGGCTCCATGGATAACTAAAAACAGTACCAACCTGAACCCTGAACGACCAAAGGAACAGGAACTGATGGATAAAAATCGGGAGTGGACCCCGAAGACCCCACCCATGAAGTGTAAGTATGATAAGATGGCGCCAAGCCGTATCATAGGCCTTGTGAAGGTCGAAAAATACTGCAACCAAATGGTGTGTCTGGGAAAAAAGCCTGCCTAACTGCGGTTTCCAACCGAAATAAATCATCGATCAGAGACCATCCCTCTCGGAAGCCACACTGGTAATGGGACAATAGATCCTGAGATTCGAGGACCCAATTGAGCGGTCAGGCTACCGTCCATTCAAGTAACTTGCAAACCACGTTTGTCAGACTAATTGGCCGATAGCTTTCGACAAACAGGGCTATCTTACCTGGATTAAGGACGGGAACCATGATGCTATCCCTCCATTGAGAAGGGAAGTCACCCTGGAGCCACATACTGTTAAGCACTCGGGGAAGATTCGTCGTTGTGGACTACTGAGACGTTGAAGCAATCGGTTATGGAGGGTATGGAGTCTGGGCCAGGGGCCGTATCATGAGAAGAAGAAAGTGCGGAAAGAAGTTCCCATCCAGCAAAAGGTTCGTTGTAAGATTCTGATTGACAAGGGGTAAAACATAAGGCAGAAGCTTCAGCCCGTTCTTTCTGGTGAAGGAAAGCTACTGGATAGGAGGTTGATGCCAATGCTGTTGCAAAATCGGTCGCAAGAGGTTCCTCAAGAATCAACGGGTCCGTGCAAAGGCCATCTGGGAGGGCAAGGCTGGGGGGATACACTGCCAATGTCAACCTTGAAGAGAGTGAAGTGAAGCCCGTACCCATAACATAGGGACAGCAGAACCGAGGGAAGAAACAAAGCGTTCCCAACACACCAGTTTGGTCCATTTGATTAAGTAACGGGCTTTGGCGCGAAGGCGTTTAAAGGTAATAAGACTGGCAGTAGATGAGTGCCTCTTAAGGTGTTGCAAAGCTCGACGACGATCCCGGATGGCAATGGCAATGGCCGTACTTCACCACGGGACTTGCTGGCGGCGAAAACGTCCAGATGAGTGTGGGGTAGCAAGCCTAGCAGTGCGAACAATCGCATCAGACACGTCACATAGGATGTCATCAATACAAAATGGCTATAAGTACTATGTGACGTAGTCATCAATACAACCCTACAAAGACGGAGAAAATACGACCTGTGCAGTATATAGAGGCCAATCGGCGCGTTGGAAAGACCAGCGAGGTAACCTGTCCATCGGGGAGCGGGAAGGGAGCTAGAGAATCAACGGGAATTGGTCACTATCACAAAGGTTGTCGAGTGTGGCGACTAGTGTAATGAAGGGAGGAGGGAGAGAGAAGAAAGAAAAAGATCAATAGCAGAAAAGGTACCATGACTGGCACTGAAATGGGTAGGAGAGCCATCATTAAGGTGGCACAAGTCGTGGTCTGCAAGAAACTGGCCTACGAGAAGACATCTACTAGATGGAAATGCACTGCCCCACAAGGGAAGGAGGAAGGGAGGAGGAAGTTGCTGAGGAAGGGCAGATAAGGCAGAGTCCTGTCAGGAGGAAGATAAAGATTGCAAACTGTGACCCCAGAGTCCAGGTGGACCCTAGCAGCAACTGCTTCCAATGTGGTTTGAAGAGGAATCCACGTGCTAGCAACGTCTGTACCGACCAACGTACAAACGCCACCAGAGGCCCAGAGGAGCCCAGCCTGATTTCGACAGAAAGTACGGAACCCATGGAAGGTCAGTGAGTGATCATCAGTAAAATGATATTCATGGAGAACCAAACAAGCTGTAGGGTAATACGAAATGAGGGATTTCAACTCCGGAAGGTGATGGTAATATCCATTGCAATTCCGGTGGATAACCAAGGAACGATGGTTGGTTGATTTAAAGGCGGGAGAAGGGGCCAAACTACGAGGTCATTGGTCCCTTGTTCCTAATAAAGTGTGAGAATAAAACAGACGAAACATATAACACAAAATGGAAAGAAAGGAAAAGTCACAAGAACAAAGGGAAGGCAACGAGCACTAAAAGGAACAAAAGAGGACAAGAAAACAACAGAGAGACGCTAGAAACAGAAGAGAATAAAACATGAAAGCAGATTACAGGTGGCTGGCCAACTACGAGAATAAAAAGAGAAAGCCAGCCACTCTGCTACACATTAAAACCACCATCCTGTAAGCACTTGGCTGGAGGACACAGAGGGACAAAGGACATGCGCTAAAACCTACATAGAAGTGTAAAACCCACTCTCATTGATAAAATGTAAAACTAAAGCTGCTGTGGAGGCATTGTCGCCCAACACCGAAGGCAGGGTGCTGGGAAAGTAAAAAGTCTGCTGCAGAGCGGCTAAAAGTGGGCAGTCCAGCAAGAGGTGGACGACTGTCATTTGGGAGCCACAGCGACACTGAGGTGGGTCCTCGCGACGGAGTAGGTAACCATGCGTTAGCCATTTATGGCCAATGCAGAGCCAGCAGAGGACAACTGATACCCTGCGAGAGGCTTGCATGGAAGACTTCCACAAATTCATAGTCTCCTTAATGACACTCAGTTTGTTGTGCATGCTAGAAAACCCTGCAGTGTAAGACAGAACGCAGGTCAGCTTCAGAGATACCTATCTCCAGAAGCGGTTTACACTTCGCCTGTTTGGCCAGCCTGTTGGCATGTTCGTTGCGGTGATTCAGACGTGTCCTGGGGTCCACACAAACACCACGCAACGGCGGGACTGTACCAGGGCATAGCTGTACCCCTGAATGGACGCTACCAGAGGGTGGTAAGGGTAGCATTGGTTGATAGCTTTTAGGCTGCTCAATGAGTGAGTTCACGGGAGAAATGACTCACCAGGGCATGAGCGGATGCAATAAGGAGCACGAGATATGGCCGCCAGCTCTGCAGTGAAAATACTGCATCCAACTGGCAAGGAGTGCTGCTAACTATGTACTCCATGAACATATGCGAAGCCTATGTGACCATCAGCCAGTGAGCCGTCGGTTTAAACCGCTTCAGAGCCCCGGAACACGTCAAGAATCGAGAGAAATGACAGTGGAGAGCGGCGGGGTCAACGGAGTCCGTAGGGCCATGGAAAAGGTCCAGAGGAAGCTGCAGCCGAGGAGTACACCATTGAGACATGCGTGAACAGACCGCAAGTAGAGGCGGTAAAGGGAAGGACTCCAGTTCGGAGAGAACGGACTGCACGTGAACCGCAATTGTTAGCCCCAATCTGGGCCACCAATGTGGGAGGTGGACTGCCGCGGGCGGGAAAAGAAGACGGTTATTCGGGTGCTCAGGGGAACTATGAACGTGTGTGCTGCGTAACTGGCGAGCAGTTGCGCACGTCTGATCTGCAGTGGAGGGACATCAGCCTCCACCAGTATGCTGGTCACCGAACTCGTCCTAAAAGCTCCTGTCGCTTATCGAACTCCACAGTGGTAAACAGTGTCGAGTAAATGCTATGCTGAAGGCGCTGCCGAACCATAAACCACACTCTCATGGTCAATTTGGGATTGGACAAGCGCTTTGTAGAGCTGCAGCAGTGTACAGCGATCTGTACCCCAATTGGTGTTTCTCAGGCAACGGAGAGCATTGAGGTGGTGCCAGCACTTCTGCTTAAGCTGACAAAGATGAGTGAGCTAAGTCAATCGAGCATCGAAAACCAGTACTAGTAACTGATATGTCTCCACTACAGTGGGTGGGTCGTTATTAAGGTAAAGTGCGTTCCAGATAAACGGTATGACACCGAGAGAAGCGTATGACACACGGCTGAGAACTGGAATCCATGACTGTGGCTCCCTGGAGGTGCCGCTCAGCAACAACAGTACTGGAGCAGCAGTAGGAAATGCAGAAGTCGTCTGCATGCAGAGAAAGTGAGACAGAGGGCCTGACAGAGGCTGCTAGACCGTTACTGGCACTAAAAATAGAGAGACACTCAATACAGAGCCCTATGGGACTCCATTCTCCTGTATATGGATGAAACTATGGGAGTCACCAACTTGGACACTGAAAGTACGGAGCGACAGGAAGGTTTGGTTAAAAATCTGGAGTGGTCCCCGGAGACCCCACTCATACAATGTGGCAAGGATATGATGTCGTCAAGTCATGTCGTATGCTTTACGTAAGTAAAAAAAGATGGCAATCAGGTGTTACCATCTGGAAAAGGCTGTTCGGATGGCAGACTCGATGGACACAAGATTATCAATGGTAGAGCGACCCCGGCGGATCCCACCCTGCGATGGAGCCAGCAAGCCACGTGACTCCAGGACCCAGCCCAACCGTCGACATACCATACATTCCAGCAGCTTACAAAGAACGTTGGTCAGGTTGATGGGTCGAAAGCTATCCACATCAAGCGGGTTTTTACTGGGTTTGAGCACCGAAATGATGGTGCTCTCCTGCCATTGCGATGGAAAGACGCCATCGCACCAGAGCCGGTTTAAGATGGTGAGAAGATGTCGCTTGCAGTCAGATGAGAGATGTTTAATCATCTGGCTGTGGATGCGATCAGGCCCATGAGCTGTGTCGGGACAATGTGCAAGGGCACTGAGCAATTCCCACTCTGTAAATGGGGCGTTATAGGCTTCGCTGCAGCATGTAGAGAATGAGAGGACGTTCCTTTCTAGCCGCCGTTTGAGTGTGTGAAGGGGGGGGGGGGGGGGTTAATTCTCCGAGGCACAGGCTCGAGCAAAGTGCTAGGCAATCGCATTTGAGTCAGTACATAACTAGCCATTTATGGTAACATCGGGGACAGCTGTTGGGGCCTGGTACCCAAAAAGACGTTAATCTTTACCCAGTCTTCGGAAGGCGACGTGTGGCACCCAATGGGGGAGACATATCTCTCCCAACAGACCTTCTTCCGTTGTTTGATAAGATAGTGAACACGCGCACAGAGCCGTTTAAAGGCTATGAGGTACTCCAGGGAAGGGTGCCGTTTATGCCGCTGTAGAGCTCATCGACGCTCCTTAATTGCTTCAGAGACTTACGGCGACCACCAAGGGACTGCCTTACGCCTCAGGCACCCTAAAGAGCAAAGGATCGCGTTTTCTACTGCAGAAACAATTGTGCTAGTCACCTGCTCAACTATCATATCGATGTTACCATGTGGGGGAGACTCAGTGGTGACAGCAGAGGCGAAAGTCCCCCAGTCCGCCTTGTTCAAAGCCTATCTGGGCAGGCGTCGGTGTGCCTGACGCTGGGGCAGTGACAGGAAGATGGGGAAGTGGTCACTACCACACAGGTCGTCATGCGCTTTCCGGTGGACAGATGGGAGAAGTCCTGGGCTGCAAATTGACAAAGCAATGGCCAAGTAACTACCATGAGCCACACTGAAAAGTGTGGCGACCCCAGTATTTAAGAGACAAAGGTCGAATTGCGTCAGTAAAGTTTCGACATCTCTGCCTCGGACAGTAAGCATGGTACCACCCCACAAAGGGTTATGGGCATTAAAATCTAACAGAACTAGGGAAGGTTTAGGGAGTTGATCAATCAGTGGAGCTAGTACATTCAGGGGTACTGCACCATCTGGAGGAAGATATACATTGCAGACAGTTATTTAGTGCGTCGACCTTATTCTGACAGCCACAGCTTCAAGGGGGGTTTGAAGGGGCACATGTTCACTACAGACTGAGTTTAGAACATAAACGCAAACTCCACCTGACACATGATTATAGTCACTTCGGTTCCTGTAATATCACTTATAGCCATGGAGGGCAGGGGTCTGCATTGCTGGCAACCAGGTTTCCTGGAGGGCAATGCAGATAGCAGGTGTAAAGCTTATTAGTTGTTGTAGCTCAGCCAGGCGTGGAAAAAACCGCCGCAATTCCACAGGAGGATGATGTGAGACTGAGAATGCATGGAACATTCAATGAGGCAGTTTACGCCTCAGAGTCTCACCTGCCGCCACCGATTTATTGCCTGAGCAGTCTAATCCATTGTGTCTGAGGGTATGGTGAGATCTAGGTCCTTAGTGGACGCCAAAATCTCCACCCCATCCTCAGCCGCAGAGTTTGTAGCTAGCAGTGGTGTGGGTGCCATGGCAATTTCCTTGGTCTTAGGGGTTTTCTTTTTGGATTTCTCTCGCTGCTCCTTGAGTTTCCCTGGCTGGGAGGACTTCACTGGCTCAGTCTCTGGCCTTGAGGATGAGCGTGGAGCCCTACGACCAGCTGCTTTTGGGCTCTTCAGCCACTGAAGTAGGTGATGCAGGAGTAACAGGGAGGGAAATGCCCCCCCACCATCAAGCAGGAGTAGTCTTCTCGCTCTGAGAGGTGACCTGAGTTGGCGGAGCTGATGCTGCCAGAACTGTAATAGCGACAGCGTAAGACGATGTCATATGCACTGGATGCTGGCATTCAAATTTTCTCTTAGCCTCAGTATAGGTCAGTCAGTCCAGGGTCTTGTACTCCATGATTTTCCTTTCTTTCTGGAGATTCCTGCAGTGAGGCGAGCAAAGCGAATGATGCTTTCTGCAGTTGACACAGATGGGAGGTGGGGCACATGGAGTACTGAAATGTAATGGGCGTCCAAATATGACGCTGGAAGGTACATTGGGACTACATATGGCCGAACTTCCGGCACTTAATGCACCGCATTGGGGGAGTGATATAGGGCTGTACATCACCTTGACCTTCTCTAGCAATGTATCACCCACGAAGGATAAGATGAAGGCACCAGTAGCAACCTGATTATACCTTGGACCTTGGTGGAGATGCTGGACAAAACGTACACCTCGCCACTCTAAATTGGTGCACAGCCTATCGTCGGACTCCAAAAGAAGGTCCCTGTGAAATATGATACTGTGGACTATATTTAAGATTTTAAAGGAGCGTAATCGTTACAGAAACATGCCCCAGCTTGTCACAAGCGAGTAACGTCCATGACTGGGCAGAGGATGCGGTTTTGATCAAGACTGACTCAGAGCACATTTTGGAAAGTCCCTCTCAAAACTTGTCCTCTAAATGCTCAACAAAAAAACTGAGGCTTCATCGTCATGGAAGATTCTCCACCAGCTCTTGAAGATATAAGGTACTGGGGCGAGTAAGTTGAAGGACTATGCTTCATCGTGTATCATCCGCCCTGATGCCACCCACTTTGATGAGGAGCTCTCCCCACGGGAGCCACCCAACTGCAGCTATAAGGCCACCTGGCAGGATGGCCATTGCCAGAAGTCCCGATGCCGTAGGGGGATGGGCCTCTACCCCTTGGCATATGTGGGGAGTTAATGGCGCAGGCATCAGCAGAGCGATCCCTGTGTGGTCAGGGGGCTACAACCAATAGGGTACATGGCGGCCCCACTACAATGGACTAGCTACTGTGCTGGATATCAGGTGCAAAGAAGTTCATGGTCATCTTCGACGCAGAAATCGACACTGAATTGTGATTCCTGCGTTTTCAGGGGACTCAGCCAAAAGGGTAGACAGCGACCCCACTACACAGGCTCGCTATCATGCTTGCTATGTACCCTAGCATGAGACAACAGCATGAAGGAAAAGATGGAAGAAACTAGGAGGGCACATGCCAGAGACACTTGGTAAGGTGGTCTTCCCCAAATGGCTATAACACAGCACAGCAGACCTAAAAGGCTTAAATGGTGGAAGATAACTTTACGAAGGTCGTCCTTACGGTATCTTTTTCAATCCACTCCCGTGACTTTGCTACATTAGTCGCTCCACGATTATCTTTCTGACCGCGACCACTTCGCGGTGACCCTGTGACTTCCAGACAGGCTCAGCCGCCGCCCAGTCCCATGGCGGACTAGACACTGCAACAGCTGTACAAATCGTCGTAGGGCATCGCAAGGTCTCAAGCGAACTCCTTCGCCGGCCACCCTCCTCTGCGGAATAGAAATTTAGTAATCGAGGTCAGACCCCAAAGGGGGTACCAGAGAATGCCAAATGGATGAGGTAATTACTCAACAAAACCAAATCACAAAGTCAACATGACCAGGAAGATAGCAGGGCCAACATAAACAAGGACACCGAGAGAGGTAGAGGAGAGGGCAGAGGAGAAGGAGTAAGGACAGGAAACGATGGGAAGGGAAAGGAGATGAAGCCCAGGAAAAGGAGGGCTGCAATAGCTTGGGGCCCCATGCTCACCACAAACATATGAAAGAACCGCGAGCCCCTGGGGGGGGGGGGGGGGGGAGGAATGACCACTGTACGTGATGCGAGACAGTGCCATCTGTACAAAATGATTCGAGCAGTATTGTGTTCCGAGTAGACAAGCATAACAGTAGAATGGATTCGTCAGAACACCTCACTGACAAGGACTGGTCATTGGTTGTCATTACTTGTGTAACAAATCCATCAGAGACATTAAAACCCTTCTAAAGTTGTCCAAGTCGATCGTTGGTGGTGTGATATGGGAACACGAAGGAACAATTACAGCTAATCCAAGCACAGACAGACTTAATGTAGACTACTGACGAGCAGTGACCGTCGAGAATCGCGGAGAGTGGTTGAGAAAAATTTCGTACATGAACAGAAGGATTCATTCGTGAATTCGAACGTGCTATCAGAAGACCAGATAGTACAGTGACTATGCATATGAAGTTAAAAAGAATGAAGTAGAAGGGTGGAGCCGCTCCTCGTGAGCCACGAATTTCAGTATTCAGTACTAAGTGATGGTTGAGGTGGTGTTAAGGGGGACGCCAATGGGCAGTGTTTAATTGCAAACAACTGATTTGGAATGAAAAATCACTCTGTACTCTGTGTCAATCAGCAGAAAGGGTCTGGGTTTGACGAATGTCTGGAGAACGTTACCTGCCATCACGTGTAGTGGCAATAGTGAAGTACAAAAGAAGTGTTTTAGGATAGGGGTGTGTATTTTATGGTTATGGTGTGATCCCCCTCCATAATTAAGAAAATGCCAAATGGCGACGAACATCAACATATTTTACAGTACTGCATACTGCGTACAGTAGAGGAACAATTACTAGACAACGACTGACTGTGAGGATGTGAACACACCCATTTATAAAGCTGCATCTGAGAGAGAATTGTTTTGTAGACAATAACATCCCCGAAAGACTAGCTTCCCCAAAGCCCCATCTGAAACCAGTGGAACTATTCTGAGATGAGTTAGAACGTTGACTTCGTTCCAGTAGACAGTGTCCAATGTCATCACCACCTCTGGTGGTAAAATATAGGCACTGAAGGCGGCACTGATGCCAAAGATGGGAAATAAACAGAAGTACATGGGTCAGGCTGATACATAGGTCGGAGCAGATGAGGAACCTGCACAGGTTTCCACCATGGCGAGAGAAACACCAACCCGATTCTGACCACTGCTAACCTGATGAAAGGCGAAGGCAGTTGCAGAAAAGAATGCCTTCTACTGGGGAGATTCAGAACAGTGGAAATGAGAAGACTTCAAACGTAACTGGCAACAGTATGACCACAAATGATGAAATCGAGATGAGAGAACTAGGTGAGGCACCAGGTGGGGGGTCTCTAGGACGTACACACAACGGTAGTCGTCCCACCCACAGCTGTCCCACCCTTGATCCTTCATAATCAATGTGTTAAAGAGCACCAACTGTTCAACAGAGTGCTACTCCTAAAATGGGAGATGAGGTGGGGGAGAAAGTGAGACCAGCTATGGCTAAAAACAAAAGAAAGTAGAAGAATGAAAGAGTGAGGTGGTCAACCAAGTAGGGTCAGGGTGCCCCACACCCAGCATAAAGCGAGACACGCCCCAACTACAGTCACCCTGCCCTTGCCCCAAAATTAGCTACAAACGTTCTATCAGATAATGAAAACCGCTTTCAGGGAGAAAGTGGAGAACCAGTTCAACCGTCCATGAATCATCTGTGAATATTAGGGGCCAAGAATTTGGAAGACCTTCCTTAGCATGGAGGGTTAGATAAGGCGGGCATTCCACCAGGATATGAGCTACTGTGTATAAGGCTCCAAAGCCATAATGTGGGGGTGGATCCTTACACAAGATATAACTACGGCTTAGGCTGCTATGACAGATGTGAAGGTGACATAGGATGATGGATACCTTCTGGGATACCTCTCTGACGGAGCAGAGGTCTTACTGAACCCAGAAATCCGCTAATTGCTTATCTAGCCAAACGGTCGGCCAGTACATCCCCTGAGATACCCAGGATACAGGCCTCACAGAAACGCAACCGAGCAGGCACACGTCGAAGTTCAGAGGGGTGGTCATGAACAGCACAGGTCACAGGGTGACTAGAGTAACATCAGTACATGGCCAGGATATGGCTCATTGAGTCACTATGTAATAAAATGCGGACAAGGAAATTCCGTTTAACAAAATGAACAGCACTGTTACCGATTGTAAAATCGGCCATAAAGAGTACATGTTCCTGACAACGAATGTTGTTTCTGACTGGCGGGAAATATAAAAAAAATCCCATCTTGTCCACGGTTATGAAGTGGTCTGTGTACAAGATGCTAGCACTCAAAATCCATAACTGAACGCAACACATGCCAAAATGTCATGGGGAGCGACTGGCACTTTAGGACCTTGAAATAGATCGGTCCTAATTCGTGGCTTTGGTTCCAATCAAATAGGGATGCCTGAGAAGACACGGGGAGTACAGGAAGAGAGGCGGTGATCCTGGCCGATGGCTGTAAGGTGCAGTTCAACCAGTAATCCCACTCTAGGGCAGATAGCAGGGGCTGATGGCTCTCGTATGCAAAAAGAATGGTATACGCTGGATGACCAGGAATTGTGTCAAATGCCTACTGTATAGGAAACCAAGAGGTTGGTTGGTTCGAGGGAGGGGACCAAACAGCGACAGACCAACAGGTAGTATCATCGGAACTGAAGAGAGAAGTTGTCAGTCCATAATGCACCAGTAGGTAAGTATCGAAGTGATGATGGACTGGGTCTAACAATTTCAGAGTCTGAAGGTGTCATCGAGCCATATGCCTGACAATTGCTGGTAAAGAGAAGAATGACATGATGCACACCCCAGGAACTGCGACCAAGGAAGCAGAGACCGTTAGGCTTCCACATGCAATTTGTCCTCAGTTGACGAATATGGGGCAGCTAAGTCAACATTTTATCAAAAAGGATGACAAAAAACGGGTCTGTGGAACAATGTTGAAGTTCTAGGTACCCAAGAAGAGTTGCGTGTGATACGATGGCAGAACTGCAAGATCCGAGTTTTTGTAGGAGGGACCTTGAAAGCAAGAAAGGGTCCAAGCAGAGGCCCTTGCGGTTGGTGTCTTGGAGCCAGCGTTCAGTCTAGGGTACTGAGTGCAGGCTGTAACAAGTGCAGTCTTTGACAAACAGCCCAGGAGTGGCCAGGGGCTGGGCAGAAGTCACTAGCTCATTTATGAGGATGAGTAAGAGTGACACCACAGAGCTCTGTGGCAGTCTCTCTCGTCGACACATGGAGAGCCGAGTGCAACACCAACTCAAAGCTGGAACAACTAAATGAATAAAAATGTATGAATAAAAATTGGTAGGGAGCCTTGAAACGCCCTGTCACGGAGAGCAATAGAATGTGACTATTTCAAGTGCCGTCACAAGCCTTACATAGGACAAAAGAGACTGCAATGAGGAAATTCAACTACATTATATTTCATACAAAATGACCCTGTTTTTTCAGTAGGATTAACAGTTTGAGCATAAGGAGCGAGGGAATATAAAATTTTGTGTGTGGTATTTGAAGGAGATGTGGGATGCAATAGAAGCCAGTGGTAAGGGCAGCCGAGTCACCGTGTCAAATTCAGTTTGGTGACAGGTGAAACTTTGGGGACGTCTAGCGTGTCATTTCTTGCTTACAAAGGTAGCCAGGTAAGTAGAGTGCGCTGACACTGTAGCGAAATGGGTCGCAAGGTGTTCATCAAGAATTAATGCATCGGTACAAAGACCACCCTGAAGTAAAAGATGCGGAATAGTTGTCGATCGTTGGTGGTTCAGAAGACAACAGAGCTTGGTCCAGACCTGCGATGAACAGGCAAACATTCCCAGAGAGAAGAGAGAGAGTTCCCAGCATTCCTTTGTACCACATTCAGTTAGTGAGTCTTAGCATGCAGTTACTTAAAATTGAGCAGGGTGGCCGGCGAAGGAGTTCGCTTGAGACCTTGCGATGCCCTACGACAATTTGTACAGTTGTGGCAGTGTCTAGTCCGCCATGGGACTGGCCGGCGGCTGAGCCTGTCTGGAAGTCACAAGGTCACCGCGAAGTGGTCGCGGTCAGAAAGATCTTCGTGGAGCGACTAATGTAGCGAAGTCACGGGAGTGGATTGAAAAAGATACCATAAGGACGACCTTCGTAAAGTTATCGTCCACCATTTAAGCCTTTTAGGTCTGCTGTGCTGTGTTATAGCATGCGACCAAAGCGTAATCATTGGAAACACTGCTTGAGCGGCGGGGCATAAAGTTTCTCGTCACACCTGTACTCTATGACAAACTTCTTATTGGAGACCATTTCCTTCAGAAGTTATGATGAAAGCGCTTATATGCGTACTGATCTGTGTGCTCCAGAGTGGCACGTGGCTCCTCATCTGCCTTAAATATCAGGTCCCTGAGAGACAACTCCTTGCACCGTATTCAATGTATTATGTGGAGCAGTAATCAGAGGTACGTCACTCAGCCGTTCACATGGAATTGTGGAGCAGAGGAAGCCTTAATACGTATCGGTTTCGCCGTCGCAAACTTGTCACAATCTGTTCTGATTCAGACCTGGTACTGAGTACATTATTTCGCTCCAAATCGCATGGCTTGTCCCTCTTCCCATAGGTTAGCCAGGATAGGGAAAGCAATACGATTTTAACTACTTGCGTTGGAATATCGAAATCTGCCAAATGAGAACGGCCATTATGTTGGTGCAATCAAATACGTTTCATGTTCGAAATGTCTACCCTGATTCCACCTACTCAATCTAGGGATGCCTCCATAGGTGGCAAAGGGCATCTGGCATGATAGCCGTTATCACGAATCCTGATGCCATAGACGATGGGTATGTACTCTTTGGTACACTGAAGAGCTATCAGCTAAGACATTGGAAGTGTTAATTCATGTGTTGTCAGAGGCTCTACCGGGGTACATAACAACTTCATCACGTCGGACTTGCTAATGCACTGCCTCTTAGGTACATATATGAGGCTAAGCAGATATTGTGCACAAAGGATCGTCAACGCAAGAGGCAGTAGGCGCCATTTAAGGCGTTCATCGCCAGTTGGTCCACATTACAGAAATAAATTTTGAAAATGGAGGTAAAGTCCAAAACTGGACCAAAATTACTTCAGCCAAAAAGTGATTTAAGGTAAATGACTGAAGAAGTTGACGAAATACCTAGGGAAATAGCTAGCTCAACAATGGGTGTCGCCACGAGAAAGAAAGAGAAGGTTGTATATTAGCAGACGGGAGATTGCAGGACAAGGAAGGAAGTAGGTGCTGCAGTAGCTTGGGGTACCCTGTTCGCTGACCACTTACTCACGATAGAACAGTGAACCCCGAGGTTGTTTGACAGAAAAAAATATGGAAAAACCAAGGAAGAGCAGTGCATATTGTTGCAGGTTCATTTAGTAAGGGCGAAAGCTCCACAGAGGTACTTAACGGACTACAGTGGCAGACACTACAACAAAGGTCTTGTGATCACAGAGTCGCTTACCGATAAAATTCAGAGACCGTATTTACCTAAAGTCAACTGATACACTGCTCTATCGCCAAATTGTAGAAAACCAATGTATGATCCCACCTCACAATTATGTTCTTACATCCATCAAATAACACTACAGGCCTAACACCATCCATTTTCTAACTGGTGGTCCTGTATGTAGTATAAATTATCTTTAAGTAAATGAACCAAGTTGTTAAAAAAATGGTTGAAATGGCTCTGAGCACTATGAGACTTAACATCTGTGGTCATCAGTCCCCTAGAACTTAGAACTATTTAAACCTAACTAACCTAAGGACATCACACACATTCATGCCCAAGGCAGGGTTCAAACCTGTGACAGTAGCAGGTACACGGTTCCAGACCAAAGTGCCTAGAACCACATGGCCACACTGGCTGGCAAGCAAATTGTTCTTAGCATGTATGACACGACTGCATCAACCACTTTAAGGATGCACCAAACGGGGTGCAGAGGAATTTTATACATTGTGGCCACTCACCCCACTTTTTACTTTCATTACATTATCATGAAACTACTGAGCGAAGAGAAAACATCTAAGTTTAAACTGTATTATCCTAACAAATTAATGCGGGTAAGGAATGAAGATTTGTTCAGGTATGTCAAACGCAATTGTTGAACACAGTGTGAAGTTCCTCAGCAGTTTTCTTAAATAAAGTGTGTGTTCAGGCAGTCCTTAGAAGAGTATTCATTTCTTTCGAATAACCAGCCCCACACATCATTATAGCGTCAATGTCCACTGCTGGCACGTCTGGTAGGTAGCAAATTGTATATTTAGGTTTTGTCTGCTTTTATAGTTTAGTTATTCAGTTAGTCTTGCTAGCATGGGTGGGGTGTTTGCATACTGTGAGCGGATGCAGAAGTGGGCCACAGTTTCTTAATAGTTCAATGCACTTCTGGTTACTGTCAGCCTCAGGGTGTATCGGTGTCGGAAAATCCGGTGCGTTGAATGGGACACCTAAGATGTCCCTTGTTTCGGGCACGGGCTCTGATGCCAAGGCATCCAACGTGGTGAGTCCGCCCTCTCAAGCAGGGCGCGCCGCGGGTGCTAAATCGTTCGCGTAGCTCGAGAGGGGGGGGGGGGGGGGGGGCAGTGTGGAGACTAGCAGTCTGGCCTCGCCTGTTCGCCACGTGAGTGGACAGGTAGACGTTTCTACAGCAGAGGCAGAACAGGCACACTAGGGAAGGGGCTTTATCGGGAGCATGTCAAGGATTAGGCAGTGTTGGCCGGTCAATGGCACGTTAGATGGATACGCCGTATTCGGCGAATATTTGCTATTTGCACGATATCTGAGAGAGAATTGTTATATGATGTGCCTCGATAAGTGCTGATGTGATAAGAAGTACCACTCAGTGCGTGATAAGCAGATAGCAGCACTGCAGTGATACCTTCTGTAAATGGACGTTTATGCCACCTTTGTGACCTTCTTTGAGCTTCAAAGACCTTACTGTTACACATCATTGGATTCGTCTCGATAGCCGCTGTCAGAAAACAAATATTAAACTAAGCCATCACATTTAAAAAAAAAAGCAAAGTTGACCTTCATATCTCTGAAGCGACCCCACCTAGAAACAAAAAACCAGTGTCATATTATGGCCCCCATTGTCTCATGCAACTTTTCTCCCACAAACGTTTCAGCTAATCTCATACTTTCTGTGTTGTTATAGGTGGCAACAGTTAGCGACTCACTCTATCTATCCCATCACAAAGTTGCTAACAATGCTTTTTGATTCGCCATGGCTGCGCGTTTTACAGAGCCACAAAACAGCACGTCCCAACTCAAACTTTGAAATACTTCGCTCAGGATTCCTAAAATTAATGTAAATTCATGATCACTGTCAATTTATAAAAATTGTATTAAGTGAATTAAGATGCAGATCCTCAGAAGCATTTCAGTTTTTCTCTTGTGCGTATTAGTTATCCTTAGTGAGACTGAAGCAACAAAACGTTTTCATTTGTAGGAAGATCACGCGACAATTAGGTTTTTGTAATTTTTTTATATTAATGGTACGTGAAGTTCAGAACTCAAATAGCAATCACCCTAAGTTTTCGATAAAACTCTAAAAAATTCTGGAGGAAACAGATTGAAGTTTCCGGAGTATCTTTAATTAGTTAAACCTAGATCGTCTTTTCGGTGGGAGATCTGTTGTAGCTGGCCATGGTGGTCTAGCGGTTCAGGTGCTCAGTCTGGAATCGTGGGACTGCTACGGTCGCAGGTTCGAGTCCTGCCTCGGGCATGGATGTGTGTGATGTCCTTAGGTTAGTTAGGTTTAAGTAGTTCTACGTTCTAGGGGACTGATGACCACAGATGTTAAGTCCCATAGTGCTCAGAGCCATTTGGATCTGTTGTAGAATGCTCTCGAATGCTATGTCGGTGGCTGGTGGCTGAAGTTCGATTTCCAGCTGGTACCAATTATGAAACAAATATGCATATTTTATGAGCATTTCCATGTAGCGTGAAACACAAGGACGAAAAAGATTATTAAATAATTTTTTAATTCGTACATTTTATAACATGTCGGTATTTAAGTATTTACAATGTGCCCATAATAAAAGTTACAGTTTGAAAACGCTGTAGAAACAGAATCATTACTAAGAATGACGTCCAATTTGACCAACATATTTTTGATGCAGTGAGAAACTTCATGGACGAAAAAACTTTCACCAATAGCTGGCGCTGTGACGTCAGAATAAGCAAACCAACAGACGCGCGGCACACGGCTGTTAAGAGTTTACGTCCGAGACGCCCAACATTAGTGTCTCCATGAAGGATCACGTGCTACTGGTAATGCGCTTTTATAAGAACAGTGACTGCGCCAGTAGCCCTGTAGAAACTCTGGACAGTCAAGGGTATGAATAAAGACGTTGTCCCGATGTCTGCTAAAGGTGTGGAGAAAATGTTAACAAAATTTGAAATTACAAGATGTTCTGAGCAGCAGTGTGGCAGAGGGAGGAAAGCGGTTGATCTGACGTCTGTGGAAGGTGTGGCCACAGCAATGCAGGAGAGGTCGTGGGGTGGTGTGCAAACAAGCACTGCACGCATATATCCTGAATGTTGGAAATGTCTTCGAATACGGTGCACGAAATCCCACGAATCATCCTGCGCTGCTATCCATACAAAATCCTTCATGTTCAGTAACTGCTTCCTGCTGACCTGCCAACAAGACAAACTTTCGCTTTGGAATTTCTCGCTCGAATGGAACTGGACAACGAACGGTCATGGAACACACTGCAGACAGTCTTCATTCTGGAAAAGTGACTGTAGTGCGGGCTGACGGCATCGTTTCTCATAGGGGCGTAGTTTTTCGAGTAGACGGCTCCTCCAGGTCCTGTTACCTGTACCACCACTGATAAACTACAACGTGGAGGCGTGGAAGGATCATTTTCATGCAAAATGGAGCTCTTCCACACATCAAACAGCGAGTGAAGAGGCTGCTGCAAAGGCATTTCGGAAATACTAGGATTACCAGCCGTCTTTTCCCTACTGCCTGGTCGTCCAGATCACCTGATCTTACTCCATGTGACCTGGAAGATGTGCTCAGTGCTCTGATTACAAACTTAGTTGAACTGAAGCGAGACGCTGTGCAACGCATTCTGAATGTGAATTGTGAGACAGTCCATGCTGTTGGGGAATATACTGTTTCTGTGTTTCAATTTGCGGCATATAACGGTGGACAGCATACTGAACAAGACTTTCACCACTCTCAAGACAAATAGAAAACGATGTCCTTTTGCTTTTAGTGCGGTTTTTGGACTCAGGACCATCAGAAACCGATTGCTCTGATTCGATGTGGTACGTCCTTGCTTATGGATGGGCTTACCTGACAGTGCCACGACTGTTGATTGCTGAACGTGAGCAGTCATGCACAAGGTACATTACGGATGGTGTAATGTGCAACTCAAACCACAGCCGTCGTATCGCAATTCGGTTGTTATTTGTAGCCGACACCATTTATGTTAAGACGCTTACACCACTAACAACTGGTAAAATTTTTATTAATTTTTTTGTTTCATGACGTTTCCCCCAGTGCCTATAATATGCTGTACAAATTTGATGTCATTCTGAGTAGTAGTTCTGTGTGTACAGGGTTTTGAAACAGGAACTTTAAACACCCTGTATGTTTGCAATGAGAACTTGAATTTTTAGTGCAATAAATTATTAGAAATTAGGCGCTTTTCGTGTAATTGATAATTAAATGTCTATTAATTAGTGTAAATCTGCTTAATTTTATATTTACGTGACATTTGTATTAGAATTGGTAGCAAAAAATTCGAAAAAATAATGACCGAAAGAACACACCAAAAAGTGGTTCTGATCTCGAGCAGATTAATTTCTTTTTTTCATATTCATGTATTTTACACTTCATGGATATGCTTGTAGAACCTGTACCTATCTTTAAAAATGTGCATCATCTGAAAATCGAACCTGGGCTGTTCACCATGAAGAAGAGAATTTTAACACAGCGGCACTTAGCCCATCAAAAATTGAGCTAGCTCTAGTGGAATTCAAGATGCTCGGAAAGCTCCAAAATCAATACTTCCCAGAATTTTTGGAAGTTGTATTGAGTTTCTTTGGCTGATTCATATTTCAAATGGTTAAAATAGCTCTCAGCACTATGGGACTTAACTTATTATTAAGTTCCATACATAATTTTTCTCCATATCTATAATTTAAATATTCACAGGCATTAACATTATATAAAACATTAATCCCTAGTTAAGTTATTTTTCTAATCTCTTTTGAGACACTAACACCATCGAGGTTATTTATTATAGTCTCCATTTATATACGAAAATTTTAATTAGGTTTATATATAATAATTAGTTATTAGATTTTCAGTAATGAGTAATGACCATATGGTAATGTATCTATTGTATTTTATAAAACATATCTTTTAGTTTCATGAGGACTTAGTGTTTTTTGTACCTTGAATTGTATATATTTCATGTTTTTCACTTTTAATTAAATTAAATTTTCTTTCTCGTTCTATGTTGTTCAACAAGCAATCTTTATAATCTTCTAAACTTTTTTTAACAACACATTTTTTTAATTCCTTTAGATTTCTTTTCTATTTTGTCACCAACTTTATAAGCATACAACTTTGCTCATAAACCGCCAAATTCTTCTATTATTTTTCCATTACATTCGTCTTTCATTTTACCAACAACTTTCTTGTTTACTAGTGGAATATTATATATATTATCTGTTGGATAATCACTTGTATCAAAATAATTAATCACTGATTTCATATCTTTGTAGAAATCTTCGGTTTTAATATTGTAACTATAACTATCTGTATCTTGATAACATAATTCAATATTTTCTCGATATTTAGGTTTCATTACTCTGTAGTGAAAATCATACATTAATACTTTAGATAAATCTAGTATACTTCATCCAACATAAATAGGTTTAGTAAATATTATTTTAGTTTTATTCATATGAATAGCAGCTAGATTTTCAGTAAATGTAGTTCTATGTTTAAAGTTTGGCTTAGCTACAAGTGTATAACATACTTTATTATGTGAAACTAAGTTATTACCTTGTCTATTTCTTATATATTCCATAATTTTACCAAATACAGAATTATTCATTAATTTATAGAAATCTTTTTGAAAATCATTTGTGGCTTTTGTTCTTAGCAGTGTGTTTAGATCTATATACTTCTTTAGCAGATAGATTGTTTAAATTTTAAAACTTTATGAATTTTTGTAAGAGTCATTCCTAAAGATAAACATTGTTTGAGATTTCTATAATGTACAACATAATTATGTTTTTCATCTAAAGTAGTTATTAATTCACTTTAATTTGTACCTGCAGCACGTTTTGATTCAGGAGCTAGTGGTAAATCTTTATGTAAATCATATAATTCTTTTGGATTTTCTAGATCTAATTCAAATATATATCCATCTTGACTATTGTTTGACATTTCACTTATTTTTGTAGAATTAAAATTATTCGGTTCATGCCATTTAAATCCGCCATATAGTAAATATTTGATCATAACATAACCATATAAATTATTTGCATCTAGATACATTGTATAATATGATATTTCTTTATCATTATAATCTTTTAAACATTTATTATTTGCTTTTACATATCTTTTACAACATTATGAAATTCCACCTCTTATTCCTTTTTCACCTATTAGAAGCATATCATAGTCATATAATAATTCAAATTTTGATTAGTAATTTTTAACATTGCATCCCAAGATAAACCTGGTGCTGTAAAATACCAAGATGGATCTAAATTATATCTATTTATAAATGTTTCCCTGAAATTTTCAAAAACATTACTTAACAACAATACATCAGTTTTAAGATATAAATCATGATATTCGCCAAGATTTTTAATATTGAATTTTTCCCAAACTAATTTTGCATGTTCATCACCTATGTCACAATCACTTAATTCACTATAAAATTTATCTTTTGTTAGTAATCGTGTTACTTCAAATTTTTTCCAATAATCCATGTTATCATATGGATAAAAATCTTTCCTAATTACTAAATTAAACAATTCTGGAGAAACATACTTTTTAATATTTTTAACAGATTTTTCTTTAAATATAATGAAAGTTTATCAAGTGAAGAAGCTGTAAATCTTAACGTATCAACAAATCTGATTTTTAAAGTTTTTGTATGTTTACTAAAAATACATTTAATTTCATTATTCGCTATTAATTCTATTTCTTTATTATCATAACCAAGTTCCTTTAAAAAAAAGACGTGAATCATAACCTGATAAATTATGTAAATAAATACGTACAAAATCAGGTTGTTGTACTGTTAAATTACAGATATTACATAATGGAGCAATATTTTTCCAATTAAATGATCACAATGAAGTACTTTTCTATTCTTTTTTGTATGAGGACATTTGCATAGTATACAAACTGTAGATTTATGAAACATTGTTTATTCATCAAGTGTAAGTGGTTTCATTTATTAAATTTCAGAATAAATTCTTTCAGTTTCTTCTACTTCTTGTCTTATAGATTCTATAAATTTTTAGGAGAATTTGGTCCTCCATAAACAACAGGATCTTTATGATTTCCGCATATATATTTAATATTATAACAAAATCCACTTGGTTCATGTTTTTGATATTTCACTGTATATGTTGTTTCTGGATTTGGTTCACTATTACCCACTTTTAAAAGTAAACTTTTAAAAATCACCATAAATTGCAAATGGAACTTTTTGTGAAAATTGATAATTTTTGAAATTTACAGATTCTCCTGCACCTGGCATTTCAACTGTTAATGGTCTATTACTTAAACAATTTTTTATGTGATCATCTAATTTTTGTTTACTATTAAAATGTAGTAAACATAAATCACAAATAAATTTTACTGTTTTATGTTTGGTAATTTGACTTATTACAAGTCTATAAGTTTTTTATATAACAATAATGTGAATTACTATCTTTCTTAAAATAAAGTAAATTTACATGTTATTTATAATGGATACACCTGATAATTTTCATCTTCATCATCAAATGAATAAACATTAATAGATACATTAATAATTATTCTATTTTTGGAATATGATCAACTAGTAGAGGAAATTCAATATTTTCAAGTTTTTTGTCAAGATCACGACCAACATTTTTATATTCTGCTATTCTATCGCAATGATCATCTACAGGAAACAAAGCTGATTTTATGGACCACAGAAAACATGTTAGATCATTATTTTTCACATTAATACACTCTTTCTATTTTTAATATTATCTGGTAAATCAATGTAAGATGATCCTCTTACTGGTATATTGTTAATTACTATTTGTATACGAATTATTCTATTTAATGACCATCCAGAATTCTGTGCTTGAAAATTACATATTTTTTCTAAAATATGTCTTTTACCATATTTGAATTTTTTATTAAAATCTTTATATGTTACAATTGTGTTGTTTGGTGTTTGTTGTCCAAGTTCTTGAACTTTTTCATTTGTTTCATCTGTTGGTAGTTTATATTCACAAAATAAATTAAAATTTATCTTTACCCCATGATGTACTTACAAATAGTCATAAACAATTTAATTTTTTTTGTTTTTACAGCATCCTATAGATGATTAGGGTCTAGTACATCTATATTATTTTCTAAATTTATAGTTTGTAATCTGCTTCGAAAAGCCTTTTCAAGTAAGTAATCTTTAATTGTTTGTCTATATTTTGGTTTTACAAATATATTTGTAGATAATGAAAATACTCCTTTTAATGGTTGTTCTTCTTTAGTGCGAAAAACAACATAAAAATAATAAAATGATAATGTTTTCGAAAGATTTTCACTAGGTTCAGCTTTATTATTTTTAACAATATTTGTTTGAATATCACTTACTTCTTCAGTGACAGCTGTCGTTATTTTTAAGTTTTTACTTACTTCAGATAATAATTTTTACGATTTCACTTATTTTACACATATTATTTTTAACAATATTTGTATTCTTTTCACTTACTACAGGTCTATTACTACTAACAATATTAGGATGTTACTAATAATAATTGAATGATGACAAATACTAAATCCCATCAAATCAGCTTCATGTAAACTTGAATCTCCACATAAATTTACTTTTGTAAATTGTCAGTTGATTTCTCTGTATTACAATATTTACAAAATTTAGTTTTTGGGGAACAATCTTGTTGTACTTGAATGAGTTCTATTTATAGAGAAAAAATTTATTAAAATTGTGAAAAAGTAATTTTTTATATTTTTAATTATTCATATAAATTATTTTAAAACTAATCATCACCTATTATCATCAACATAATTAACATCAGATTCATTGTCCTGATTTCCAAATTGTCGATTACTATCAAATAAAGGATCAAAAGAGCTTGTCTTTATTGGTAAAGAATCAAGTGCAACTAATATACCTTTTAATGTTTGTACTTTATTTTTAATAATAGTTTTACAAAGTTGACAATTTCAATTTTCCTTTAACCATTCATCAATGCATTGTTTATGAAAAATAAGCTTGCAGCTTGTTTGGCAAATTGATTATTATTTTCATCACTTTAAGAAATAGGACAATCAATATGCTTTCACGTACCTCAATTATTTCATAAGTATCTTTTTCTTTAACTTGCTTTTCGTTATGGTTCTCCATTTATAAGAAATAATTTTTATTAGAATTTAAAAAAGGTAAATTCTCTAATTTAAGTAAGTTAAATTATCTAATTTAATTTAATCTTAAAGACAATCTACAAATTCAAAATAATGTTTAGGTTGTGCAAATCTAATAAAAAATATTTCTCTTAAATGATATCGATTGTAGATTCAAGCTTACATACAACAATAAGTTTTTATGAATATTGGTGAAGAATATAATCCATGGTTTAAAGCAAAAGATGTTGCTAAAATTCGTGAATATGATAACACTGACCAAACTATCAGAGTAAATGTAGTTTCAGGTAATAAAGCAAAATTTGAAAAAAATTGTCATATGGGTCTAACTTATAAAAATATTTACTAACGAAGCAGGACTATGTTCACTAATCTTATCATCCAAGAAAGAAAAAGCAAAATTATTTATAAGATATGTTACTCATAATCTTTACCATCAATTAGAAAACAATGTGAATATCAGATTAGAAAAGATATGATTGATGTGTAAAAATATCAAATAAAACACAAAGATTATTGTACAAGAATTGGTTAAATTAAGCACAGAAATAATTTAATTAAAAGATCATAGAATTAAAATGGACTATGATAATATTCCGATTTTGAGAGAAGCAGTAAATATTGCTTTGGAAATAATAGGTAAAAGAAATGAAAAAATTGATAATTCATTACTACATGTAATTCCTGCATAATTAATGAAAACTTAAGACCAACATTCATTCTCTTAAAATTATTTGATGATGAATGTGAATATGATTATTATGTCATTAGAACACAACGAACAATATTTACAGAAGCAACTATATAAAATCGAAGATAGATATCCAGATTGTGAAGAAATGTTAAGATTGAATTATAATTCTAATTCAATAAATCTGAATCAAAGAATGAAAGAAAATTTCAGGATTGACTGACTTATGATATATTTCAGTATTTCGAATAACTATACACAAGTTCAATTGATTACTGATATAATTAGTCTAATTCAAACTGAACTACTATAAAATAGCTTTATCTTTATTTAACTAACTGTTATGCGAATTATCAAAACCTAACCGTTTAACATAAACTTTTTTGTATTTCTTTCTTAAAACTTTTTCAAAGAAGTATACATCTGGATATTTCGTTTTTCTGTAGTTCATTTTCATAAAAATTACCTTTTATTATTTTAATTTATATGTAATTGGATTAGAATGAATAACATCTTCAATTTGAAATACTTCTGTTGACCAATTAGCTGTATAGCCTTTCTCAAAAATACCTTTAAATTGACTAATTCTATTTTTACGACCTTTTTTAAATTTAGCTTGCTCATTAGACACAATATTACCTATTTTTAAATTTTTTTCATTTACTTGTATTGGCTACATTTTTATTGTAGAATGTTTTGTGTTATTATATTCATCAATTAGATCTTTAAATAAATTTAATCATTTATAATTTGCAAAGAAAGTTTCTCCCATATCTTTTCTTTAACTGTTCTGTTAAAATTCTTTAAACTCTTTGTTATAGAATTCTTTACCATTATCTGTCTGTAAATTGTTCATAAATTGTTTTGAGAAGCATCAACTCTGTTTCTATCTATTTTATCTTTAAGAGGAACAGCAAATGCATATTTAGAAAAACATATATTATTGTCAATAAATTCTTACATCCTTTACTTATTTTGAAATACCTTTCAAATGACCTGAATCCACTTCAACTAAATCAGCTTTCCATATATCATCTTTACTAAAAGAAACAACATTTCTTCTTTTAAAATTCTTACTCATTGGTTTATGTAATTCAATAATTATTTCTTCACTATAATATTATTATTTAAACCATCACCATCGACTGCTTCAGCAATCTTGGAACTTGATACAGTCTGAAAACTGCTTAGGCAGTTACCTTGTTCATCTACAAAATTGTTTTAACAAATTTACTCCTTCTAGATTTACATACTGTACAAAGACCTTCATATCTTTGTCTTTCATTTTTAGTTGTTACTCTATGTGGATTAAGTGTATCAGTAAACTTTTTACACTTTAAACAATAAATGTGATAGGCATGCGAAGTCGATTTTCTATTTATATAGCTAAAAATTTTATTAAAGTTTTATTTTAAATAATTTCACCAAATACAATTATATTTTCATTTACAGGAACAGATTCAACAGAATCGTTCAATATTACAGTTATAAAATTTGATTTATGTACCATTATTGATTGAATATTATTATTTATTTTATATAGCTTATCAGCTACACTGACTGTTATATCAAAATCATCGAAATTTAAATCTCTATTTATATTTTTACCAACAATAATAATTCTTTTAAGTATGACACCATACTCAAAATTCCTTGTTCACCACCTGTTATAAAAGTAAATTCCATTATTTGTTTGTCATACACTTTTTCTTTAACATTACTTAACTGTTCTAAGTATGGAGTTAAATCCGTTTCTGCGAAATTATCGGAAAAAGCTTTTTCTACTTCTTCTTTTGTAAAGAAATTCTTGAAAGTGTTGTCTTGATGAATCTGATTAATTTTTTCAGTAAACTATGTATCGGTAACATAGTTATAAAATTGTGTTAAAATTCTTGTGTGTTCTGGTTTTGTAATATATTCTTTTTCTAAGTACTGTTTGTTAACTACATCTTTTGCATCAACTGGATCATTTACACAAGCATGTCTTCTATATTCAAAACCAATATATACCTTAGTTACTTTAAAAATAGCATTACATTCTTTCTCAAATTGTTTAATTGCAATAGTAATGTTTGGATCTAATTGTTTCATAATATTTTCAATTTTTCTAGATCAAATGATGATGTATTAACTACATGTTCAGTTTTTTAAATAAATGTATCTTATTTCCAAAAATGTCTATTTATTAATTCCAAAATATCATTAAAATTTTAATTTTCACAAAGCAATTTTAAAACAAAAAGACACAAATGACCACATATTACTTCATCAAAATTTTGTAGTCTTTCTTATTGTAATATAGTTTACTTCTCCTTAATAGTTAACTACTTGTTTTGGTATATTACCACCAAATGAATCAAAAACAATTTTTTTATCTTCATTTTTATAATAACAAATCCAATGTGTACCACGATTGTCAGATGTATCTAAATTAACTATACCATATTCAATTTTAAATGGCTTATTTGGTCATTTATACACCACGAAAGTGTTTAATTTTTAATTGTTTAATAAGTTTGTCTATTTCAAAATTACTTAATGCATTAGGATATTTTTTAATTACATTTTCGAATTTTTTTGTTTTCTTTATTCCATTACCATCTCCGTTTCTAAGTTATGTCTTTTTTGTTCTACTTATTTATCAGCTTACTTTTTGTTTATAACTGCATTTGCAATTGCTGCAGATCCACCAGCTAAAGAACGAATTGTTGCTAAATTTGGTAATGCACTAATAATAATGGCAAAAATACGCCTTCATGTTGAGTTAGTCCTTTACCATCTACCTTTTTTGTTAAATATTCAGTAATTTTTTTTCATCAGGAATACCTAATGTAGTATGTAAATTTCCACCAACTTTCTTTTCTTTTTTCCTTTTTTGAACCTCTATTAAAATTGGTTCAATTACATTTAATTATTTAATTTAACTTAATTGACTTTGGTTTTGTTTTGCCACTAGGTAGCAAAGCATAATCAATTGTAAAGTTATTCATTTATGTAGTTAAAAATTTTAATAAAGATTTCTTATATACTTTAAACATTTATAATCCCCAACCATTTTCATCAACATTAATTCCCATACCTAATTTTCGTTTTCCATACATTATTCCTATAACTCCTGTGGCTGCAACTGTTTCACCAAAATGAAGTATCATTTGCATACATTCTTTCTTTTGCAGCTAACTGCAGTTCTTTATCAGCTATATGTCTTTTTTATGAATGTTTGTTATCTCTATAAGCAATATCATGTTTTTTACAAGGTTCGTTTAATGGATTTATACCTGTATTACCTTTAGCTAATCTTTCTTCTAATTTTGTATTTGGACCACAATAATTATGACCAGGAAGACACATTTCAAATGGCAATTTGTAAATTAAGGTTGTTACCAATCCTTTTCCATATTTAGCATTTTTCCAAAATGTATATACGACGATTATTTAAAAATCTAATTATATATTGAATTCCCTTTGGATTATCGATTATAATATCACTAAATTTATTTGTTAACATTTGTGCAACAGTAACTTTTCATTATGATAATTGTAATTTCCAGCTAGTTCTTCGCCATGAGCTACTGCTAATCTATCAATTGATTCTCTGACATCATTCATCATTACATATTCAATTGATATATCTTTATATTTTTTTACTAAACCATATCCAATAACTTCACTTGATGATGATGAAGAATCTGATGGCAGATGACATACATTAACAATTTCTTTTATCAGTTTATAATATTTTTTACCTCAACTTGATTAGATTTTATTTGGATTACTTTGAGAATATAGTGCTCCTGAACGATACAATATATCTGCATAATTTGATTAATCGACAGAATTAAACTTGCCATGCTTATCATCTATAGTAATTTGCTTTTTAGTTGAAACATTCATTATTGCATCTGTACTTAATATTCTTTCGCACCAACTTTTAATGAATAACCATTAAATATTACAGGTAATTTACCAACAAATTTAAATGCTCCAACAGGTTTTAATCCAAAAGTTAGATCTTCGCTATCTTTAATATACTTTAACATTCTTTCACTTAATCTAATAACATTTTCTGAACAACTTTTGTTTTTGCTTCATTAACATTATCATTATCATATAGTACCTCTTTAATTTTTGTAGCATTATCAGATTGGTTCACTTCTGTTGTTTTCCTTAATGTTTTCTCTTGTTCATATTTATTAAATATATCTTTAACTTCTGATTCACTTAATGTATGATCATATTTTTAGAACTGTTATCACCAGACCAATATTTTAATGGTTTAATTGGTGATAAATCTGCCAAATCTTCTATATGATGACGATAAGGAATCATTTGTTTTCCAACTTCTCTGTTTTCTTCAATTTCTTTCAGAACATTATCTCCTAATCCTTCAGTATGTTGTTTTACTATTTCAAAAGCATCAATAACAGGTTGATATTCCTTTTTATTTTTACATATTCTGTTCTTGGTTGCTTTTTACAAACCTTAAATTGTTCTTTTAATTCTTCAGCTTTCTTTTTATTTTGTTTAGCTTGGTTAACAATTTTTGCATCATACTTTGCAAACATTTATTAAGGAAGAAAAAACATTAATTACATTTATATTTATGTTTAATGTTTATGTTTAAAGTTTAACGTTTATGTATAACGTTTATGTTTATGCTTACATTTATGCTTAATGTTCAGGTTTACATTTATGTTTATGTTAATGTTTATGTTATAAACATTTATAAGGTAACGCATTTTACTTACACATTTATCATAATAATAACAACAATAAGTGTCTAGTCCACATGTAGCATTATCGTTAAACCATGAACAATTTGTATAACGTTGACCATTAAAAGATTCTACTTTTTATGATTTTTCATATTTTTTTAAGTAATCAAGAGCTTCTTTAAATTCATTTATATTTTGAGGTAAAACTCCATCTACATGGTCTAATAGATATGTAATATCATTTTTTAAAGTGTTAATTTATTATAGATAAAAATAATTAAAGATTTATAAAATGTTGTATTTTATTTCTATACTTACCTTCATTTGGTTTTAAAGAGATACCTATTGCGAAAAATCGAAATTTTTCATTCCAACGTTTACTACACATTTTTTTTAAAATTATAATACTTTAAATCTCCTCCAACGAATTCATGATATATTTGATTTAAATTTGTATAATCTTTCTAGAGGTATTTAAAAAAATTGGATTGTCTCTAACTAACTGTTTAGGTATTTTCGAATATGATTGAGCTAAATAAAAGCAATCTATACCTTTGTGTCTGCCTCTAGTAAAATAATCGCTTACAAATCTTGATTTTCTAAAATGAAATAATCGAATACCACAACTGAATTATCTTCACATTCATCTAAAGGAATAATTTCTTCGTTATTTTCAATAAAACTAAAAATATTTTCATTAATTTTATCTTCAATTTTTTTACATTGTTTTATAAATTCTTGATACTTTGGGTGATTTAAGCTTATTGAATAAACATATAAATGATTAATTTTATTTCAAGTTAACCATCCTGGAGCTAAAATATAATTATCAATCATTAATGTTTTTCCACAGCACTTGGTCCAACTATCCCACATCTTATATAATTTGGTAACAGTTTACCATGTTTGTTTTTCGACATCTTACTTTAGGTTCCCAATCTGTTTTATTTATTTATTTAATAATTTTTGCAGTTGTAAATGAGTAGATTGACGCAGTCTAAAGACATCTTTGGCTGTAGCATATTTCAATTTAATGATAAATTAAGTGTTCCAATACGTGATAGTTATACTAGTGTTTCACTAGTTGGTTTTTATTCAATTTTCTTAACACCAAATATTACAACAAAAAATAATAAAATTTATTGGGATGGAGAAACGATAAAAATTCCTATAGGTCAATATAGTTTCAAAAATATAGAAAAATTTATTCATTCGAAAAAACCTAATATACATATTATTGCAGATGAAATTTTACACACAATTCCTATTGAAAGTGGTGTTAAATTATATATGGGTATAGAAGATAGTATTGGAAGTTTACTTGGTTTTAGTAATCAAATTATTTTACCTAATGAAAAAGCTGTAGCTACAAATGTTCCTAAAATAGTTCCCTTTCAATTAATAAATATAAATTTTAATCTTTCTGATGGAATGTATGTAAAACATAATGATCAGATTCATAAATAAGCTAATATTGTTGCTTCACTTAAACGTAATGCAGAATTTGGTGGACCAATAATTTATGACCCAAAATATCCTGTAAATGTTCCTATTTTTGTTACAATTCAAGATTTAGAAGTTACTATAACTGATGAAACTGATAATTTAATCGACTTTAAAGGTGATACTGTAACTGTTGTTTAGAAATATCTTAATAAATTTTTTCCTTAATAAATAAGTAGCTGCTAAAACAATCTTTGACTGTGTCATGAATCAAATTGGAAGTTATCAATTCTATTCATTCCCTGTGAATGAGAAAACTAAAAATAATTCAAATGTTCCTAACAAAGATTCAGAAATTGAAATTAATATTGCTGATGGTTGGCTTCATTCAAATCATGCACAATTATGCATGAATTTTGGTATTGGAAATTATGGCACAGATTATCCAACTTATAATGGAAAATCAAACAAAAACCTAATTGATAATTATGTAGCAAAATGTTTATCTGGAACTGAACATCCTTTTATTTCTTCATCTGTTTTACTTCATCTAACTTCATCTGTTACTGACAAAATAAGTTTAGAAGGACATATAATTAATACAGGAAAAATAAATAGTCAAAGAAATGAAGTACTTTATCCATTATCATTACTTGGTGGATTTTTTAAAGATTATAAAAATATTATGTGGGAAGGAGATTTTGAACATCTATTGGCCTGGCACGTCGGGACACACTCTATTCCACTCCGTAATTGAAAACAGAAACCACGTGTCTACGTGTACCTCACCCCTCATGGTAATGTACATGTGCGTCAGTGAAAAAGACCAATAAAAAAGTGTTAGCCTGTGCACGTAATGAGCTGTTCCAGTCTCTTCTGTACCTAAGGTCCATCACCGTTCCCTTTGGATCCCTATGTAATTCGGTGCTCTCCGATACACACGATCGAACAGCAGAGGAGTGGTACTCAAGCGTCAACTTTAAGTTACAATATCTCCGGATGTAATTAACATTTTACAATGCAACAAACGGCACTGATTACGTATTTGCTAATATGATCAGATATGCTAACAAAACTAACGGGGTTCCATTTTAAAAAACGTAGGTTTGTGTTAAAAAACATACTTCCTTGCATTTTTTTATGGTTTGTATTAACCAATTACACTAGCCCTTCTCCTCACGTTCGATATGTGGAATCGATTCGTCAGTATTTGATGTGGGTTAGGAAATATATCCAGCGGTAATGTTAGCTGACTCACACTGTGCCGGCCGCAGTGGTCTCGCGGTTCTAGGCGCGCAGTCCGGAACCGTCCGACTGCTACGGTCGCAGGGTCGAATCCTGCCTCGGGCATGGATGTGTGTGATGTCCTTAGGTTAGTTAGGTTTAAGTAGTTCTAAGTTCTAGGGGACTTATGACCACAGCAGTTGAGTCCCATAGTGCTCAGAGCCATTTGAACTCACCCTGTATACATTCTTCACACTCCATTACTTTAGCCAAACTTCACACAATCGTTGACCAATGAGTGTGCGCATATCAAAGGTCATTATAACGTGTTTGTGTAGAAAGTGCTACCCATTTGGCTAAAATATCCAACACACTCGCCTATGTACTTAAAAACAGCCCGAATAAAAGAAGCAGTTCTGTTAATTCAGAACTTAGTGTTCGTGTAGTGCTGTGTACATAGGGTCAGAGAAGTCTGATACACAGAAAATGTGTAGGACATTGTGTTGGATGTTTTGCAATTTTCAGATAGGGAAAAAAATTTATATTCTTTAAATGAACAACACTAAGCGACAGCTAAAGCTGACTTTAGGGTGCGCCAATCCACAACTAAGACAGTGTAGTAAATGTATGATTTAAAAAAATATTGATGAATTTTATAAAGATATGTATCGAACTGATGGACATTCTTATGTATGTAAAGAATGCTGGAATGAACGCCAGAAAATTAAAGTTACTTGTAAACATGGTAGAACTGTAAATAAGTCTTCATTCAAAAAACATTTACAAACAACAACTCATAATTATATATACTTATCCTTCAATATAATTTTTAAGAAACATGTTTTTCACAGAAGTCAAAAACAAAACTAAGAAAATATTAAAAAAGTTTTTTTAAATAATAGTTAATTGCCTAATTTATTTATTTACCTTACTTTCACCTATGGGAAATGTATGCAAGATAAATGATTTTTTATTATAGTTATTATTATACTATTATATTATATTATATTATTATTAGGTAAAAGGGATAGTAGTTGGATTTTGTAGGTTCTGGATCATTCGTTGAATCTTATGAAAAATAAAAAAATTGCGAGTGTTAACGAGTAATTTTCTATAAAATTGGTCTAGTGGTCCAGAACCTACAAAATCTAACTACTTAATTGTGAAACGTGTTATGTTGCCTGTTATGCCAAACTGACACCGAACATAAATGTCATTCATTTCATGTAGGAGAACCAGTAAAGTCATATTATGAGTAGTGGGGTTGAGTATGTACGCAAGTACAAGTTATTACAATGATTACAAATCCTTTTAGTTTCTCTTATTTTACACAGAAGTCCTCTCTTTCTGCCAGCAACATAGGCGAGCTGCCATGGAACATTTCCAAGCAAGAGGCGCCATACACTATCAGAAACGTGTTTCGTTCTGGAAACTCAGAAGAGGCAGTCGTTGCAATTTGGGCCTATATCCAGATGTTGCAACAAGAGGCAGCGCACTGGTGAAACGAGGAGACTGACAAACTTCAGAGCCGCCCTGAGTCTAAGGAACGCTTTTACATAGATGCAGATCTTCAGTGTGGGGAAAAAGACCACACTCCTTGGAAGCTAAAAACGTTGTAGTAGCGAGAAAGGAGGAAGGCAGATGCTCTTAAACATGTAAAACGAATTCCGAATGGTTCAAGAGAATTGGTTTGGTAGTCGGAGGAAGGACTCGCATGTATAATATGTACATGGCTCCCATGTCATTGGGCAAGGTAAAAAATCACGCTCTAGGGGAGAGAGAAACCAGATATCCTGCCCCTAACTTCAGAAATGGTTAACATCATTGGTTAATTAAGTAAAAATACATAATGGAAGGGATTTTTGTAACATATTTTTGAATTTTTCGTTGGGCGGAGCTCAAAGTCCTCACCGTCATTTGCTGGGGCGTTTCCAGCTCTGGGATAGCCAGCACAATTTCTATAACAGCGAACAGAGAACTCTGCCTGTTGGGCAGACAGAGAAACAATTCATCTGAGGAGGGAACTGTGAACACCGACTTATGAAGGTCAGCAAACACCTTTACCTCCATCTTTAAGAGTTTGGACTCCATTGCAAAATGGATGCAGTTGTCATGACCATACTTTAAATTTTTTCCACCCACTCACACCAAAGTCTTAAAGGGGGTCGCCCTCTTCAAACATATCAAAACACCGATTTTTTTGCTTAAAATGTTCTCTGAGATTTCTCCGTTTATTGTAGCATTCATCCAAAGTTTGTCAGAGATTTCGTTATTGAGCTACACGACGGTTGGTGCAAAAATGTCTCCGAAAACTATCCGCAATGGGAACAAAAAGGTCAACATGTACTTCCAGCGATGACCTGACAGACACTATGGAAATTATAAACGTGCTTGAATTTGTGATAGGACGAGCCTGTTATAAATGCTGCTCAAAAGTGGACAGAGAATGTATAGAGTGAGCAGAAAAGTGGAAGACAGAAGCTGCTGAAGAGGCCCGCAGGACCTCCTTTTCGATTTCGAAGGATTGGGACATGGTTCAAGGATCGCTCACAAGAGGTATGTTTAACTTTAGCACAAATTTTAACCAAAAATTTTACACACTGTATCTGGAATTTTTTTTCAAATTAGCAGACAACTTAACTTGAACGGTGAACATGAGTTTGATCGGAATTTGGCGGCAGCACTCTAAACTGAATTTTCTATCAGCGTGCATAGCCGTTTCGCGATATATTCTAAAGTCTATTTTCGATGCATGCTTTCGTCTCAACTATATGGGTAAGAAAAAGGCGTTTGTTCCAACACGTCACCAATTTGTTGGATCTTAATTTCTAATTATCCTCGTATGCTGATAGAAAACATACTGAAAATGACATACAAAACTATTCTGTACACGTCCAAAAGGAGGGATTCGAGAAGTGCTGCCGATGACCAGTGTTCCAGCTGCTAGAGATCTTTGCACATAGTACAGCGGCTACATGGAGCGCTCGCCGTGGACAAAAAATTGATTTCTTAAAGACAAAAATGAAAGGAATGAAACTCTATAATCAGATTTAGTGTTACTTTTTCATTTAGTTGAAAGAAAATCACTAAAATCACATTTTAATTAGTTCAAAGTTAATATGTCCTTTTGTGAATCTGTTTGTATCCCTGGTCCTTCTATGCCGACTGTAAATACAATCCATGTTTGTTACCGTACTTCTGCATTTCTATGATAGACTGAATTTTGTGTGAGGTTTAGTTTCGTTCGGTAGCTTTAATGTTTCTATGCGAGCTATGGACCCATGTTATGTTTGTGAGAGCCACACCTATTTTCACTCCAAATTGCAGTAGCTACCGTTTCTCGGTATCTTGTTAATTTCACATGATTTCATGCTCGAGGTGAACTGTTTGGTGATTATTTCACCAGCTACAAGGGCTACTAGTATCATAGGGTGGTCTTCAGAGCACCAAAACGTAGTCTCAAGCTGTTTTGCTCTGTATTTTTGAAGGTTTTTTGAATAAAGTTTTAGTCGTTTTTTCTTTGCAGCATAATTATTTAAATCTTGTCACTCGATTATTTTGTTCATATTTTCGAAAGGTAGTGTAAGTTTTGATTTAATAGTCAGCTGACGTGCACAGGTAGTCGGCTTAATATAGCTGTTCACAGGCCAGAGTCCATGTGCATGTTTCTTCTTTCCCATTAGTTTACTTATTCTTGGCAAATCATTCTTTGTGAGTGAGGAGGGCCAGCTTGTAGTAGAATTATTGGATCTGGGAAGTAAGGGGACAAGGCAGGCGTCACCCCCAAGTACTTTTATCCAAGATGGCGGCCTGTAGACTTCGCCACAGCGCATGACAGCATCCATGATGGCGGCCGTGACTTAGGCTGATGAGGTGAGTACCGTTATCCAAGATGGTGGTTTTTGCGGCGAAGTGCCATGCCCTCTGCCACACCCCCTGGTGGTATGTTCAAATTCCATCAGGACAATGCAACACAACATGGCTAGCGTAACTATCGTAAAAAAAGGGCGTGAAACAAGGCCACTTTTGCTAACTCCACTAACCTAAGTCACCTCTTCCTAGGAACTGATGGGGAAAGGACTTAGCCTGTGCTGGATGTATGTCTTTATTTAAACAATTTGAGGAAGTACCTCCATGGATGTGTGTGATGTCCTTAGGTTAGTTAGGTTTAAGTAGTTCTAAGTTCTAGAGGACTGATGACCACAGATGTTAAGTCTCATAGTGCTCAGAGACATCATAGTACCTCCATGCAGTGTGTTCATCATGAGGTCTGGAGTCCACCTGACCTAGTACACAGTACTGTCACCAGAAGGCACCGTCGCCCATTCCATGACGTAATCACAGATGGCGTTCTGGGGGGGGGGGGGGAATATGGTAGGGGAAAGGACTCATCCTGTTCTGGGCTGCTGAAGAGAGGAAGAAGTGTATTGATTTTTGTAACAATGTATTTAGGGACGGATTTGGCGTAGTATATTTATTTCACTGATACAAAACACTCGTCCTGCCATGTTCAGAGTCACAATACACAGTCTATAGACCTGCAGACTACTCGTAAATAATGCAGTACACTGATGTGCAGACACTCAAACAACTCCTAAATAATCAAAATAACGCATGTAAAACGCTCTGCAGACGCGCTCCCTACTCGTAAACTGTCCAAATAACGCATAGGGTAGCACAAGAAACAAAGCTTAATCATAGTTACATGATCGCACCTCTCACTGACTCTTAATTCAATAAATCGTTTGCAGTCAGTAAGTGCGTGATGCTTATTACAATAATTACAAATCACTTCAGTATCAGCATTGGCTAGATGAGCTCTCCTTACATGATTCATTTGATTAGCACTGCTCAGGTCACTCCTGGACTCCTTAAGCGTAGTGTCCCTAAATTTGATCAATTTTAAGGCTTGACATTTTGCCTCTAAGAAATCTAGGAGTTGCTTCAATATGGTGAACGTCCACCCAGACATTTTTACCTCCCACTCCTGACGATGCATACCAGTCAAGATTTGTTTCGGAAGGATAAGCTCATAAAGTGGCACATCGGGTTTGAGAGCTTCTAAAGCTTTAAAATGGCTGCCTATATGGTTGATCAACTGTCGATAATCGGTTGACGTACCGTGCCTGATGGTAGGTAAGTTTTACAAAGCCTTAGCGTGTTTGGCTCCTACTATCATAGGATTATTGTACCTTTGTGTGCTAAGTCCCTAAACTATTGACGAATTTTCTGACATGACAAGTATATGTTTTAAAAGGTCCCTTGCTTCACCTTGCAAAGTCGAATTTAAGTAATGAAAATTCTGAACATTGTCAAGTGAGTCATTATTCATTATTAGACTTGAGAACGTATCTCTGTAGGAAGGCCATTGGAGATAATCCCCTTCAAAGATTGGCAAATTGGTGGATGATAATTTCAGACTGCTAAAGCTGCCCGACGGATTCGAGTGAGCAGGCTCCGACTCGTGAGCGTGCCTCTTCATTAAACGCCCTTCGACGGACGTGCACAAAACCAAAGTTTAGACAGTGCATTGACTTGCCTTGAGTGACGACAGTGATGATTTCTTAAGCTAAATGGTTACGGGCGATGAAACATGGGTGGCCTACGTCACACCAGAATCAAAGCAACAGTCAATGGAAGTTAAACAAGGGAATCGTTTTGCTGCAAGACAATGCCCGTCCGCATGTAGCGAATCAGACCAAATATCTCATCACATCTTTTCGATGGGAAACTCTAGATCATCCTCTGTACAGCCCCTATATTGCCCCCAGTGGCTACCATCTGTTCCTGCACTTGAAGATACACCTGGGCGGTCGATGACAAAGTCAAAACAGTGGTGAAGCAGCGGTTAACAAGTCAGGCGGCAGACTTCTATGAGAAGGGTATTAAAAAACTGGTACAACGTCATGACAAGTGCCTCAACATTGACGGAAATTATGTAGAAAAGTAGTTTAAGGTACAGGCTTTCATCTAAAAATAAAATTATTGAGATATCTTAGGACGTCTATTTTTAATTTCGAAATGGTACTTACATAAAAAAACACGTTTCGTAATGACACCGTGGTTGCTAATCCCCGTTTCTACACTGAAATTGTCGACAAGATCCAGCCTAATTGTAGCTACAAAGTTTAAGATATTTCTATTGCGTGTGGGTTGCCGAGCCAGCTGCTCAAGACAGTTCTCACAAAATGCGTTCGAAAGTATTTCACATGACTGTGTGTAGCCCCCACAATGAATCCATAGAAATCCCTGTCTATAACTCGATAGCCTAAAGTCATCTCCAACTAGGATTGGATGATCTGGGTATTTACGCGTTGTTGGCCCCAGAGTTTCTTTGAATGAGTAGAATTGTCACAGCAGAATCAGGTGGCCAGTAAAAACATCCAGCAGTTAACTTGGTTCCACCTACAACTGATATACACAACCAGATAACTTCAATGTCACATTCAACTTTGACGGCCGGTGTGTCCGAGCGGTTCGGCGCTTCAGTCTGGAACCGCGCGACCATTACGGTCGCAGGTTCGAATCCTGCCTCGGGCATGAATGTGTGTGATGTCCTTAGATTAGTTAGGTTTCAGTAGTTGTAAGTTCTAGGGGACTGATGACCTCAGATGTTGAGTCCCATAGTGCTCAGAGCCATTTGACATTCAACTTTGACCTCATTAGATACAATGTTATTGTCAGCTGCAATGAAGACTCCCTTTCCTACGGTCTCAAATCTGTCTTTCCGATATACGTTCCATGACTCGCTAAATATCTCAGAGCTTTCCACTTTGGGTTTCAGCTAGCTCTCGGTCCCATGAATAATTTGAGGGCGAGAATTTTCCTGGAGAACAGTAAATTCGGCAACTACGTTACGAACACTTTGACAGTTTACTGATAAAATTATCTTAGTCGAAGTGTTTTTATTCTGAACGCTTCCCTTGTTGCATATCGATTGGCGAGTGTTCATCAGAGCAGCTCAAACTACTGCCTAACCTAAAAACCCCTCATGTGCACTCCACAAGTACTCTGCTACCAGAGAACCTGCTTCCTTTGTGTAGTGCACACCTGGCCTGTGAAGAGGTCTCCTACACGTAGCCGCATGATAACGCAGGTCTAGATATCTGCAGCCAAGACCATCACAGAGTCTACAAAGACATTTGTTGACACCATCCACTCGGCTCCTAACCAAAGGACCCGTAATAGATGAAACTGAATATATAAATAAGAAAAGCTGTTCGATGGGAATACCATTACTGACATAAATAAAGATGTAACTGTAGAAACACAAAAAATTAATGGAAAACTGAAAAAATGCAACAAAATTTTTCTCGCCAAAAGGAACTTATCACATACAGGCAACGAAGCCACACACTCACATTCTTACAGACTAGGCAAAGGTCCATCACGAACATACGCAATTTGCCCAATACTGAAGAATGGAGGTGGACCCTTTCATAAGGTATCTAGCAAATGCTTTGATTTTTATAAGAGCACTTTTTATTCCGCCAACGATATTCAGTGGAAAATGGCTGAGAGTTGACACAAAATAATAAGATGTGACAGTGCCTAATTACACGAAATTGATTTCGTTAGACGTTACCAACTTATACACTAATATTTCAACAAATGAAACTACAAAGATTATTAAATAACACTTTCTAGTGCAAAATATGCAATCTAATAATGAAGCAAGAGAATTCCTTGAGGTGCTTGCACTAATTTAGATTACAACTACTTTAAATTCAAAGGAGAACTATTCTTACAAAAAGATAGTTTAAGTATGGGTAGCCTATTATCAGGTTTCATAAGGTATTTTTATCAATTAATTGGAAAACAAATTGTTTCAAGATAGTCCAGAAGCGGCAAACAGACTTATATTTTACCTTATGTATGAAAATGATACATTGCTCCTTGTAAAAAGTGATGACAATGACACCAAAATGATTGTCAACAGGTTTATGACTTACATATGAAAATTGGGTTTACTTGTGAAATGAATTCAAACAGATCCATAATTTTCTAAACTTAACCATTAGTGTTTGTGGTGGTAACCATGATAACCATACCTGTACTAGCTATAGTAAAAAACAGATGAACTGATAAAATTATCAACTACACCTCAAACCACCCAAGCCAACATAAGCAGGGCTTTTTCCATTCTGCATTTAAGTTGTTAATTAGAGCCCCACTTTCTAATACAGAATAAAAATTGGAGTTGAACATAATAAAATATATTGAGAAAGCCAAGAATTAGCCACACAATTACATCAGTAACATCTACAACAACACAGTTAAGAGAAGTAAAGTTGAGTTTTTCTAGGGCTGATGATACTACTGACAATAAATTTGTCTAGCCTGTTATGGGAAAATTAGTGGCTGAATTGTTCCAGTTAAAAAAATACAATAAAAACGTGGTATTTTCAGCCACAGATAATCTGGGCTTAATCTGGGCTGCCAGGGATCTGGTGCATACAAGACTGAATGTGCAGACTGTGGGATAGACTGGCAGATCATTAGAGGTTGTATTTGGTATGAATGTTGCTCTGGAGCAGAGTGGTTGTACTGGTAGGTCAAATTTCGCTGCCTATCTGATTTTAAGTAGCCACGGTGTGCTTATGAAGTCCTCACACATGAAGATGGTCCACCCATGTAAGAGGTTACACATATGGATTTGTTGAAAGGTGTTGAGATTTTTCACCATTAAGCATCTCCAGATGGGACACTACGCAATGGGCAGGTGACCATGAGAGCTTCCCATTTTTGGGAACCATTTTAAGATCTGTGGCAGTTGACCAAAAAAGGTGAGCACTGAAGACGAATGGATATGGCATGAATGTCATATTTAAAGCGAAAAGATCTAAAAATCAGTTCACACCTGTGTTATTATTGATCTTTCTCTGTCCACTGCCAACACCCACCATCAGAGTGTTTACAGCCTGACAATGGTCTAAATTATACACCAAAACTGGATGCCAATCAAAATAAACATATGTTGCAATCAAGACTGTGTTTATGAATTTTAATATATATAGCTATTCACCTGAAATACTATTTACGACAATGCGTGTTCTGTGAGCTTCCAGAATTGAATTTTCATGTATTTAAGTAGTTTATCTAATAGTTTCCTATTTATAACATAAACTAGTACCATAATGGCCTACACCCCTATATTAGTTTGGATAGAAGGACATCTTATCCCATATAAACACTTGCTTAGCTCAGCTATCATTATGCTCACTAATTAGCTTCAATAGCATTTTGTTCCGTTATTTATTAAACTGGAAATAATGTATTTTAAATCAAAATCTTTTTGGATCTTATGTTTGGTTTAGTACTGGATGTGCAGTATTTTTAGATACATTTATACACAATATACTTCTTTGATACAATATGAACAGCATTTGTGTAAATATCAATATCAAGCTACACAAAGTGGTTTACATTGCTTCTGCTTTGAATGTAACGAGTTTTTGCCACTTTAACATTAGTCAACATTGTATTCACTTCTATTTTACACCGGTAAAAATGTTTTCCTTAAAATCTAACAGCATTACCACGGAGGCTGAATGCAGTATATAAATATAGCATTTTTTCGTGGAGTTGTTGGACCCTGTCTTCTAGAACAGATCTCACTGACAGGACAGGGTGCTTAAAATTAATGTATCTGTGCCACCATCTCTCCATTCACGTAGAGCTGCTTATAGAAGTCAACTGTGTGGAATTACACTTACTGATGTTTATATATAATCGATAAATGTACCAATTAAACCTGCCTATAATTTGATTAATAGACTCTGCCCAAAGACACACCCCCTACTACACTGCTCTGCCAGTATAACATGAAGCTGCCGCCCTCTCTATTATTTCATTACGGTTATTCTACTGAGTCAGCTAATTATATATTCACTGGACGTACAATAAAATCTTAAATGAAAGGCATCAGCAACTGGCACCTTCTGCGACTTATCAAAGGCATTTGACTGTATCACTCGCGATATTCTATTGGAGAACTTAAGTTTTTATTGAATAAATAATTCACATGTGCTTGGTTTAGGTCTTGTTTAAAAAACAGAAAGCAGGAAGTTGTCCTTGCCTTTGCAAAAAATATGAAGAGGGATGCCTTATCATCATCTTGAGGAGAAATTACAATGAGCTCCCACAAGGTTCGATCATTGGCCCACTGTTGTTTTTGTTTTACAGTAATTATCTCTCATTTTATTTGAAAAAGAAGGCAAAATTAGTCCTGTCTTCAGATGATACAATCGTTGTTGTGGAGCTGAGCAAAGACACATCAACAGAATAAATAGTAAATGGCGTTTTGCTGAAACTTACTAAACAGTTTTGCACAAATGGGTTAGCATTGAACTTTAAAAAATGCTGTACATCCAGAGCCAGTATTGTACTGTCAAAAATATTCCACCTCCTATTAACCTAGTATACCAAGAAGTAAATAAAGGGAAGCAAATTGTAAGTTCTTAGGTGTGTATGTAGATTAAACTTAAATTGAAAAAAAAAACACTCACTAGTTCTGTTAAAATATTTAGGTTTTGTGACAGCTGCCATAAGATTAATTGCCAACTTTGGGGATAGAGGAGTCAGTACATTAATGTAGTTTAGATCTTTTCACTCATTTATGTTTCATGTAATATTATTCGGCAGGAGGCGAAATTAATAATATTGTTGCTGTCATATATAGGTTTATTGCAAATTAATTCATAATACATTTAACTCTCACTGCATATCATCATGAAAGTATTAATAACTCAACAAATGATTACACTGAAAACAGTAGTAATAAAATAATAACAAAAACAATAAAATATTTACAGAAACTTAAAGCATACAGTTTCTGGCATTCCAGTAATATTTTCAGAAACACATAATGAGCCAAAACGCTGCTATATTTAAAGACTTTTTATTACAATGTTATTTTTTCGTGCTACAAATTTATTTCGGCTCCATGCTCATTATGAGGCTATTTTCATAGCACATTGTTAATGCAATAACTGTCTGATACCTTTGTAAGGTACCCTATTTTCAGATAAGAGAGCATTTTGTTTTACTTGCAGTTTTGCTATTTCACATATGTGAAGTAAATGTATTAGCGCTGCAGTATGTATAGAGTAAGGAGTGAGTGGTAGGTTCCCATGCTCGCTAGCAGAAGTGGTTGGCCATCTGGCACTTTCAGAGCCAATGGGATGAAATGCCAATCTTAAGATTTATCATAGTGTGAAAAATTTAGAAACTAAAAAATTTTGTATGCAGCAACATATAGAAGCATGTGTGTGTGAGCTTAAACTAAATAATGGTACCTATATAATTGTAGCTGTGTATAGTTCCCCATTGGGAAATATTCAGTTATTTTTGAAAAACTTGGATTTTTTGTTGTGCTATCTGTCAGACAGAGAGATGCAAATTATAGTTTGTGGTGACATCAACGCAGATTTACTAAAAAAGTCCGTTAGAAAGCTTTACCTTGAAATATTACTTGGTTCTTTCATTTTGACATCAGTCATTGATTTTCCTACTTGGGTAGTACAGGAAAGCAGCACACTGATAGATAATGTTTTTAAGACCAAGATAAATTTTCTGTTAGGAATGGTCTGTCTGATCGTGATGCACAGCTAGTTACAGTATATGACATAACTCAAAGAGTAATTCAATACATTCCTCCAAAATAGTGTGTTCAATTAACGATTTAAAAATAGGAGATTTCAGGGAAAGCTTGCAACAGTTGCATTGGGCTGAGGTGTACAGGGAACCTGAGGCTACTTTAAAATTTAACCTATTTCATGATACTTTTGTGAATATATCTGAAAATAGTCACCCTAAGTAAACAGTGAAATATAATTATAAGAAACTGTCAAAAATCCACGGCTTACTAAAGGGATGAAAATGTTTAGTAAAAAGAAAAGGGAAGTATATGTTACAGCTAGAAGGAGTAAGAATCCAGAAACAGTGAAACATTATAAAAACTACTGAACTGTATTAAGAAAAGTTACTTAAAAGTTCAGAAGTGCATACATTACGTCTGAGATAAGCACTTCTGATAATAAAATTAAAACAATTTGGAATGTTGTTAAGAGGAAATGAGGGCAACTGAGTGGGGCAGTGCACAAATGTTTTAATTCATATTTAAGTGGAAAAATGCAGAAGGTTGAAATTAACAGTACAGATAGTCTGCAAAAATCAGCAGGGACCTGTAACTGGGGAGGTGTCAAGAATGGTGTTGCATGGGATTCAGTCTTGGGTCCCTTATTGTTTTTAATATATATTAATGGTTTGCCACTCTATATTCATGAAGATGCAAAGCTAGTTGTTTTTGCTGATGATACGAGAACAATAATCATATCAAACAAACAAGAATGAACTGAGGAAATTGTAAATAATGTGTTTCAAAAAATTATTATGTGGTTCTCTGCAAATGGACTCTCATCATTTCAAAACGTCATATTCATGGCCTATGGAACAAGTGTTAATGTAATGTAGAAATTGCTCACGACGTCAGCAAATAGATACGTAGGGAAAGTACATTTATTCTGGTGCAAATTAAGTAATAATTATTACAGAATATTTGCTAACAGAAATTGCCTTTTGCTACTCAGATATTAGGAGGAGTCCATAGGTCATAAATACTACCTTTCAGTAATTTTCAATTCCAGGAAACGTTGATACTGATAAATAAATGAATAACTATAGCATAACTGAAGATGTATGATTTTATCCAAGGTTCAGTACGAGTGGTGGGTTCTTGCACCTTCTACTGCTCCATTTTGTAGATGTAGCACAGACAAAATTGTAAATGTGTAATGTCTCTGCTGTGGAATTCGTTGCTGAGCATTATTCGTTAAGACTGTTTAATATTTTTTGTGTGACAGCTTCAGTTGATAGCTAAGTCGACAGTGTTATATCTTTTTTCATGCTCAGTTTTGGTTGTAAATCATATTAAACGCCCTTATAACGTAATTTTTGTTCATCAGTTGTGAAGTTGATATCCGTTAAATGCGGTTCTTGTGTGGAACTGGAAAGGTGATATACATGTCTGTTTGTCTGCACTACTTCCATGATACACAGCAGCAGCAGGTCCCAGACAGTGACAGTGTTGGCAGTTTACTATGGAAAGAGATCGATGATGGCCATAGAGCCAAAATATGCTTATAGCACGAAAAAGTAATAGGATAATAAAATATCTTTGAATATAGCAGCGTTTTGCTTACTAAACACGTAAAAATTGTAAAATTTTCAGTTTTAACAGAGCTTGTGGCTGTTGCCTGAAGAATAGTGTTATATATACTGTTATAATTTTTAACCAAATGTGTGTTGTTACACTCATTTTTTATGAAGAGTGTAATTAATTTAAATCTTTTGAAAAACAAACATCTGGTAAGATTTATGATGTCTTTCACTTCCAAAAGAAAGTATCTGATAAATTCAGTTTCACTAGTGAATTACAAAAAAACATTTAAGTCAATTAAGCATGATGTATGGCTGCAGCTTAAAAGTACCTGATTAATTTTACATCTGGCATTATGTTATTTCAGAACTGATATTTTTAAAAAACATCAAAACATCAATAGTTTATGAATATTAATAGCAGATAACACAAACTTTTTACTACTGTGAAACACTTCAGATGGCTGAGCTTTTTTGATCTGCGATGACAGTGGAATTTAGATTTATGTCAGTAAACCCATACTTTTGGTGAAGGGGATGAAGTCGACTACGTGACACTACAGGTATCCTGTAAGAGGAAACGAAATAATAATTTGGTACCAGTTCTTACACAAAAAAATGCAATGTAAGAAAATAATATTTTCACTGTAACTATCAATGACTTTTGTTGTATGCTTACAATGAGGGCTCTCTTAAATTATAACAAGTTGTGTATTTCACTTCAAATGCTCCTCCTCTTATTTATTTTCATCTTCAGGAAACCTGTAACAAAAATATTCATTTAAAATCAAGATACTGACTTTACACAGAAAACTTGTAGTAACTAAATGTCTTGTTTACTTCCAGAAATGGTTCCTATAAAAAAGGAACATATAACTGACATGGGTTAGTGGTCATCTATATGCAAGTTGTGCTTGTGCCAATATGCAAGTGTTTTCTACATCAGAAGAAGGTCTTTTGATCAAAAGCTAAGATGTATAGCAGTCTTTTCATTGTGCCTATATGCGACTCAGTGTCTTCTGTATATGGTGCATAGCACTTTATCCTTATCATAGTACTGTTACTCTAAGGTACTCCTATTCAGTTTTGAGTATAAAACAAAACTGAAATCTGAATTGTGCACTGTTAGAGAAAAGGATAACATATAAAAAGGTGAGAAATTAAGGGGAGTTAGAACATTGAAAAAATTCCACATTTTCGGAAATTATGAAATTGGCTATTTTCTGAATAAAATTATGTATATAAAAATTATATATATATATATTTTTCACTTATAAACTCACATGGGAAATATTTTATTTTATATTTTAAATATAATATACACAAATTGAAAATGATAAAATTTTTACATGCATTACTTGAAGATCTAATAAAATTGGTAATATTTTTTGTATAGAAGGCTGCAGATTTCTGTGTTATAAAGACTAAATTATGTGTTTGTATTGGTAGCATTGTCAAAAACAATATCGTATCTTTTCTTAGTATAAACACATGTTGTATGTCGAAGTGATAACGTTTTTCTGAGGAAAAGTGACGAATAGATTTATAAATCTCTCAAAAAGTAAAGTGTGACACCAAAACGAAGTGTTTTTAAGAAACAAGGTAATACAGTTTCGAATAAAGGGAAACACCGTGTTCAACATGTGGCGTGTGAAGTTACAGACAATGAAATACAGGCAAACTCGTAAGTATTAGTTTTTTGAAGATTAAAATAAAACGTTGTTAGACACAGTTTTCTCAAAACGAAAGTGAGTTAAACAGTAGGTTAGGCTGTATTGTTATAGGTTTACACACCCTAAAAGGGTGTTAGGTGATGTGTGTGTTGTAAAATATGTGGAGGGCCAGTTACTTCACATGAAGCCAGTGAGGTATGAAATGGACTAGCCAGGAAACTTATCATTAATTGTGCCAGTTGTGAATATGTACATTCATTTTGGAGTTATGATAAGTGTACGATAGATATTTTGAAGCAAATGTTAGGTGGTTTTAAGGATTGTGAACTATTGGCAAAAGACACACTGCAGCAGAAAGAATGAGTGCCATGATGAACATGCCACGCCCACCTTGTAATATCTATCAGTATGCGGGATTTATTGGAGCTGCTGTGGAATCTGTTTCATGTGAGTCAATGAAGGGTGCTGCAAACGAAGCTGTTGAAATGAATGATGGTATGACTGGCATACCAATAGCTTTTGATGGTACTTGGCAGAAGTGATGCTACAGTTCTAAGAATTCTCTTGCTACAGTGACCGGCGTGGGTACTGGCAAGGTAAAAGAGTTCCAGATTTTAACCAAACACTGTTATAAGTGTAAATCAGTGGATGAAGAAGGGCATATCTGTAACAGAAATTTTGAAGGAACAAGTGGTGGTACAGAGGCCGCTTCAGTTATTGAAATTTATAGTCGATCTGTGAACGAAAGGGGAGTGTGTTACACTAAGTTCTTAGGTGAGACTCAAAAGCATATAACAGTGTAGTTGCCGTTCAGCCTTATGTTGAGAAGATTATCACAAAACTGGAATGTGTTGGTGATGTCCAGAAAATAATGGGCACCATGGTGAGGAAGTTGAAGCGAAGTTTGATAGACAGGAAACTTCCTGATGGTAAAACCATAACAGGCAGGCTGACAGACAAAATGATTGATGGATGGACATTAGAAATAATACTGAGGATTTGTTGAATATGAAGCAGGCAGCATGGACTACCTTCTTCCACAAACTGTCAACTAATGAAAAACCAGTACACAACTTTCACCCTCCTGCACCTGCAGCTCAGTTGGCCACTAAGGGGTCGAAAAAGAAGAAAAAACTTGAAAAAAGATAAAGAGGATAATCTACAGTATGGTGCAGGGTGCTTCTGAGAGACTAAAATTAAAAAATTAAGCATATATTGAGTTACAGTCTTTTGAAACTTTAGAAGCTATTCCCGAAAATTTACATTTTCTGTTGTATTTTTCCCTAGATCTCAGAAACTACCTACAGTAGAGTATTCAGATTTTCATGGAGTAGTAACATACATATCCTGAGTCTACCGAACTAAAAGAAGAACATAATGCTATGTATAATTAAAATTATTTATGATAACGTACAAAAAAGCACACAAAATTTTAACTGTGTAATTAAAAAATTGTATTTCCAAAATCAATGACTCAAATGCAATTACTGTAGTTCAGTAGACTCAGAACATACAGTTTAATGTCCTGTAAAAGTTTTATGTCAACGTCTCTTTAATATTTTTTTGTGGGATCAAAAATTTAAAAACCTCTCACACCGACCTTATTTAGCTTCACTGATCAGGATAGTAAAAATATGCATATATTAAGGGACTTTTCATTCACAAAGGAGGCTTATCACATTCACACAGTTCAATACTGTTCTATCCTGATTAAATTGAGCTTAACTTAAATTCCATAAGGAAGTGAAGCAATTTCGAAGTCTTGGTGCGACGAAAATTGTCAGTCGATCTCCTGAAAACATTTGTAATAATTATTAACTTTCGGTAATCACATGGGGAAGACCTGAGAACTGCTGGTAAGACCGTGTTAGCCTATTTATTTGAAGTAACTGGATATCTTGAGCATACAAAACGGCAGGTTCGTCCAACGTAAATCAGACGTTCCCCACTGATCCCGTGTGAAACAGTGTAGTAAGCGGACACTGTCAATAATAATCAGTTAAATAATACGCGAACACACTTACTTTAGTTTAGTTCATGTATTAAATTCCTTCTCATACAGAATCTCATCAAGATGGCGACTAGCTCAACAATACATTCATATACATCCTCCTTCTTTCACGGCTAAGCGGCAAGATCTCAATCATTCTTTTCATAGGAGAAAACATAGAGAGCAGATAAGCTATTCCATGGAGTAAATGGACGCTCCAAGGAATAATAGGGCTTGGAACTACTTTGCATTGATAATAATCAATGTTTAGGAATCGGTAAGGTAAGATAAGATAAGAAGAGATATTTCGAGATATGTACTGAGTTGTATAATTTATAAAATTTTTGAAAATATTGCGGAGAGACCGCTGCAAGAGAAGTTACAACTCCTAAATACAGGGTAGCCAAGATACTAAATTTAACATTGTTAAGATAGGGCGTTCCAACTCGCTTTAAAATGAATAATTTGCAGGGAGGTGAAACATAAGTAAAACAGTATGACTGATCTGCCAAGGCCAACTGATTAAGAGGATGGTAGAACAGAAAAAAGTGTGTGAGGACAACACAAAAGGGAAGAGTAAAAGTGAACAAAAGTGAAAGAGATCTAGAAGATGGCATTCTACAATGGGGTTGCACATCACCTAATGGGCTGTGAAACACATAGAAGCCAGTCATTAATAATCGAACTGTTAGACTTCTCTGTCACAAGTTTGTAATAATATCTGCTATTTTTTGTACTGACCTCTTTAGTTTGAATGCCTTTTATGACTACAAGCTCCCAATTACCAGGTGCAAATTATCCAGTTTGTGCACTATGCATGTACATATGATCAATTTTGAAAATATGAAAATTACAAGCTGAAATTTTCTGTGATCATTACATTGATTAGAACATGCATATGTCATGATTTACCTCAGTAAGACGATGCAGGACCCAATCCGACTGTTGGACAGAGCTGAAATATTTTTCCAAATTTTATTAATTTATTTTCAAGTAAAAGCAAGACTCTAACCCTGTAACATGTATACAGGTGATTTCCTGTCTATATAGTTGCCTAGCATTTTCTTTGGGAGCTAAAAGTCAGTATTATACAAATGACTTGAAGACTTTAGTTAAAGAAAATCATCTACGTTTCCCTAACAAAACTCTTGCTCTTTGCCTGTTTAAAACTGAAACAACCTGTTAAATACCATGAAGAAAATTAGCTACAATTGGTGACAGACATTGAATTTGTATCACATACTACTACCTGTTGCTGAAGTTAGATATGGTTCACATGTACTGGGAGATAACGCAAATGTGTGACTTGAAAAAAAAAATGGAGTTACTGGTAAAGAAAATGGAAAGAACAGTAATCGATCACAGAAACTGTCATTTTACTACAGAAGATCTAGATTTCAACAATAACGTCGTCATCTTCAGTGTTGAAAATTGCATTGCAAAACAGGATAATTAGGAACAAATATAATATAGTTGACAATGTATCATAAAGCAAACATCAGCACTACACAGTTACACACACACATACCAGACACACTGCTGGCCATCCAATGTGCAACAAGAAAAAGGGCTGGAGTTATCACAAGCAAACTGATTTGGGAGATAACACATTGTACAAAGATCACATGACTGAAAATACAGCCCAATGTGAAGTGAGAAAGATGATGAAATTAGCACTGAGTGTAAACATCATTTCTGTTTATAACCGCCGCAATATACAGTGGCATTCAATCAAACAGGCTCCGAATGTGTTGTTGGGGTATAGCAGTCCATGCTGCTTCCACATATTTCCAAAGCTGATCCAGTGTAGCAATGGATGATGTATCCCAGGCCAGTCGCTCCAAATCATCAAAAAAAGAAACGTTTTCGATGGGCGAGAGAACAGGAGAATAGGGAGGCTGAGGTAGCAGTGCAATCCAGTGGGCAATGAAGAAGTCCTGAACACTGCATGTCACATGTGGTCACCCATTACCCTGTTGCAACGTAGCCATGAGCAAGCTCCGAAGAGGACAACAGGCTTCCACATTTCAGAGATGTAAAGCTGGCTGGTTAGTGTAGTGGCAATGTGTACTAGGGCGTGGTGGGGGTGGAATTCAGTACTACAACAAACCTTAATATCGGGTGCAGGACCAGTATGTCAATGGAGAAGGCAACAGTTCGACAATGTCTCACAGTGTCTCCAGTTTGTAATTCGGGGAGAACTGGGATTCGCAAAAAAAAAAGTTATTCCATTCAGTTGTCCATGTCTGTCTTTCATCGTATCATTGCAGGCACAAATACCCCTGGCATTGACTCAGTGGTAAATCCAGCAATGGATGCCGCCTTGTGGACAGCCCCCTCTGCTGCAAACGACAATGCTTGTTGTGCAACAGACTGAATTTGTTGTGATATGATGATGATGTGGCAGAGTGATACATCAATGTCTGGTGCACTATATGCCTACCAACATGGCTAGTGGTGCAATGAGGCGGGTGCAATCAGTCCCGTCAGTCCATGATTTCCTCCTGTATCCAGCAATTACAGATCTGAATTACAGTTGCATGGTTCCGACCGACATGATGACTGTCTTCTCTGAACTATTCTTCCTTGGTAGAACTCCAAAACATGATCGGAAGACACTCGCTGTCTTCTGCAAGGCATACTGAAGTTGCTTACTAAAAAAAACAACACGAAAGAACTATTCCAGCATGTCCACACAGTTGTCTGTTCCCCCTTTGTATAGCGCTTGCAGTTGATATTACTGGCAGCCATAATGTGTGCCTGCACTGAAATGTTAATCCTGTGCATCCCTCACTACCGCAAACACATGCTGAAAATTTCAGCTGATTTGGATGCTTCTGTCTGTGTGTTGCATTTTGGGTGGCCAGCAGTGGGTGTGGTGTGTATGTTTATATAAAAAAGATAAATATTGCTAACAAAACTCTAAAAAACTTTTCACCAATTTACATCAGATTTATAACAAATGTTTGGACAGAAATTGGCTACATATATTTAGGGGTAAACGTTGTTAGCAAAGATCTCGAAACGTTCTATGGATATAGGCCAAATGTTTTAATATGTACTCAATGTATAAAGGAGGTATGTTGTTAGCAAATATCTTGAGAAATTCTTGACCAATTTACTTCATATTTTTACATGATAAAATATGTATAGAATCTATAAAGGTAAATTCTGTTAGGAAAATACTCAAATAATTAGTGACCTATGTACTTCATATATTTACAAAATACGCTAATAACTGCATGAACTATATATATATATATATATATATATATATATATATATATATATATATATATATATATATGTGTGTGTGTGTGTGTGTGTGTGTGTGTGTGTGTGTGTGTGTTCTTGAATTCGTATTTTTACTTGAAACACTAATAAAAAAATTTGGTCAGACACTGGCTAAATGTTTTTTAATTCTCATGGTATCAAAAAAACACAGCAGCAAACTTTATGAACAGTTCCCTTACACAGAAATATGTAAAAAAAAATCTAGCAAGAATGGGTTTTAAAATACATATCTGAAGTGCTATGAGCACAAGTGCTCATAGCTCTTAAGGTATACATTTTAGACCCAACAATTACTGGACTTCTTTCATTGTTTTGGTCCACACGATCTCTCCCCAAAATACGAAAATTAAAGAGCTTGCAATAGTAGAGATGTGTTTCATATTACCCAGATGAAAAAGTTCTTATATCTCTTAATCTATTTGCTTTAGAGCCCTTATTTACGACGTTTTTTCTTTTTTGGTGGAAGGAACCTGCCCATAAACTTAGTCAGTGTTTTTTTGGGGCTTCCCATTATAAACTTCTAGGGCTCAGAGAGGGGCGTGAGTAACTAACATTTTGAAGAGGAACCCATGTCGGGAAATTTTTCATTGCCTTGCTACAGATGTCTGGAAACATGTTTGCTCGGAAGCTTTGCAACAGGGTAGTCATGGTGGGACGTGATTACATCAGTTAGGCTGATGTCATTTGACGACTATTCTACCTCTCTCACCTGGTTCGAGCCTCATTCATATGTCTCCATGTGTTCTAGCAACACGGATTTTATGGAAGCCTTAGTTTATGCCCAGAGGAGACACACCATGTTTTATTGTACTATTGTCATTGCTTTAAATTGTAAATATTTTGCTACAGTAATTTAACATGGCACTTTTCGTGTTACATGGAACTGTAAATTGATCTATTCCATTGGTCTGAAATGCAAAAACATATGACAGACTGTCCTGTACGTACTGTCATTGAATGATCTATACTTATGGTCATGGACGTATATAAAGTAGGTGGGGTTTTGGTGGTCCGGACACTCCTCCAGCCACCCCCTTATCTTGTGCAGAAAACGCGAATGTTAGCCGAATATCCACTTTGTGAAACCCCATGTCCCAATTTAGTAGTCATGCACCACAGTTTGTGGAAATAACATCAAACCATGGAGTTGTGATGCAACAAATGATAGCTGTGCTCTGAATTGGGGTTTCTCTTCCCCCCCTACCCCCAACCCTCCTGCACCGCCTCCCACCCCATCGCTATGCACACCATTGACTGAAGGCAGTCGGATGTGTAGTTTCCTTTGGGCAATCAACAAGTAACGGCGAAAGTTTCGGGCGTCGTGAATCAGCTGAGCTTAAACTTCACGTGCATGTGTTTGACTACTCACGTTTGAAAATACTATCAAATGGACAAGTCAGGAATCTCTCTTGGTCATTTTTCCAAAAAAGAGAGACCCATTTCTCATGAGTCTGTTGCAATAGAAAGTGCCGTGGTTCCATGTGATGTGGAATTCCACCGTGAAGAATTAGCGGCAGCGGGCCCATCCAAAAGACCTGATAATGAAGCAAAAACAAAAGTAAGTCTGTTATTTACCGCTGAAGATTTATTTGATTTTGAACCGTAATTCTGTAAGAAAAAAGCTTATTTCTCCATTACCTTCTCATCTCATCTGTTGTTTATAGGTATTTCAAGCTGTAATGATTAGTTTTTCGAGTATTGTGCAGAGTAGTTTGTTTTGTGATTGTAATTTGGTTGTGGTATGAAGATGGATTGTTATATTATGGATATGGACATTGGAGTTTAGTCTTTAATTACAAGCGAACGAGTTACAGAAATATTTTTCTTGTTTATTTCTGCATGAGACAATTTGGTTTTTACGTTCAATAACTATTTTATGTATGATTGTAGCAAGAGCAGTGTGGGTTTTTGATGTCTATGAATGTGGCTGCTCACTTCGAAATTCCTGATAAGGATTGGTGTGATGTTAATGAAATTTTAATAGTTTATAGGCACCATGTATTTCAAGAGTAAATCTCAACTTACAAAATTTTTCAATCATCAGAAAAAGGTTTTATAATTTTTCTAAAGTAACCCTTTCTCAGCCCAATAGAAAAGCATAAGTGAAAGTATGGGTTTGCTTTGAATCTCTTTTTAGTGGTAATATGGAAACTACAACCACTGAGACTGTACAGTGTGATACCGATTTTTTAAAGAGTAATATTGAAGATTCGTTGTGTCAACACTGGACGATGTTGAAGCAGCTCTGTGCTTTCTGTGTCAGAAGCTCTACAAAAGAATGCTTAGTGTCTGGTGGCTGAAAACTATCAGTGAAAAAGTTACAAGCAAGTTAGACGATAATCAGTCCAACTTGTCTTGAGAGATGACACTTGAGCTGTGCACTATGCAGAGATGGAAGGGGTAAGAACATTTAGAGTTGTGAATGTTGTGTGGGTGGAGGAAGATATTCGTCAGTCCTGAAGCTGGTGATATGATCTGACACCTGATATGATTGGAATGATGAGCAGAAACAACAGTGTTTCGCATTGCAGTGACATTCACTGTAAGACGTCAGGATGGCTGGTCAGCCTGGCGTGAATGGCTGGCCAAGTTGGTGGGGAAAGTCAGAAAAGGGACAACAGCCAAGCCAGCTTGAGAGGGGCTTGTCGGTGGAGACAGCCAGGACAGGCACAGCAGACAGTCCCGTGTGAGCAGCAAACATCCGGTGCCTTACAAGAAAGAGGAATCGTCGGATGGCTGACTACCACAGCCACAGCGTTGGCTTGCATAGCTAAAACGTTCTGTACAGAGCAGGAGTATTATAACTGAAGCCAGTACTCGTGCAAAACCATTCATGAAGATGTGCATCTTGAATTCATGCGTTCATTATAGCACTGCACAGCTGTATGACTTCTAGTTCATGAGTAACACAGCTTTCATAACTGCCACTTGACAAACATATTATGCTTAACTATTGATAAATGAATACAGCTACACCCTTCCCTGATAAGCCAAATTCTAGCACTTAGATAACGTAAATGCCTAATAACTTGGTTTATATGAAACTCAAAAAATATGAGAGCAAATATTATGTTAATTAATACGATTAAAATGAACCAGGGCTCAAAGTAATTCACAGAAACACGTAGCATGACACCAGCTGGTGTTCCATTCTAAGAGCTGCGAGCGCAGCTAAGTGTGCTAAGCACCCCCAGCTCCCACCTCACACCACTCTGATATTCCGACCCATAAGCTGAAGGCTGCACACACAGGAAACTTTGGAACATGTGTCTGCAACACTACTTCTAAGATGTGAATATTGCGGCATACTTTCACAAACAGGATTCAATCATGGGTATTTACTTCCATCTTTTTATTTTTCTATGAAAGCAGTATCTTTTATTACACGATTAAATATTAGCCAATATGGTAAGCAAAACTACAAAAAGTTTTACAAACAGGCATTTAACTTTGCGTTGTGATGTTTATTAATTTATCCATTTTATACTTTAGAATATGTAATAAATCATAGGTAAATGTGGTTAGTGATAGAGTCAAACACATGGAGTGACACAGATTAAAATCCGTTAATCCCAAGAATCTCAAATGCTGGCGGAACTATCTCAGTTGCATAACATAAAAAAATTCTCACATGTGTTGAAGGAAACATTAAACAAACTTTAGTGAATCATATGTGCAGTCTAGGGTATTATAAAAGTCTAGTAAACTCCTGGATTAAACAAACTGGTCGCTGAGTGGGGTGTTACACTGTACATCGATCAGCTCAAGCTGGAAGTAATGAGGTACATTAGCAACCGAACAAGAGAGGAAGTCGACAAATAAATCGAAAACTGTCTTCAGGTGTGTATTCTCCTAGAAGCTCTTTGAGAATGGGTGGGTGACCATTGCTCCAGTACATGGTCATAAAGTAGAAAAAGTACCAGGACTCGTATCATGTAACAGTCGCGACATCATCGCATATCACACATTTCAGATTTGTGAAGTCTACAACAGAGATATGGGAAAATCGTATTACATGTCTAGTCCACAACTGACTATCATTAGTTAAGGGAAATGTTCCATGTCATGAATGTAAAGCTGCTTTTTCCATATGATTACCTTTTGTTTGATAGCATCAATCTGGTCTGCCATATCTGTTACCGAATGATTATCCTCTTGCTTAGAGGTTCTTATTGACTTCAAGTAATTGGTGATGGTGACAACAAAAATTTTGTTACATTCTGCTAACAGATAACTAAGATTTTTCTCTAATGTCTTCAGTTTAGCCATCATTCACTGTCGTTCATCAGGAAACAAGAGCATCTTATCACATTTGTGGACAATTGCGTATACGCAATAATATTCGTATTGGAAAACGTAAATCTTTTTTGACAAGGGTGCTATTGTCAGCAAATTGCTGCGCATGTGAAAACCCGACTCTCTGGTGGCTTCCAACTGCAAACTTTATTTTCATCTTTCTCCTCTCCCGTCAGCCCTATTCGTTCCTGCGCTCGGAGGGCTGGACAGGGGCATGGCCAGAGCACTCTAAAACATGGAGCGTTGTTTGGCTGGACCTGTATTGCAACCTTTAACAATTTTCCAAATATAATTAATATTAATTTTAAATGACAATTGTGCCAAATTATCTATGACGGTAGTGGAGTGAAACAGTGCTTTATGTAAATCGGCCATAATTCAAATATGATGTATGTTACCTATGAACTGTGTGTCACAATATGGAATAGCAGAATCTTCCATTTTTATGTGGCACGGTCATTTATATGCATATATTTCTTGATGTGCTATTCATTCTAGACTAGCATATGACGGCATCACTCAAATGGCCATTGCCACATGGAATCATCATCAATAATGTTTTTATTGATAACTTTCGTGATATTCATGTTAGACTGATTTGCAAGGTGAGAGTAATCAGTGTGAGAAGACACTCATGGTGATATGCTTTACGGGAAATGAAATCCACGTAATTGTTGATGATGGTAATTTAAGCAGTTCAGAAACAAGTTGTGAAAATGACAGATGTGGTCTGGATTCCGAGCATTGAAATAGGCAGCCCTGGAGCACCTATGGGTCTTTTGGTTTGTCAGCATATACTGGAGATGTACAATGCTGACTCGCAGTTTGCATAATGTTTTGACACGAGTAGGATTTGGTTTTCCTGAGCAGTTCATCCATGCTCTTCCAACGTTGGAGGGTGTTGTTATCACACTGCTTTCATATGTTGGGTTGTATATCGTAATGAGAGTTTACGAATAGTAACGCAGATAACTGAGGGAGGTTTCTGGTCTCATTTCGTTGGAATTTGGACTTTGGGATTACAATTGGGTTAGTGGAATTCGAATGTATGGGGGACTCTGGCGCATAGTTCGACAACTTACACGACTTCAGAGTACTCACTGCACTTTCGAACATTCAGCTTGAGGCGGAACAGACATGCTTGGAATAAACTCGCGTTAAGGTCATTATCAAATATGAGTTAGTTTGTTTTTGGACACTACAGTAGATCAGTTTTAATCAATTTCACTACTGTACTACAGTATGTTATTCAGTCATCTGCCCATCTATTTTTTTCAAATTTGTTAAAAGCGTTTTATCGATTATTTATTTTTATTTGCAATATTGCCTGACTTTATTTATGTGTGCTTGCTGCTTGCCTGTAAAACCTTTCAGGTAAACAGTGGATGCTGTGACTAGGGTAAAAAGCAGTGTGGCGCTCATCCCACCCTTCAGCTATAGGAGTAAGTAAAAATGGATCACACAATATGTTGGCAATATTGCTTGTAGAGAGTTACCATTGTATTCACCTCAGTTTATTCTTAAGCAACATAGAAAGAAGTCTTATTGCTTTAGTGTTAGTTCTTCAAGTACATTCTCTCTAAAATACCTGTTTTGACGTCTAGGAATTTCCAGCATTAGTAGGATAAAGTTGCAAAAATTCTGATATCTTCTATATAAAATTTGATTTTGATTAATTCACACTGCATAAGACGAATTACAAAATGCTTTAATACCAATGTTACCAAAATTTTAACATTGCCATTTCACATAATCCTGTTGGAATCCTTATACATAAAAAAGAAAGCAGACTTTCTTTGTGTTGAACAGGGAATTATGAACAATTCATATGGAATATGACTACAAATTATATAAAGATAACATGAAACATATTTTATTGTAGTATCATCGTCGTTATTTCTTTAAAAAGAGCTATACAGCTCTTTGTATTAGCAGTTTTGTGGCGATTATTCTGAGTGATCTCCCCTATAATACTCAAAACACATTAATATTGGATGTTAATGGAGGACCTGTATGACTGTCACATTTACAATCAGTCACAGCTCAGTCACTGGCATTATTTTTGACACAGGCCATCCGGAACAGGTACGCTCTATCCTGTAAGAGAGTCACATGTATGTAGTGTGTGTTCGCAGACATATTCGTGAGACAAAAATATCCACGATAAAGTAGCACACTGTGGTTTATCGACCATTGCTCCAACTAGCTGTACACAAGCAAAAATGTATGCATGTTATTCTAGTGTTTAATATTAATTCTTATCTTCCTTTTACTGGCAGGGTGGATTTATCCATTTCTGTGTCCATGGTTTATGATACTGGGACGTATGTTGGTCATCCTCCAATCAATGATGAGGAAAAGCTGAGAGCACTGAAATTGCCTTGGTCCCCATCAGATACCTTCACATTTCAAATCTCTGGCAAAGACAATCTTTCTTTTCAACGTCATCGGAATACTAAGCACTCATGGCTTGTGAATTCAAATGTCATGTAGGGAGCATTTTTCTGAGTATGTGTTTTTCTTGATAAAATGCAAGGTGGTCGTGTCCATCGGGGACTCAGATCTTTGTTAGAAAGCCGTTTACTAACTGGAAGAAAGCCTTAGAGAGGTTTGATCACCATGCGGGTACGAAAAATTATAAATTAGTGCCAAGCTAGTTTAATAAACGTTGCAAACGGGAAAGCACTTAATGTTACTGAGTCCATGAGTGCGGAAAATAGTAAAATAGCTGAAGGAACAAAAATAGATTAAAAGCTATAGTGGAAACAATTCTTCCACATGGAAGATAGTAAATTGCCCTGGGAGGATGCCATGATTTTGGAGATGTTGGAATAAATGAACCTGCACATAATGATGGTAATTTTAGAGCATTACTTTGTGTTTGTGCTCGATCCAGAGATGAAGCACTTAAGAATCACTCCTTTTCACAAAACATCCACAGTCGCACCATGTAAATAGTGGGATAACCTGTGTGTCACCTCACTCTGCATTATTGCCAAGTTTATTCAAGATGACGGATCCAAGATAGTAGCCATAGATGTGGCAACATCGCAGTGACGTCATGGCCGTGAATTTCAAATTTTGGCTGGAAAATTGGCCAGTTGGGTTACCTACACAAACCCAACTCCACACTCTCCCCTCCCCTGCCTCCTACCCTTCCCTCCATTCCCCTAACTGGAAATTGGTGGGAAAAGGACTGTCTCTGCTGGGTTGCCAGACATGATGGACATAAGTCTTTACTTTTTATGCATTGTTTATTTAAGCAATTTGAGTTGTCATTGACAGTAGCTCCTCCAATGTGTTACCTTGAGGTCCAGAGTCCAACTTACTTACTTCAAAAACCACCACCAGAGGGCACTGTTGGCCCTTTCTCCTCCCCTCCTCTCACTACTCGTAACATAATACAAGATGGTGGTCTGGGGAAAAATTTGTGGGAAAATCACTCAGTCTGTGCCTAGCTGCTGGACTGGGAGGGCAGACGTAATTGTTTACTGTGTGTAATATGTGTTCAATGGATGAGATTTATGTACTGGATACGGAGGAGTTCGATGGGTATATAAGCTGAAATCATGCATCTGAGTACTGTGTCTGTAGCCACGTGCACAATGTTTGGAAAGGAATTATATTGGGTGAATTTATGAAGAAGATAAATATGCTTCATCAGATAATGAAGATGTAGCAGGATGGGGCTAAGACACACTTCACAACTCGTGCTGATAAATGTATGTTCTGTAACTGCAAATTATTTGACAGAAGTCCAGTCAGTCTTCCGAAATGCAAGAGTCTCTACGTCTGCTGATAGAGGCAATGTGCCAGTGTGCGGTAGCTGCAGGGTAGATGCGCTAAGCGCTCCCTGTCGTGTTGGAAATACCCACAGACTTCCTCTTCTCATCCCTGGTGGAAGGATATCCCTTGTTGTTGAACTATAACTGTTTCAGGAGTTAGCGCATCTAGTGTTTAAGCAATGTGTCACATAAATAAACTGAAGATGTTAGAACTAAATGCACCATTGTAGGAAGAGAGAGAGCTTTGCAGATGACACAAGAATATTTAAACAAATTGTGATGTAAATACATCTTTTATTCTGAGGAATAACACCACCACCGCACTTGAACACTGACTCTAAAAAAAGATTGCAGCACACTTGAGGAGCCATCCCTGAAACACTTTTGCCCTTTTTTGACATGACAGTGAGCTTCCCAGTTTCTGTTTCATAACTCAACCACCCCTCCACTACTTTGCAAATACCATACACTAGATGAGAATGTAGACAGATGACTGTGCAGCACATCCATTCATTGTTAATTTTAGAACATATACACCAAAGTCTACCAGACAGCATCTTATGCCAATCTATACATTTCTAGCACTTCGAACATAGGGCGTAATTTACGTTTACGACTGCAGAGACTGAAGAACAGTTACAAGATACAGAGGGACTGTCTACAAAACTACACTCCTGGAAATTGAAATAAGAACACCGTGAATTCATTGTTCCAGGAAGGGGAAACTTTATTGACACATTCCTGAGGTCAGATACATCACATGATCACACTGACAGAACCACAGGCACATAGACACAGGCAACAGAGCATGCACAATGTCGGCACTAGTACAGTGTATATCCACCTTTCGCAGCAATGCAGGCTGCTATTCTCCCATGGAGACGATCGTAGAGATGCTGGATGTAGTCTTGTGGAACGGCTTGCCATGCCATTTCCACCTGGCGCCTCAGTTGGACCAGCGTTCGTGCTGGACGTGCAGACCGCGTGAGACGACGCTTCATCCAGTCCCAAACATGCTCAATGGGGGACAGATCCGGAGATCTTGCTGCCCAGGGTAGTTGACTTACACCTTCTAGAGCACGTTGGGTGGCACGGGATACATGCGGACGTGCATTGTCCTGTTGGAACAGCATGTTCCCTTGCCGGTCTAGGAATGGTAGAACGATGGGTTCGATGACGATTTGGATGTACCGTGCACTATTCAGTGTCCCCTCGACGATCACCAGAGGTGTACGGCCAGTGTAGGAGATCGCTCCCCACACCATGATGCCGGGTGTTGGCCCTGTGTGCCTCGGTCGTATGCAGTCCTGATTATGGCGCTCACCTGCACGGCGCCAAACACGCATACGACCATCATTGGCACCAAGGCAGAAGCGACTCTCATCGCTGAAGACGACACGTCTCCATTCGTCCCTCCATTCACGCCTGTCGCGACACCACTGGAGGCGGGCTGCACGATGTTGGGGCGTGAGCGGAAGACGGCCTAACGGTGTGCGGGACCGTATCCCAGCTTCATGGACACGGTTGTGAATGGTCCTCGCCGATACCCCAGGAGCCACAGTGTCCCTAATTTGCTGGGAAGTGGCGGTGCGGTCCCCTACGGCACTTCGTAGGATCCTACGGTCTTGGCGTGCATCCGTGCGTCGCTGCGGTCCGGTCCCAGGTCAACGGGCACGTGCACCTTCCGCCGACCACTGGCGACAACATCGATGTACTGTGGAGACCTCACGCCCCACGTGTTGAACAATTCGGCGGTACGTCCACCCGGCCTCCCGCATGGCCACTATATGCCCTCGCTCAAAGTCCGTCAACTGCACATACGGTTCACGTCCACGCTGTCGCGGCATGCTACCAGTGTTAAAGACTGCGATGGAGCTCCGTATGCCACGGCAAACTGGCTGACACTGACGGCGGCGGTGCACAAATGCTGCGCAGCTAGCGCCATTCGACGGCCAACACCGCGGTTCCTGGTGTGTCCGCTGTGCCGTGCGTGTGATCATTGCTTGTACAGCCCTCTCTCAGTGTCCGGAGCAAGTATGGTGGGTCTGACACACCGGTGTCAATGTGTTCTTTTTTCCATTTCCAGGAGTGTATGTTAGAGTTTTACTAAAACAGATAGTTTCAAGAAAAAGGTGACACGTTTCGAGATATGAGAGTGCCACCAATATGATGCACTAGTGAGCGTAATCATTAAAAGATATCTCCATACAAACAAATCCAGGTATGTGGTTGAATGAAAATCCATGATTCCACATCGCAGACAGAATTTCTACCAGAAAGAGTAACACTATAGGTCTGTGTTTTGGTCATAGGATTTTGTACATTTCTTATGACCTCAATCTAGTGTTGCATTTTTTTAAGTGATAGCACACCATCTACTGTATGTGCTCATTCTCAATCAACCATCATCTTCCCCCGCTTATAACGCAGTGGGTATATCGCAGAACCTCTGATAAGGCATCGGGATAGAATGTGTTACAAATACTGTTTGTTAGCGTTGAAATATGTAGCTTCGGCATGAGCGAGTTGCAAATACCTGCTTTAAACAACAGTCCTTAGCCGAATTACGTTCTGAATTCGGTGATTTTATTACAAACTTACACTGCTGGCGACATGCACCTGCACCATTGGTCTGTTAATCAACACCCCAGCAATCATTGTCTGTATTCCATGTCGCGGTATTTGTGTGGAAAACCACTTCATTCAGAGGCAGTGCCATTTCTCGATTTATAAAGCTTGTATAGTTTTTAACACGGATATCGTTAGTGATACTTGTATATGCTGGTGGAACAAAGACCACTTTTTATGCAGGGTAGCAGTAACATAACCATTACAATCTGATTTTAACAGCTGGTCGCTTATACGACGATGACATCTGTCTTCCTAAGACACACACGTAGCACTCGCAAGAAAAACAAATGAGACATGTCCATTAATCACGGATTTTCGCTCAGTATTGTTTGGTATAACCAGCATTCAGTTACTGGCGAAGTATTATACTTATTAGGGTGTGTGTGAGAGATTCACTGTGATCAGCAGGCTTATAAAGTATGTGGACTGTGGTCAGTGTTCCAGACATGTGCAAAGAAACTGACTATGTCGTAAGGAAGGTACGGATTTGATATGGAAAACAGTGATTTCAACACATCGATAGCTGTAAGGGGATGAAATATTCTTTTACGTTGAAAATTATGTCCAGTAATAGGAAGAATATGGATATTTGTATTTCCACAGCCACTGTCGTCCTGAAGCAGTATTTCCGATACTTTGATTATTGTTGAATGTCTTCAGATTGAGGCTGCAGTCGTTAATATTTAATTGTAAGTGCAGTGATTAATATGTGGCTGGTTTCCTAGGACGATTCTGACTGGGTGCTGGGGGCCTGTGGCCAAGTTAGCCTGTGGCCAGATTTATTGACATTTTTGACTTATGGTGGGAGCTGCCCAGACTGGACAGGTTAGAGTACAAGAATTCACCTGACCTGCGTCGCCCTCTAGGCAGGTGAATAGTAAACAAATACTCAGTATGTGTTGGGCAGAATTCATGATCACGTATTTTCTCCATGGAAATCTGAGAAGATCCAATATGGACATGTGCTTGCACTGGAAAATTGTTCCTTCCCATGTAGACTGACTGGTTGACTGCTTCTTTATTTGCTTGAGAGAACATCAGTTGTGGTGCGTGCTATGTGCCTCTAGAGCGTGAAAAACAGGTGGAAGAAACATTTGCTGCTTCTCCAGACATGAGAAGCGCCTTAGTTGATTTTGTAAAGCACAAGGATGATTTGAAATCTGTTATATCATTGACATAGGTATTCGTTAAAAAATACAAGTGGAATTACCAGTTTCGTCTATTTTTTTCGAGTTTCCACGTAAGGAGCTTCACAGATGAGCTAAGTTACTAGTTAGTTAGTGGTTTGCAGCATGTACCACCTAGCCAAAGTTTTGGGTTTCCAGACACATAATTTCCACTCTTTATCTTCGTAATTACACAGTGCAAGCGATCGGTAGCTTACTGCTATGCGGTCAATATCGAGAACTATTGCAAAACTTCTATGATATTCTGGCAAACCACGGGAAACTACATATGTTCTTGTAATCCCATAGTCTTCAGACTGCTGTAGAAAGCATGGTAGCAAGCAAGTAAGCAAGTCAGGGCTGGAAACAGTAATGCCTTTGTGCCAGAGGAACTAGCCCAGCATGTGTACACTAGTTCAGAGAGTGACCACCATCTGTGGAGGGAGCTCTGATTGCGCTTAAGACCAGCGTGTGCGGCAGGCAATTATCTTGTGACAGTTGACCGCGGTGGATGGCCGAACAACCTTGTGGGAACTATCTAGTGCTGCAACTACATATAAGATGAATATGCTTATGTTTTTGGGATTTGTCTGTATTTGCGGTATATGTACGAGTGTTTGGTGGTCGATAGCTGCATGCAGGACGCAGAAGTGACAATTTTTTATGGTGCAGGATACGAATTGTGTTTACTACATCGATAGTGTATGGTGATACAATGGTTTGTGGTGATATAGCCCGGTTAGAGAGCGGTTTCATACCGAAAAATTCAAGCTTTCCTCAACAGTAGTAGAGCAGTATTATTGAGGGAGTGTTTTTAGCGATAGTTTCCGTATTTCAAGATCTCTAGACCACTTTTGCACAGTTTAACTGTCAGTGCAATATGATTGCTGTATGTTTTCTCGATTTGTACAATACAGTTTTGCTGCTCATAGTCTCGTAATTTTTCCGTCTACAGAAAATGGCAGACAGTGCTCCCACACCGGCAGCGGCAGCAGTTTGGCTGGTGAATTCAGCAGAAACCAATCACAAGGTTCAATTCAAGGGAAGTCCCACGATTTAAGAGTCACAAGACATCCTTTGTGCAGGACACAGGAGCCTCTACAGATTGGTTTGAACAAAAGAGGGGCAAGGCATCCAAGGAAAGTTTCATGACTTCTGAGAGTCATGTGAAGTCTTCTTTGTTTATTTGAGTGTTCAGAGATAAGTCCAAGCAGATCATCCTCCTTTGGTCTGGGCAGGCGGGATGCTGTCCCTCCCCCCACTGTAGTGCCTTTAGAGTATCTCTAGACCACAACTGTATGACATCGAAAATTCACCGAAAATATCAGCCATTTTTCTCGTCTTTAGGACACTGCTTCGAATTCTATTAGTGTTTTTTCATGATCTGTTGTGGGATTCGAAATATGTCATGAACTGGTAACTGTTCTGGTTTTCCCATCTGTACTTAAACACCAGTGTGTGCTTGAGAACTGAGGAAAAAGGAAAATAGCGTCCCTGACTCCAGCAACAAACATAAGCTAAGACCACTCAACATTTCAGAAAAGACATGAACACCGCAGTAGCTGTAGGACTCAGAAATTTCTCTCTCTGGCAGTGCCTTCAAACAAGCAGCGAAAACTCGAAAAGTGGTGAGTGTCCAGTTTTTAGAGTTACATGGAGATATTTATTTCGACTTCCAAATATCGTCGCTTTGATGTGTAAAATAGTATATTTCAGTTGATATCGGTTTTGGGATCTAATTCCCCCAGAAGCATGTCATATCTTATAACTTGTATATGAAAAAATTTATTGGGCAAGGCTTTGAAGGCGCTCGAGTGATGAGCGGCTTGTTATAAGTGTGACAACAATACTTGCAGAATGGTACCCAAAAGCGCAATTCATCCACTTAGAGACAACATTTTGAAGAAAACTGCAGAACAATTAACTCTTCACATTCGACGCTTACGTCCCTTTTTGAGATGCGGTGGACTGAAAATCATTTGGCTGTTAGAAGGTTTGCAGAAATGCTTCCAATAATACACACAATACTTGAGACATTTCAACACGTTGCTAGTACAGATGCCGCCACTCAAGCAGACCAACTGCAGAACACCTTATAAGACAGCCAGTTAGTGCGTCGTTAGTTATATTAAGAAAGGTTATCTCACACAGCAATGCAGGAGGTCATTGTGGACTTCACCAACACTTGAAGCTAAGCAAAACCAGTAAAAACTGCTTTGCAAAATATTCGGAATGAAAGTCATTTCTTAATCATTTTCGAACAGGCACAACAGAAAGGTCCAAGCGACAGTTGCCCCAAGATTGACTGGAAGACAAACCCACGACAAACTGCAAAAAAATATTACCGCCGAATCGTTTTCTAGCTTTTTATTGAACATGTGATTACAGAACTCAATACTCGTTTTAAACCACTTGAAGAAACGATTGAAGAGATTCACATTCTTTTCCCTGAGAAAACTAGTATGACTCCAGGACAAAAGAAATTCTTAAAAAGACAGCACGTATATTTCTGGGTAAAAATGCAAGCACAGTAATTCTGTGTATCAGATACGGCACAACACTGGAAAACTTTAGACCAAAAACCTGCCATTGCAATAGAAGCTATTGATAAGTGCAATGAACATTTTTTTCTTTGATAAAAAAGCTTCTCATCATTTTACTCACACTCCACTGCCTATTGCGACCTACGACTAAAAACTTACGTCAGAAAGAAAATTGAAGATGACAGTCTTACTGGTCTTGCTCTAGTGAGTGTTCATTTCGATATGGCAGTGCAACTAGATTCGAAACAAATTATAAATAAGTTGGCAATAAGATGTAAAAGGTTAAATACTTTAAAGTAAAACCTTTTTCGTTCTTTATTTAATTACACTAACTTATGACCTAAAGTTATACCCAAATGATGACATGTCACAAACTTAAATACAAACAAATCGTACCATAACAATATTGTAATATTTTGTTATATAATACAATTAATTATATAATTTAATAACACATAAATACTTACAATTTTAGATTTGTTTCTTTTGTCATCCATAAGTACCTTATTACATACATATTTTTTATCAGAAGGTGCCTAGATCAATTAGTGCTTTTTAGTGGTAGTTAGTCTATATAGGTCGTGAGACGGTGATGTAAATTTGTTTATTGGAAAATGTGAATTAATAGTTAAAAATATATTGAAGAGTAAGACAAGAATCGCTGTCTGTGGTGATTTCAACAAAGTAATGGCAAACACACAGAGGCCAGTATTAGGGCATTTTTGAATATGCTAAGATCATTCGATCTCTATTGTACAAATAACCGTGCCACACGTAAGAATGCCTGCATAAACAATATTGTTGTGAATTTCTATAGGGACAGATTTTACAGTCAGACGTGCAGGAAGTGGACTTGCAGATCATGAGCCACTACTCCTTACACTCTGTAAGAGACAGCCAGTTAAAATTGAAGAACCTAAAATAGTAATGCTATGAGAGCAAAAGGAAGAGTACATATATATGTTTTGATAGATTAGGAAGTGCAGATTGGGACTGTATATATAATTGTCAATCTGGACAAAGGGAAGCTGAAATCACCTTTGATAACGTCTTTAAAAAGTACACAGATTTATGGTATTCTTGCTCACCAGTAAAAAAATTAGATATCCAAATGAAATAAAAAAGAAAAGTCTGAATTGGTTTACAGAAGAGCTAGCAGAAATTAGAGGAAACATACATGTGCTGTACCAGATTCATCAGCAAACCGCTAACCAAGGAACAGAACAGAGAGTGAACCTTCATAGGTCATATTTCAAATGCAAAAAAACTACAAAGCAAAACTTCTCCTGGCAAGAAAGCAAGCAGTGGAAAACAATCTAGAAAGGGTTCCCAGTAAAAGCAAGGCAGCATGGCAAATAGTAAAAAAGAGAGACAGAAACAGCTCTGCTTGAACCTGAGGAATTAAATCAGTGCTTTTAAACTCAGTTAAAGAAATAAGTAACAGTATTAAAGCAACAAATTCATCTGCAATGGACCTTGTCGGAACACCACTGCCTATTAACCCAGTATTTCAATGGAGGTCTGTCACACCTGCTGATGTTATAAAAGCTGTATACAAATTTTTAGGCTCTAAAAGTATGGACTGTTATTTGTTATCAAATAACATGATTAAAAAGACAATTCACTCAATCGCCAAACCATTAGCCTTTATTTTTAATAAATGTGTAGAATCTGCACTTAATGTGTCAAAAGTTGTCCCAGTTTTTAAAAAAGGGGACAAACATCCTCCCCAAAGCTACAGACCAGTCTCCACTGTTCCAATATTCTCAAAGATATTTGATGCACTGATACACAAATAAGCAGCTTGTTTGAAAAACACAATATCCTGTGTAACAATCAGTTTGGTTTTCGCAAGGAGAAAAACACAACAGGGGCCATCTTGGAAATCATTGACAAAACCTTAACAGCTTTGAAAACAATTACATGGTCTAACTGGTATTATGTGCCCTAAGCAAAGTTTTCGATTGCATTCCTGTTGATGCACTACTGGGGAAACTAGTTTTATGGGGTGAGAGGGAGCACTTTAGCTGTGATAAATTCTTATTTAAGTAACTGAAAACAGTTCACTTCAGTGAAAAATGTAAATTCTTCCATAATGAAAATCAGCACAGGTGTACCACAAGGGTATATCCTTGGACCCTTCTTCTTCATTGTAGCTAATAATGAATTACCTAAAAACATATCCCACCCCATCTAGTGTTATGCTCATGATACAACACTACTTACCCCACATCAGCACATTTCAGATCTGAATCTCCTTTCAAAAGAAAGACTTGATAAGGCCATGGACTGGTTTGCAGCCAGTAAGCTCCTGTGCAATCCTGATAAAACCCAACAACTTTTAATTGGAATATCAAATGAAGTAGGCAACAAGTCGGTAAAACTCTTAGGTATTCACATTGACTCAGAACTCTATTGGGAGGAACATGTCAATCACATATGTGAAAAAAATATCTTGGGTGGCATACCTCATCTTGAAACTAAGGAAGGTAGTCAGCTTGGAGTACCTTAGGGTGACATACTTTGGGGTACTCCAGTCAAATATTTCATATGGTCTTATTACATGGGGGAACTCCTCTCACATCAAGAACATCTTGAAATTACAGAAAAAAGTCTTACATAAAATGTGTAGAAGAGGTCATAGGGAGCACTGCTGTCATCTTTTCTGCAGACTCAGAATACTCACAATTCTAAATTTATACATCTATGTGTCTGTACTCTATATTAAAAATAATATTTCAGGATTTATTGCCAGAGGGGAAATACATGAACACAAAACCAGGGCTAAGGGTAATTTAGACACACCGTGCCACAGATTAGCAAGAACAGGACATTCCCACAAAGTAAACCCACTCAAAATGTTCAATAAACTGCCAATTCATGTTCAGTCTATGGACATAATTTTTTTAATCAAGTGGTACGGCTGTCTGTCAGATCATCCATTCTATGACATTAAAGAATTCTTTGAGATGCTTGAGGATGATATTAGCATTTAAAAGTTGTCTGTAGTTAAACATATTATTGTGTGCTGTGGTCAATCGTGTGTAATTTCATAGTGTACACAAAAAACAATACAATACTATATTATATTATAGCTTATTGCATTAACTTTTAGAAGCTTTCCTGGCGTAATTTTGTACACTGTCATTATTAAAATGTATTCTACAATGTAGTGAAACTAGTTTATTTTATTATTCTGTATGTACTAGTACATCCTGTATGATGAAGCCAACATCATTGTAATAAAATTCTTGATTCTTACCTGCACCTTCACTTGCATGTGATGTGGATTCTGATGAGCTTATGGGATTTTTTTAAATTTCCAGTTGACTGATTTTGTTGGGGCTAAACAACAGCGTCTCTTTACAGTGTGAATGAAGTTATGGACAAAATATACTTTACCTTTCTAAAGTCCAGTGATGGACACCCCCCCCCTTTTGAAAGCTATAGGTACATCACTGCTTATGGCTCCATGCATGTGATCTGTTTTCCATGGTTTAATCGTTACTTGTGGTTTTACTGTTCAGCAGAATTCAATTTTTTTAAAATTATGTTGCTTTACTATTACTTAACTATTCACAGGCACCTTGATAGAGGGCATGCCACTGTCCTGATATCACATTTTCTCTCTGGTCAACCATGTAAGCAATGGCTTCAGTTCACTATAGATTCCTGTAAGCTCTACTCCAGGGTGGCCAACTTGATTATACCCATGATCTGCTGTTTACTGAAAAAACGTAGTTCCATCTACCACTTACATATTTTTTGAAATTTTAAATGAAACAGTTTAGCTCAGTATATAGTTATGTAGTATTTTCTTATTAAGAGAGAAAACATAAAACTGATAATTATTCTCACTAACTTCTTGTTAATAGTAGTGAGAGCACTGTATCTGAGCATCTTCCACTTCATTATCAAATCATATTTGTAGCTGGATATTGAAAACCATAAAGAATCCATGTATGAGCATCTGTGAAGTAATAACAGCGTTTACTTTTTCTTTGTTTTAGATAGGAAAATGCTGATTCACTTAAATATGTTGAATCAAAACAGGAACATCAGTTGTTCGATACATTTCTTCAAATGTGGATATTCCTCGTTGGAAACCAATGCCCAGAAATCTAGACCAAACGAACTAAATGTTTTTAGAAATACATCACAGTGCAGAGTAATAATATCGTTTGCAGTATCATGTGGTCAATTTGAAAGATAACTACAATTTTTTTAGCCATTTTATAGATGTCACTATGATAAATGGAATTACTAAACGGATAACTGATGAATTCCACCAACTTTTCTATTTTTTCCATTCTTTGAAGCGAATTTCAAAGTCTGATACCGTTGCCTTAATTTCTGCCATGTACTTGTTAGGAATGAAACGGTAGGTAGGATGTTTTTCCGTATGATCTTTGATGTTTACAAGTTGCTGAAAGTTCTTTTTTCTCGATGTCAACTATCATAGGCGCTGTTTGAGTTTGGAACGCCGCAATAGACATCATTTCTGCTACTGTTTTATTCTTGCCTCGTGATTCCACATTTAATGTGCTCAGTTTTCTGGTAAAATCTGCTGAAAATGCTAAATCACGGCAGTCTAAATCTCGCAATTGCTGATAATAATCACTTCTCTCTTCACAGAATTTTATTATTTTGTCCAATAGATCTCGAAATCTTTGCAAAAACTTATTTTGACTCAGCCAAATCTGGTTCCTTCACATCTAATTGCTGTTTAAACAGCCGTCTTTGGAGATTTTCCTTTCATAGAATTTACAGTCCTTAAACAAATATCCATTACATGTTGTTTGTTTGGTCTCTTACTAGCCTGTACTTGTTGACGAGTTATGCCGTTGCAGCTAATGAAGTCTTAAAAGTCTTCCTCTCTGTGACAAAGAGCAATAAAACCACTATGAATACCTGCAATTGTAGGAGTTTGTACAAAGGTAGCTTAATCTTGCTAATATATGCTTTGAATTCCGCGAATATATCAAGGCCACGAGTTTTTCCATTGAAGGAAATCATTTTTAGTACTTGTTCTTTCATCAACTAATCTTCATGGACCATCCGATTAGATATAAATAATGGTGCGGCAGCAGTAGTATCTGTTGGATCGTCAAGTTGTGGCGAAACACAATGCAGTGGACAATATCTCTTTGTAGTTGTTTGTTTATCAATTCACTCATCGTTTCGATATGGCACATCACAGTATTTCAAGACAGTTGTCAACCATGAACAGTTTTTTAATTTAATTTTTATTTCTGAAATTGACAAACAGCGAAGCTGACACTTCTTTAAAAAAAATCCTTGATGTATTCTCCATCAGAAAAAAGTTTGCACTTCAGTGCAGTTCTGTTAATAACTTGGAAAGAAGCTTCAGTTGCAGACTTACAGTGTTCAATATGCCTAAAAAACATATTTTCTTCGACTGATAAAGGTGATTCCAATGCTTGCAATTTACTCTTCTTTATTTTGCTGCTAGGTGAAGAGTCTGTCTGATCATTATAATCATTTTCTTGGGCCTTTGTCCCACTTCAATGCAGGGTGGGCCCTGTTACTATGGATTTGGCAATGTTAGTGTCAGAGGATAGCCAGATGCCCTTCCTGTCGCCACCCCATACTCCTCAGGACGGAAGTAGTGTACCCCAGCTGTCTGCGTCTAGTGTAAGCTATGAAATAGTACAAACATTTTCAAATGTCTGCGAGTCATGTAACTGATGCGAAACATGGGTACCAGTCCAGTATTCATCTAGTGTGATGTGGAAAACCGCCTAAAAACCACATCCAGGCTGGCCGGCACAACGGCCCTCATCGTCAATCTAAATGGGGAAGGCACGCCTAACCGAGTCCAGGAAGAAGTGCATTAGCACTCTTGGCTAACCTGGCAGGTGTGAACAGTGTGTCTGATATTTACTATGAATTGTGTTCAAATGTTGCTCCAAATTTCCTTTTCTTAGAATGGCCACAGATGTATTGCATATTAACCAGCAACAATCTTCTTTCACCACAGTGAAGAAATAATCTAGTTCCCGTCCTTGGTGAGAGTGATAAGTTTTTGATTTCTTTGGAGCACATTTTTCGAGGATCTACAAAAATAAAATGTCAGTAAGATAATTTATATAATAATAAAAGTAGAGATATACTACCACTAACTGTGCATTACATTTATTTTAGCAATGATGGCAAAAACTTAGTGAGTGAGAATTATTTCTAAGTTTTTGTTGCTTTGCACTTTTGGTCAAAGGGGACGATTTCGAACACAGAGGGGATTCGGACAGTAGGGTTTATCTTCTCATTCCCACTGCATAGCACCAAATTGTTGCTTAACTTCATGCACTGCTTATTTTAAGCACGAGACTGCATTTCCCGCGTTCCACGACTTGTATGTTCACTCGATTGTTAACTTCTAATTATCTGATGAACAGTCTGACTGTTGAAAGTTCTCATATTGTAATGAAATGGAAACTTTCTAATGTTGTGGCCGGTGAAAAAGTATTGTAGCTGGAGTTGTCAACTACATCGGTGGCCTAGGGTAAAGTGACAATTGCTGTAGAAGTTTGTCAAGATTTTGGTGTAAAGTTATAAAATAACAGAGGTTTCTACAAGATGGTGGGCTGTGAAGGGTTATTTCGTTATACATATACACCACTACTTCTGCTACAAACATAGGCAATCCAACAAAACCTGTGAAAGTTAAGACGAAAATAATCTGAAAACCGTCTGAAATCACCCCATTTGACTTAGTAGGTAGGTAATTCACCTGATCCACCGAGTAAAATAATACTGAAAATATTGTCTTACTTTATCTGATGAAAAGCATTTCTTTCTTTATTTGAAGTTCGTTCAGTGGTTCTCTTCAACCACTTACCCATAGCGTATGTGGCGTGATGAAGAGTCTGATCCTGATTTACACCGGTAGTCGCTGATGTCATAACCCCGCTAGTCCCTGTTGTCAACTGAAGGATTGAAACCAGCCCCACCCCGCGTCCCAAATGCTTCCCGCCTACTTCTATTGTGTGCCGTAAGCAAAGGAGAGCTACTGCGTGGAAGAGAGGGTAAATAACGTGACGGAGCGGGTACTGAAAAATGATACACAAGATTATTTGCACAGCAGTTGGTGATAATATTGTGCAGTATGCTCTATGTACTTTTTACATGTAACTATTATCATTAGGTATATTAAACTTACTTCTTTTTGCCTTTCCACAGTCGGTTGGACTAACAGCCGCGATCGAATAGTCAGTTGCAATTGACCAGTTGACCACCTCTGCTCTACATCAACCAAAATTGATTATGCTCTTCACGGGTATGCTGCCAGATATGTTCGTCTTCAGTACACGATATTTCGGCGATCCATCTGGCCGCCATCTTCAGGTGCGACTGCTGAGACACCATCACGCCGGCACTGAATGAACATCACAAACGACGGCTCCTTTACACCCCGGGTCCAGGCCACTGTGCCTGCACGAGAAGCAGAAGAGCTGCCCCCTGCAAATCGAAGAATTGCAGCGCCGATGGCGGTAGACACTAGAGAAAGTGATAAATCGCAAATTAAAACGTAGCGGGTGGAAAACCAGACCGTTGTTGTTTTATATAGGATAAAATAGGGTTACATATCTTGCTTAAATTAAAACCTCTGTCTCTGTTAATAATGTGATCGGATAATCGTATTTCGATGGATTCCTTGCGTACACAATCCCAGTAACGAGAAGGCAGAGCAACAATTTGCGTCTCTTTAAACGACATGTTATGCCCTTCGTTGAGACAATGTTCGATGACGGCAGATTTTTCAGGCTGGAGCAAACGATTGCGACGCTGATGTTCCACATATTGGTCGTTTAAAGAGACGCGAACTGTTGCTCCGGCTTCTCGTTACTGGGACTGTGTACTCAAGGAATTCATCGAAATACGATTATCCGATGACATTATTAATAGAGACAGAAGTTTTCCTTTAAGCAAGATATGTAACCCTATTTTATCTGATATAAAACAACAACGGTCTGGTTTTCGACCAGCTACGTTTTAATTTGCGATTTATCACTTTTGCCAGTGTCTACCGCCGTCGGCGCTGCAATTCTTCGCCTCGCAGGGGGCAGTTCTTCGGCTTCTCGTGCAGGCACAGTGGCCTGGACCCGGGGTATAAAGGAGCCGCAGTTTCTAATGTTCATTCAGTGCCGGCGTGATGGTGTCTCAGCGATCGTATTTGAAGATAGCGGCCAGATGGATCGCCGAAATATCGTGTACTGAAGACGATCATATCTAGCAGCATACCCGTGAAGAGCATAATCATATAAGACGCCGGGAACATCTACAGACTCACATCAACCAATATTGTTTACTACGTGACACTTCTGTCGTTATACGGTACTTAACTGTGTCATCAACTAGCTTATGGCAACGGCCTTGCCACAGTGGATACACCAGTTCCCGTGAGATCACCGACGTTAAGTGCTGTCGGGCGTGGTCGGCACTTGGATGACCATCCAGGCCGCCATGCGCTGTTGCCATTTTCCGAGGTGCACTCAGCCTCGTGATACCAATTCAGGAGCTATTCGATCGATTAGTAGAGGCTTCGGTCAAGAATACCATCATAACGACCGGGAGAGCGATGTGCTGACCCCACGCCCCTCCTATGCGCACCCACCCTGAGGATGACCCGGCGGTCGGATGGTGCCGGTAGGTCACTCGTGGCTAGAAGACGGAGTGCTTTTGTCAACTACCTTGTATTTGTTACTGATTCTACAGTTTTGTAGTTTTTGGCACTGAAGATGACTATGTAACAGTTGAAATCTAGATCTCCTGCAATAAAATAACGGATTTCGCGATCGATTGCTGTTCTTTTCTCCACTGTCTATATTTGGCTATCGCTGCACACAATGGTACCATGTGGATTCCAATCTCATTAAGTTACTGATACGTTAAAAATGGGAAACAATGCAGAAATATTTTCTCAGGATTATGGGATAGGCATACCAACATCGAGATACTTAAAGACAACTAAATAAAAGCTCTTAAATTTTGCAATCAAAGCTGACAGTAAAGCTGGACTGTCTAAGCTCAACTGTCTGAAACTTATATAGAACTTGATGTAACACTGCAATTGTGGTTCCAGAAGAAGAGAGCAGGAGGAATTCCCATAGCAGATACGATGGAAATAGGAAACTATGAACACTGACAAGAAATTTCATGTGTTTTCTGGATGGTTGACTATTCAAACATCCCAAATATTGTTACCGCTGACAGAGGCACAGCTGAAGATTTTTGTGATAAATTTATCAGTTAAACTGAGCAGAACAACTTTCTCTGAGAGCAGATTTACAGTGCTAATAAAACTGAAATCGGAGGAAATGCTCACACAAACGTTTGCCTCTCTGGCTGAAGAGCCTGCTACTGGACATAAAGCTAGTAAAGAAATCTTAACAAGTATTTTCTACGCAAACTGAACGACTGGTCATAAACTCAAATCGCTCAGTATTGGAAAATCCAAAAGACCACATGCCTCTCCTAAGGGCAGATCGTGAAACACGACGCGGGGGTGGTGTGGGTGCCTATGTTCGCTCTGATCTGACACCTACTGTACTATGCACATCGGATGCAAAGGAGAAGCAGAGTTCTTGTTTTTCGAAATAAATACATCAAATCAGAAACTGCTAATTGGAGTAATATATAAACCTCCAAACGTCGGTGCCATGTCCTCCTTTCAGTCTGCCCTGTCCTCACTCGTGACACAGTATGAACACATAATCATTATGGGCGACACAAACATCGACTTACAGTTAAAATCTCGCTCTGCCGAAAAACTAAGGCGACTGTTCCACTCCAATGATATGAGTTTAACACCGCTGGACCCAACTCATCACACGCCACACAGCCACACACTCATAGATATAATAGCAACAAAGCGACCAGATAAAATAATCCGCGCCAATCAGACATCAGACTCTCTGCTCATGACGTGATATTCTTAAATTACTCAATGCATACTACCAGAGAAAAATCTCTCCTGGTAACCCACAGAAACTTAAAAAATGTTAACCATGACGCTCTTCAAAAGGATTGCACAGACATCCCTTGGCATGATATAAGCAATGAACCGGCTTTACACGGAAAAATTCGGCAATTATGTCGCAAAATTATTGCACTGTATGGTAAACATGCTCCTCAACGCACTGTCAAGATAAAGAGAGCTCCCGCTCCGTGGCTCACCACTGCATTACGCCAGTTAATGAATAAACGTGATGCTGCACATAGGGCCTTCAAGTGTAACCCAACTCCCGAGGCGTACGAAACTTATAGGAACTCCGAAACAGAACCAAGCAAAGCGTGAGGAATGCCAAAATCAGACATGCCCGCTCTGTCGTATGCGGCATATCAGAACCTGCTGCACTGTGGAAAAAGCTACGAAGTTTCGGTATAGGGAAGCGAAGATCTGATGCTGTTTATCAAGCGTCTGCAGAAGAATTAAACGATTTCTTCTCAACAGCTGTAAACTGCCACGCAGCGACAAATTACCAGCCCCAAGATATCAATCTCTCGAGAGACAAGTTTTTCCTAAAACATGTCACTACCGGCACAGTACACAAGGCAATTATGAGAATCTCTTCCGAGGCAGTAGGAAATGATGGAGTGAGCATTGGCACGATTAAGAACGTCGTAGACACTATTATTCCAGTTATCACAGTCATCTTCAACCTGTCTCTTGTCAGTAGTACATATCCTACTGAGTGGAAGCAAAGTTTAATTCAGCCTATACCCAAGACTGACAACCCTAAGTCGCCAGGTGACTACAGGCCGATCAGCATACTACCTGCAATATCTAAAGCCCTAGAATACATCGTCCATGAACAGCTGACGGATTACCTCAAAACTCATAACATCCATGACGAATATCAGTCAGGCTTTCGAAAGCACCATAGTACAGCAACTGCATTAATCAAAGTAACTGATGACATTAAACATGCTATGGACAGACGTGAAGTTACTATCCTAACACTGTTTGACTTTAGCAAGGCTTTTGACACAGTTGACTTCGATATATTACTAATTAAAATGAAACAGCTGAATTTCTCAAACAGCGCAATACACTGGTTCGACAGCTACCTCAAAAACAAGAAGTCAACAAGTCATTTGTGGGTCGGAAAAGTCATCATGGAAAAGCGTGCGCTCTGGAGTTCCCCAAGGCTCCGTCCTTGGTCCACTACTCTTCTCACTGTACATTAATGATATTTCTTCAGTGATTCACTCCTGCAACTACCATCTTTATACCGACGACATCCAACTGTACATAAGTGCAAGCCCCAAAAACATTGCTGGCGCAGTAGCGAGTATGAACGCAGATCTTTGCTCTGTTTCTCGATGGGCATAGACCCTAGGTCTGAAATTAAATCCCAAGATATCCTAGGTCATACTTAATATCTCATCCAAAGTTAATCAGCCGGTACTTTCGCGAAACAGTCCCTAAAATACTCCTCAGTGGTACCCAACTACCATACCAAAAAACAGTAAAAGACCTTGGAATAATCTTGGATGAACACCTAAACTGGGAAGAACAAACAGTCACAGCTTGCCGGAAATCGCTCTCCTCCCTACATGCAATTCAAAAATTTAGAAAATATTTCCAACCATGTTAAACAAAAATTAGTCCAAACACTAGTCTTGCCTAATCTTTACTACTGCAATGTAGTTCAACACAGCACAAATAGTGAAAATTCTAGATGCCTCGAGCTAGTGATGAATGCTTGCGTTAGATACGTGTGCAATATTCGGTTGTATGATCATATCAGTCCTTCATACTCCCAGCTAGGTTGGATACGCCCACATAAGGCACGCGATCTCCACACGATGTGCTTACTTCATCGATTTCTTAGCTACTGATGCCCCCAATACTTATCTTCTCACATTAAACACCTATCATCATTCCACAATCGCAATACCAAATCGGATACGTCTATCATCTTGGCTGTACCTTTACATAACACAAAATCTTTCTCCGTGTCATTCTCCATCTCAGCCATACGACTATGGACCGTGCTCCCCTGTGATCTGCGTCTTATCCAGAACTACTCAACATTCAAGAGGGAACTCAAAACTTACATATTAGGGATGGTATAGCCACCATTGTTGTGCCCCTCCCATCTCTTTCTTTCTCCTGTCCATCACAGCTTCGATTTTACCATTCTATTTCTCTTCCTCTAGCCTATCTACCTCTTATATATCTCTTTCACCCCATTCTATCGTCTTATGTCTCTGCTCGATGAGAATAACACACAAGCTGCAAGAACATAACGAGAAAATTCCCAACTAACAATGGGACTGACATTCACAAAAGAAAAGTATGTTTACTTTCATATACATAGTCATTATTACTATTATTATTATTATTATTATTATTATTATTATTATTATTATTATTTTCATTATTATTCTTGACTTATAATTATTTTTTATTGTTATAATTATCACTGTACTACTGTTATAATATCTATTTTTTTCTTTAACATCAATACTGCGTAATACGTTATATGTCCTTAATGTTATGTAGAAATTGTAACTTGTTCAATCTGAGTATGCCTGGTTAGGTGTAAGAAAGGACCTGAAGGCCCTAATCTTGCCAGGTAAAATAAATGCATAAATAAATAAATAAATAAATAAATAAATAACAAACTTATATACTTATTACCATGAGAGCCTGCAGAAAATTTCACAAGAGGGGCAGAATTTTAAAATGTACACTCCTGATGTAACTGTTTCGGTTGGTCTGAAACTGTGTCGCCCTCACGGATTAAATCTGAGAAGTACATAAAACATATTGTATCTCAAATGATTGATAGTTATCTCCTTGGTACATTGTGCTAGAAACCTTCACGCCATGGTGCCAGACTAGTCCCTTTCCGCATGTCAGTAAGTGTTGTGTGACGGAGAAAAGACTGAGGACACTATCTCAACATTGTTCCGTAAAGATTGACTGCAGAGAGCGCTGAGGGTGCCATTGCACCAAGCAACTGGTAAAATTTCCCACAGACAACGTGACAACCAAAAATGCCCAAACAAGAAGTGACTGCTAAAGTCACTGGACGAGATCTGTTCAAAAAATTCATAATTTTACGGCAATGGTGTGTTGGAGCGAATTGCAGTTGGAATCTATACACATGCCTGTGTTTTATGTGTAACTGCCGGAAGTTTCATTGTTGTATTCCTGTTAGTTATTGTTCAGTGCTGTATTGAGAAGAACCTTGTCTCACACAGTTTGGGAATTTCGAGGTGGCAGAGTTAGAGGAGCAACGTGTTTGCACTAAATTTTTGGTGAAACTCAAGAAAACCTTTACTGTGGCTCACCAAATGATGCAGGAAGCCTATGGTGATGAGTGCTTAAGCCGTACATGGTGTTACAAATAGTTCATCCCACAGCTCACAAGTGAAGACCAGAAAGACATCCGCTTCGCAATCCGTGAACAGCTTTTGGATCGCACAAGTGAGAACTAGATGTTCCTTAAGAGAATCATGACTGGTGATGAGACGTGGGTCTACAGTTACGATGTTGGTACCAAAGTTCAGTCTTCACAATGGGTCGGGAAAAGTTGTCCAAGACCCGAGAAAAAGGTTGCGGGTCAGATCGAATGTCAAAGCCATGCTGATAATGTTGAGTTCGAAGAATTAGTTCATCATGATTTCGTTCCACAGGAACATACTATTAATCGATGGTACTATTGTGACGTGTTGCAACGTCTGCGAGAAAATATGAGAAGGAAACGGCCTGAAATGTGGCGAGACAATTCATGGCTCTTGCATTACGATAACGCAGCCGCATATTCATATCTGTTGGTGCGTGACTATTGCACAAGAAACGAAATCACTGTGCTGCCTCACCCTCTGCACTCTCCAGACCTGGCCCCTGCGGCCATTTTTTTCATTTTCAAAGTTGAAAACCCCGTCGAAAGACCGAAGATTTGCAACGACAGACGAGATAAAAGAAAATTCGCAGAGGGCGCTTCACGCGATCCTGCAGGGGTCATACCACAACAGCTGCTTCCGGAAGTGTGAACGGCGCAGGGATGGTGTATCAATTGTGGAGGAGAGTATTTCGACGGAGCCATGCACGATATGTAAAAGGTAAGCATAGAAAAACTTAGTAGACGAAGTTCCGGAATTTTTTGAATAGTCCTCATATTTCACGTAGTGCTCACCAATATTAAATCTGTAGGTGCCCCCTCTTGCCCCTCACTGTGGATGCCTCTGTTTATTACACGCATTAGCAGGAAGACTCACGCAATTACAGTTGGTGATGAATTTTAATTTACCGTTGATATGTTGGCGAAAATAGATGTTAATTCCGCAGGTAAGCATAAAACATCATCCGTAATTGTGCTAAATGCAAACTCTGAAAATTATTTCGAGCAGTTAGTTCATGAGCCCACGCAAATAGTCAACGGTTGTGAAAACACACTTGACCTCTTATCAACAAATAATCCTGAACTAATAACGAGCATTCAAACGGTTACAGGGATTAGTGATCACAGGGTTTTCGTAGCGAGACTCAATATTGTAACCCTCATATGCTCCAAAAATAAACGAAAAGTGAATGCTCGCCCTAATTTGATGATAATGTTCATCAAACGCCACGCTAAATAATGGTAGAATGTCTGTCCCGCGGCGGCAAGTCAAAATACGACATACGCAAACTGAAGATAGATCATTTAAGTCATCTCAGAATTAACACGTCACTAGAAAACGATTGATACCGACGCGACACGACTCCCAGCACAGATGGTGCGCTGATCAGCGTCTGGAGAGAACTGGGGCCCTTCTTTCTCGCGCAGCCTTCTTATATATAAAGCCGCGGTGCGGACGGATAAGGGAACGCCTGATTAAATCGGCTCTCCCGACTAGCCGCTGGGCTAGTAATGCACCACTTTAAGTTATTAAACAAATCATTGCTTCCTTTGCTGATGGCCAATGAAGCTCTCAATTTAAATGTGCAATCACCACACAGGTAAGTAATCATAATAAAAGTCTGACGTGGCTAAGTCCAATATTTTGGGCGAGAGAATTAATTTAATTACACTACACGCAGTAGACGAGCTCTGAACTTGCCCTTTGGAGATACGCTATCGCTATAGTTTTATAGTTATTCAGTCGAAACTTTTCACATCTTTATGACTGTAGCGTATCTCCCTTCTACTTAAATTTAAACATCCTAGTTTACTCACCTACTTAATCTATCTTGCTTCCTTACGTTTTAAGACAAAAACCAGAAAATCATGAATTTTAACTAAAATTTTAATTTACGAGATCCAGAATACTGTTTCTACTAAATTGTTATGCAAAAGGAATCCAAATATAAATTTTTAAGTTTCTAGCTCTTTTCTGTTGTGCCAATGATTTTTACAGAAAAACGTCCAAATTTCGAAAATGGTTAAAGCTATTGAACTGATATTCAACACATATTGATTTAGTATTACTTCTGACATGCTAGAAACGTTTGAGGTTATTTACTTGATTTTTAAAGTATTGCACAAGATTTATGACGTCAGAACTAGTTACAGCGGACTGGTTTGGCACACAATGGAAAGACTGATGTTAATTTTATACGGCGTGAGTAGACTGCTTCCCTACATCACCCTCTACTTAATTTTTTTGAATGAAAATGAAAGAAAAAATTAATTACAAAAAGGGAAGCAAAAGTACAGCTTAACTCCCTATGAAAAATTAAAATTTGAACGCAAACATATAGAAATATTAAAAGAAAACTTATTATCTACTTTAATTACTTAAATTGCTGGCATATTCACTGCCTCTTAAGCAACATTATCACTCAAAATTTAAGCAAAATCAATTAAACACTTTGGCATACATATAGCCTCTGACAAACACATAAAATACGTAAAACTATGAAAATCTTAAATTCATTTTTACATACATAAATTCAAAGAAAATAACACAGTTATTCATGATACATAAACAGATAATTATATCTTAGCAGTCTTTTCTAAACCTGAAAGAAAATTTTACAAATAATGACAATTTCATTTTTACACACATGGTTGTAGCCACTTTGGCTGGCGTTCTACACTTCCATTCACAAGGGTAGAGGAGGGGAAGTTGCTATGGTGTGCGTCCTTCACGTTCACTCTAAATTACATAGGGAAAGGGGAGGAGTCATTGTGAGTTGTGTCCAAGTCACTCCACGCTTTCACGCAGCTACCAGGCTGCCATTATCTGGTTTGTCCTCTAGAACAAACAAAAAGAGTGCCTCAGACTCTTTTCATTTAAAATCTAAGGGTGTGGTCACAATGAAATGAAGATATATACATTTTATCTTTCAATATGTTGCTGGAACAAAGTTAACAGAACTTTTTCAATTTTACTCTCTCAGTTACTTAACTGTTATAACATCGATAAACAAATGGCTCAAAGCGACGTTAGTCACGTACTAGAGAAAATTTATGCTCAAGGCATACAATCATAAATCCTATTTAATTTCAATTTATTATTTTGGACCGGAACACTGAACCAATGCTCGGTACATTCCTGACAAATCTGTATTTTATTTACTTAACTGACTCATCTTCGATTACCTTATTCTCAGAGATAGGATGAGTATATTTGATTAGTAGTTGTCTTCTCAGCTTCTTTGTACATGTGAGTAACTTGTGGTAATAGTACAGTTCTGAGTGTTCAAAGCACACTACGTTTAGTTGATTACCACATCCACTTATTGGTCCTGTGCTGCTAGGTCAGTTCCACATCTGCAATTATGTACTTACTTCATCGAAGTGTATTTATGCTGAGCTATAAATAATGTTTCACGTCTGCCATTATGTTACTCAATTATGTTGCTACTGTATGTACTTATTAACACTCACTCTATTGACATTTAAAGCATAGGATAGCTCATTTATTTCATATTTATAGTGTATTGCAGCTGATCAGTTTGCTCACGTGGCAATCCATGTCCACTCGATCGGACGCTGAAACCACAGGTAGTCTCTCTCGACCTACCACTAAAGTGCATTAAGTAATTACGTCCGAGCGTAATGCTAAATTCCTTAAACCTATAGGACACCATGAGCTACTCTGTTTCATCTAACATAAGGTTACCTATGGTCGCATTCACGCCTCCAACTCATAACCTCAATAAGTGTAGGTGTGTCCTGTCACACACTACACCAAAATAATGGCCAGCTCCAACCTTATAAATACTTCAGGGACATGTCCTTCACGTCTCAACCACAAACACTGTTCAATTCTATTACACTGCCATTCCTTGCTACACAAAGTGAGTTCATTCTTACAACTTATCTGCATATTTTTCATAACACTAAGCACTCTCTCTCTTACTGTTTATTAGTTAGCTCTACAGCATACAATACGTTTCACTGCCACTTCAGATCCTGCTTGTACACGAATTTGTATATCTTTTTAAATTTCTGTTGGTCGACCATTTCCAATAAAACAACAACTTTGTACCTATATTACCAGGGTTCTATACATACTTGTTACTCAAATGTATCTTAATTACATCATACTTCTCTGTTGTTTATGTCACTGTTATGTTTGTCACATTAGCTATTTTCTTCACTAATCGGTGTATAGAATGGTTACAGATCTCATGGCTTGATAGCCACGACGGAAAATTTTTTGTATTGCAAAGAAGGAGTCGAAACTTTGGTGGGAAGGAAAGGTGAAGAATGAGTGAGACTTGAAAAGGAAAGAAGATCTCACACAGCTGGGACTGCACAGCTGCCACACTGTGTAGAGGTTACAGAACAACCTCCTCCCTACTAAATTCATTCACTACCTATGAACTTCTTTAGGTTGATCACGTTCCTTAGACCTAATATCTTTTTACTCTTAGGATACTCTAGCCTATATGCATTGGCATGTGGTTTTCCTATGATCCTGAAAGGTCCTTGGTATACGAACATGATTTTTTTTGTTTCTGCATTTATTTTCTTTGATTTTTCCTTGGTTTTGACAAGGAATAACTGACCTATTTCAGAACTGGTGGCTACAGCTTTTGCGTCATGACGCTTCTTCCTTTCCAATGCTCTTTTTCTTATATTTGCCCTAGCCTTTAACTTCTGCTCGTCTGTGGATATTTGCGTTACAATAGGGAATTCTACCATATCTGCAATCACATTGTGCGGTTCTTGTCCAAACATCAATTCGCAAGGCGCAAAACCAGTTGCATCATGCCTTAAGTTGTTAATTACATTCTCAAAATACTTCCTGTGCTCTGCCCAACTTGAGTGTTTCCGAGCACAATAAGTCCTGCAAAGCCCATTCAATTCTCTCATAATACGTTCACTCATATTTCCTTCGGGGAAATACGCAGATATTTTCAGATGTTTCACTCCGGCCTTATCCAGACATTCTTTAAATCTATCAGAAGTAAATTGAGGCCCATTGTCGGACAGCAAATTTTCGGAACGACAACGTTCACGAAGAAATCTTTTTCTAACTTTTCTAACAACGTTTTTGCATTTGCTCTTTTAATTGGGTATAGCTAAACATATTTACCAAATCCATCCACAACAACAAAAACATGGGTGCACCCACCTCTCGAAGCAGGAAGAGGGCCAAACAAATCACAAACCAGTAATTCTAGCGTTTCAGTTCGCTCTACTGAATGCATATCCCCTTGTATTCTGGTGTTAGCAGCACGGACTTTCTGGCACACTACACAAGATGCTAGATGCTTGGCAACACAGCGGTACATGTTGTCAAACACAACATTCTCTTTTAACTTTGCAGTACACTTCTTTGCACCATAGTGCCCATACCTCAGGTGTACATAGTCGATTAGTAAGTCTACATGTTGTGAGAGAAAGCACAGCTTCCACTCAGAAACACCTACCGTTTTCCTCCTAAACAGAATACCTTAATGCAGACAGTAGTATTGCGAAACCTTATGATCGTTCGCAGCTCCCAAATAGCTCTTTACTAATTTCAGTTGGTCATCTGCATTCTGCTCACGTCTTAAGTTCTTAATCACCCTCTTTAATGCACTTTCTTCCTTTACTTTATGCCACGCAAACATTCGTACTTCACTTAGGTCTGTTGCTGTAATTCCCGCGTCATCACAGAGCTCCGCACTTCTAGATAACCCATCAGGTACCAAATTATCTTTCCCTTGAATATATCTAACCTCAAGGTCAAACTGCTGGAGATACAATGACCATCTTACCAAACGAGCATTCCTCAACTTACAGGTCTTTAAAAAGGTCAGCGCCTTATGGTCACTGCAAACAATTATCTTGTGACCTAATAGATACTGCTCAAAGTTCTGTACCCCAAATACAATTGCCAACGCTTCCAGTTCTGAGATGCCATAATTTCTCTCGGCTTCCTGTAAAGATCGACTTGCGAAAGCTATAGTGTTGTGCACTTCCCTCTATTTCTACTTGGAATACCTCCACAGCTATACCATAGCCACTAGCATCAACAGAATGGTTTTTCAAAATCAGGATGATGTAAAATAGGACTATTAATTAAAGATTGTTTAAGCACCTCGAACGCCTGTTGACATTCTGCTGTCCAAACCCAAGAGGTATTCTTTTTCAGCAGGAGGTGAAGACAGGGCGCATTAAAAGCCTGATCACAAACAAAACGCTTATAGAAGACGAAAAGACCGAACATCGATCTCAACTGCTTCTTGTTTCTGGGAGCCTCAAATTTTTCAATGACTTGCTGGGTCAGGCAGAATTCCTTTTCCACTTATCATATATCCCAAGAAACCTATTTCCTCTTTAACGCACTCTGTCTTTTCAATCTTTAGTTTCATGCCACCTCTCTCAATAACCTCTAACACTTTCTCTAATAAAAATATATGTTCTTCCCAGGTAGGAGTTGCTATTAACAGATCATCTACGTATACTGTGATTTTATTACTTAAGGCTGGTCCTAAAACATGGCACATCACACGTACGAAGGCACAAACACAGATATTAAGTCCGAAAGGTACCACACGTTATTGGTAACAAACTCCTTCGTACAAGAAAGCTGTGTACTTCCTTGAACTTTCCGCCAGTAGCAAATTCCAATATTCACACGTGATGTCCATAGAGGTTAAGAATTTTACTCCCCGGAACTTTTGCAATAACTCGTTCATGTTTTGCGGTCTATCACTTTCCCTAACCAATATTTCATTCAACCAACGAACGTCCAAGACCAATCTGACACTCCCGTCTCTTTTTGGTACAACAAGAAGAGGATTATTGTATTCACTGACCCCTTTTTCAATCACACCGCACTCAAGCATTCTCTGTATCTCCTTTTGAACCGCCTCCTTCCTAGCTGCATGTATTTGGTATGGCTTCCTGAAAAACACCTCTAATTAACATTCATAACCTTTGACCACGCCAGGTCGATTTGAAAATACCTTATGATGCCTTTTTAAAACCTGTCTCAGTTCTTCCTTCTGATTAGCTGAAATTTTATCGATCTCCTGCAATTTAGCTTCTATTTTGTCCAAAATAATTGCTTTTCCTTCTTCTGTGTTTAGCTTACTTTTACTAAGATTAACACCTTCGTCCCAATATCTCCTAGTTTTCAGAACCCGTATAGGCAGCTCCCAAGTCTCATCATTAGTTACTACATGTTTATCAACAAAAGGTACCGTAATTACTCCGGTTATCGGCAAGAACATTTTTAACTGGCTCCTTTCAAAGTCAACAACACTCTGATATTTCGACAAGAAATCTATGCCAATTAAAACCTCAATACTGAGATTATTTATAATTAAGCATGGATGATCAGTTAAATTACCATTAATGTTAAAGTGCAGCAAAGCTTCTTGTTTTACCGCTTTTGACACCTTGCCAGTAGCACCAATTATTCTTAGTCCTGATACCCTCATTACTGTGAGCTTGTCTTTACCAGGTAATGCATCAAAGAAGGACTGAGATATCGCACTCACCTCACTTCCACTGTCTAATAGACAACGTACATTGATACCCAACATATTCACCATTATTATAGGGTGGCTTACCCTAGTTTGTACAGGTGGTTCCTCAAACTCATCCACTAGTTCCTTTTGGATTTGTCTTCAACTAAAGTGATCGACATCTGTCTTCATTACATTTAGGTCAAAGTGTGTAGGGGTTTCCTGAATCACATTTTCAACTGCCTTTTCCAGTAGTTCTATTAATTTCAAATCGAAACACCGCACGACTTCATTACATTTAGTTTGCTGAACATGACCCCTATTACTGTAGTCTGAGCGATTCTGCGTCTCCAGACCGGGCATAACACTATTTACAGCTAAACCACTTTCACTATTATCGTCGGGTTCCTTCTCAAGTGACAACTGGTCACAGCTACTGGGTTCATCGACCCCCAACAGGCTATCCTCTACATTCTCACTTACCTCCTGTCCTAAATCTATTAGTACAGTATCAACATCCTGCACAGGCACTTTAGATAGGAGCACATCATCCTCATCGTAAATATAAGCATGAATTTCTTCTGCTTCTTCACCTGACAATTCAGTATTTTGTAGCTTTTCACTACCGTTACACTGCTGCTCCTCCTCTTTCTCTTCCCACTTAGAAAGCGTCTCTAACACGGTATCTATCAAATACTGTGAGTGATCTAATATTTCTGCTGTATCCTTAGATGCTACCGACCCCTCATCCACATGTTCCGTCTGAGTATTCTGATCTGTCTTACCAATTACTGTAATTACTGGCTGAGGAAAAGTAACCGCCTGGTGAGCGCCAGTGTTCTCATTGAAGGGAACTAGTTTTCCTGCCTCGGCCTACTACTGTTTCCTTTATTTCCATTATAGTTAACTGGCACAGAATTACTTTCCGCACTATTGTTTACCTACATAATTTTGTTCGGAACAAAATTACTATCATTTGGATGCCATTGTTGGTTCTGATAATTAGTTCTCCAATTCCTGCCTCTCTTAGGATGGCGAACACCTACTGTTCTGATGTTTACATTGCCATTCTGCTAGTTCTTAAAATTACTACTAGTGTTATTACCATTTCTGTTATTACATGCTTGATCCTCATTGGCAGCAACACATTCTACACTTTCAAAATATTCAATGAAACGATCCAGATTGTCTCTAGGGGCAGATATAATTCTAGTTTGCCAATACTATGGCAGTTTGGCTTCAAGACCTAGTATTATCATTTCAGGTTTTAGCTTCTCGGCCAAATGTGACAAACGTGAGATCCATGACCTGGCAAATTCTTTAATAGATTCCTTGTCTACATTGAAGCGTTTTCCACTCCAAAATTCTCTCAATACTTCATTTTGCTTATTACTGGACCAATACTCATTAATGAAAGCTGTTTTAAATTCCGCTAATGTTTTACACTTCAACATAACATCAGCTGACCTACGCATGGCGTCACCTGCTAAATGGCTTCTAATAAATGAGATTTTCTCTCGTTCAGACCAAGTTGGTGGAATCACATCTTCAAAATCGTTCCAGAAATCTAGTGGGTGGATATTTTTATCTGGATCGAACGGCAAGAACTGTCGACATCCGATAAAAGCGGCGTTTGCAGCTACAACTTGTTGTATACTACCATTACCAGAAGTTACTGAAGCTACTTTACACTCAATGTTAGTAATGTTTGTACTAATATTTTCTACTCTCATTTCAACATTATCTACTCTTTGCACAATATGACTAGTATCAGTTTTGATTGCATCTACTTCTGCTTGACATATGTTTACTATTATATTTACATCCTTAAACCTATCTGAGCACAGTTCAGATTCCGCCTCGATCTTTTCTGTTAACTTGTGCTCCAGCTTCGCATCTTCCATTTGGAAGTCTTTGCGAACCTCAGCAATTTCGGATTTTACTGTTTTATACATCTCAGATAACTGTTAAGCAACCTTTTTCTTAATATCCTCATGGTTGTAATCAATTTTATAATTTAAACTATCCAGATACTCTTTCAACTTACTGAAACCAGCCTGGAAGGTATTGTCCACTACCTCAAATCGTTTATTAAAATTAGTTTAGCTGGTCGCAATCTCATATTTTAATTCAGCTTTATTGGATTCTAATTTATTGTCCATTGCCTCAAACCGTTTATTAAAATTAGTTTGGCTGGCCACAATTTCAGACTTTAATTCAGCTGTCATTCTAGCATTACTGGCTGACATTTTTGCATAACTGGCAGCTATTGCTTGTAATATTACATTTAAATCAATAGCCCCAGTATCTTTGGGTTGCTCACTAGCTGGTTTTTTATCACACTCAGGTGACTAAAAACTAGCTCCAACACCAGAATCATCAAAACTAAATGAAACTTCTGATTGATCAGTCATATCTAACTTCTCCTGTTTGAACTCTACCACTTCTGATGACTGTTTTGTTTTTAACTCACCAGAGAAACTATCAACCAACAAATTAACAATTTCTGATTTCTGCTTTACTACAGGGGTCTCTATTATTGAATCATTGCCCCTTTTCACACTACTGTCAGGAGACAACACTTCATATTTCAATTTAACATTACTATTTTCATACATATTTACACTTGAAACGTTGTCTGGATTTACAGTTCTCTCAACAGACATAGGTTCTGATTCAAGTTTAACCTCAGTTTCTTCTGGCGGTTCCATCGCCGAAAGTTTTTTAGTGCAGCTTAGTAAAATTTTTAACAGCTTTTCACTTAACTTAGTCCCTTCTGCACGACGTATGGCGTTGACGGCGCGGCGTACCAGGATTACTGATCCGACGCGGCGCGTTGAACTGCAGCCGGCACTTCGACGGCTGCTGTGTGTTTGCGTGGCCCGCAACTGCAGGCGCGGCTCCGGTTGCTGCGGTGAGGCGAAACTGGCTTCTCGCGATGCCGGCAGCGCTGCTAGACTCAGTGCCAGCTCCATCAATCCAGATGCGTTGTTAATCCAATTGCGTCATCCACATACACACGTAAGACTGTCACTGTTCTATTACTCAGTTGCGTGTCGCATTTCACTTCCGAATCCGAATATTTAAAATCATTTTCACTTTTACTCAGTTTGTATTTCCCGGCCGATGCACCATATGTGGGGCGGCGGGTGGAAATATTTTGTGATTATTGAAATGTATGTATCTTTCCGGGCCGATGCACCATATGTGGGGCGGCGGGTGGAAATATTGTTGAATGAAAAATGATGTGGAATGTCTTTCCTAACGATGCACCATACGTGGGGTGGCGTATGGAATTTATTGTTATTGAAATGTTCTTATGGTCTAATTAATGCTGTTGTTTGCCGTTCTCAACACTGGCTCTCTAACTACAATATTGGCAACCAGAAAGTGATTAGCAAAACGTGGAGCCTGTAATTAGAATTCCTAGTGCCCACGTCAACTGGGAAATACACTTATAGCTACAGCTTATAGCTCTGAGGAATTAGGAGATTGTCTGGGATTCATAATCAAAAACGATTCACTCTAAAAGGTTCACTATATTCTGAAAGTCACAGACCAAAAAGAATCCACACAATCCAACTATGTCTGGGATTCATAATCAAAAACGATTCACTTTTTAAGGTTCACTATATTCTGAAAGTCACAGACCAAAAAGAATCCCCACAATCCAACTACCAGAGCAGTTCAGAGTCTAATGCGCTGATGCAACTATAACTGTTCCAATTAAATGTTAAAGTGAATGCTCGCCCTAATTTGATGATAATATTCATCAAACGCCACGCTAAATAATGGTAGAATGTCTGTCCCGCGGCGGCAAGTCAAAATACGACATACGCAAACTGAAGATAGATCATTTAAGTCATCTCAGAATTAACACTTCACTAGAAAACGATTGATACCGACGCGACACGACTCCCAGCACAGATGGTGCGCTGATCAGCGTCTGGAGAGAACTGGGGTCCTTCTTTCTCGCGCAGCCTTCTTATATATAAAGCCGCGGTGCGGACGGATAAGGGAACGCCTGATTAAATCGGCTCTCTCGACTAGCCGCTGGGCTAGTAATGCACCACTTTAAGTTATTAAACAAATCATTGCTTCCTTTGCTGATGGCCAATGAAGCTCTCAATTTAAATGTGCAATCACCACACAGGTAAGTAATCATAATAAAAGTCTGACGTGGCTAAGTCCAATATTTTGGGCGAGAGAATTAATTTAATTACACTACACGCAGTAGACGAGCTCTGAACTTGCCCTTTGGAGATACGCTATCGCTATAGTTTTATAGTTATTCAGTTGAAACTTTTCACATCTTTATGACTGTAGCGTATCTCCCTTCTACTTAAATTTAAACATCCTAGTTTACTCACCTACTTAATCTATCTTGCTTCCTTACGTTTTAAGACAAAAACCAGAAAATCATGAATTTTAACTAAAATTTTAATTTACGAGATCCAGAATACTGTTTCTACTAAATTGTTATGCAAAAGGAATCCAAATATAAATTTTTAAGTTTCTAGCTCTTTTCTGTTGTGCCAATGATTTTTACAGAAAAACGTCCAAATTTCGAAAATGGTTAAAGCTATTGAACTGATATTCAACACATATTGATTTAGTATTACTTCTGACATGCTAGAAACGTTTGAGGTTATTTACTTGATTTTTAAAGTATTGCGCAACATTTATGACGTCAGAGCTAGTTACAGCGGACTGGCTGGCACACAATGGAATGACTGATGTTAATTTTATACGGCATGACTAGGCTGCTTCCCTACAAGATGTAGCTTGAATTCAAAGAAATAGTGTCGACAGCAATTGAGATATTTATATGAAATAAATTAACAAATGACGGAACTGATCGCCATTGGTACACAAATCGGGTCAGAACACTATAAGCAGAATTTCCAAGATTGGCGATCTGCTACAGAAGGTCGAAGTGCGAAATTTAGTGCAGACTTTAATGACAGATGCTGATAATAGTTTGCAGAGCGAAACTTTGACTCGAAAAACGGCAGGAAATCCAAAGAGATTCTGGTCGTTTATAAGCTATTGTAGCGGCAAGACGCAATCAATGCCTTCTCTGTGCATTAACAATAGAAATATTATCGACGACAGAGCTTAATACTAAGGCGTCTTTGCCTAGAAAACAGTGAAGCTGTTTGATGAAACCCCATGTTGCAAGGGAACGGCAGTAATCTTGTCGTTCTTCGGCTTGTGACTTTTAAGTCATTGTTTCTTTTTTTTAACAAACATATTGATGCAGTAACTAACGGACAACGGGAAGTGGTATTCAATTCCACCTGTAAGTTCCAGAAGCTTTAATACATGGGAAAGGAAATAGTGTTCGAGAAATTAAAAAAAATGTAAAAACATATCTAAAATCTTTTCAGTTTTCCTCTCTCGCGTCTAGAACTCTTAATGAAATAGGTGCCAGCAGTACGAAGGGAATACTGTACTCCATCGAAACGTAACGTCATTTGTAGCTCCTATTTTACAAAAGACATCTGCAAGTTTCGACTAGGAGCTGATACATAGCTGCTGAATGATGACGCTATACCCAGTTTATTCAGTTTTACAGGCTATTCGCAAGTGAAAATCGTTCGGGGACGGCAACTTGTCCGGAATAAACCATCAGTTTCTGAAGTAAAACCACAGTCTAACACAACGTTAGCCTGTGGTAAAACCATGTATTTAACTAGCAACAAGAATACACAATGTTCTTAATGTATCTTCTTGAATTTCTAGTAGTAGCTTGTAATTGTTGGTGATGGGTTCTTTTAAATTTGTTTCAGGAAATAAATGAGATCCAAACGACAGTTACGGTGTGTGATCCGATGACAACCATGACAACTGTGTTGCCAGTATTCAGACTGTAGTGCGTCAGAGAACTGTAACCCTTAGGAAAAGAGAGACTATTGCTGATTAAACTGAAGCGGCTTGAAAATAAGATGGAAACAGTGGCAGAATTGATAACAGTGTTGAAAAAAAAAAGAAACTGTGTAAATGACAACTTGGAAAGTTTTTGGTGGCTTTTCATTAGACTTTGTCACGCAACTGAAAAACAGTGGGGCGAAGAAGCAATCCAGGTGATACAGTGAACTGACCAAACAATTTACCCTCACTTCGCACTGCATACAGATTTTTATGCCCTGTGTTTCTTTTGCCCCACAACAGTAGTCTTCATGGTTGGGTGGTATCAGTAAATTGTAAACATAGCTATCTAAAAGACGTTTTCAACTAAATAAAACATATTATCATTGACAAACTATATCTTAAAGTGTGTGCACTTATTTTTTGGTAGTATGTCAATTAGGAAGCAACTTGTGTGGAACAACATGAAAGTGTATGCAGGCTATGTTGATTTGGACAACACTATGAATATAGATGCAGAAAAACTGGCTACTGAAGCTTTAGTTTTTCAGACAGTGTCATATACGGAAATGTTTAATTGCCCAATTGCATATTTCTTTGTGAAAACTGTCATCAGATGTAATGACTGAAATCGTAGGAGTTTGTATACTGAAGCTATTTTCTGTAGGTGTTCTTGTAAGGTCAGTGACATGTGATGGTGCTGCGGTCAACATTCAGACACTGAACAATCTTGGGTGCTCACTGAATGTGGAAAATGTTTCCCCTTACCTCAAGCATCCTGCCAATGACAGTAATGTTCATGCAATTCTTGATCCATACCTTAAGCAAATTAATTCGTAATACTTTAGCTGAAAAGGAAATTACTAACTGTGGAGCTGGAGATGTGAAGTTACATTTTCTGCAAGAATGTGAATCTTTAAAATTTGCCAATTCATTCTCTGGTTCACATATGGATTTCTGTAATAAGAAAATTAATTTCTCTTTAGAAGCCCAGGAAATGAGCTCCAGTGTTGCTGATGCCATTGAATTAGTGTTCCTAGGACCCAGATTTTCAGGACCACTCTGCCACTATAGAATTCATCGGAATTATTGATAAACTCTTTGATGGGTGCTACTCTAGGAATGTTCATTTAACAACCATTGAGAACTGAAAATGTAAATTATTGGATTGAATTTCTTTGTTATACAGAAAACTTCCTTCAAACATTAAGGACTAATGGTGTGTGTGCATTAGTACATGCACAAAAACATTTGTGCTGGGATTTTCGATGTTTAAAAGTGGTGTTAGAAGCCCCTATTTGGAGATACTGAAACTCTAAAGTATTTTTTAACATACAAACTGTCACAAGACCTTCTAGAACTTTTGTCCCTTGCATCAGATCTAGATTTAGTTGGTACAATAAACCCACTGCATTACAGTTCCAATCTCCTCTGAGAAAATTGTTGCCCAAGAACAATATTACTATAAGTGACAAGAAATATAGATGATGTGTTCATGAATTCATGTGCCATAAGAAGTGCAGTGATAAAGTTCCCTCATGATGGTGAAAATACTATTTATTTATTTATTTATTTAGTCCTTCAAATCCTTCATGTATAGAATATATACAAGGATATAGGACATGGTTTGGTCTTTACAAGATAAAATACAGTTTGTATTGCATTCCTAAGGAGAAGATATTGAAGTAATTTGGCAAATAATCATATATACAACAAACATTATAGGCAACATACAAAGTAGAATATTCATAATGCATCTCTAGTTTTGTTGTATGGTTTCTAGGTACTCTGTCAGACTGTAAAAGCAATGATCAATTAAATATGCCTTTAGTTCAACCTTAAAACAACTGAGCTTACTTACTTATTTAATATGGTTAGGGAGATTATTGTAAATTTTTATCCCAGTACGTGGAGTGTCTTTTTGACACAGTGATGTTCTCACCTGTTTCATATGAAGGTCAGATTTGTACCTGATATTGTATGCATGTATATCTTCATTTTTAATACGATATCTGGGTGCCTAACAATGTATTGTTTGATGAAAACTGATGTTTAATAGATAAAAATGCAAGAAAGAGGAAGACCTGACAGGTTTTTGAATATGGGTCTGGATGATTTTGTATTGTTTACCCATTCAGTAATTCGTAATATTCTCTTTTGCATCCTGAAAAGGTTGTTGCATTGCCCCAGAAGATTATGCCATATTTACTTACAGAATGCACGTAGGAGTAGTATACATTTAACAGGCTGGCTTTGCTGCAAAAAGTTTTTAAGATCCTTACCATGTAGCAGGTTTTGCTTAGTTTTCTTTGCAGATATTCGATGTGTACCTCCCATTTTGTGTTGTTCTGGAGCCAGACTCACAGAAATTTTGTGCTGTCAACACTTTCAAGAACTCTGTCTCTTAGTTCTATTTCTATGTTTGGGTGGTGTCTTCCTTTTAGATTATAGAAGTTCAGTGCTACTGTCTTTTCTTTGTCTGTAATTAGCTTGTTATAGCTGAACCACTGTTCTACACTGTTCATTGTTTGGATAGCGGAGTCTTTTAGTTTTTCTTCTGTTTTATCACTAATAAGGAAGCTTGTATCGTTTGCAAATTGGAGGGTAGTTTGGCAATACTCGTTGTACGTAAGATCAATGACATAGAGGAGAAACAGGATGGGTCCTAATACTGATCCTTGAGGGACGCCTTATTTCACATTTTCACATCCTGAATAGTAGTGGCTGATTTTGTTATGGTCAGTATATTGTACTTCAACCACTTGTTTGCGACCACATAGGTATGTCCTGAGCCACTCATTGGATATACCTCTAATTCCTAATAGGTCAAGCTTCTCTAGTAGGCCATTATGGTCAATGACGTCAAAAGCTTTGGATAAATCAAGACATATGCCCATTACAAACTCACTTGCATCCAGTTTAGTATAGATTTCATTAATAAATTCAAATATAGCACTTTCAGTTGAATAGTGTTTCCTGAAACCATACTGTGAGGGAGAGAGAATTTTATTTTTATTTAGGAAATCAGACAATCTCTTATAAAAAAAATTCTAAAATTCTTGAAAATACAGGCAGTAGAGCTATCGGTCTATTATTTGAAACACATCCTGGATTTCAATTTTTCGAGCAGTGGTTTCAGTCTTGCTGTTTTTAAGCATGAAGGGAAGATTCCTTATGCCAGTGATCTGTTGCACAAGTGTGTCAAGGGTTCATCTAAGGCAAGAAAGTGTTTTTTAATAATTGCATCTGGTATTCCATCAATCCCACATGAGTACCCTGTTTTCAGAGTTTTTATAACTGATAAAATTTCTTCAGTATTTGTGGGTGAAAGGAACAATGAAGTACACACATTTCTCACACTATTGGATGATGGAGGTGATATTTTGTTGTGTTCTTCCAGTCCACTCACCAACTATTCACTTATGTTTGTATAATATTTGTTGAAGGTCCCTGCAATTTTTGTTGGGAAAGAAATTATTTTTCCTTCATAATATAAGTTTATATTTTTATATAGTTTAGTTTCAGTTGTTTGATTTTTTTATAACTTCCCATATAGCTTTAGATTTGTTTTTTGAATTTTCAATGTATTTGTCATTTGCCATCGTTTTAGCTTTCCTTGCAACATTTTTGAGGATCCTTTTGTAATTTTTCAAGTACAAATGAAATTCATGAGGCATGTTCTGTGTCTATGCTATATGGTGTAATCTTCTTTTCTCTGCACAATAGATTCTAATACCTGATGTAATCCATTTGTTCTTTTTGAAGTCAGTTGACTTTTTTTAATGGAAATGCAGCTTCAAAGTATGACATGAAGATTTCCATGAATTTTTCAAACTTTTTGTTGGTATTTTCACAAGTATACACTTCATACCAGATTTCTTCACTTAGTCTCTGTATAAAAACGTTTATTTGTTTCTTAGTGAATTTTCTTGTTTCTTTTAGAAGTTCCTCTTCCTCATTTGTTTCACTTGGGGTGTGTAAAGCAATAAACTGTGCATAGTGATCACTGAAGCCAGTATTAAGATTTCCAGGACAGAAATTGTGGTTTACATTTGTGTTTGTTAATATCTGATCAATTGTAGAGCTAATTGTGGGTGTAACCCTAGTAGGAGAATTTATGGTGGCTTTTATGTTACGTGTTTCCAGTATGGGCATTTGGGCATTAAGCTTTGCAGGTCTTTTGAGATTTCTTAAAATCAAATTAAAATCTCCACAAATGATCACTGTTTTGTTGAACTTTCTTTATAGTATTTAAAGCTGCTTCTAGTAAATGTCAGAAATCATTTAAGTTACCATCAGGGCTCCTATATACACAGATGATTATTAATTTTAATGCAGAGAGTTCATTTGCAGATACTTCAAAACCTTTCTCTTCAATTAACAGTTCAATGGGTTTTATGTTACAATGATCAATACGAGTTTTAACAAATATACATGACCCTCTATGACTGGATGTAATTCTAGAGAATGGTGATGAGAGATTGAAGTCTGCAACTTTTGTGACTGACATTGCATCTTTAGGCAGCCAGTGTTCAGATACATTAGAGAAGCGTTTTTTTAGCTCATCAGTACATAAAATTTCAACTTCACTTAATTTGTTTAGCAATGATTGGACATTTTGATGAATCAGTATGAAGTTAAAATATTTGTTAGACTTTGGCTTATTGTCAGACTTTGGCATATTTAATTCATCACTTACCTTTATCTTGTCAATAAAAAATCATTCAGGTGTGCTGGAAGTACTGCTTTTCCTTTCCTAACTGCACTTATTTTTCTATTATCATCTGCAGCAGAATTTTCTTCTGTGTCTGGCTCCCCTGTTCCAGTTGTTGATTCTGCTGCTGATCCTACTGTTGATAATATTGCTGCTGGTGTTAGAGCTGGGTCTGCAATTGGTGGAGCTGTTACTGCATTCATTATTGTTGCTGTGCCTAAATATTGGAGGCACCTTGTCTCTTCTTTTGTTGTTGTTGTTGATGTTGGTCAGTGAGGTGTTACTGGCGTTGTTTCCTTCGTAAATGGGGGGGGGGGGGGAATCCAGGATGATTTTGCTTTTGAGTGTTTGATGCCTCTAGTTGATAATCTCTTTAATTTTTTCCAACAAGCAGTTTTTTTCTCATGTTGTTAACGTGCAATCCATATAACGTGTGGATTCTGTGCAGAATATTTTTAACATTTACGAGCTCTACATTTTTGAAATGTTTGCAGAGTAATGAAATTTGTTGTTTGGCATTGATTATTTCTTTATTCATGCATGACCAAGATGGTAGTAAGTCATGCCGACTTGGGATGTTCAGCACCAAACTATTTGTGTATGTCAACTGTCCTAAGCACCTTTTTAGTTGTTGTTTTGCTTTGTGAGTTTCGTTTTTCTACACGTCATTTGACCCACGAAATTGCACAACAAAATCTTCAGAGCATAAGTCAGCAACGTCTGTGGGTCATACATCCTTGCAAATTTCCGACATAGAAGCACCTGGCTTTATGTAAGCGATTGTTTGTCCACTGAACTGACCACTCAGAAGGCGAGCAAATCCACGACCATGACTGTCTGCCATCACAACTGCTTTTCTTTGTTTATGTTTCTTTGCATATTTAGAAGGGCCACCGACGTTATAGCCAAAAAATTTAGTATCAGCGCTGGACAAACACGCAAGTTTTCATGTCTTTCAGATTCATTTTCTTTCGTAACAGTAATTGAGGTGTTACACAATCTTTTGGGCGTATCACTCCGCGTATTTGTAGTTTCATATTCAGCTCGGAAATTAGTTTTATCACATGCACAATGTTTCTTATCTTGCACAGCTGATTGCAGACTTAAACTGCTTGTAAACACGATATTAGATTCATATAATAAGCTTTGTTGAGAATCTGGCACTTTGTTTTCCACTTTGCCCAGAATTTCGAGGTTATTGTGAGGCAAGTTTGCTGTCGGTTCACACTTTCCGGATATAAGTTTTTTTTATTTCGCTCATCAGAATATTAATGGTTACTTGCAGACTACTTACACAATCATTTAACTTTCTGATTTCATCATTACAATTCGTGCGCACGCTGTTTTTATCGGTATAATTTTAACTTTTTTTCGCATGAACACTATGTATATCAACACTAGCTGACATGTTTTTGTTGCCACCTAGTTACTCTAAGGCTTTTGATTGAACACTACACAGTCAAGGCCAGGAGAATATTATGTAGCAAGATATGCTGTGAGAGAGATTACACAAATGTTAAGATATGTTGAGTGGAAGGAACTTATTAATGTTCCCTACATGTACCCAATTGATCACACTTACTGCAAGACTCCAGTGGCAAAACCAGCTGCCTTTACTATGAAGTTTGAGAAAGATAGTTTGCTTCATACATCTGTAGCAATGTTTAAAATAGTAAAGCATACAGAAATATGCTTTCATTTCACTCTAGGGAGATTTGCTTAAAACTGAACCCTTTTTGACAGGTTTATTAATTCTGTTTGTTGTGTCTTTAGTAAACAAGCCAGTGATTTGGCAATGTCCATACGCTAGTCTCTGCCACTGACTGTGAAGACATGCACGAGTCACAGTCAATACGACATATTGCTGATGTGTACCTTCAGATTAGAATAAAGGCACACACAAAAAAGCAACAGCTGCTGAACAGGGTAACTATTCTGGTAGGGAGCAGAGGTTGGGGAACCTAATTACATCTGTCAGTGTTTGACATGTGAATATATGTTGAATGAAACAAAACAAAAATTAAAATTTGATGTTCATATGTTGCCAGTTTGACCGCTTCTGTCCTTTCCCAAAACACTTGCCTGTGAATTGGTAACACAACAACCTCTACAGTACAGATTTTCCCCTGTTAGGAGCTGAAATTTGCAACAAAACAATGGTTTAGCAGTTTTGTTACCTAATGATGTGTACAAAAATCTTCTCGTTAGGTTTAAAGAGAAATGCACTTTGCATCGAATGTGTTCCTGTGAAAGTTTGCCACTTGTCAGAGTAAGTAACTATAAGAAATTTTTCATGTCAATGTGTTGGTCATTTTGTATCACTCTATAGTTTCGTCACACAAGAAATAAAATGCCAAAAGTGAAAGCAAAAAATCTCTCGCACAAAGGTAAGATTTCTGAGAAGCATAATTTGTCAGCAGCCTTAGCGGCTGCATGTAAATTACATGACTAAATGGAGCAGACTAATTGCAAAATTGATCTTGCAGGGAAAGGTTGGAAGGTACGCCAACATGGGTAAGTTAGAAGTAGATATACTTGGAGTCGTGGAGCAACTTGCAACTTAATAAACGCATGTCTTCCAGTTTACCAATTAGGTCCCTTTCAGGCTATACTGATGCAATAGTCCCATACTTAACAATCATATACAAGTGCTCACTTGACGAAAGATCCCTACCCAAAGACTGGAAAGTTGCACAGGTCACACCATTATTCACAAAACGTAATAGGAGTAATATTATGGTAGAACATTATTCATAACACACACACACACAAAGTGTTGAGTGCTACTGACAAGGAATTTCCACAAGGCTTTTGACACTATACCACACAAGCGGCTCATAGAGAAATTGTGTGCTTGTGGAATATTACCTCAGTTGCGTGACTGCATTCGTTACTTCCTGTTTGAAAGGTCACAGTTCGTATTAATCGATGGATTGCCATCGAGTAAAACAGAAGTGATTTCTGGCCTTCCTAAGGTAGTGTTACACGCCCTCTGCTGTTCCTTATCTATATAAATGATTTGGGAGACAATCTGAGCAGCTGTCTTAGGTTTTCTGCAGATGACGTTGTCGTTTATCGTCTAGTAAAGCCATCAGAAGATCAAAACAAACTGCAAAACGGTTTAGAAAAGATATGGTGCGCAAATTGGCAGTTGATTCTAAATTATGAAAAGTGTGAGGCCATCCACATGAGTGCTAAAAGGAACCTGGCTAAGCCATGTCTTCGCAATATCCTTTCTTTCACGAGTGCTAGTTCTGCAAGGTTTGCAGGAGGGCTTCTCTGAAGTATGAAAGGTAGGAGCTGAGGTACTGGAAGAAGTAAAGCTGTGAGGACGGGGAATGAGTCATGCTTGGGTAGCTCAGTTGATAGAGAAAGGCAAAGGTCCCGAGTTCAAGTCTCAGTCCGGCACACAGTTTTAATCTGCCAGGAAGTTTCATATCAGCGCACACTCCAGTCAAATATAAAGTCAGTAAATTCAACTAAATACCTAGGAATTACAATTACAAACAACTTAAATTGGAAGGAACACAGAAAATGTTGCGGGTAGGGCAAAACAAAGAATGCATTTTATTGCAGAACGCTTAGAAAATGTAACAGATCTACTAAAGAGACTGCCTACACTATGCTTACCCATCCTCTTTTAAAATACTGCTGCACCATCTGGGATCCTTCCCATATGGGACTGACAGAGTACATTGAGAAAGTTCAAAGATGAGCATCATATTTTGTATTATCACGAAATAAGGGAGCGTGTGTGACTGATATGATACAGGATTTCGGGTGAACATCAAAACAGAGGCATTTTTCGTTGAGGTTGAATCATCTCACGAAATTTCAAACACGAACTTTCTCCACTGAATGAGGAAATATTTTGTTGACGCCGACCTACATAGGGAGAATCTATCATCGTAACAGAATAAGGGAAATCAGAGCCCGCATGGAAAGATATACATCTTTGGACAGATGTGTTAGACAGTGTCTTTAGTGTGCCTGTCAATCGCTTCACATTGCTCTTTTTAGTTCAGAGTCAAAGTGATCACAGAAATTCCAGAAACGAAAGAGTCTCTCGCCAAGTAAGTGGATCTGGTGAGAGATTTCGCCTGAGGCTATGCAGCCCACAAAACATAAATGTCATGCATTTCTTTCTTCAAGACAATTCTCAGCCGCATTCTGCAGGGGCAATGAAGCTTCTGCAGCATTTTCGATGGGAAATGTTTGATCACCTGCAATACAGCCCCTAATTAGCTCACTCTGATGTTCATCTCTGCTCACATGAACCACTGGCTATGAAGACAACATGTTGGCACAAACAACAAAAGGCAGACCAGCGTAGAGAACTGGTGGAAAGTGCAGGTGGCTGATTTCTGTGATGAGGATACTGGAAAGTTTTTACAACACTACAACAAATGTCTAAGTCAAGCGGCAACTATTTAGAGAGGTAGCTGGAGGTTGTGGCTAACTCTTCCAAATAAGAACTTTTCAATTTTCACTGTGGTTTCCATTCTGCAACTGATCCTACCTTACTTTCCAAACAGCCATAGTAAAATTCCAGAAAAAACTAGAATTTTTATTCATATGAAAATCAACCACATACACTTAAGTAACAAACTGAGTCACGAAATACAAGGCATCTCAACACCCCTCGTTTTTATTCTCTGATCAATGTTTTGTCTTTGCACTTTTCCTGTCATGTGTGCACCAATTAACTGTCAAAACACAAACAGTTAAATTTGTAAACCAAATCAAATGGAAAAACAAAATGTGAATACACTGTCATTTTTAAGTGTATCGCAACTTCTCTAGGAAAGTCCTGTTAATTTATTTTCACATCATTATGTTCCCATTTCGAACTGGTAATGTAATGTGTGTTTCTATATAGTTAAGCATGGTAATGGCTTAAACAGCCAAAAACACTTGTGAAACAAAGGAAAAGTCAAAATAAATATTATCCTGAGCGTAAAAATACTATATTTATTTACCTAAGAGAGTTGCTGATTAACTGGACAATGCATCTTGTCATACTGGAGAAGATAACAATAACTTTTGTGAGGTACCTTACATTATGTTATTAGGATAATCAATGGACAAAAATAAGATAGCAGCTGCAAAACATTATCTATCAAATTTCATGAAACAGCTTGTGCAAGAAGAATCAGATATCCTCAGTTTCCAGTAACTCCTGAATGTGCTAGATGCAATTCACAATACCGGGTCTTTGTAATGAAACTTTCCCTAACACATTATAGCATGGAAACTATTTACTGTATGAGTACCAAGCTTAGCAGCATTAATGTCAAGAGTATGAGGTGCATGATTTCCATCTGTTACAGCGCCACTGTCCAGTTCCAATCGAGTAGATTTCCCCACCATGTTATAGTTCTGGGTGGAGATTTTAATTTGCCGGATATAGACTGGGAGACTCAAACGTTCATAACGGGTGGCAGGGACAAAGAATCCAGTGAAATATTTTTAAGTGCTTTATCTGAAAACTACCTTGAGCAGTTAAACAGAAAACCGACTCGTGGCGATAATATATTAGACCTTCTGGTGACAAACAGACCCGAACTATTTGAATCAGTTAATGCAGAACAGGGAATCAGCGATCATAAAGCGGTTACTGCGTCGATGATTTCAGCCGTAAATAGAAATATTAAAAAAGGTAGGAAGATTTTTCTGTTTAGCAAAAGTGACAAAAAGCAGATTACAGAGTACCTGACGGCTCAACACAAAAGTTTTGTCTCAAGTGCAGATAGTGTTGAGGATCAGTGGACAAAGTTCAAAACCATGATACAATATGCGTTAGATGAGTATGTGCCAAGCAAGATCGTAAGAGATGGAAAAGAGCCACCGTGGTACAACAACCGAGTTAGAAAACTGCTGCGGAAGCAAAGGGAACTTCACAGCAAACATAAACATAGCCAAAGCCTTGCAGACAAACAAAAATTACGAGAAGCGAAATGTAGTGTGAGGAGGGCTATGCGAGAGGCTTTCAATGAATTCGAAAGTAACGTTCTATGTACTGACTTGGCAGAAAATCCTAAGAAATTTTGGTCCTATGTCAAAGCGGTAGGTGGATCAAAACAAAATGTCCAGACACTCTGTGACCAAAATGGTACTGAAACAGAGGATGACAGACTAAAGGCCGAATTACTAAATGTCTTCTTCCAAAGCTGTTTCACAGAGGAAGACTGCACTGTGCTTCCTTCTCTAGATTGTCGCACAGTTGACAAAATGGTAGATATCGAAGTAGACGACAGAGGGATAGAGAAACAATTAAAATCGCTCAAAAGAGGAAAGGCCGCTGGTCCTGATGGGATACCAGTTCGATTTTACACAGAGTACGCGAAGGAACTTGCCCCCCTTCTTGCAGCGGTGTACCGTAGGTCTCTAGAAGAGCGAAGCGTTCCAAAGGATTGGAAAAGGGCACAGGTCATCCCCGTTCTCAAGAAGGGACGTCGAACAGATGTGCAGAACTATAGACCTATATCTCTAACGTCGATCAGTTGTAGAATTTTGGAACACGTATTATGTTCGAGTATAATGTCTTTTCTGGAGACTAGAAATCTACTCTGTAGGAATCAGCATGGGTTTCGAAAAAGACGATCGTGTGAAACCCAGCTCGCGCTATTCGTCCACGAGACTCAGAGGGCCTTAGACACGGGCTCACAGGTAGATGCCGTGTTTCTTGACTTCCGCAAGGCGTTTGACACAGTTCCCCATAGTCGTTTAATGAACAAAGTAAGAGCATACGGACTATCAGATCAATTGTGTGATTGGATTGAGGAGTTCCTAGATAACAGAACGCAGCACGTCATTCTCAATGGAGAGAAGTCTTCCGAAGTAAGAGTGATTTCAGGTGTGCCGCAGGGGAGTGTCATAGGACCGTTGCTATTCATAATATACATAAATGACCTGGTGGATGACATCGGAAGTTCACTGAGGCTTTTTGCAGATGATGCTGTGGTGTATCGAGAGGTTGCAACAATGGAAAATTGTACTGAAATGCAGGAGGATCTGCAGCGAATTGACGCATGGTGCACGGAATGGCAATTGAATCTCAATGTAGCGAAGTGTAATGTGATGCGAATACATAGAAAGATAGGTCCCTTATCATTTAGCTACAAAATAGCAGGTCAGCAACTGGAAGCAGTTAATTCCATAAATTATCTGGGAGTACGCATTAGGAGTGATTTAAAATGGAATGATCATATAAAGTTGATCGTCGGTAAAGCAGATGCCAGACTGAGATTCATTGGAAGAATCCTAAGGAAATGCAATCCGACAACAAAGGAAGTAGGTTACAGTACGCTTGTTCGCCCAATGCTTGAATACTGCTCAGCAGTGTGGGATCCGCACCAGGTAGGGTTGATAGAAGAGATAGAGAAGATCCAACGGAGAGCAGCGCGCTTCGTTACAGGATCATTTAGTAATTGCGAAAGCGTTACGGAGATGATAGATAAACTCCAGTGGAAGACTCTGCAGGAGAAACGCTCAGTAGCTCGGTACGGGCTTTTGTTGAAGTTTCGAGAACATACCTTCACCGAAGAGTCAAGCAGTATATTGCTCCCTCCTACGTATATCTCGCGAAGAGACCATGAGGATAAAATCAGAGAGATTAGAGCCCACACAGAAGCATACCGACAGTCCTTCTTTCCACGTACAATACGAGACTGGAATAGAAGGGAGAACCGATAGAGGTACTCAGGGTACCCTCCGCCACACACCGTCAGGTGGCTTGCGGAGTACGGATGTAGATGTAGATGTAGATGTAGGCCACCAGGTGCCAAAATCGGTCATCATGATTCACAGTCTCACACACCTGACCAGTCACAGTGCACTTTTTGACATGTCAACATGAGCTTGGACAAAAGGAGCAGGGTATTATTGGTGAAGCTCTACTATCAAAACAACAGTAATGCTGCAGCTCCATTTTGACAATATCACTGGCTGAAAGGATTACAGAAGGGTCTTCTTTCTCCACCTGCTGTGTGGAGCATGATGAAGAAGTTCAAATCAGTTGGAGAATTGGGTGTCACTCTGGAAGGACGGTGATGACTGGTGGCACCACAGGTGGTTGATGAATTCGCTATTGCTATGACAGACAATGCTGTATGCAATTCCCAATCATCAAGCTGTGGAATGCTGTGTCACGACAGTTGAACATCCCGTGGCCCGCTGTACGGAAGGTTCTTTGAACCATTCTCAAATGCTGTTCACACAAGATCCATATCATACAGCAGCTTGCACCACAGGATGCACAACAACGTGTTGACTTCACTCTTCACTTTCCCACAAGGATTGGAGTTTATGAGGGCTGGGCCTGGGCCATCCTATGGACAGACGAAGCTCATTTTTCTCTGATGGGTGATGTGAACTCACACAATTGCTTAGTGTGGGGATCTTCACCTCCAATCACTATGTATGCAGTTCCTCTGTATGGCAAATATGTCACTGTATGCTGTGGGTTTACAGCTACATTCATCATGGGCCCATTCTGTTTTGCACAGCCAAGGACCAAATATATGCAGTGTGGCTGGCCAGCATTACTGCGATATCCTTCAGCAGCATGTCATAACCACCCTACAGCAGAGAGATGCATTGAATTCTACCACTTATGCACAAGATGGCGGTCCACCACACATCGCTCATGAAGTTCACTTGCTTCCCCAAAAAATATTTGGAAACAATCGAGTTATTAGCTGATCGTTTCCAAATGCTTGGCTGGCACAAACGCCTGATCTCACTCCCTGTGATTTCTGGTTGTGGGGCTACCTGAAGCACAGGGTTTACCAGGGTGCTGATCTGAAGCACAGCATATCAAGAGAGGTAGCTCGCATACCTATGGACATGCTTTGTTCTGCTGTGCAGAATGCAATCTTGCACTGACAGGCTCTTGTGGACGCAGATGGGCGCCATATTGAGCCCCTTTTGTAGCAGTAATGGTACTGGTATGTAGTGTTATGATGTCCGTGTTTCAACCACATCTTTATAATCATCGAATTTTATATTTGATTTTCGTCCTTGGATTATGGCAACCCTAAGATGAGTGATGTGGATATACTGAACAAGTGTGTTCAATAGAGAAAGACAGCAAACATGAGGTGATCAAAAAAGTAGAAAAAAACTGGATGTGTAGCCCTCAAAAGTAAGCTGAAGGTGAATGACACGAAATATTGTGCAACACATCTAGTTTCGTAAATAAATTGCCAGTATCTGGCAAGTAACATATAAGTAATGCAAAGGGCTTTTCATGTGATGTGTAGCATGTTTTGTGAATGCAGTAAATAGCATTTTTTGGTAAAAATGTATATTTTATGATAACCTATATTTTTCTGTTATCTCTGCAGTCTTGTGTTGTCTGTTACCTGGATCATCATGAGTATACTATATTTAATTTCACCTTATATAGCTATTCCTACATTCAGGTTTTCATTTAGCAAAGAAAGAATAAATAATAATAATTATAATAATGTGAAACTCTCACAAATTTATAGAAATAGATTTCCTCTTGTAAAAAGAAGTGGGAAAGTTTTAAACACAAGGTCTCCTGAAGGTAAGACAAAAATCTAATTCATAATTGCAAGCCAGGTGGTACATAGCAAAATGAGAAATGAAAAATACACCAATGTTTTCCACAGGTATCTGAGATATACTAATTACAGTGCAGTAAAAAGCAGTAACTGGAGATTTCAGTTACACATGTATACAAATATTTTGTATTGCAACCTATTTAGTTAATTTACATTGATGCATGTGGTTTAACTCAAGGATAAATACAAATATAACAAAAAATGGAAGGAAAATTATTTTTTTTATAACACGCAGCTCTGTCATTTCCTCTATTGTCTGCAAGATAAGGTACAATTCACCAGACCTTGCATGCACTACTGCTACACTTAAATGCAAGTTGAAAATGGTCACATTGATTCCAAATCCCATCTGTACAGACTCTCTCTCACTCTCACTCTCTCTCTCTCTCTCTCTCTCTCTCTCTCTCTCTCTCTATATATATATATATATATATATATATATATATATATATATATATATATTCTCTCTCTCTCTCTCTCTCTCTCTATATATATATATATATATATATATATAGAGAGAGAGAGAGAGAGAGAGAGAGAGAGAGAGAGAGAGATAGTGTGTTTCTTTTCCCACCTCCAAAAAGGATTTGTCTGAAAGCTAGCTATGTTGTCTGTCTTGTGTATCTACCTACATGGCTACTCTGCAATTTGCAATTCACACTTGAAAGGGGCACTGCAACCTTTGATATTATGAAGTGGTGATACTTTACTGCTTATTCATCATTGACTTCTGGAATTTTTGATGCTGAGTGCACTTTTTCTCTGGAGGGACATTGTCTTGCTATTTAACAACAACAATGGTCCAGCACATTATCTATGTGATGCTTCCAATTTACATAGTTTGTAACTAATCTCTAGGTGTTTGGTTTAGTCGACAACTTTTAAATTGTGATTTATCATGTAGCCAGAATTTAACAGATTGTTTTAGTATTCATTCCAGAGCCTTACACTTCACTGTTGATGTGTCAACTGCTGCTTTTTGCACCCTGCATATATCTTGCCTTTATGTGTCTTGACAGAGTTTTACACCACTTCAGCACAAAGGACTCTCGCATTCACTAATTGCAAGCATTCTGCACTACATCTGTTTATGGTTAACAATAAAAAAATTTGACATTTGGCTGCCTCTGTCACCTACAGTTCCACCCACCTCCAACAGTGGCCTCCCTCCTTCCCTTCATTGTCCTCAGTATCATTACAACTTACTGGCCAAGCATGTAACGTGGTGCAAGACTGGTGCGATGTTCATTGTCATCTTACTCACCTGTCCCAGCCACATGAATTTGCAATTGCAGACCATTACCTTAGCACACAATGCCGTGTGATGTATGAGAAGAGAATGATTCTATCCTCAGTTTCATTCGCCTGGGACTGTGTGATAAAAGAGGTGGATCACTATCAACTATCCATTTAAGTATAGTCTAGAGCCCCCCATCTGCAGCTATTATAATTTCAATATTTGACCAGAATGTTGTTGTGGTTGGCAGGAGAGCCAACCCGTATAACTAAAGGAGGCCGAAATGCACGCGTTATAGCTCACGCACGCTGGCGTGAGGTCTGGAACATGGCAAGGGAATTAGATTTGAGAAAAACGGACGTAGCTGGTGGAATACTTAACTTTAATTCATTAATGACGAACGTCGCTCTTGACATTATATGATTTACAATATCAATGGAAACTGATCATGGCGCCTTGCTAGGTCGTATCAAATAACGTAGCTGAAGGCTATGCTAACTATCGTCTCGGCAAATGAGAGCGTAGAAGTCAGTGAACCATCGCTAGCAAAGTCGGCTGTACAACTGGGGCGAGTGCTAGAAAGTCTCTCTAGACCTGCCGTGTGGCGGCGCTCGGTCTGCAATCACTGATAGTGGCGACACGCGGGTCCCACGTATACTACCGGACCGCGGCCGATTTAAAGGCTACCACCTAGCAAGTGTGGTGTCTGCGGTGACATCACAAATGTATTCAAGGCGCCCACCTAGTAACCAACTTTGTTTTGGCTCATGGTCACAGTGACACTGCAGCAGCACCCAGTGCACATGTGAAAGGCCAATGCTCTGTTTGCAGTAGGGGCTCTGGAAACCCTAAGCAGAGAAGACATTAGCCACATAATGCTTGACATAATGGAGAAAGCACATAATTTTTTTTCTCTGAAGTAGTGGTATCTGTGATAATTTTAGCTTAGATATTCACAAGTAAGTGTAAATCAGTCATCAAACTGGGGGCTGGTTTGAACAAAAGAGTGCAAATGTTTTTTATTCCAGTCTTTGATCACAATATGAAATTTTTAGACAATGACCGGTTTCAGTCCGTAATGATTATCCTCAGATCTTTTTTACACCATGTCCAAAAGTGAGTTGCGAGTTGCAATAATGACTGTGTGGATGATGCGGCCTATTCTACACCTTATTTTAGATCTATATGACGATGCTATGATGATTATATTTATGTGTTTTGATGATGCCATTATGGCCTTATCACTTTAGGACATCTACATCTACATCTACATCCATACTCCGCAAGCCACCTGACAGTGTGTGGCGGAGAAAGCACATACTTTTTACATGATGTAAAGAAGATCTCAGGATGGTCATTACAGACTGAAACTGGCCATCGTCTAAAGAATTCATATTGTGATCAAAGACTGGAATAAAAAACATTTGACAGTGTTGGATCATTGTTTGTATACGTGACCATGTCGTAGTTGGTGAAACAAAAGAGTGCTTTTATAGACCACAGATTGGTAGAGGCAGAAGGAGTGGATGAGTCCTAACAAGAGGAAGCTGAATTCCTACATGCCCCACATATTTTCAGTTCATGATAAGTGGTACAGGTTTGCAGTAGTCTCTTACAATGCAACTAATAGCATACAATAATCCCTTTCAGCCACAGTAGATGTTAAATATATCTCAGGATTCTTTTAGGTGGTGAAGCTCTGTTGGTAAGATAAGAATGGTACATTCTAGTAGTTTGAACATTAGCAGGTAGGTCCATTGTTACAAGCTATTACAACGTTATAGTTAACCACCCATAAACTGTAGAGGCTAAATTACAGGCATTTATCTCTTCAGGACAGAAATGGAACCAGTTTGTCGAAACAACTCGGGAAACAGTTTAGATTCAACTCATTTATGAATGAAATTGTAGTTACAGTGGAGCCAGACTGGAGGGAAATGTGGAAGTTCTCTGGTCTGGGAGCAGCTGGGGAGGTATTTTGGAATAGGATCCTACACTGCCAATAAATATCTGATATAATGACTTATGGCTGTTTCATAGGATGCTCAGCCACACAACAACAGCAGTGGGCTGAGCTGTGGCTGCTAGGAGTGACAAATGAGAACGAAATGAGCAAACGAAACCAAGGCATTTCCATGTGCTCATTTTTTGTGGCAAACAAGTCCTGAATCATATTACCAATTTAGAATCACCAATTGGTTCACATGTATCTGCTATGATGAAATCCAGTCTAACACATTGTTCAGCCTCTATATTTACATGTTTCACCTGGACATTGGTTCCTATTATGAGTTCCCTGCATGGACATAAGCATTACTGATCAGTGGGCTTTGAGTTAACCTGTGACTCAGGCATCCTTGCACTTTGAAAGTTAGAATTTCAAGAGGGATATCACTTGAAACAAAAAGCATAAAAACGAAAACAGAGATAGTGTGGTTAGAGGATTCAGTGTAATTTACTAGGTATGGTCTTATTGGGGGTGGTATGCCATTGCCTTCCTCCAACCTGACTTACCTGATCTGTTATAGGGAGACCTACAGTTGATTTTGGATTCTAAACTAGAGTGCAACTTATTTTTCACTTCAACAAACATTGCTGGAGGTGAAAGAAGTGAGGGACGATGGATTAAAATCTTAGGACTGGCTAAGAATCAAACTCCAGAGTTTTGGATTCATCATCTGGTACTTAATCACACCATTTATTGCAATTTAACAACAGTTATTACTTTTTTAGATTGTAACAGCTGGTTCACATTGTTACTGTATGCCTTGTTCAAGGGAATGTGATCAGTTAATGACTAATTCAACAGACACATACTAATAATTTAAAACTACATGTTTTTGCAACATAAGTACACTGTTTTGTTATGGTTGCATGTAAACATCTAGTCAATATTATGGACTGAACATACTACGCAAGAGCTGCATAAGATGTGGTGTACCTCAAATGAAGGATTACTTCTACATGCAGTCCATCCTCAATGAAATTTCTAAAGTCATTAACCTTGAAACATGTATGGTGTTTAATTTTACCAGTAACGTTATTAAATAGTCATAGCTAATGGACTGTAAGAGTAGAGGAACAACACTTACTATTATTGTCTTAACTCATATCCTTCAAACAAATATATTTATGTTTCCATTAATATTTACACCTCTCGGTCTGAAGTACTGTACAGCTGCACCAACAAACCTGTTTTGTTAATGGCGCTATTCCCACACAGATAGTGAATAAACCTCTGGGTTTTGAAGTTGAAAGAGGGAAACATCAGATACACTGAAATGGAGGTGTGCCCAGGCGATTTCATTGGTTAAAGCAACAGCTCACGATAAACATGTCTGTAATTGAATTCTATTCTGGCACAAATTCAGTTGTCATAGGTAAATAATATAGAAGTAGGAACACAAATGAACCAATATCTTTGATTTCAGTATAGGTATATAACTTACTGTTTTTTGTAATCTCCCATTTTGGCAATAGCATCATTTAGTTCTGCCAGACTTTGCTCGATTATTGAAATTCCCGTAAGACAGCATTTTTGTATTTCTTTTTCTATAAGTTCATCAACCTGGAAGAAAAGTTATAATTAACAAATCTGCAAATTAAAAAGATTGCTTATGATAAGTACTGAACATTAATTTTTTACTGAAAAATCAGCAAAAACATGCCACAAATGAGATAAAAAGGTGTTTACATCACTTTCTTTTGAAGAACAGAAGAAGAAAATGCAAACAATAAATGCAAGGAAAATAAATGTACAGAAAAGAAATGACTCTCAATTTTTTATCTGAAACTCTAAAAGCTTTCTTAAATAAAACGATTGTTGTTAACACTCTACATTTTTATTCAGCATTTCTACATATTTGCACCCTTCTACGACTAGAAGGGCTCCAAATTGTAATGTGTAAGACAGCAGTGTGGAACGTTAACTGTTGTTACATGGGAAACAGCGAGCTGTAATCGAGTTTTGACTAGTTCATCCACAAATGGAGCACTCTCTCCTTCAGCATGAAGGTGCCAGAACACACACAAGCAGTGCGACATCTACAACAATCCAAGACCTTGGGTTCACTGTTATCGATCCTCCTCCATATGGTCCTAACTTGGCTGCTCTATCCAATTTTCCAAAACTTAAAGAACACCTTCAATGACTTCAATTTGATGATGATGGAAGCAGTGCAAGCAGAGGTGAGGTTGTGGCTCTACCAACAAAGTGGAAACATTCTATAGTGACGGTACCAACAAATTGGTCTCTCAGTGGGAGAAATATGTTTGTTGCAAGAATGACTGTTGAGAAATAAATATGTAGATATGAAGACTAAAGATGTAGAGGGTTAACAGCAATTGATTTACTTAAAAACCTTAAAGTATTTTCACATGAAAAGTTTAGAGGCATTACTTTTCAGCATGTCCTCATAAACCAAAGGAATAGCCAGCTTTTGGGCACAGAGTTGACACGTCATTATTCCTTTCTATGATAGTATAGTTGATAAATCAATTAATGACTTGTCTTGGCATTGGCTGGAATGGTTTCAGCCCAGATTGCAGAAGGGGGAATAATAATTATTGGCTGTATGCCTGAAAACAGACAGTATATGTCTTTCCTTGAGGAAACTTCATGAATTACAATAGAATCCAAATACTGAAAAAGACTGAATAAGGGATTTAAAATAAACTGCCATTCAGGCACAAATATTTATTAATGTGAATTACAGCACTAAATATCACACAGTACCAAATTTTGACACAAGTACAGGAGTAGAGCTAAGAAAACGAAGTATATATGCAAAGTTCTTGCAGCATATAAGAAAGATGTTGATTGTTTTAATTCTGGACAAGTGTATTTGTATGAGGTTCAAACACGTCTGAGTACACAGCAAACACAGATCCCAGAAGCAAAGATCAATGGACACACATTGGGAGAGACTTCAAGAGTGAAATTCATCGGTACCCACATGGATAATAAACCGTGGTGGCAACAATATGTGGATAAGGTAAATGAAGAAGCTCTGTTCGGCCTGCTTTGCACTCTGAAATCTCTCCCAATGTGTTGACCTGCAAACAGAATTGTTAGCACATTTTCAGTACTGTCACATGCTATAATCTTGAGGGACATTGCAGCTAAGGTGAAAAAAATAGTATTTACTCTACAGAGGCACATAGAAAGAATACAATGTAATCTTGGTAACTGGACACCTTGTAGAAGCCTCTTCAGGAACCGATGGATTCTTCCACTTACATGACAATACATACACTCCCTAATCGTGTTTGTGGTTAATAACAAGAGTGAAATTAGAATGAACACAGCTGTTTACAACTGCAATACCTGAAGTAGAAACAATTTTTATAAGGACTAGATGTATCTCTCTAGGATTCAAAACGGAGTATTATAGTCTGGGGCAAAAGTCTCCAGGAGGGTATCAGGCAGGAAATTTAAAACCCACAAATATTTAAACACAAAGTAAAAGAATACCTCACTAGCCACTCCTACAACTTACCTGAGTAAAGGAATATTCATTCTTACTATCTCCAATGATATATGTATCAGATAGCTTCTAGCATTGACAGTATACAAGGTGAACCTTAATAAAGCTGACAAACAGGGATGGATTCCTGACTAAATGGAGGAAAACAGGTGCTATTAACATGTGTTCAGAAATACATTGTTGGCATGGTAGATGGTGTGGATGAATGGGAGTTCCTCTGGCCACATGACGTGTTCTTTGTGTGTTGCAGGTTGTGTGATTTACACCAGATACTGTAAGGAGCAGAATGGTCAATTATTCATGTAGAGAAGCCAAGGTGGTGTTTCTGTATGGCCAAGGAAATGGAAACTGTCAAGAAGCAGTACCCTGAAGTAAAAAAAGTACCCTCACAGACACCAGATAAACCACATTTAACTGCCTGGCAGAGGGTTCATAAAACCACTTTCACAATAATTCTCTACTATTCCAGTCTCGTACAGCATGCAGAAAAAAAACGCCTACTTCCATGCGAGCTCTGATTTTTCTTATTTTATTATGATGATCATTTCTCCCTATGTAGGTTTGTATCCACAAAATATTTTTGCATTCAGAGGAGAAAGTTGGTGATTGAGATGTCATGAGAAGATTCCAATGCAATGAAAAATGCATTTGTTTTAATGATGTCCACCCCAGATCCCGTATCATTTCAGTGACACTGTCTCCCCTATTTCGTGATAATACAAAATGTGCTTCTTTTCCTTGAAGTTTCTCAATGTACTCTGTCGATCCTACTGGTAAGAATCCCAAACCGTGCAGCAGAGTTCTTAAAGAGGACAGACAAGTGTAGTGTAGGCAGTCTCTTTAGTAGCTCTGTTACATTATCTAACTGTCTTGCTAATACCACACAGCCTTTGTTTAGCCTTTCCTACTACATTTTATGCGTGTTCCTTACAATTTAAGTTAACCGTAATTGTAATTCCTAGGTATTTAGTTGAATTTATGAGCTTTAAATTTGACTGATTTATCGTGTAACCAAAGTTTAATGGATTCCTTTAGCACTCATGTTGATAACCTCACACTTTTCATTATTTAGGGTCAATTTCCAATTTTTTCACCAAACAGATATCTTTTCTAAATCGTTTTGCAATTTGTGTTGACCTTCTGATGGATTTACTAGTCGATAAATTGCAACGTCATATGGAAACAACCTAAGACAGCTGCTCAGATTGTCTCCTAAATCATTTATACAGATAAGGAACAGCAAAGAGCCTATAACACTACTTTGGGGAACACCAGAAGTCATTTCTGTTTTACTCTTTGACTTCGCATTAATTACTACAAACTGTGACCTCTCAGACAGGAAATCGTGAATCCAGTTACAGAACTGGGACAATATTCCATTAGCATGCAATTTCATGTCAAAAGCCTTCTGGAAATCTAGAAATACAGAATCAATTTGAAATCCCTTGTCAAAAGCACTCAACACTTCAAGCCCTGTTTGGGCATTTATGTGACCATGGGCACTTTCAGACAGATCAAACACGCAGGGAGGCTGTGGACCATACATACACCATATTTGGAGGACAGTGTTGTGCAGGGTATTGAGACGAACGAACCCTAGCACAAGCTCGAGGCAAGTGGCCCACAAGCATGGTGAATGCCAAAGTATGATGCAACAGTTGAATGTGTGCATTGCATCCCACGAAGGCCACTTTGAACATATGTTGTGAGGTGGATGCACTGTACCATGTTCCAGGATGATTAGTTCTTATTGCACACACACTGTCTCATTTCTGGATGCATGTTCATAAGAAATTTTTCCACGATTTCCAGTCAGGAATCTGTTCCTGGAGTTTGTCAGTTTTATGGATGTTCATCCTGTATAGACAGTTAATAGTGGTCTATGTAAAGTTAAAATGCTTCATTTGAAGTGTTAGATAATAGCAGCTTAGAAGTGTATACGACGAGTCTCTTGCCAGTCTATGAGGTATAATGTTGTGTGGTGGTATGGAGGTGGAAGTGGAGCTTTCACACTTTCTATCTGGCTGACATCCAGCTGTGATCTGGAAAATAATACCTAACACTGATTAAATGTATACCTAGGATACATCTTAAGAAGGGATTGGCTGTTCCAAAATCGATCACCTAATAACTTTTTAATATCATTGCTGCAGTCAGAGATTATTTTATTTATAATTACAAACAATAGAAACTCCAGGATGGGATAAAAACTGCATTATGAAAAGTACAGACAGAGTGCTCTTCACCATAAAGATGACACATTGAGTTGCAGACAGGCATACTGAAAGAACTGTTACACACTGAGGTTTCAGTCAAAGCCTTCTTCAGAAAAAAAAGAAAGCACACACACCCATATATTTGCACAAGCAGGCGTACCTCAAGCACACAAGACCACTACCTGTAACCGCTCTGGCCACACTGCAGCTGTTGTATTGAATGAAAGCAGGAATATCGAGTGAAGCCATGAAGGGGAGGGATAGTAGGGTATGTATGGTGGGAGAGAAGAGTGCTGTCTGGTGGAGCAAGAAGGGATTAGAATTCATTGGGGGGAGGGGGGAGGGACGGAATGGAAAAGAAAAGGAGCACAGAGGGGAAAAAGGGGAGAGAAGAGTGCTGTCTGGTGGAGCAAGCTGAGATTAGAATTCATTAGAGGGGGGGGGGGGAATGGAAAAGGAAAGGAGCAGAGAGGGAAAATGACTGCTGGGTGTGTTGGCAGAGAGTGATGCACAGTAAGGGTGAGAGGAAGTAAACTGAGAGTAGGTGATAGGACAGAGGGGGCAGAAACTATTGGGTGGAGGGAGGTTTGTAATCATAGCAATACAAAAAGGTGTGCAACGATTGCAGCTGAGCTGGTATAGGGAGTGGCTGCTTTTGGGTGGCTCAGCCCTTGATGGTGGAGGACAAGCCTGTGACAAGACTGGAACAGGAAGTGCTTAGTGGGTGATTGGGTCTTTGACCTGGGTCTTCCAGAAGGATATCATCCCTGTGGCAAGGGGCTGGGATTGGGAGTGGCATAGGGATTGACTAGGATGTCATAGAATTGAAGAGCACGGGACATCACTTTGGGAGTGGTGGGAAGAATCTTGGGTAGGATGTCTCTCATTTCAGGGCACATACACAATCAAAGCCCTAACAAAGAATGTGGTTTAGATGTTCCAGTCTGGGGTGATACTGAGTGAGAAAGGGAGCACTCCTCTGTAGCTGGTTCTTTCGGGTGGGGGAAGAATGAAGGTGCAAGGGGATATGGAATGGGAAATCTGTTTGAAAACTAGGTCTGGGGTAGAGTGCCTGTCTGTGAAAGCCTTTGTGAGGCCTACAGCGTACTGGGGAAGGGTGTTCTTGTTACTCCAGATATGCTGCCCCCCAGGTGGCCAGGCTGTATGGGAGGTATGTTTTTGTGTGAAACGGATGGCAGTGGTAGAAGTGCAAGTACTGTTGGAGGCTGGTGGGTTTAATGTGCACAGAGCTGTGGATGGAGCTATCAGAGAAGAGAAGGGCAACATCCAGGAATGTGGCACACAGGGTATAGGAGGACTGGTGAAGAAGTTGGGAGAGAAGGGATTGGGGTTGCGAAGGAATGAGGATATGGTGTCTTGACTTTGAGTCCAGATCATGAAGATATCATCAATGAACCTGAACCACACTAGGGTTTTGGGGTTTAGGGAGGCTAGGAAGACTTCCTCTAGATGGCCCATAAACAGGTTCACATAGGATGGTGCCATGTGGGGGCCCATATCTGTGCCACAGATGTGTTTGTATACCTTTCCTTCGAAGGAAATGTAATTGTATGTTAGTATAAAGTTACTAAGGTGTATCAGGAATGAGGTAGTGGGTTTGGAATCTGAAAGATGCTGGGGGAGGTAATGCCCAATAGTGGTAAGATCATGGGCATGAGGGATGTTCGTGTATAGGGAAGTGGTGTCAACAGTGATGAGTAAGTATCTATGAAGTAAAAGAGTGGGGATGGTGGAGAGTCAGTGAAAGATTTGGTTGATATCTTTGCCCTTGGGGCTATATTTTTGGCACTTGGTTGGAGGTGCTGATAAATGAAGAGCAAAATTCTTTCAGTGGGAGCACAGTAACCACCTATTGTTGCGGTGTCCAGGAATGTTGGTTTGGTTGGTTTTAGGTAGCTTGTAGAAAGCGAGTGTGTGGGCTATCAGAGAGGTGAAAAGGAAAATGGATTCATGGGAGAGGTTCTGTCGAGGAACTAAGGCTTTAAGTATGGGTTGCAGGTTATGTTGAATTTCTGGGATGGGGCCGGCCGGAGTGGCCTAGAGGTTCTAGGCGCTACAGTCTGGAACCGGGCGACCACTGCGGTCGCAGGTTCAAATCCTGCCTTGGGCATGGATGTGTGTGATGTCCTTAGGTTGGTTAGGTTTAAGTAGTTCTAAGTTCTAGGAGACTGATGACCTCAGCAGTTAAGTCCCATAGTGCTCAGAGCCATTTTTGAATTTCTGGGATGGAATCAACATGGCAGAGTTTAAACGTGGAGGAGTCATACGATTGGCAGAGATCTTCTGCCAGGCAATCACTGTGATTAATAGTGACAGTGGGGGAACCTGTGTCTGCACATAGGATGATTAGGTGAGGATCTGTTTTGAGGATGTGTATAGCTCTCATTTCTTCAACTGAAAGGCTATTGTTCTTAGGAAGGGATTGGGGAAGGATGGTGAGACCAGATTGGATGTAAGGAATTTGTGGAAAATGACCAGGGGGTGATTAGGTGGAAGGGTGGTGGGAAGATCATGATTGGATGGTGGCTTGAACTAAGACAACAAGATCCAATAGTGGGATTAGGCTTGGTTTCGCTGGAGGGAGTGGTTCCATTGCAAGGATTAGGAGAATGACAGTATGTCTTTGACAAGTTCTATGTGGTTAAATTTGGGTGTAGGCTGAAAGTGAGGCCTCTGGATAGGACTGAAACTTCCATGGGGCTTCAGATTTTGGTGGAAAGGTTATCGACAGCTTTCGACAATTTTTCTGGCTCCAGATTTAGTGGAGTGTTGGTAGGGAGATTTGGGGGATGTGGGAAGCTGAATAGGTCAGCTAGTCAGTTTCTGGATGCTATGAGGGGTTGATGATGAGGAACACTGTAGGTAGGACATGAGTTGGATAATGGTGCTCAAAGCGGCAGCAGGATGTCAGCAGGTTGGATAACTTATGAAGCTGGTGTCTGGAATGCTCTTCCAGGTGCTATAGAGAAAGGGATTCAGTTTCAGAGATATGGTGTACATAGTAGGGACTGCACAGTACCACTATCTTGTGGAGGTAGTAGAGGTGGTTCTGGGATGCCTGTGCCACGGAGATATGTTTCTGTAGCACCAGATTTGTGAAGGATAAGAACTGGTGGACCCTGAAAATGTAAATGTCATTATGAAAGGAGAGCTGGCATCAAGAGAAAGGAATTTGTATGGTTAGGCCGTTTGATGGGGAGGGGGGGAGAATAATATGGTTTAGGCGTCATTTAAGGAACAAGGTTTGGGACTGGGTTTTAACCAGGAAAAGGACATTTTTCTGAAACGATACAGAAAGATCGATCTGCTGTTCATTGTGGAAGGGATGATGTTGAAGAAACGGGGTAACGACGTAGGAAATGGGAAACTGAAGGCATTAGGTGGTTGTGAGGGAGGCTGGATAACAGAAAAAGGCGTGTGAAAATACACACAGTCACACAAAAATACATAAAGACGTGCAAAAATACGAAATAATACGCACAAATAGGTGCAAATATGTAAAAACACACGCAAACAAATAGTAAAAAACCTGGGAAAAAAGTATGGAACAGTTGAGGTATGGGAATATGCACGTGTTGGGATAAGGGAAGAGAGAGATTCTGATGCTCTTTGAATGACGTGTATACACTGGAAGCTGTGCGACACATCGCTCCGTCCTGCTGGTGTTGCCATCGTGCCAAGGAAAAGCAAACTGCATTTAGTGGTTGACATGGTCACTCTGAGAATGACAAGAAAAATTTCCTATTCTGACGATGCTTGCAGGGTGTTTGCATTCAGACATTTCATGGTGTACATGCTAACAGCCATCTGCATAAAACTTGATTCATCTGAAATGGTCACCTGTCACCATTAGTGGACTTCTAGTTGAAGTACTGGCATGCAAATTCCGGCCTTTGTCGCCGATGACCAACCATTATCAAGCATGAATGAACCACACACCTGCTGTGGATGCCTATATGCAGCAAGGTTTGTTGAATGGTCATTAAGAAGTAACTGTGGTAGCCCCTTGGTTCATCTGCTGGTCAGTTGCTCAAGAGCTGCATGTCTATTCGCCCGTACACATCTCCATAGTCATTGTTCAGCCATCATCTATGGCCTGTAGTGCACCACAGTTGCCTTTGGATCTAGCAATGCTTGATATATTTAAGTATGGTGGCAAGTGAACAGTTTACAAACTTAGCCATTTTAGACATGGTTCACCCCTTGGCCCGAAAGCCAATGAGCACACACTTTTGGACATCTGATAAATCAGTCTGTTTCCTCATTCTGACAACGACTGAACGGTTTTTTTCGACACCCTGCCATGCTTCATACACTTTTCACTGCTGGTGCTGCCACCTGCAGTCCGAATGGTTACTGGATATAGATATCAAACTCACCCAGTGGTCACATTAATGTGACACGAGATGTGCAAAACACACACACACACACACACACACACACACACACACACACACACACACACACACACACACACACAGCAACTATCTCCAACAGTTGTGACCTGACTACGGACTGCACCTACATCTGATTTGAACAGCAGTGCTGGGTGGGTGGTGAGGGTAAGGACAAAGCATAGGGTAGGAGGGGGAGGGATAACAGGGTAGGGGTGAGGGAAGGTGTTGTGATGCCTTTGAGAGTGTGCAGGGACATGGATGAGGTAGAGACAGGATAGTGCCACTAGATACAGAGTCAGGAGGCTGTCTAGTAGTGGTTTGTGTGTGTGTGTGTGTGTGTGTGTGTGTGTGTGTGTGTGTGTGTGTGTGTGTTTGGATCGTATGGGCCCCCAATGGCGAGGTCATGAGCGCCCTTATACTTATTAAAACAAACAAATGTGGAGATGAGCTAAAATTGTTGTACACGCATGCACTCGAAATGACCACACAGTTACTCTAACTCACATGCACTCTCACAGGCACTAAAACCAGTTAGGAGGGAAGATAGCTAATCAAGAAATTAAAACCAAACACAGACGAGCTAAGAGAAAAGCATAGGGAAATGTGACTGGCTGACCACTTACAATAAACTTGAGTGAGCCAACCACCTTGTTGACATTCTGAAAATATCTCCCTCGAATCTTGTTAAAATTGCTGGACAATTCAAAAAACTTCAAAACTCGAACCACATTCATTTGATCACTACATAAAATAAACTGCAGATCCGCTGGCAAATCTGCTGCAGTACATTAGTCAGCAAATAAAATTCAGGCCAACAAAATATGGCGCACCGTGATATGCACGCCACAGGCACCATACATTGGAAGGTGTTCTTGCCGAAGTAAGAATCCATGCATCATGGGGCTGTGGCCTGTGTGAAGATGAGTAAGAAGGATGTCGTCCTGTCGACATGGCTGGGAGATAGTACTCCACTACCGGGTTTTGGATTTGCTACACAGAGATTGTTCTCAGTCACTTCCAGCCACTCGTCTTCCCATCGCCACAGGACTTTATACCTCAACAGCAAGGTGAGATCATGTAGGGGGATAGCACACTGAAATGGCTGAGGATCAAGACACACCTCCTTGGCTGTTCGATCCACCCTTTTGTTCCCCACAATTCCCATGTGCCCTGGTACCCAGCAGAAAGACACCACCTTCTCCAGTCATAGTTGGGGGGCATCCTGGATATTCTTTACTTCATCTGCTAGGTACAAATAGTGGAGAAAGTGAAGGGCACTCAGAGAATCTGAACAGACAAGAATTCGAACACTGGGAGAACGTCTCATCTGCTCCAGTGCCTACAAGATCGCATTTAATTCTATGTCAAAGATAGTAAATTGTGGAGGCAGTATAACCTTGAGGACACAATCTGGGAAGACGACAGAGCAACGAACAAAGCCCCTGCTTAAAACCATCCATAAAAACAGCAACATGGTTGCGGTGCTCAGATAAAATGTCATAAAATATCACCTTGAAAACAAAAGCAGGAGTGCTATCTCTCCTGTACCGCACCAAATCTAAAATCACTCTTGGAATCTCTAGAAGCGAGGGCGACAGACAGTTAAAACCATGGATTTGGGGTTGTACTGGCTCCACACAAAGTGACTCCAGCGCACGCTGCACACGGATCCCAAATGGCATTGTGGCTCATGGACGGTTGGGAAAAGGCACTCCAGAGGCAGGCAAGCAACAGTATGGTGTGCAGCTGAAGTTGGAACTTCGAGCAACTTACACGCCTGACTCACCATGAGGAGCTGGTGTTGGATGGCAAGTGGTGGTTCCCCCAACTCAGCACAGAGGCTGAGTACGTGACTGATCCAATAAGTGCCCATGGCCAGCCGAATTCCTTCATAGTGGACAGCATCAATGATCTGTAAATAACAGGTCCGCTGTTGAGTGGCATTTAAACCGTCATAGAGCTGCACGCCTGTCCCAGATGGCTGAATGGCACTTGTCTGTCCACCAAGGTACAGGTTGCCTCTTAAGAGGGCTGAAAGACTTTGTTATGGATAGGTCAGCAGCATGACGGATCACATTCCTGGACATTGTCACGGTTTACATACACAGCCAACTGGCTGAACAGTATCCAGTTATCCCTGCCAGTCATCCATGTTGATGGCTTCTGTTCCAACAACACACCATTCAGTAGGTGAATGCAGATGGGGAATTGGTCGCTGGGATGAAGGTCATCAGTGATGTCCTACTGAATAGAGTCGGAGAGGGCTGGAGAGCAGAGAGATAGGTCGATGGCTGAGACTGACCCAGTAGCGTCACAGAAATGAGTCTGTGTACTAGTGTTTAGGATGCACAGCTCTTGAGATGTCAGAACGCTCTGTAAAACTTGACCCCAAGGGCAAGTAGAGGTTGAGCCCCACAGAATACGATGGGCACTGAGGTCTACCAGGAGGAGAACTGGTCAAGGGAGTTGTTCCATACGATCTCTGAGAGCCTCAGAGTCTACTGCATCCAGTGAAGTTAAATAAAGAGGGCAAACTGTAAACCTCTGACGTGCATGAATTTCAACTGGAACTGGTTGCAGGTCAGTATCCAGGGGAGAGTAGAGGACTGGTGCCCATTATTGACAAAAATGGCGACGCTCCTTTGGCCCTTTACCCAATCAGGCCATCCTTGCGATATACATATAGCCCCGCAGTGTAGGAACATCAGATGATAAAATGTATTTCCTGTAAACACAAGCACAGGGGCCGTTGCTGTGGTGGTAGTACCCTCATCTTGATTTTCTGCCAGGGAGAGGAGCCCACAATTGGTGGAGACTCAGTTTTAGGCCGAAATGATTGCCCCAGTGCGACATCAACTTCCATCACCTCCAGGGATGCCGAATTATAAAAAATATTGGGGGGCGGCATACTGGGGGTCCTGCCCGCCCTGGGAAATTTTCTAAGTTTTAGATAAAAAAAATTATGAGTTTTAAAGTTTTTTTAAGCATTTTAGAGTCATATGTTAAACATTAGAACCCCGAAAACTGGACTCTTGATAACTCGACACTCCAGGAAACTCGACAAATTTGACACATTTTTGGCTTCCAAAAAAGAAACAAAACATAAACACGCACAGTATTTGCGTAAAGAGGTGATTTAATTTACAGTAATGATCATGCTTATATGCTATTACAGGCTGTGAATATATAGCTCTGAAAAGACTGAAATTATATTTAAATAAATCCTAAACTATCATTAAAAGGATAAAGCATAAAATATTGCTGTCGCATAGTAATAGCACTTTGATTAATAAGTGAAATAGCTAATTGAAGCTTACTTTGAATAAGGCTCAGGGTTCATTAAATAAAAACAATATCTCAAAGTTATGGTTCAAATGGCTCTGAGCACTATGGGACTTAACATCTACGGTCATCATTGCCCTAGAATTTAGAACTACTTAAACCTATCTACGGTCATCATTGCCCTAGAATTTAGAACTACTTAAACCTAACTATCCTAAGGACATCACACAACACCCAGTTCTCAAAGTTAATGCTTTAATACAGTTAATACAGTATGCCTAATACTTTCAGTCGAAAAGTATGTAAATAGTGGGTTTTAATTGGGTCTTACACGCCAAAATACACTCCTGGAAATTGAAATAGGAACACAGAATTCATTGTCCCAGGAAGGGGAAACTTTATTGACACATTCCTGGGGTCAGATACATCACATGATCACACTGACAGAACCACAGGCACATAGACACAGGCAACAGAGCATGCACAATGTCGGCACTAGTACAGTGTATATCCACCTTTCGCAGCAATGCAGGCTGCTATTCTCCCATGGAGACGATCGTAGAGATGCTGGATGTAGGCCTGTGGAACGGCTTGCCATGCCATTTCCACCTTGCGCCTCAGTTGGACCAGCGTTCGTGCTGGACGTGCAGACCGCGTGAGACGACGCTTCATCCAGTCCCAAACATGCTCAATGGGGGACAGATCCGGAGATCTTGCTGCCCAGGGTAGTTGATTTACACCTTCTAGAGCACGCTGGGTGGCACGGGATACATGCGGACGTGCATTGTCCTGTTGGAACAGCAAGTTCCCTTGTCGGTCTAGGAATGGTAGAACGATGGGTTCGATGACGGTTTGGATGTACCGTGCACTATTCAGTGTCCCCTCGACGATCACCAGAGGTGTACGGCCAGTGTAGGAGATCGCTCCCCACACCATGATGCCGGGTGTTGGCCCTGTGTGCCTCAGTCGTATGCAGTCCTGATTGTGGCGCTCACCTGCACGGCACCAAACACACATACGACCATCATTGGCACCAAGGCCTGTCGCGACACCGCTGGAGGCGGGCTGCACGATGTTGGGGCGTGAGCGGAAGACGGCGTAACGGTGTGTGGGACCGTAGCCCAGCTTCATGAAGACGGTTGCGAATGGTCCTCGCTGATACCCCAGGAGCAACAGTGTCCCTAATTTGCTGGGAAGTGGCGGTGCGGTCCCCTATGGCACTGCGTAGGATCCTACGGTCTTGGCGTGCATCCGTTCTTCGCTGCGGTCCGGTCCCAGGTCGACGGGCACGTGCACCTTCCGCCGACCACTGGCGACAACATCGATGTACTGTGGAGACCTCACGCCCCACGTGTTGAGCAATTCGGCGGTACGTCCACCCGGCCTCCCGCATGCCCACTATATGCCCTCGCTCAAAGTCCGTCAACTGCACATATGGTTCACGTCCACGCTGTCGCGGCATGCTACCAGTGTTAAAGACTGTGATGGAGCTCCGTAAGCCATGGCAAACTGGCTGACACTGACGGCGGCAGTGCACAAATGCTGCGCAGCTAGCGCCATTCGACGGCCAACACCGCGGTTCCTGGTGTGTCCGCTGTGCCGTGAGTGTGATCATTGCTTGTACAGCCCTCTCGCAGTGTCCGGAGAAAGTATGGTGGGTCTGACACACCGGTGTCAATGTGTTCTTTTTTCCATTTCCAGGAGTGTATTTCAGTATTTGAAAATAACTAATGCAGCAGTATAGTAATACAGTAATAAAATAGTATCAATATTTCATAACTGAAAATTTAACATTATGTTGTATTTAATTCTGTATTACTTCAGACATCTAAGGGCGCTAAATAACCTCTCTGCCGTTGCTGACGCGATTCGAACTACATGGAGAAGCTTAATGCACTTCACTACTTCACATAAATTTTCTCCAAATGCAGGCTCTTGTGTGATGTACTTTCTTACATCAAGCATGTTTTTTTAAGACCAGTCGTTTTTTATTAGCGATATCAGCTAACATATTCAAGCGTAAGCGCAGTCTCTCAATGTTTAGGTCAATTTTGAGTAACTCAGATGATTTATCCAAATTTGTTTCACCTCTGTTTACTAAAAGCAAGCGTTCAAATGAAATGACCGAGCGAAGTGGCACAGTGGTTAGCACACTGGACTTGCATTCGGAAGGACGACGGTTCAATCCTGCGTCCAGCCATCCTGATTTAGGTTTTCCGTGGTTTCCCTAAATTGCTCCAGGCAAATGCTGGGATGGTTCCTTTGAAAGGGCACGGCCGACTTCCTTCCCCATCCTTCCATAACCCTATGAGAGCGATAATCTCGCTGTTTGGTCTCTTCCCCAAAACAACCAACCAACCAATCAAATGAAACGATGTGTGAGTCTAGTTGAAGCAAACCGCTCAGTAATGCAAGAGTGCACCATTTCACAAACTTCAATGTAAATAACTTTATAGTATTCCTATTGGGTTTTGAAAGTGTGTGGTGAGCTAGCTTCATTGTTTTCATACTTCTTTGCTATACGTCAATTCCAAGGAAGCAAAGGATCATCAACTTGTGAAGGTTCTTCTTTTAAACACACTTCCTGAAAGTGTTCAAAACTATCACACATTCATTCAATATACAACTCAAGGCCTCGAATATTTTTTTCCAAACCAGTAATACTTAAATGAGGGCACTGAATCTTTCATTGACATCCTCTACTGGAGTCACTGCATGGTAATAAAGACATAAAAAGAAATAAGTCTCGAATGCAACAATGACTCAAGGTAGCCTTCACATTTATAACCGCCTCTGTTTTTTCATCTGCAGAAAATGTTTCAAAAATCTCTAGAAGTTCTTCAAAGTTTTTCAATATTCTCAATGTACAAGAAGCTTGCACAGTCCATCGAGTCAGGTAAAGGGGTCGTAGACTAACTAGGTTGTTGGTGCTCAGACAGCGTATGCTTCTGAAAAGTCCCATCTTTTTGTTGGGTTCCCTTACGGTGTTTATTAAGTCCTTGGCTAAAGCCATAATATTCCCCATAGACGCAAGATGGCGGAGACTGTCCACAACTACCAAGTCTAAACTGTGAGCAGTGCAGTGCACATAACGTGCTTTTGGATGTGTATCCAAAACTAACTTTGTTATTCCTTTGAACTTACCTCCCATATTCGAGGCACCATCATAGCACTGTCCTCTTAAGTGATCCATTGACAAATCAAGACGAAGAAAAATTTCTTTTAAAATACTAAACAGAGTTTGTGATTCAGTGTTGGGGGTCTCGTATAAGCCAATAAAGCCTTTGTTTATGATTAATTAATCATCAACAGTATGAATACAAAATGAGACTTGTTCATGAATCGAAGAATCACTTGTTTCGTCAACCATGATAGAAAAATGTTCAGTCTTATTGATTGAAGCCAATACCTTTCTCAACACAGACTTTCCTAGTAGAGCAATGATTTCGTTTTGAATATCGTGGGACATCCACTTAAACCCTGAACGCCCTAACCAATCTTTAAACTCAGCTATGTCATTATTTCGGAGTTCCAACAATTGAAAAATATTTCAGTTTACATCTTTGTGCCTTCTAATTGCTAGTCCTTGTCGGCATAGAAATTGCACAGTAGTAAAAATTGTCTTCCTTCATATCACTATCTAACAGTTCATTCAATTGGGAGGCCACACTTCAGTTACTGACAGAATTTACTTTCAGAACACCTTCTTTACGCATAAGCATATTTCCATGAAGACAGAATTTTTGCAAAGCCTTTTTCCAGCTATAAAATACTAGGGAAGTAAATCCAACTTCTTTCTTTGAAGAAAATTGTAATAGATTTTTAGCACCTGCCTCTTTACAGGTTTTGCAAAAAACTTTTTCGGTAGATGCTCCATACTCTAGCCATATAATTTGATCAACCAAGACTTCTGAAATAATCCTCCCTTACCGGATTGTCCAGGTTTCAGCTATGAATGGTTCTCGCCTGAAGATGATGAAGTAATTGATGACACAATAATTGTTGGAGGCTGACTTCAACTTCCAAGCGCACCTTTTTGGTAGCAAATTTATCCATTGCAAACTTAATTCACAATACACTGCGAGACTACAGTAAATGAATAAAATATAGTCATATAAAACAGTCCACTAGACACTAAAGTCGGAACACTAAACACTTCTGCAGCATGCACTGAACGAAACTATCCACACTCAATGACTGCGACAGCAAGGTTGGCTTTATATAGTCGCGTCGTCGTAAAGTCTCAAAGCATCAAGGCGATGCGAGGCGGAGGGTTCCAGGCACTTCTGCTCCAGATCTTTTGATGTCGCTGCGGCCACAGTGATGGCCCACTGGCGCCAAACTTTACCTGATGGTTCGCGCATTGGGACAAATTCCGCAGCGCCATAACACCGTCATTCACATTACTCGTTTTCAGTTAACCTGGTTACTACAGTAGTAATTATTTGCTGTAACTCATTGCTGAATGTATTCTAAAAAGTAACTATCGTCAAACAAGGAAAATAAAAAATTCCAACATAATTTTGTGATTTTACAAAGCATAATATAACTAATAATTTTCTTAAATTATTGGTGGCTATGCCCCACCAAACGAATTTTTGAGGGTGCCCCGGACCCCCTCAGATCCTCTGGAGTTGGCACTTATGATTATCTCTGAAGAAGATTCGAGAGAGACGTCAGATAGAATGACATTGACATCATCAGACTGTGTACCTCCTGTCTCCTTCAGCAGGTGAGGTCTTTGATTTCGATTTTTTTGGTCTGAGGCGGCTTCGGAGCCACAACCTCAAGAGTGATAGAGGGTGTAGCAGTGCTGGGCAGTGCACAAGACTTGACCCGTGGAGGGGCAGGAAGGTTCATGATGTCAGCAACCATGACCTTTTCTGAAGTTAGAGGGGGAGGAGCAGATTTCAAAGGAACTGCAGCAGCATATGTGCACTGACAAATGCAGGTGCTAGCACTGGCATTAGCAACCTCTGTTTGTGTAGCAGCATCGGTTTTCAGGATTGGCTGTTTAGAATGGAAGATAAGGAGGCAGCGAATGTGGGTTCTTGGCTTCACCATACGCGTTGAGCTTTGTCGTTTTGATCTCCTGGATCTTCCACTACTCAAGGAAAACTCTGCAGTACCTGCTTCAGACAGGGTGATTCCCAAAGCAGCCAACACACTTTTGAGGAGAGGAGCAACCAACTCCCTCCTGGGCGACGTTACCAAATTTCCCACAAGTGGCTTCTCCTTCACAGCTGAGAGTAGTGTGCCCAACATGGTGGCATTTAAAACACCACGTTGGATTTGAGTAAGAAGGTTGTACAATGAGGTGTAGGAAACCTGCCTTCACATGCTCTGGTAGTTTGGTGCTGTTAAATGTGAGGATAAACGAGTCTGATTTTACGAGATTGCCATCCATCCATTTCGCAATGTGTTGCACGTCGACAATCCCTTCTTGGGACCATTTCACTTCAGGTCTTCTCCGGGAATGTCAACTAGTTACTTGCAAGTCACAAAGGTGTTGTGTAATTCAGTTTCTATCGCATACTCCCTGAAGCATTGAGCTTCCTGAAGTTTCTTGATCTGTTGGGAGCTAGATGTTTCAACCAACAGGGCCCCATTTCGCAACCGCTTGACAGATTTTAAGTTGCCAGTAACGCCTTCTAAGGCTTTTTGTATGTAAAATGGCGAAATTTTTTCAAAACCCTCCTCTTTTCCTTTAACTACAAGAAACACTTTCTCTGAAGCGGCTTGCATTCTGTTACTACTGACTGAATCAGGTGGACTGCCTGCATGAGCCCTCTTGTTAGACTCACACCTTGAGATTGAGGTCCTTTTATAGAAGTTTATTCCGTCCTCGCGACATGGGCAGTCAGCCCTGTTTCCTGAGACACACAACGTTCCACCACCACACCACACAGTGGTTGCTGAAGCATGCCAAGACCTTATGGTGACAGAAAACTGGTGGCGCTTACCAGTCCCTGGCTCAGGAACCATAGGGTCGCCAAGCCCATACTCAGCAAACAAATGCTGAGCCTCTGTGGGTGGCAGGAGTGGAAAGGGAGAGGGGAGAGGAGACAGGAGAAAGGGGAAAAGACTTGAAGGTGCATTGTCAGAATAGAAGATGTGTGTAGAGCTGGAGAGGGAGCACGGAAGGGGACAGGTAGGTCAACGAAGGCATAACTGTGAAGGTTGAAGTCGGGGAGGTGGGTTACATGAACAAAGGATACATTGTAAGGAGAGTTCCCACGAGTGCAATTCAGAAAAACTGGTGTTGGTACGAAGTATCCAGATGGCACAGGCTGTGAAGCACTCAATGAAGTGCAGCACATCTCCTTTGTAAACCAGATGGCTGCTTTCAAGGGTAGTCATCTGTGTGTGCGTGTGTGTGTGTGACTTTTTTTATTTCGAAAGGAAGTCTTTTGGCCAAACACTTTCATGATTAGCAATCTTTCCATTGTCTCTGTCTGTAATTCATCACCACATTCATGTGGTGAGTAGCAATGTATCCTTTTCATAATATTGTTACTTATAATTACTAACCCTATATGGCCCCATATTACCACTATCCTCTACAATGGATAGTCAAGATTTATGGGAATTGTGTGACCCATGCATATACATTTTGTGCCACATACCCTCCAAACCTATGAAGGATTTGAATCCATGCCACAAAGACTCACTACTGTATTGCATACCAAAGGTGAACAAACATGCTATTAAGAAGGTGGTGATAATGTTTTGGCTCTTCAGCCTATATCACTCATTTTTCCCAATGGAACATTTGAAGATGAAATTCATCATTTCTGTTTTTGCTTTGCTACTGTAGTACAAGTTTATATGCCAACTAGCTCTGCAGATGATGAAGAAATTGAAGAAATGTACGATGAAATAAAAGAAATTGTTCAGATAGTGAAGGGAGACGAAAATTTAATAGTAATGGGTAACTGGAATTCGAGTGTAGGGAAAGGGAGAGAAGGAAACATAGTAGGTGAATATGGATTGGGGCTAAGAAATGAAAGAGGAAGCCGCTTAGAATTTTGCACAGAGCACAACTTAATCATAGCTAACACTTGGTTTAAGAATCATGAAAGAAGGTTGTATACGTGGAAGAACCCTGGAGACACTAAAAGGTATCAAATAGATTATATAATGGTAAGACAGAGATTTAGGAACCAGGTTTTAAGTTGTAAGACATTTCCAGAGGCAGATGTGGACTCGGACCACAATCTATTGGTTATGACCTGTAGATTAAAGCTGAAGAAACTGCAAAAATGTGGGAAATTAAGGAGATGGGACCTGGATAAACTGAAAGAACCAGAGGTTGTACAGAGTTTCAGGGAAAGCATAAGGGGACAATTGACAGGAATAGGGGAAAGAAATACAGTAGACGAAGAATGGGTAGCTCTGAGGGATGAAGTAGTGAAGGCAGCAGAGGATAAAGTAGGTAAAAAGACGAGGGCTGCTAGAAATCCTTGGGTAACAGAAGAAATATTGAATTTAATTGATGAAAGGAGAAAATATAAAAATGCAGTAAATGAAGCAGGCAAAAAGGAATACAGACGTCTCAAAAATGAGATCGACAGGAAGTGCAAAATGGCTAAACAGGGATGGCTAGAGGACAAATGTAAGGATGTAGAAGCTTATCTCACTAGGTGTAAGATAGATACTGCCTACAGGAAAATTAAAGAGACCTTTGGAGAGAAGAGAACCACGTGTATGAATATCAAGAGCTCAGATGGCAACCCAGTTCTAAGCAAAGAAGGGAAGGCAGAAAGGTGGAAGGAGTATATAGAAGGTTTATACAAGGGTGATGTACTTGAGGACAATATTATGGAAATGGAAGAGGATGTAGATGAAGACGAAATGGGAGATACGATACTGCGTGAAGAGTTTGACAGAGCACTGAAAGACCTGAGTCGAAACAAGGCCCCCGGAGTAGACAACATTCCATTAGAACTACTGACGGCCTTGGGACAACCAGTCCTGACAAAACTCTACCAGCTGGTGAGCAAGATGTATGAGACAGGCGAAATACCCTCAGACTTCAAGAAGAATATAATAATTCCAATCCCAAAGAAAGCAGGTGCTGACACACGTGAAAATTACCGAACTATCAGTTTAACAAGTCACAGCTGCAAAATACTAACGCGAATTCTTTACAGACGAATGGAAAAACTGGTAGATGCGGACCTCGGGGAGGATCAGTTTGGATTCCGTCGAAATGTTGGAACACGTGAGGCAATACTGACCTTACGACTTATCTTAGAAGAAAGATTAAGAAAAGGCAAACCTACGTTTCTAGCATTTGTAGACTTAGAGAAAGCTTTTGACAATGTTGACTAGAATACTCTTTTTCAAATTCTAAAGGTGGCAGGGGTAAAATACAGGGAGCGAAAGGCTATTTACAATTTGTACAGAAACCAGATGGCCGTCATAAAAGTCGAGGGGCATGAAAGGGAAGCAGTGGTTGGGAAAGGAGTGAGACAGGGTTGTAGCCTCTCCCCGATGTTATTCAATCTGTATATTGAGCAAGCAGTAAAGGAAACAAAAGAAAAATTTGGAGTAGGTATTAAAATTCATGGAGACGAAGTAAAAACTTTGAGGTTCGCCGATGACATTGTAATTCTGTCAGAGACGGCAAAGGACTTGGAAGAGCAGTTGAACGGAATGGACAGTGTCTTGAAAGGAGGATATAAGATGAACATCAACAAAAGCAAAACGAGGATAATGGAATGTAGTCAAATTAAATCGGGTGATGGTAAGGGAATTAGATTAGGACATGAGACACTTAAAGTAGTAAAGGAGTTTTGCTATTTAGGAAGTAAAATAACTGATGATGGTCGAAGTAGAGAGGATATAAAATGTAGACTGGCAATGGCAAGGAAAGCGTTTCTGAAGAAGAGAAATTTGTTAACATCGAATATAGATTTATGTATCAGGAAGTCGTTTCTGAAAGAATTTGTTTGGAGTGTAGCCATGTATGGAAGTGAAACATGGACGATAACTAGTTTGGACAAGAAGAGAATAGAAGCTTTCGAAATGTGGTGCTACAGAAGAATACTGAAGATAAGGTGGATAGATCACGTAACTAATGAGGAGGTATTGAATAGGATTGGGGAGAAGAGAAGTTTGTGGCACAACTTGACTAGAAGAAGGGATAGGTTGGTAGGACATGTTTTGAGGCATCAAGGGATCACAAATTTAGCGTTGGAGGGCAGCGTGGAGGGTAAAAATCGTAGAGGGAGACCGAGAGATTAGTACACTAAGCAGATTCAGAAGGATGTAGGTTGCAGTAGGTACTGGGAGATGAAGCAGCTTGCACAGTATAGAGTAGCATGGAGAGCTGCATCAAACCAGTCTCAGGACTGAAGACAACAACAACAACAACAACAACAACTGTCAGCTTCAGTTCCTGGGTCATCCATGAGTGTCTGGACACAAACTTTCATGCCACTGACAGCGTTTATACACAATCAGAATTTCTTTGGGTTTAGGAAATCTTTCAATGAGATTGTGCTATGTTGGTTACTAAATGCTGCACACGTCGCCCCCTTGACTGCCAAATGCATTTCATTCAGCATCTCTCAATCTACAGCTGGTAAATAGTACTACTATCGATAGTGGCATGACATAGGAAATTGTACCCCTCACATATCACTGGTTCTCTCAAACTTTCTGTGACAAGTATTTGTTTTTTTTCCAACATGAGCATTGTCTCGTCGTTTTACGTTCAACTACCCTAATCATTAAAAGTCATGCACTGTCATGCAAGGAGTCATTGTTAGGGTTGCACCAAAATTATTTAAGCAGTTCCCTGATGCGGTGAAATATGAGCCTAGATGTTTTGCATCAATTGGTACGGCAACAATGAGTAATTATCCTGTTTATTTGTGGAAGATGTCAGTAACTACACCCAAAATCAGTGAATCAAGCAGTATTGACGTTTTCAGCTAGTAGCATCAATTGTCAGTACATTATTACTTGAACAGTTACGAATACCCCCATGGACTGTCACAGTAATAGGATTTTTTTGGGAATGTCATACAGAAATGGGCAAACTTCAGTGTGGAGGTGGAAATTTAATTGTTAATGTAGGCATGGTTGGGTCTAGGAATTGTTAGCAAGTGTGTTATTTGCATAATCAAAGTAAAATGATGTAAGTTTCAAATCAACATTTTTCAACCTTAATTGGAGGATCTTTAAAATTCATTAGTAGGCAAAGAGGGACATTTCGTTTTAGTTAACACAGTTAGACTTCTTCAAAACGAAGTAGATTCTTTCTGTCACTCAAATGTGACAGCCACAAGTAATAATTTGAAATGAAGAACGAAGAAAAAAGGGGGGATCGGAAAGTTACAAGCCCTGTAGCTTGTATTACAGCTACTACGCACCAATCAATATTTCTGTAGTAGTTTCTTTATAGTGACCGTATACCACGAACTGTTCTAAGAGGTACATATCTATCCACTCCATGGTCAACTATTCTTCTAAACTTGAGCTACTGCGGCTCTGCATACTCCTGACCAGAGATAAGTGTTCTGATGGTTGTTTGGAGATAATGGATTAAACAGTGAGGTCATAAAACCCTTGGTCCACGGGTAGTTCATCTGCAGTTAGTGACGTCCATCAGGAAAGTTTTCTGATGGTGAAAGTAAATTAGTGCATTGAAATCGAGTTATTGGTCGCAATAACGATGCCAGAGCCGAGAAACAATGTATGGACAAATACACTACTGGCCATTAAAATTGCTACACCAAGAAGAAATGCAGATGCTAAACGGGTATTCAATGGACAAATATATTATACTAGAACCGACATGTGATTACATTTTCACCGAATTTGGGTGCATAGATCCTGAGAAATGAGTACCCGCAACAACCACCTCTGGCCATAATGACAGCCATGATACGCCTGGGCATTGAGTCAAACAGAGCTTGGATGGCGTGTGCAGGTACAGCTGCCCATGCAGCTTCAACACGTTACCACAGTTCATCAAGTGTAGTGACTGGCGTATTGTGATGAGCCAGTTGCTCGGCCACCACTGAGCAGACGTTGTCAATTGGTGAGAGATCTGGAGAATGTGCTCGCCAGGGCAGCAGTCAAACATTTTCTGTATCCAGAAAGGCCTTTACAGGACCTGCAACATGCGGTCGTGCATTATTCTGCTGAAATGTAGGGTTTCGCAGGGATTGAATGAAGGGTAGAGCCACTGGTCGTAACACATCTGAAATGTAACGTCCACTGTTCAAAGTGCCGTCAATGCAAAGAAGAGGTGAGCGAGATGTGTAACGAATGACACCCGATACCATCACGCCGGGTGATACGGCTGTATGGCGATGACGAATAGACGTTTCAAATGTGCGTTCACCGCGATATCGCCAAACACGAATGTGACCATCATGATGCTGTAAACAGAACCTGTATTCATCCGAAAAAATTACGTTTTGCCATTCGTTCACGAAGGTTCGTCGTTAAGAACAGCATCACACGTGCTCCTGTCTGTGATGCAGCTTCAAGGGTAATCACAGCCGTGCTCTCCGAACTGATAGCCCATGCTGCTGCAAACGTCGTCAAACTGTTCGTGCAGATGGTTGTTGTGTTGCAAACGTCCCCATCTGTTGACTTAGGGATCGAGACGTGGCTGTACGATCCATTACAGTCATGCAGGTAAGATGCCTGTCATCTCGACTGCTAGTGATACGTGGCTGTTGGGATCCAGCACGGCATTCTGTATTACCTCCCTGAACCCACCGATTCCATATTCTGCTAACAGTCATTGGATCTCGACCAATGCGAGCAGCAATGTCGCGATACGATAAACCGCAATCGCGATACGCTACAATACGACCTTTATCAAAGTCGGAAACGTGATGGTACACATTTGTCCTCCTTACACGAGGTTCAAATGGTTCAAATGGCTCTGTGCACTATACGACTTAACTTCTGAGGTCATCCGTTGCCTAGAACTTATAACTAATGAAACTTAACTAACCTAAGGACATCACACACATCCATGCCCGAGGCAGGACTCGAACCTGCGACCGTAGCGGTCGATCGGCTCCAGACTGAAGCGCCTAGAACCGCACGGCCACTCCGGCCGGTCCTTACACGAGGCATTACAACAACGTTTCGCCAGGCAACGCTAGTCAACTGCTGTTTGTGTATGAGAAATCGGTTGGAAACTTTCATCATGTCAGCAAGCTGTAGGTGTCGCCACTGGCGCCAATCTGAATGCTCTGAAAAGCTAATCATTTGTATATCACAGCATATTCTTCCTGTCCGTTAAATTTAGCGTCTGTAGCATCTCATCTTTGTAGTGTAGCAATTTTAATGGCCAGTAGTGTATATACAGATCTGCACATCTGTGAAAAAATCTGTGTGTGAAGCATACAACAACTACCACCCTCATATCTTAGTAAAATATCTGGTTGAGATGCCTGGAAAATTCTGATACTATGGAAAATCGCTAAGCAAGTGTGGGGTTTCACGTGTTGATCACCCTGGTGTGGCAGCTGAAGATAGGCGAAGTTTTCAATTTCACATTTACGAAATCATTCACCCAGGAGAGTCGTATAAATATAGAATCGTTTGACCACATGGATGACATACTAATAAGCATATATGACATAGAGAAATGACTGAAAGAGTTGAAAATAAATCAGTTTCCAGGTGTGGATGGAATCCCAATTCAGATTTACAATAAGTGCTCTACAGCAATGCCCCCTTACTTAGATTGCATTTATCATGAATCTTTCATCCAGTGTGAAGCCACGAGGAATTGGGAAAAAATGCAGGTGACTCTTGCAAACAAGAAGGATAAAAGAACAGACCTGAAAAATTACTGAACAATATCTTTAACACCGATTTGCTGTAGAGTCCCTGAACATATTTTTGGTAAGAATATAACGAAATTCCTTGAAGCCAAGAAGCTTATGGCCACAGATTAGCATGGTTTGAGAAAGCATTATTTGTGCAAAACTCAGTTTATCCTTTCCACACATGATACACTGCGAATTATGGATGAATGGCAACAAGCAGATTCTATATTTCCGGAACGCATTTGACACTGTGAGCAACTGCAGACTGTTAATGAGGGTGAGAGCATAAGAAATACGTTATCAGATATGTGAGTAGTTTGAAAACTTCTTAAGTAACAGAACTCAGTACCTAGTCCTTAATGGCCAGTGTTCATGAGAGACAAGGGTATCGCTAGGGTTGCCACAAGGAACTGTGACAGGACCACTTTTATTATCTGTGTAAATAAACGATCTGCTGGACAGGGTGAGCAGCAATCTGTGGTTGTTTGCTAATGGTACTGTGCTGTATGGGAAAGTGTCAAAGTTGAGTGACGGTAGGAGGATACAAAAAAAGACTTAGACAAAATTTATAGTCAATGTGATGAATGGCAGTTAGCTCAAATTGTAGAAAAATGTTAAATTAAAGTGGATGAGTAGGGAAAAATAAACCTGCAATGCTTGGATACAGCATTAGTAGTGTTTTGCTTGACACAGTCATGTTGTTTAAGTATCTGGGCATAAAGTTGAAAAGTGATATGAAATGGAATGACCATCTGAGGATTGTGGTAGCAGAGGTGAATGGTCGACTTCGGTTTATTGGAAGAATTTTAGGGAAGTGTGGTTCATCTGTAAAGAAGACCACATACAAGACGCTAGTGTGACCTATTCTCGAGTACTGCTCAAGTGATTGGGATCACCAGATCAGATAAAATGAAGACACCGAAGCAATTCAGAGATGGGCAGTTAGATTTGTTACCAGTAGGTGCAAACAACTGGCAAGTGTTACAGAGATGCTTTGAGAACTCAAATAGAAATCCGTGGAGAAAAGGCGATGTTCTTTTCAAGGAATGGCATTGAGAAAATTTAGAGAATTGGCATTTAAAGCAGACCGCAGAACGATTTTACTGCCACAAACATACATTCTGTGTAAGGACCACAAAGATAAGATACAAGAAATTAGGGTTCATACGGAAGCATATACACAATTGTTTTTCCCTTGTTCTATTTGTGAGTGTTACAGTGCAAGAAATGACTTGTAGTAGTACAGGATATCCTCTGTCATGACCGTGTGGTGGCATGTGGAGTATTATGCAGACGTACATACAGGTCAGGAATGTATGTAGGTCAGAGTATGTGAGGGGTCACCAAGGGCTCAATATAGCAATGGAAACCCCACATGCATCTCACGCCTACGAACCTGATGAAGGGCAAAGACAGTTATGAGCAAAGAATGTCTTGTAGTCAGGAAATTCAGAACAGTAAAAGTGATAAGGCTAAAACGGCAATAAACATTAGTTGGACCATTGATAATACATACACTATGTGATCCGTATCTGACTTGCAAGTTCGTGGCACCCTCCATAGTTAATGCTGGCATTCAGTATGGTGTTGGTCCACCCCTTGGCCTTGATGACAGCTTCCAATCTCGCAGGCACACGTTCAATCAGGTGCTGGAAGGTTTCTTGGGGATTGGCAGCCCATCCTTCAAGGAGTGCTGTACTGAGGAGAGGTATCGACGGCAGTCGGTGAGGCCTGGCACGAAGTCAGAATTCCAAAACATCCAAAGGTGTTCTATAGGATTCAGGTCAGGACTCTGCGCAGGCCAGTCCATTACAGGGGTGTTATTATCTTGCAACCACTCTACCACAGGCTGTGCATTCTGAACAGGTACTCAACTGTGCTGAGAGATGCAATGCCATCCCTGAATCGCTCTTCAGTAGTGGGAAGCAAGAAGGTGCTTAAAACATCAATGTAGGGCTGCGCTGTTGCAGTGCCACATGAAACAAGTGGTGCAAGCAACCTTTATGAAAAACATGACCACACCATAAAACCAACACCTCCGAATTTTACTCTTCGCTCGCAGAAGATGTTCACTGGGCATTCGCCTTACTAACACCCTGCCACTGGATCGCAACATCTTGTACCATGATTCGTCATTCCACACAATGTTTTTCGACTGTTCAATCCTCTAATGTTTACGCTCCTTACACCACGCAAGGGGTCGTTTGGCATTTACTGGCGTGATGTGTGGTTTATGAGCATCTGCTCGGATCATGAATTCCAAATTTTCTTACCTCCCACATAACTGTCACAGTACTTGCAGTGAATCCTGATGCAGTTTGAAATTCTTGGGTGATGGTCTGGATAGATGTCTGCCTAACAGACATTACAACCCTCTTCAACTGGCGATGGTCTCTGTCAGTCAACAGACGAGGTCGGCCTGTACACTTTTGTGCAGTACATATCCCTTCATGTTTCCATTTCACTATCACGTTGGAAACAGTGGACCTAGAGATGTTTAGGAGTGAGGAAATCTAACATATAGACGTATGACACAAGTGACACCCAATCACCTGACCACGTTCGGTGTCCATCAATTCCGCATAGTTCCCCAATCTGCTCTCTCACAATGTCTAATGACTGCTGAGGTCGCTGATATGTAGTACCTGGCAGTAGGTGCCAGTACAATGCACCTAGTATGAAAAATGTACGTTTTTGGGGGTGTCTGGACACTTTTGATCACATAGTGTAGGTATCTGTGTACAGAAGCAAGCAGATGTAGACGAAACTGGACATGTTTTCTTCTTGGTCCTTTCCTGTTTGTGTTTGACAAAAATTCTCGAAATTGCCTGGCTGTAGTAAGACGAATTTTGGTGTCAGAGATGGACATCCACCTGATAACCTTTGTTGCTGTAGAGAGGATGCAACTAACTCTGCCCCAAGATGAATCACAAATTATAATTCTTTTTTCTACATACAGAACACAGGCACTGAAGCATACAAAATCCAATAAACGAAGAAAAATTATTTGATAACATTTTTACAGTCTGCTTGTGGTCATTTGGTAGCTTTGCAACCGAGAGTCACTCCTACTGACCCCTCCCCACCCCACCCCCATATCTACTCATATGTTATTAAACCACTATTCCAGAACCCATAACCAGCAGCAGGTTGCCTGTCTAATGGCTCCCAGGAGCTAAAAATTTGATTTTTAATACTTGGCTCAGATATTGATCAAATTTAAAATGCTGCCATAATCTAATTAAGATGTATAATCATAAATTAAAAATTTAACACAATACGACAAGTATTACAGTTAGAAACTAAGAGTGTGTGTGTGTGGTTTTTTTCTGAGGCACCGTAACTAATGGCGTGGACAACACACCTGGACTATATTCATCCACTCTTGGGGAATGAAAGCATTTTGAGACTTCCAAAAAACTTAACGTACAATTTAAACCTTTTGAAACTTTGGCTCTGAGCACTATGGGACTGAACTGCTGTGGTCATTAGTCCCCTAGAACTTAGAACTACTTAAACCTAACTAACCTAAGGACATCACACACATCCATGCCCGAGGCAGGATTCGAACCTGCGACCGTAGCAGTCGCACGGTTCCGGACTGCGCGCCTAGAACCGCGAGACCACCGCGGCCGGCTTTTGAAACTTTTCTCGCAACATCCTTCACAAAATGATGGAAGAAGAACAGTTTATCACTTACTACATTTCCACCGTTCACATTGTAAAACTTCAGCATGTGTTGTAATTTATTATTTCATTACTACCGACTGTTCCAAACACAGTTCGCAGACAGTGTCCAAACACATCACTGAATGTACATGTCAAATTTCATCATTGTATAACACATAGTTCAAGAGATATGACTCCATGTGCATTTTGATGGATTAGAAACTAGCTTTTGCTTAAAATGGAGTGCAAATTTCCAAGACTATATTCATCCAGTGTTTTATAATGAGCCTACTTGGCAACTTCCAACTAACTTTAAGCATAATTTCAAACTTTTTCTCACTTGCATGTTAGTAGGGAAAATGTAACACATTAACTCATTTGTACAATGAATCAGGCGTTTGAAGCTGTTCTGTGCCTGAGAGTTAGATTTTTTAAGGAATTGGGCGTTTTCTGGTTCTTGTTGTGATCTATGACAACACTTGGTTTTTGCACCAAGCCAATCTTCCTTCTTACTTCCTTTAAATGCATCATCACAGGATGTGCAGCTCTTCACGTTCTCTGCCTTTGAAGTGAGACATCCAGCTGATGTGCAGAATGGGAAGTGCCTTCTGTGCAGTGCCATGTTTTAAAATATTTCACACAGAAAACAATTCGTAATTACGTGGAAATCATTTTCCATCTAGTCTTTAGTACATTATATTCCACTTTGTTTTTGTCCATTAATAAAAATCAAGAAAGAAACGATTTAACTGGTGTGCAAGGTATGTGGCAAAACTGCGCCGACCACCATTAGGGAATTACCCACAGAGACACAGGAGAGTTCACAAAAAATATCCACTTACCCCCTATAAGTAAAGTAAAGTAGTCACCAATCAAGTAAAGTAGTAGTCAGTGGTTTAGTAGGCATGGTCCTGTTCAAGGTGCTATGTCCTTATCTTCCTATTGCCTTTGCAATTACTGACCCAGCCAGTTATAAGGGGACCTACTAACCACTGACACCCACCTACAAACATTCAATTAACCCTTTAACTACTCTGGATGTGTTAACGCGCGCCTTTCTACCTGTCCCTGTAAGCTCTGAACGTATTTACGCACACCATCAGTCCTTCTAACTGGTACTCTGAACATGTTTACGAGCGCCGCCTTAAGCCGTCGGCACACGGACCGTGCATCCAAACGTTGAGCGTGGCGAGTTTCTGACGTCATAGCGTGGAATAGCACGTTCCAGAGTCTTTCCGAACGTGCAGAGCAATATCTGGCAGGTCAGATATCCTGAGCGTGCGTCTGAGCGTTGACCAATGAGATAGCACAACGCCACCTACGTCACATGCTCGCTGTCTCCCTTCAGTACAGAGTTGTGAGGCACCATATTGGCATTCATTTCAAGCCTATATGTATGTATGCCTTTCTGAGCAGCAAAAAATTGAGAATCGCTAAAAGACCTGTCGTTAGTTGTGTGATTCGTTCCAATAAAATAACGAGAAACATCATACTCGTGGCAAAAGACTTATTGTAACTTGCGTATTATGAGAGTAGGCTATTTGAAGGCAGCGACACATTGAAGATCCATCCAAAACGCATTGTTCTTAGTACAATTTGTTATAATTAAATTTCAATTAGTAACAAAATTACCTACGATTAACGATTTTAGCAATAGTAATACAATATGAGTAAGTACAAACAGCGTGTTGTTTGTTTAGCGTAATGAATAGCGTGTCTATCCAGTAATGACTTTTTGTGTAGGCAGTGGATCGCATCTTAAAACTCCCAATTTTTTTTCCTAACATTCGAGTTTTTATTAGGTTCTGATACTGTATTATTAGTTTAATATAAGTATATGCTATAATATTTCATGTTATGTAAATGAAAGTTCACCTGTTTTTGAGAGGTGACTTTATTCGATTGGCTTAATCTGCAGGACAGCTTGCGCTACTTGTACAAAGATATTTTGCTCCTTTTCCTTTTATGCTTTGTAATTCATATGTTGCAAAGATTCTGCTACTGGTTAGGAAGAGTGATCAAGTAAGACTGACCTTAGGGTCTTACTAAAATGTGAGAATGATGAAATAATGTTTATCTTATGTGGAGAAGTATTCCAAATCTACTGCACTGTTTGTAATGGAACTTTTATAAACCTGTGTCCTTATTAATTGGGCATGGTACTTTTCTTTTCGTGGACGATGGAGGAAATGTGCGATTTAATAGAGCTAACGTCGGAATTTTACGCGCACCCGTTGAGTAATCAGTGCACTAGAAACATCCCTCAACTGCCACTGGAGTGCATTACGATCGCGTATACCACGTTGGAGCCCATGTACCGTATGCACAAGTTGCATCGTTCCTGAGCGTTCAGCAGCACGTTGACCTGGGCACGTCCAACGTTAACGTTCGACAGCACGGCCCATGTGCCGACAGCTTTAGTGGCACTTGTGTGCTCCTGACGTGCTGAGATGGGCTGCCGCTTCTTCCGCCGTGGCCTCTGGCCGCGTTAACGCGCCCAGCCGTATATTCTTGCCGAGCGCCTAGTAGCTGTTCAGCGTTCTGCCGGCACGGTTGAAATCTCGTGAGCGTTTGCTGCTGTGCTCTTGTGTAGCAGTTTTCGTCTGCGCACTTACTGACTGTTGACACCCTTACCGTTCTGAGAAGAAAATGACACGCCGTCATGGTTGTACAGAAGAAGAAATCCTCGAAATTCTCGCTAGAAGAGACAGTGAGAATGAAATTTTCGTCAGCGATGGTAGTGATTATTATTCGACTGAATCTCGAAGTAACAGTCCAGTCAACAAGGGAGTGCTGTCATTCAGAATCTGATGAGTGTGAGAGTGATAGTGAAGTGCCATTGAAAAGACCTCGCCTTAGCGACACATTTGACTGAAAGAAAAGTGATTTTAGTCCATTTATGCATGCGTTCGATGCTTCAGCTTTTGGACACAACAATGGTTTAGGGCCAGATCCACGTATTTTATCATATTTCCTAGTATTTTTAACGGAAGAATTGATGAAATTTGTAGCAGATGAAACCAACAGTTTTTTTTTTGTATACGAAAGAAAATACGCCAGAATAAGAGCATTCTCGTTTGTCCAGATGGAAGGAAGCGGGTTTCGAGGAACTGTATTCCTTCGTCGCTGTTTGTATGCTAATGGGTTGTGCGAAAAAGGTGAAAATCAGTTAGTATTGGTCCACAGACATACTCTTGAACACTCCTGTTTTCCCCCAAATTATGCCCAGGGACCGTTTTCTGTTAATTTTAAGATTGCTTCACTTCAGTGACAACTCTGTCAGCAATGAAGGAGACAGGTTATTTAAACTGAGGTATATTGTTGTTAAAATTCGCGCAACATTTCGCAGCACATTTTATCCATATCAAAAGCTATGCATTGACGAAAGCCTCTTACTGTTCAAAGGGCGATTATCGTTCAAACAGTACATTCCCTCCAAAAGAAGTAGGTTTGGAATAAAAACATCTGTGCTATGCGACTACGGGACGGGTTATATCCTGGATTTCATTGTTACACGGGCACAAATAATACAATTGACTTCCACAATCTGGGGAAAAGTGGTGACATAGTAGCAACATTGATGAAACCATTTTTAGGAACGGGACATACGATCTACGTCGATAATTGGTATTGAAGCCAAGACCTGTTGCTTTGGCTTCATAACCATGGAACAAACGCATGTGGTACTGTTCGCAAAAACTGACGCAACATGCCAAAATTAGAAAACAAACTAAAACGAGCAGAAATACAGTTTATGTCCACTGACACAATCCTTACCATGAAATGGTGTGACAAAAGAGAAGTGTGGATGTTGACCACCTGTAACAGTGCAGAAATGGTTGAGATGGAAAAGACAAACACAAAGATAGAAGAAAGATTAAGGAAACACAATGTGTTGCAGATTACAACAAGAGTATGGGAGCTCTTGACCACTGTGACATACCGCTGAGTTCAGTTCAATCAACACGAAAAACTATCAAGTGGAACAAAAAGTTCTTTTTCCACGTACTGGATCTGCGTATTTTTAAATGCCCATGCTCTCCAGAGAGTAGTAACAGGACGGAAAATGCAACTAGCGGAACTTCATTTGTGTCTGGTAACAGAGCTTGTTGAAACTTACGCAAATCAACGGAGGAAAGCTGGCAGAGGAAGGCGTTCTGAAGACGAGAATCCTCTAAGATTTACTGGGAGGCATTTTCCAAAGGTCACTGAGATGGAAAACTCTAAGAAACTTCCGCCAATGCGTCGATGCACAGTATGCTCGAAGCAGAAAGTGCGCCAAGAAACGAGCTACAAATGTAGAGCATGCAAAATACCACTATTTGTAGTGTTATGTTTTGAGGCCTATCACACTAAACAAAAATATTCACTTACTTTCTAAAAGCAAAGGACAACAGTAAAGAAATAAAAAATATTAAAAAAACAAAAATTGTATACAAAATAAAACAAAAACAAAAAAGATATATTTTTAACTTTGACAGTGCCGGTCTAAAGCCCGGATCAAAAAGAAGGATGGGAAATATGTTCAGACGGTGTAAAAGGGACTCCAACACTTATGATTTCTGACTTTGAAGGTATTTTACAGAAGTGTTACTGCGCTCTCAAAAACACAAACTGCATTTCTCAGATGTCATTAAATCTATTACATACGTTAAGCATAAAATTAAAACAAGCATAGTGCTACATTGCTGATTTAAACAAACAACACGTTTGTTTGCATGGCCATCTTCCGCACCAGCTTTAATAATTAGTTTTTGTTAGCGTTGCCGTCTTAATCTTACTGCAATTAATGAAGAAGAATTTTACACTAGACACGTTTCGCTTTTATTTACAAACCATCTCCTGTGTTCACTGGTTTTCCTGCTTCATGTCAACCTCCGCTAATGAAGAGAGGGAAAGCAATGGTGCACAAAGGATGTAAAAATCAAGCAGGAAAACCAGTAAACACAGAAGATGCTTTTTAAATAAACGCGAAACGCGTCTCGTGTGAAATTCCTTTTTATTAATTTCAGTAAGCTTAAGACGGCAAAGCTAACAGTAATTAATTCTACATATAGTTTATTATAGTGATTCTTAGCAACATAAGCAGTTTCAATGCACATCATGTGTGTCCAGTAATTCATCTGCAGAGTCACTGTCACGGAAAAAGTATCAAGATACATCGTGTGTCAGTGATCACAGTCAGAAGGAGAGACAGCCGCGGACGCCCTCGCTAGAGAAATATTCACCACAGGGCGTGCTTGGCCAAGCGGCGAGCTCAGCCGTAGGCAACGGTCCGTGGGGAAAGCCGTTAGCACAGCTACCAGGATTAAGCGGCCTCAACGGCACGCTCCACCCTGCTAGATGGATGCACAGCTGCAGGGGCCAAAGGATTAAGGAAGGTAAATGGTAGCCTTGCAACATTTGTGCAACAGGGATGTCCTATATTACACACAAACAAATTTTAGTTTCACCTATTTTGTACATGAATAACAAAGTTTTAGACTTCACAAGATGGGTACATTTCATTGATAAATCACAACAAATTTATGACATAGTGAGACTAATGTGTGTATCAAAGAAGCAGACTGCCTTGTTATGGTTCTGTTGTGGTTTTCAGTCCATCGACTGTGTGCCTCGTTCATCTTGCGTAACTACTCAACCTACATCCATTCCAATTTGCTAAATGTAGTCAAATCGTGTACTCCCTCTCCAACTCCCCCCACCAAACTGGCAATTTCTTGACACCTCAGGATGTTCCTTATCAACCAGTATCTTCTTTTAGTCAAATTGTGGCTTAACCCTTCGGTGTGCGCGCCTGCGGCAGATAGCCGCAAGATTTAGTTTTCTATTAGTATCACAGATAGTGTTACAGTTGCGTCCACGTCCAGATACGTATTTGTTGTTCTCAACGGATGTCACCACTTACTATATTTGCGCTATTCATGCTTTCAGCAGTTTGGTCGCTATTGTTGTTTGAAATGCGAGTGTTGCGTTTGCAGTGTGTTTGCCGCTCCGTGCCTTGTGATGTAAGTATTTTCTATACTTGTGTTTTTCTTTTGCCTCAAGGCATCTTTCTTTTATATTAGTATATAATGAATATTCGAATCAAATCAAAGTTCCCATATGCCATTTTCATTAATTTTTACAGTCTTTGATATTGATTTGCTACAATATATTACTTTTACAAAAACATGTGTTTCATTAAGTCTCATAAATGAGTGGAAATGGAGAAAATGAAGGCATTTGAAAGGCACCGTCTACTTCTATGTCCTGAAGAATATGAGAAAGTACTGCGTGAACTGTCAGAAGATGAATTACAATAACCCACTCATGGAAGTATGAAAGCCGCGCCACCGAAGGGTTAAATTTATTTTCTCCTCAACTCAGTTCAGAGCCTCCTATCTGATGCAACTATCTAACCTTCAGCATTTTCCTGTAGCAATACATTAAAAAAGCTCCTATGTTTGTGTGAACTTTATCAAATAAGTTTCACTTTACTACCAAGTTGGACTTCAGACATATACCTTTAGGAAACGCTTCCTAAGACTAATGTTATGAAATTTACCTTGTTCAGAAATGCTTTTCTTGTTACTGCAATTTACTCTACTTTGCCTAACAACAGCCTCTGTAGCTGATTGGCTAGTGTTGCTGTCCTTGGTGCAGAAGGATCGCAGTTCTAATCCTGGTACCACCTCAGATTTTTTTCAGAGGCATGAATGTCTGGAACAGGGCAAACTCAGCCTCATGGGGTCATATGGAGAGTTGCTCGACCAAAGAAATATCGGGATTCATTTATTGGTAATAACCACCAATCACACATCCCATGACGATGTAAGTAGCAAATGGTCAGTTGGACACGCCTAAGGCCTAGTCCATAAGTGGTATTTACGTTTACTTTGACTATCAGTTATTTTACTGCTCAAATAGCAAAACTGATGCACCACTCTAAGAATTTTAATTCCTCCTCTATTTCCCACAGAACTGGCTGTTTTAATATGACTACATTCCTGCACTCTTGTTTTACATTTGTTGATGTTCCCCTTAGCAACTCTTTCCAAGAGACAGATCACATATCATTGGGGACAGGCTACAACACTGTCTCATCCCTCTGCAATTACTGCTTCCCTTGCAAATTCTTCAACTCATAACAGCTGCCTCCTTGTTTTAAAACCTACAATCTTTTGCTCCCTGCATTTTATCCCTATTATCTGCAGAATTTCAATAAGTGTTTTCTCATCAGCATTGTCAAAAGAATCATCTAATTCTGCAAATGCAATAAATGTAAATTTGCCTTTCTTCAGCCTATCTTCTATGATAAGTTACAACATCATTATTACCTTCTGTGTTCCTACATTCTTCCAGAACCCAAACTGGTCTTCCACATGTCAGCTCCTACAAGTCTCTCCATTGGTTTGTATCTGGCCCATGGATGAAATTCGCAAAATTACTCCTAACTGTTTGTTAACTGGGATTGCTTACTGCCTTTCTGTTTTTGTTTTTTTATTCGTTCTTGTATTAACTTTAGTAAATAATTCATGTCCACTGCTGATGTATTACAACACAGAACTCTCGAAACTGGAAGTAATTTATAATGAATTAGCTGCAAACAATTGCTGTTATAGGCGTTTATTTTTACATGATAACGTTTAAGATGCCTGAAAACCTAACTTCAGATTTTACACTTATTTGTGTGTCGTCAACTATTGTTTCTTTACTAACGACGTAGCAAAATTTTGTAATGGGCATCTTTAAGACAGCCATTGTAAAATGTCGAAAGTATAGACAGAGACAATGTTCATGATGCATAAATCAGTGTAAATCTCTGAAGATGGGATGAACATAAAATGAATGTACTGTCAAAACATTGAGGATAGTACCTTGTACCACTGAGTCATTTCCTTTCCTGTTCCTCTCATGATTGGATCAAGGGGAAAACTATGGCCTATATGCCACTGTACAAGCCCTAAATTCTCTTCTTTTGTCTTTGCAGTCCCTACATGAAATTTATGTTTGCAGCAGTAGAATCATTCCGCAGTCAACTGCAAATGCCAGTTATCTAAATTTTCTGAATAGCATTTCATGAAACAATGCCATCTTCTCTCCAGGCATTCCCATTTGAGTTGATGAAGCATCCCTGTAATACATCTGTGTTGATCGAACGTACCAGTTATAAACTTAGTGATATGCCTCTGAACTGTTATGATGTCTTTTCTTAATCTGATCTGGTGGTATTACCAAGCACTCAGGCAGTACTGAAGAATGTGTGACACCAATGTTCCATATGTGGTCCCCTTTATAAATGACTTACACTTTCTTAAAATTCTCCCAATAAACCGAAGCCAAACACTCACCTTTTTACAACAACCTTTCACGCTAGTTCCATTTCATATCACTTTACCGCATTATGCTTAAATATTTAATCAACTGACAGTCTAGCAGCACACCACTAATGCTGTATTCTAACATTAAGGAATTGTTTTTCTGTTCATCTGCATTTTGAATTTTATACGTTTAGAGCAAGTTAATATTTGCTGGAAATTCTGTCCAAGTCATTCTGTACATCCATAGAGTCACTAAGCGATGATCCTTTCCCATATACTAAATCACCGCAAATAGCTATTCACCCTACGCATCACATCATTTACATACATCGATATCACAGGCAGTTGTATCACACTTCCGTGGGGCACTATTGATGATACCCTCATCTCTTATGAACACTAATAATCCAGGACAACATACTGGGTTCCGTTACTTACTAAGTTTTCAATCCACTCACATATCAAGGAAGTTATTCTGTATGCTCAGACCTTCATTAATATTTTGCATCAAACTCTTTCTGGAAATCTCATAATATTGTATCTACCTGTTGCCATTCATCTATGGTCTGTAGGGTATTGTAGCGTATCAACTGTGTTTGGACAAAACATATATCAGAGTGAAGTGAGTTGCAACAGATCCTGCCACATATGTGGGTGACAGTGTTATGCATTGCAAAGCAAAATACAACCAACTCTCATTGTAAAGTGGAGCAAGCTGGGTGCAGTACAGCAGCAGCTGATGCTGCAATATGCTAGTGGAAGGATGGAAGCCTTTCCTCACTTGCCTCCATGGAAGTGTTTAGAGTATGTGCCTTAAGCCCTAACCGAACATAGTCAGGAGCGTATATCTACTCATCTATTTGTGTACTAAATGATTCTCACCTCAGTATCAAAGTCCACATCATGAGCCTGTAACACTCAGAGTGACATCCTGGAATGCACAACGGGGTCTGCTCTTCAACCACAATATAGGACAGCCTGCCCTGAGTCATGAGGGAGTTGCCCACTCACTGAAGGAAGTTCATGGTCATAGTCAGCCAAGATGCTGCGCTGCCACACTATCATCACGGTCGCAGCTGAACACATCACCAACAGCAGCATTAGTGACACCACGTATGGCCCGACTCTATGTACTGTCAGCAATGCTGGATATCTATTGTTTTGCATGAGAGGCAACTGAACACCTCCACCAAACTGTTCCTGATGTACTATGGCTGAGACCCAGAATAAACAAATTAACTGAGCAAATCTACTGTTGTTCTGACATCTCATTTCACTGTCCATGGGTAACAATGTAAAGGTCATTTCACAGTAACGTGAGAAAAAGGCACACCCAGTTTCAAATGAGTGAAGATTTCTAAATTTGTGCCAATTTGCAGATGGAAGCTTTTCTACCTCATGGGCATTTATGATATTCGAACATAGAATATGTTTAATAATTCTGTTGCAACATAATGTTAAGAATATTAGCCTGTAATTTTCAGGGTCTGTTCTTTCACCATACTGGAGTCATCTGCACTTCTTTCAGTCACTTGGAACTTTGAACAGAACAGAACATTAAATGCAAGCCAAGTAAGGGGCCAATGCCATTTAGTTCTCTGTAAAGCCAAACTGGGATTCCATTTGGATCCTTAAAACTGAATTGGGATTCCATCTGGGCATGGCAAATTATTTGCTTTCAACTCTTTCAGTTGTTTCTCTACATCAGAGATGCCTACAATTATGTCTTCCATATGGGAGTCTGTCCAAGGGTATCCACACAATCCTCCTGCATGAATGAATTCTTAAATGCAAAATTTAAAACTTGTTTTTCTTTTGCTATTTTCTGTTGCCACATCAGTTTGGTAGGTGCCCAATAGGACAGAGGCTTTCAATCCACTTACTGATGTTACATATGGTCAGAATTTTCTCAAGTTCTCAGCTAGATCTTTTGCTAAGGTATGATGGTGGAAGATTATGCATGCTTTGGGCATCATTCTTTTTACAGATATATGAATTTCTATTAACATTTCCACATGCTTTTTCGAATGGAGACTGCAATAATTTCTGCTTCCACTGTTTTGTTACAGAACCACAATGGGTCTTTTTCATCCACTTACTCAGGCACATACTTTTCTAGAGTGGGATTTCCAGTCAGTTTAAACTTTGCCCGTAATTACACTACATTCACCATATTGGGACTAACTAATGTCCATTCATTGTCTAAATAGCACGCTAACAACTGCATATCTGCTCTTTCCAGCATAACAACTCTCCTAGATTTCTTGATGGATTTCTTAACATTAGTAACCAATGTCACTCTAACAAGACAAACACTAATCCCTGTCTCTATATTGACGCTGTTGATAAAGTCAGGTCTGTTTGTACATACAAGGTATAAAATATTTCAATTGTGTGTGGGTTGTCTAACTAGCTGCTCAAGACTTTTGAGAAAATGTGTACATACCACTTGCAATGAGTCCAAGTGCCTCGGTCAATACTCTGGGGGTTTTACCTGTCCACACCACCGGCAATGAATTCAAGTGTCCCAGTCGATAATCTAGAGGTTTTAAGTCTCCTGCAGCTAACACTGACTGAACTGGGTACTTCTGAAGAACTGGATATGGACTTTCCTTGAATTATTCTATGACTTACAGTGAAATTGAGTAGCTGGTAAGAACTTCCGCGAATTAACTTGAGTTCACCTAAGCCAGTTAGTTGGTCCAGGTTCACTATGTGATCAGAAGTATCTGGACACCCCCAAAACATACGTTTTTCATATTAGGTGCATTGTGCTGCCACCTACTGCTGGTACTCCATATCAGCGATCACAGTAGTCATTAGACATCATAAGAGAGCAGAATGGGGCACTCTGCAGAACTCACAGACTTTCAAAGTGATCAGGTGATTGGGTGTCACTTGTGTCATACTTCTTTACATGAGATTTTCACACTCCTAAACATCCCCAGGTCCACTGTTTCCAATGTGATAGTGAAGTGGAAATGTTAAGGGGCACATACAGCACAAAAACGAACAGGCAAACCTTGCCTGTTGACTGACAGAGACCACTGACAGTTGAAGAGGGTCCTAATGCGTAATAGGCAGACATCTATCCAGACTATCACACAGGAATTCCAAACTGCATCAGGATCCACTGCAAGTACTATGACAGTTATGTGGGAGGTGAGAAAGCTTTGATTCCCTGGTCGAGCGGTTGATCATAAGCCAAATATCACACCAGTAAATGCCAAATGATGCCTCACTTGGTGTAAAGAGCATAAACATTGGATGAGTGAACAGTGGAAAAACATTATGTGTAGTGACCAATTATGATACACAATATGGCGATCTGATGGCAGGGTGTGGGTATGGCGAATGCCCAGTGAACATCTTCTGCCAGCTTGTGTAGTGCCAACAGTGAAATTCAGAGGCAGTGGTGTTATGGCGGGGTCGTATTTTTCATAGAGGGGGCTTGCACTACTTGTTATTTTGCATGGCACTATCACAGCACAGGTCTACATTGATGTTTTAAGCACCTTCTTGCTTCCACTGCTGAAGAGCAATTCAGGGATAGTGATTGCATCTTTCAACAAGATCGAGCACCTGTTCATAATGCACGGTCTGTGGTGGAGTGGTTACATGACAATAACATCCCTGTAATGGACTGGCCTGCACAGAATCCTGACCTGAATCCTATAGAGCACCTTTGGATATATTGGAATGCCAACTCCGTGCCAGGCTTCACCGACCATTGTCGATACCTCTCCTCAGTGCAGCACTCCGTGAAGAATGGGTTGCCATTCCCTACAAAACCTTCCAGCACCTGATTAAACATATGCCTATAAGAGAGGAAGCTGTCATGAAGGCTACGGGTGGGCCAACACAATACTGAATTCCAACATTACCGATGGAGGGTGCCACGAGCTTGTAAGTCATTTTCAGACAGGCGTCCAGATACTTTTGATCACAACCAGATAACTTCACAGTTGGACTCAATTTTGACCTCAATAGACAATATTTTTTGTCAATTGCAATGAACACTCCCCTTCCTATGGCATCTAATCTGTCTTTTCGATATATGTTCCACGCACCATTAAATACTTTGGAGCTCTCTACTATGGTTTCATCCACATCTTGGTTCTGGGAAAATCTGTGTGTGACAATTTCCTGGACAATACTGAGTTCAGGAAATTTTTTATGAATGATTTGGCAATTTACTGTTAAAATTTTGATAGGCAAATTTTCTTTACTTTATATGTGATCTGATTTCACTATGTGTGAATTGATTATCCATAGATGAATATCTTAACAGAGGCTGTTAAGCCAGCTTCGGTAAAAATATTGATTAGATTTCAGTTTTGACAACACTTGGGTCACAACAGTCAAGATTAGGTATTTTGTGTATGATTAATTTATTTATAGTGCATAACAATGTTTCATTCTGACAGCGTGTTAATTCTGTAAATAGTAGATGTTCCATTTTACTGCAGTGTATTAACCTATTTCGACTACCTCCTGACAAATGATCAGGGTAGTTAAGTATTATACTCAAATGTTTTATGTTTTTATGTCATACTTTCTGATATGTTCCACACCCATGAAAATCATCTCATTTTTTGGGTCTATGGAATGAAAAGTGAATCTTATCTAATCTAATTGGTAAGCATTCAGAGGACTTCAAACTATGGCCTAGCATAAGGAAAAAACCATGTGCACTCTTCAAGTACCCTGCTAGCTTTGCTGCTTCCTTTGTGTAGTGGATCCCTGTTGTATGAAGGAGAGTCCTACAATTCTACAGTCCATTACACATGCCCAGATATCTACAGCCCAGATCGTCACACAATTAATGGAGCCTATGTTTCAGACACTTCACTTGCCTCCAAACCGAAGGACACCTATCAGTTTGGGTATGATAATGTAAATCATAATCTCTGCTTGCACCCCACAAACAAGGCTAGAGCCTTCACAACTTCCATCAGCTGCCAGTATCGACTGAAGATGGCCTCAGAACTCTAGCAAAAGGCATCACCAGTGCCGACATGATCCAGAACTTGCAGATGACTGCACCCTGTATCCTCGACAGATACATGTAGGGCTGCCTGCACATTTCAGATGAGGCCCCACTTACTTCCAGCTCTGAACACTGTTTTCTAAGGGGCTCCATAACATGTCTAACATTGGAGCTCCTGAAAACTAGCAATGCTCTCCCATGTACCTGCTTGAACTCTGCTGAAGGAGTGGCCACTTGTCCACTCACAGGGTGAAGGGGCAAAACCAGATATTCAATCCCCATATTGGCTCTGCACCTCTAGCAATGCTATGTGGTACAACTTTCCACTCACTTGGCGGTGAGTGCAGATCTCCTGTATTGGGTACATTATAAGATGCTAGGTAGCACAGCCCCTGGGTAAACCAAGTGACATCTGACGTGTCCCATGCGATGTGCCAGATTGTCCACTGCCACAAAACTTAAGGCGGCAGCCAGCATACGGTTGACCATGAGCCAAAGAAGTCTTCAGCTGTATGCAAACAGCAGCCAGCTTCAATCTGTACACAGCATGCCCACCTTCATTCATCCAGCTATTACTAATTTAAGAATTAAACTATAAAAGCACATAGATAATACTAATTATGTAAGTTGCTGCTCTCCTGGTGGGGAGAAAACTGCTAAATAACTAGAAAAGACAAGATCAAAAATGAGGTCAACAGGAATGTAGCCACCATCAAATTCCAGACTACTATGTAATAAAGAAATGCAGACTGCAGTGTTACAGGAATATTATGAGAATGGGTGAGGAAAGACCAGCCAGGAAATATAGTGTTCCAAGACAAAAGACCATATGAAAGTCTTATAAAACACTGAATAAATCAAGTGAAATCAGATGTGGAAGAGGGAACACCTTCAGAAACAGAAGATCAATTAAAACAAGTGGCAATGGTGAGCACTTTTACACCACACATGGGAAACTGGAGCTGGGAAATGATGCTTATGACCCCAAAAAAGATCTCAATAACTCAGAGAGATTGTCTTCTACCCCCAAATTTTTCTCACAGTATCATATCTCTTCTTTATTTACTTCCTTCTCTATTTCTATTATACTTTCTTTGAATCTGTTTCCTTTGTGTAGCCTGATATCTTCTTTTCACCTTTCAGCATTCCTTTCTTTGCTTAATACTGGATTGCCATTCAAGCTCTTTATATTTATACAATTGCTTCTCTTTCACCATACATTTTGTTTGATTTTTGTACGGGCAGCATCTATATTTCCCATCATGCATTCTTTTTGCATCTCATCATTCCTCCTTTCTCATTTTGCACACACTCTTGAGTTTTTAAAATTCCCTTTTGCCTGCATCATTTGCTGCATTTTTGTGTTATCCATTTTTGTCAACTGAATCTAATCTATCATCAGCATTGCCACTGGGTCAGGTCTTATTGTGCATTTGATCATCAGATGCCCTCACTGTTTCATCTGTCTAAGCTGTCTGATATTGTTTTCCTTTCCACATTTCAGTCACCTGTGGCCTGATCCTCCAAATCCTAACTAGTGGTTCTTTCAATATATCCATACATCATCTGCTCAATGTTCCACCTTTCTGTATTTATTTAGTTTCAATTAGTAGTCCATAACCAATTAATTATGGTTAGAACTTTTATCTGTCCTGTCTGGCGGTTTAAAATCTAGTTTCGAAACCTCTACCTGAATGTCTTACGTATACACCCCCCTTTCAAAATTCTAGAGTTCCAACTACTTTGAAAGCATTCTGGGCCTCTTCCGTCTTCAAAATGCATATATGGAACACTCAGACTTCTCCCTTTTGCCAGAAAAAGCACATGCGTAAATGGGATCAGTCTGAGCTGAAACTTAAAATCATTTCTGATATTGACAGACAGTTTGTGGCACAACAGATAAAGCTCTAACAAAGTATGAGGGTGCTTCAGTATGTGATCCAACTCATTTTTTTCTCAGGGCAGGATTGTTTTATTCACAATTTAAATACACCAAATTATTCCCCAATTGTCTGGCTATAAACCCTATTTTTCAAGTTAATCTCCTTCCATTTCTACGGCCTTACACTGCCTTCATGTGGGAGCCTGTTTGCCACCATGGTTTGCTCTACTGGTCTGCATCTCAACTATGTTCTTGACACATCAATAACTTCCCCATCATTTCTTTACTGCTTGCTGTGGAGTCAGTCCTTCAGTGGAAGTTAGAAGATGCAAAATCCAAGCAGTAGGATGGATGAGGATGATCAGACTTGCATGTGGCCTTGTGTTATCTTGGAGAAGGAGAACTGCATTCAAATTTTAATGACCACAAACATGCTACAATCATTTCTTCAATTCCCTATGAGTCTCACAGTAGACGTTGGAGTTGATCATTTGACCACAAGAGAGGATATTGAACAGAATAGTTCCTACAAAATCCCACAAGACTGTAGCCATGACTATCAGCTGAGGGTACTGTTCCCAACTACTTTTTTGAAGGAGACAATGTGTGGCACCACTCCATTGATTGCAGTTTTGTTTCAGGTTCAATGTGGTGAAGCCATGTTTCACTGCCTGTGACAGTGTCTGATGAGCAAGCAACTCAGTACATATATTCCTTCTTTCCTCTTTACACTCCTCAGTTAGGCTTCGAAGAACCTAGTGGGCGCAAACCTTGCAACACACTAACTGGTGGACAAGTGTGTCAGCACCAACAACATGGATGTCACGTCAAGTCAAGAGTTGCACAATTGTTATTTGATAATGACATCAAGTGTACTGAATCACTGAAACTGGGAGCTACATAATAAATAACATCAAAACAATGTCTGCAAGTGTTCCATTTTATTACATACTCAAGTAAGAGGGTCTGCACACTGCATCACTGCATGCCTTCCAGTTGGTTGGGCCAGCCTGCACATGGGAGATCTGATAGATTTCTTCCTTGTTCTGTTGATGACAGAAACTTCACAGAGCCACTTACCATGCTTTTATCCACACATACCACTGCTCGCAGACATTCTGTAAATGTCTGTGAAAGTTTGTGATCATCTGGTTTGCTGCAAAAAGAAATTCGAGAACTGTTCTTTGCTTGGAATGCACCTCTGGTGCAGGTGCTATCTTGAAGACTTGTTCATAGACTGCCATCTATCAGGAGTTACTGGAAATGCATGAGACAATGTGGGATGTTTAAGGATGGTGTAAACAAAACTTTTAAAAAGTTTAACTAAAATCAGATAAAATAAAGTTGAGGGGTGAAATGGTCACTCTGAAGGAGACCTCAGTCCGAAGTTATAAAATTATGTAAGAACCACAACAGTCTCTCATCGCATATGTTTGTTTATTCAATTACCCCTCGTCACTCATAAAGATCATCTTTAGATTGATCTAAAGAAGAGTGAGTATGTTTATGAGAGTGTATAACAGGCTATAAACATTACAAAGAGTATTGCAGTTCACACAGTCTGGAAAGCTAACAAACACACTTGTCTTCATGAAGTTAACAGAATATGCAAATAAAATATAGTATCACATAACAGACATTGTCTCATAGATTAAGAACATGATAAAATGGTAAACACTGATGACTCATAATGTTGTGGCATGGTTAGCAAAATGTGCTTATCGCTACAGTACAAACAGCTGAAGGGGCTTGGGCACTAGGTCTTGTTGACAGAAAACAGTTTACAATTGCGTAATACAAAGTCATGAATGTGATCTTATACATTCTGCATAAAGAAATAGGATACATTAAAATGCAGTTGGTCAATCAGATTTTAAACATGGGTCCACAGTAAAATATTAATTCAGATTATAAAAGCTAGCTCTAAATAAATGTCTACAAAGTATACAGTACACAACGAAGTGAAATGAAAGCAGCATATCAAAGAAAACAGCTGCGCACACAGCGGGTTCATCAAATCAGAGCGAAGAAAATTTGGGCAGCACAAAGGATCAGGGCAGAAACCAAATAAGCAGATACAGAGCATAATGATGAGTGATGACTTTTGCAATGGCAAGGGAAGACTTCTGGCACCAGGATTCGACCTGCTGCTCTCTGTCAGAAGTCTGGTGCTGTGGTAGTAAGTCCTGGGGAGGGAACTCAGTGCTAGCGGCCACAAATCTCGACAGCGAGTTGGCAATACTGTGGCATGAAATCCCATGAGGAACTTAGTGCTGGCTGAGACATGTGCAACCCGGTGTCATACCCATGCTGGTGATGCCCAGTCTTATCACTGTCTTGCATAGTCCTGGCATCGTGGTGGTGCTGCCAGACACTGGTGATGAAAACTATCCCTGCCTCAAAATTCAGACGTTTACATTACTCCAAGGTTCATATGATTCACTAAAACCTAGCACCTAGTCACTTTGCCCGTAAAAATATACTTGCCCCGGTTTTCCAACATCAGTCCACCGGCTATGGTCATTACTGCTGTGCAGTGCAGTTTTCCATTGAGCACCGCTAGCCTTGTCTTGCAATCCTCTTATGTGTATGTTATTCTGACCCACTTCACCACATTGCTGCTAACCACCTGAGGCTGCTAATGCGATACTTCGTGGCGGCTTGCCAACTACTTCTATTACTTCAGCTACGATATTTATTGCTTTTGCTAAAAGACATTACTTTTGCTTAAAGACCTGGTAACAACATTACAATATGAGAGACCTACAACAGCCTGTTAAACAATGAAAAATAGGCTTTGTGTGTAAATTCATTTTGTTCATTCAGAAGTTAAGTAGAGTGGCCATTCCTATTCCCATAAATGCATATTTCTTCCACAAGGTTCAGTAGATGGCACAATGGCACAGTGTGTATGACTGAAACATTGTAGTGTATGTTGGTTACAGTATGCTTGTGCACAGTCAGATGTTGTCCAAGTGCAGTTCTGTTTTGTGCATGGGTGTGTTCCCTAACCCTATGTTAAAATTCCTGCCTGTCAGTCCAACATAAAACTTCACACAGACATCGGAATGTATTTTACAGATGCCCAAATTTAAAACTTTATTACTTTTGTCAACTATCCTGTGTCTGAGCTGCAGTTTCAGAGTATTACTTATTTGAAACAACATCTGATGGTTGTCTTCTGCAATTGCTTTTCTAGCCGTCGAGAAACTTTTACATAATAAGTCATCTGCGCAAAATTATTGTTTTGAAAAGGATAGGTCGAGACTAGTTGCTTAGCTAACTATACTTTGTAAACATATAGCATCAGAGTAAATGAGCTGTCAATTAAATGTGAAATTGTACTTTATAGTAAATGAACTATTAAGTAGGTGACAAAATGTATTCCACGCATTTGTAATTACTACATGTCACCTAATCTCTATGAACTAGATAATGACAGTTTGCTATTTCTGCAATATGGATGTCAAATCAAACTACATGTAAATACCAAAGTACTAATCCAATGTATAATTATGTGCATGGGCAATCAGCATATCTACAGATCATTTCACCAATGTTGTATTCGCAGGTCACTTAAGAATGGAAATAAAACCTAAACAGCTGTCATAATAAAGAATATTAAACTAATTGGAGCTAGTCTGGATCTTTCCTTTTCTAAACAAGAATTTTGTCCAGATGGCATATTATGGAAACATTTCTCAACAGTTATAGAAGCGATTAAAGAACAGAACCATCAAATACAGTTTTCAACTAAACAATACTATGAAACTGCAGTTTAACACAAGATGGGTGACGTGTGTTAAATTTTAAAATTAGAGAATCTATTTAAAAAAAGTTTTGATGATTGTGAGATGTTTTATGTTGGGCAGACAGGTAGGAATTTTAATATTAGGTTTGGGGAACACACAATCCACAACATGAAACTGCATTTGGTCAACACCTGACTGCACACAAGTATACTGTAACCATACATACTACAACATATAAGTCATACACACTGCACTGAAGTGCTGTCTACTAAACCTTATGGAAGAAGTAGCCATTTGTGGAAATAGGAAATGCTACCCTACTAAACTTCTGAATTAACAAAATGAATTTATATCCAATACCTCCTTTTCATTGCATGAGCATCTACTGCAGGTCTTGCACATCATGATGCTCTTTATCTGCCAATACTCTTTGTACCCTGGCCCTGTGGCACCCACATGGTCTTGGCTCTGATTTGATAAGCCTGCTGTGCCTACAGCTTTTATTGTGTTTTGATATGCTGCTTTCATTTCACTTCACTGTGTACTGTATACTTTGCAGACACCTGGCTAGAGCTAGTTTTTATAATCTGAACTAACATTTTACTGTGGATCCATGTTTAAAATCTAGCTCTTTAAATAATTGCATTTTAATGTACCCTACTTTGTTTTATGCAGAATTTTTAAGATCATATTCCTAATTCCGTATTATGTCACTGTAAACTGCTTTCAGTCAGTATCGTCTAGTGGCCAAGATCCCTCAATTGTTTGTACTGCAGTGATAAGCACACTGTGCTGAAAACAGAACATTATGGGTCCCGAGTGTTGAGCATTTTATCATGTTTGTAATCTACATGATGATGCCAATTATGGTCATATATTTTAATTGCTTACTCCGTTAACTTCATGAAGACTGGTATGCTTGTTAGCTTCCCAGACTGTGTGAATCATGACACAACTTTTAATGTTTATAACCTATTATTACGTACTTTTTCATAAACATGCACATTCTCTTTTTTTAGATCAATCTGAAAATGGTCATTGTGGCTGAGACTGGTAACAGGATAAACTTATATTTCCAAACAGAGAATAATTTTTTAAAAAAAGTGTTGCGTTACTTACTGAAAGCCCCTTGTAGATAGTGGAAGAAGAGAGGAACAATGATGGAATTGTGAAACCACACAGGGTACCTGGAGTGTAAGATGTCCACAGTTGTTTTTCATTATACCCATATGTGAAATTCTCCTCTTGAAACAATGGAATCCAAAACCAGTGTATGTTCAGGACTAAGAATTTGCAGTGAAATAGCTACACTGATTGATAGCAATGTCAAGAATCCTGCCGTGATGGAGACAGCAGAACTAGCACCACTGCTGTGTAGACAATGCTATTTGTAACCACATGTAACATTGGCCATGTGCCTGCCTCGTAACAGTGTGTGTGTGTGTGTGTGTGTGTGTGTGTGTGTGTGTGTGTGTGAATTAGTATCTGAGACATATAAAAAAATAGAGGCACAATACCACAGAACTTTCTCTTTCTTAAATTCTACAGGGCATTCTTCTACATGGAGCGTTTTTAACAAAGCTGTTTTTTAAGATTATGCACTTCACATTTTGTTTCTTTCTCAAGACTATAACAACATTCTATCTCAACATGAGAAACTCCAGGTACATCACTGTTCTCAAACTGAAACGTCTCGAGCTCCAGATTAGGATCCTCAACATAACATAAAAATTGCAGGGGCCTTTGGATGATTTTAAAATAAAAATAGAACAATAAATACAGAAATAGTGTTGGAAGCTGGCTATGTTTGGATAGATGGTAGGCAGTGCCAGAAAAACAGTCTATAAACATTTAATACTCTTTATTAGCGTATTCTGCCACTGCCCAATACAGAATGCCACAACTTGGCCAAGGAATTCTGTTGTCTCAGGTGTTGTTCATTCCTAAGATTACTGATGGAGTGGGGCATCAGGTGACAGTTGCCTTTGTGACACAACCTCCTCCGCAAGTGGTGCTACTTCGTTGTCAGCAGCCTCAGCAAGACCCCTCGTGTTGTGGCAGCATGTTCCTCACCTCCCCACAGTGTCAGGAGGTGACTGACCAGTGACTTTGTTGGCAGTGACCCCCGACACCAGTGCTGGTGGTTGTAGCTGCTACCCTGGGCCAGCATTGGTCCACTGCAGCAGCAATTCCATGATCAAACAGCTTTAGGGCAGGTTGCCCAGACGTACATGTGAACTGCAGTCCTAGATCAGCATCCCATATGGTGGTCAGGTGACACGGCCCGATGGTAGCAGAACTGTGGTACTGACAGAAGCGATTTTAGTACAAATAGCTTGAGTATATATACTCATCCGTGCTCTGCATGTTTGGCCTGTGCTACACATTTTGGCACATCCATTAAACACTTACAGCAGCTGCCAGTATGGAAAAGCTTCTCACACCTTACTGCTTGACTACTGCTGTACTATTTCCACAGAGAATCAGGCAGGGCCGTCTCACAACACTGCAATGGTTACATTATATTTCATAAAGCACAACATCTGTGTTCACCTGTGGCTGGTGCTTCTGTCATCCTCTTCTCTCTTTTTAAATTAGTTCATTTATTATCAAATACAATTGGCGCACTTCATTACCCTCTCCCACAGTAAGATCAAGTTCCTTGGATCTCCTGAAAATAATCTTCCATTTGTACACTCTAAAGCAACAAGTTCTCTGGTAGCTGGCCTATATGGATCTATTTTGCTTTCAGCTAAGTTTTAGTCTAACCACTATTATTTTCTTATGTGCTACTTAGCATAATCTCCAACAGTTTCTTCTTGGCCTCCTCAGGCCCATCCTCACTCAGCTTAACGTCCATTTACAATTTCCTCTGTTGCCTCATACGATCTAAGAATCCAGTCCATTGGCATTTAAACAGTAGTTGGTTCTGTCCATCATTTCACTTCTTGTACATTAAAATAAAGACTACGCATAACACTGTAAGTGTCACTCTGGCACTTGGTACGACAATAGTGAACGTGGTCCCCTTTTGGTATCCATAGGCATCTCCACAAAAAGTCATCCCAAATGCTTGTTAATAAGTTTATGTATGGAAAGAATTAACTCTAGTCACTAAGTCTGATTTAGGATAGTCAAATTCATGTCTGATAGCACTTCTACAGGCTCCTCTGGCAATACAGCTGAGGCTGAGAAATGCTCAGTTTTGTGTCATTCCTTGAGATTGTGGCAAGTAGTCAGAGAGTAGGTCCTACAACTTCACATGATATCCCATTTATCACTAATCAACTCCTGTTCCTCTCTATCCTTTCTGCTGCACTACTCAAGGAACTGGCTACTGCTATTATTTTATCATAAATGGAGTACAACCAGTATGTCTCAAACCACTGGTAGTGCAACTCATGCCTGAGTACTTCTTTCATACAATCTTTCCCTCTTTTTCTGTCCCAACAATAATTTCATTGCACACACGTTCTGGCCTTCCCTCACAATGCTGTATGGACACACTGTGATCTTCCTCCATAGCACATCTGCAACTCTGCTTCTTTCATTTCTGCATACCGGCTTTTATTCTCCAAAATTAACGACAACTGCTGCATCTTTACATGGACAAACTTCATCAGCAGTCCCCATTTGATTGGATACACATCAAACAAG